>NW_022630996.1:33024021-33727388 GCF_010015895.1 Lontra canadensis
AGAATGTTACTGTAAAGATGAAAATTGAAAGAAACTCTAAAAAAGGAATTGATAAGAGAAGTTGGTTGGAAAAAGAAAGAAGAAAAAAAAGGCGGGGGGGAAGAGAGAATGTGATCAGGCTGGAGACTAGAACAAAGTCCTGTGCTAGATTTAGGGTATATTTTGATCTTATTAGAAGAAATTGTATACCAAAGTTTTTTAGAAATAAAAAAACCCTGTATGTATACAAAAAATAAGGTTAAAAATACAAAAAATGAAGGATAAAATACGACTATAATAATGAAGTTTTAAAAAGATTTTTTTAAGGTATTGTTAAGATAAACTAGTTCAAAAACATTAAAGGAGGAAAGAGGAAAAGTTTAAAAAAATTAGAATAAGAAAAAAAATTTTTTTTTAATTTAATTTCACTTTGCAAGTCTAAAGAATCATGGGGAGAAAGCCATGAATTCCATGCTTTGCTTTCCCCTCCTCTGGAATTCCACTGTTCTCCTTGATTAGTGAGCTTGGTCTTGGCTGGATGTTCTTGCCAATCTTCTGTGGGAGGGGCCTGTTGTAGTGATTCTCAAATTTCTTTGCCCAAGGCGGAATTGCACCGACCTTGCCAGGGGCTGGGCTAAGTAATCTGCTTGGATTCACTCTCTCGGGGGCTTTTGTTCCCTGAACACTTTCCATAGAGTTCCGGAGGACGGGAATGAAAATGGCAGCCTCCCAGTCTCTGGCCCAGAGGAGCCGAGACCTCAGGGCCCCACTCCTCAGTGCGCCCTCAGAGAAAAGTGCTCAATCACTCCCGTCACCCTGGTCTCCAGCTTTGCTTCAAGCTCAGCCAGCCTGTCACCGAGTGTTTCTATCTCTGGCACATGGCCCCATTTGGAGTCTCCAAACCCAGCAGATTCCTGCCTCCAGAGGAGGAAGGTGAGTCTCCCTGGATCTGCCACTTGTGGGGACCCTGCTCGAAGAACAGTGCCCTGACTGTGCTACGGATCACAGTGTAGGGTAACCCGAGCTGAAAGCTCACTCTTCAGCTCTGTCTCTGTAGTCTGCTGCCCCTGTCTGATACCTGTGAGCTCTGTCATACTCAGACACCCCGATCTTTCAGTGACCCCATGGGACCTGAGATCACACTGTCCCCTGGAGGGCTCCACCCCCACTTAGCCTCTGGAGCGATATCCCTCAGTGGAGCAGACTTCTGAAAGTTCTGATTTTGTGCTCTGCTGCTCTGCCACTTCCCGGAAGCTGGCCCCTCCCACCGTGGCTTATCTTCCTGTCACTTCAGATTCACTTCTCTGCATGTCCTGTCTTTCAGAAAGTGGTGGATTTTCTGTTCCTAGAATTTTTGCTCTTCTTCTCTATCTCCTGTTGGGTTTGTAGGTGTTCAGAATGGTTTGAGAACTATCTAGCTGAACCCCTGTGACCTGATTTCATTTCAGTCCGCTACTCCTCTGCCATCTTCCCGGAGCACATAAAACGTGTTTTTAATGGGAGAGAGCAATCCAGCGCTATTTTACATACTTCACATAACATATTTATATTTAAATAGAAGGAAGAAAAATGGTTAATTGGATTCTTTTGAAAGAAGTACCATTAAAACACATTTTCATGATAACTGGTAGCATCTTGCCCAGGGACACTTGTGTCTCCAGGAGTCCCCCAGGGAGTATGCGAAAGCACCCCATCTGCAGTGGCAGCCTTTGGGAGCCTTCCTTCATACTGCCACCATGCTCCCATGAGCTTTTCACATGCAGAACCCTTTACATCATCCCCTTACTTAAAACCCAACAGCTGGTCCTTTCTTGACCTGCAAGTACAATCTAAAATCATCAGTATGAGTCATGAGTTTCTTCATGCTGGCCTTCTGCCTATCCTCCTGCAGTCATCTCCTGGCCCTGGACATCCCTGTACTATCACTATCCCAAACTACTTGCTCTCTTCATCTCCACTTTGCATGTACTCTTTTCTCCTGTACTCTGCTGAGTGAGTTATGACTCACTCACCAAAATAGGATTCAAATTTACCTTCTTTTCCAAGCTTCTCTGATGTCTCTAGGGAGAGTAACTTGCCCCCTCTCTATACCCTCGGAATGCTCTATTCTTCCCTCTGGTGTAAGGTTAATATTTGGCACTGTGACTATTAGTTAGGATGTATTGATAAATGTTGGGATGGTAGGTCCAGGAGGCAGGTCCCTTTCTTATTCCTCTTGGAATTTCTTTGACACCCTCTAGGCTGAGCATATTCTGTTGGCCTGGAAAGATATTTTCCTATTAAAATATGCAGAAACAAACAAATTAAAAATACAAGGTGATTCATAAAATATCCTGAAGCATATGGAAAAGATAATGTTTCCTGAAACCTTAGAAATATATATATATATATATATATATATATATATATCAAGGAGAAAAGGAAGAAAGAAGGAAAGAGGAGAAAGGAAAATTTTAGAAGACATTGTTTTGGCATCTTAAAAAAGAAACGGAGGGCATGACCTCCAGAAAATAGGAACAGGGAACTACAAGGACAGAAGAGTTGAGATGAAAGAATAGATATGAGAGGAACTTGTGGAACCGAAAGAAAAAAAAAATACAGAAAAGCAAGGAATTACAAAATGTAAAAGCAAAACCAAGACTGAATTAGAACCATAAATAGCTATTCCTAATAATTCACCTATGCCCACCTAGTACATCAGATACTGGCTTCTTCCTCCTGCCTGGTCTATGCTACAGAAGTATACACAAAGCAGATCTTCTGACTTAGCCCTCTCCTGTTATAAATCTCTACTATTGGCGGAGTCTTGGCTGAAGTAGGGGTGACAAGAGGAGCATGTAACTAGCCTTCTTGAGTAGGTAACAGCTTCATCTTCGTCACTGGATGTCAAAAAGTTAAAGAAAATAAGTCATCAAAGTGAGAGGAAAAAAAACAAAAATAGTAATAAAAATAAGAATAGAGATAAAGATTCATTATCTTTATAAAATTAATATTTTGCTTTTTTAAAGATAAGAAGTCATGGATCTGACTCCAAAAACAAAGTCAGCAAAAGCAAAAATAAGTGGGACTACATTGAACAAAGAAGCTTCTTTCTGCACAAGAAAGGAAATCATAAAGAAAAAGAGAAATCTACCTACCAAATGGAAGAAAATATTTGCAAATCATATACCTGATAATTGTCAGGGTTATTGGTAAATGGTCAATATCCAAAATATATAAAGAACTCCTATAACTCAATAGCAAAAGCTCCAAACAATCTGATTTAAAATATGGACAGAGGATCTGCATAGACATTTTTCAAAGCAGAACTTTCCATTCTGACCTGAAATCAAAACCTTTTTCTTTGTTTCTCAAAAGTCTCTACATCTAAGTTCTGGGAGTTATTAAATCCTCTTGTACTCAGATCCATTCACTTTAGAATTCCTCTGACAGGGGATGGGGTGACTTAATGCAGAAGAGCTTCATGTCTTCCCTGGAGGCCAAATGGTGTTATTTCCTGGCCTCCTTTTCTACTTTCTGATAATAAAGCCTGGAGTCTGGTTCAATTCCATGATAGAATAACAATTTCTAACAATAGTCTGTCTTCTCAAGTTCATTTTCACTGAATAACATCATACTCTAGTACACAGAGTTACTCAAACAAATAACCTACAAAGTGTTTCCAAATGGAGACCCTACTAAACTGCCTTTAATGGACAGAGTACTTAGTGCATTAATTGCTTATATACAGCAGCAAACATTAACTGCATGGGTTTCTTAATATCTAAAGTTCTTAAATGATTTTTTAAAGATTTTATTTATTTGACACACAGAGAGAGAAATCACAAGTAGGCAGAGAGGCAGGCAGAGAGAAAGGGGGAACCAGGCTCCCTGCTGAGCAGAGAGCCCAATTCAGGACTCGATCCCAGGACCTTGAGATCACCACCTGAGTCGAAGGCAGAGGCTTAACCCACTGAGCCACCCAGGCGTCCTTAAATGATTTTTTAAATAAATTAAAACTGTTCCCTTTCATTGAATTATCACTAATTTCTTCCATCTTGACAGATAACCCATTTCAGATTTTAAGGAAATTAATGACAATTCTGAATTTAGCTCAAATTAAAGAAATGTTTTACCAGCAATAACAATTTGGTTATTGTCCTGCAGTCAATTGTATCCCCTGTTTAAAAGACTAACTTGCATGGGACACCGGGGTGGCTCAGTCGGTTAAGCGTCTGACTCTTGATTTTGGCTCAGGTCATGATCTCTGAGTTGTGGGATAGAGCCCCATGTTGGGTTCTGTGCTCAGTGTGGAGTCTCTCTCTCCCTCTGCTCCCACCCCTGCCACTGTTCACACTTACTCTCTTTCTCTTTCTCTCTCTCTCAAAAAAAAAAAAAAAAAATAGACTAAGCTTTAAAAAAAAAAAAAAAGATTGGGGTGTCTGGGTGGCTCAGTGGGTTAAGCCTCTGCCTTCGGCTCAGGTGATGATCCCGGGGTGCTGGGATCGAGCCCCGCATTGGGGGGGGGGTCTCTGCTCAGCAGGGAGCCTGCTTCCTCCTCTCTCTCTGCCTGCCTCTCTGCCCACTTATGATCTCTCTCTCTGTCCAATAAATAAATAAAATCTTTAAAAAAAAAAGATTAACTTTCATGGTAGGCCCTTTCCTACATGGATAGAAATAGGTAGGTAAGTGTGTAGGGGGGAAAAAAAAACAAGAAAGAGAGATGGGTGTAGAGAAACAGAAGGCACAGCTGAAACACATAGGAGACAGAAAGTCATGATTGCTGGGGAGAAACCACAACACCCTGCAGTCTGAGACCCCTTTCTGTTCCAGCGCTGGCAAATTTTCCACCCAAAGCGAGTAACTGAAACCACTCTCAAGTCCGTGTGCTCGTCCCTGAGGGGGGTCATCACCAGCCCGTCCTGCCTGTGAGGTTGCGGGACTTCCCAGTGGTGCAGCGCTCTGAAAGAGCAATCCAGACTGTGAGACAAGAGATGATGGGGATGAAGACGAAAGTGCCTCACGTGGCTGCCGCCTCCAATTCCAAACTGTCTACTTTCTTTGTTTTTGCTGCTAGAATGGGAGTAGAGCAGCTTCTCGTCAGCATTCCAGGGGGTGTAGTTCCTCTGAAGCCCCCTCTCTGGGACCGTAGGCCCAGGCCCTAGAGGATGAGCCCCAGAATATTTGCACCAATGTTCATGTAGATCGTACTCCAACACTTTGTTCTTGCCTACCCCCACCCTTCACTTCCAGAATGGACCCAAGCACCTGCTAAAATAAAAGTTAACTATAAAGGACTTTAGTATCTCTGAGCACGCAACAGCCAAAACTTAATCTACGAAAAGATTCCCTAAACTCAAACCCCAAAAAAACAAATTTGTTCATGCTCTCTCCTCCCTCCACATGTCTAGGGTGTTGGAATGACCTTTGGTGACCTTTGCCTTCCCTCCAGGGCTAGTTTTCATCATGGGCCTTACCCAGAGCCACCAGACTCTCAGCATTTGACAAACCATCCCCCTGAGCTTCCAAGACAGGCACACAGTTAGTGTCACCTGAGGACATCCCCATTCCTCTGTCCCCAAACACAGGGTGGTACAGAAAGAGCAAGTTCCCTGCCCGTTTTTTCCCATTAGATCCTCTGCTAACCTGTGACATGGTGTTTTGGTCAAAGCATTGTTGAATGAATCATAAATGATGAAATAAGATCCCCCCTTCACAGGTAGTTTTCAGCATGAGTAGCACCTTACCTTAGTGGATTTGTCACTTGCTTTTTCAGGTTCAAGGATCATGGCAACCTTTGCAGCATAGCTCAGAGCTCTGGAAAAACTAGCCAAGAAACCATTCATGAGATATGAAATGCCAAACCTGCCCAAGTCTGATGGAGGAGAACACCTATGTGTCATCTTTTTTTTTTTTTTTAAGATTTTATTTATTTATTTGACAGAGATTACAAGTAGGCAAAGAGGCAGGCAGAGAGAGAAGGAAAAGCAGGCTCCCCGCTAAGCAGAGAGCCCGATGTGGGGCTTGATCCCAGGACCCTGAGATCATGACCTGAGCCGAAGGCAGAGGCTTAATCCACTGAGCCACCCAGACACCCCAGCCTATGTGTTATCTTAATCAAAGGATTCACAAGCCCTTCTTGGTCCTCTCAGGATGCTCAGGACCCAGAAACACTTGTATCATCATTGCAACTGTATCGACAAAATAACTTTCATTCGGAAAAAAAAAAAAAAACACCCAAAAAACAAACAAAACTCAGGGATGATCGAGTTCTGTTAATCCAGTCTGAATTTTAGGGGAGCAAGGGAATTCCAGGGAACTGTGGATTTTCATCACCTCTAAGAAACTGAATATGTCTACTGGTCCCTTTAGAATCCCTTTTCATGAGTCAACAAAGTGCCACCCTCTTCGGCTTGGTGTCTTCAGTCCCACTGGGAAAACCTCCTAAGAAGCCATGCCCACTTGTTTACTCTAGATCTTCATACCTGTGCCTCCCTCTGTGGCCACCAGAAAATATATTTATTGGAAGCTCCTCAGAGTTAGGCAGCTTGTTATGTTTTGGGAGAGCCTGGCTTCAGCCGGTGTTGCCATGACTTTTGTGACTTTTTTTTTAAAAAGATGTTTTTATTAGAGAGAGAGAGAGTGGGGAGGAGGGGGAGAGGGAGAGGGAGAGAGAGAAACTCCAAGCAGACTCCTGCTGTGTACGGAGCCCGACGTGGGGCTCAATCTCACAAACCTGAGATCATGACCTGAGCCAAAACCAGGGGTCAGACGCTTAACCGGCTGACCCACCCAGGCACCCCTTGTGAATTTTTATTTCCATCGCCACTACTACCACCATAGACAAAGGATTACGAGAACCCAGATTACTGTCAAACCAAACTGTGGGACCAAATAATGTGAAGGTCCTAGAGGAGTGAGTGTGTCATATTTTATTTTTATTTTTTTAAAGATTTTATTTATTTATTTGACAGAGAGAGATCACAAGTAGATGGAGAGGCAGGCAGACAGAGAGTGAGAGAGAGGGAAGCAGGCTCCCTGCTGAGCAGAGAGCCCGATGTGGGACTCGATCCCAGGACCCTGAGATCATGACCTGAGCTGAAGGCAGTGGCTTAACCCACTGAGCCACCCAGGTGCCCCGAGTGTGTCATATTTTAAAATCAGGATGGGAGTAAGGCTTTGGTCATTTTCTTATCCTAAGTAAGAGTAAGCTCCCAGCTGCTAGACTCTGGCTCAGATTTATGGTCAAAGACATGGGCTTTGTGGCCTTGAGCTTTCTTCACTTTCACTCCTTTCTTCCAAAAAGTGTGACATTCTGCCTGGGGACTTCTCAACAATACAGGTTGCACATGATCAGGGGGTTGGAGAGTAGAACCCTGGGGAGAAACTGGGTAAGTGCCCAGCCTGGCCATGCTTGTGTACTGAGCCATGCTCCATAGTTGCTAGCAGAGTCCCTAAAAGGACTGAGTTCCCCTTGTGTCCTGCGCCCCCCTTCATCTGTGTCCCCTTTGTTGACTTCTCTGTCTCACTGCACTCTCTGCTTCCACTTCCTGGGATTACCACCCAGGAATCCCGCTTTGCCTAAATTCTTGCCTGAGAGTCGGCTTAAGGATGATCTGAAAAAAATGAAGACACTCCAATTTCTCTTTATTTTCCTCAACTGTGATGGAAACTCACCTTGGGGCAAAGCTGAGGGTGCTGGATGGGTTCTTGACTCATGGGGAGTGGGAGTGTCAGGAGGACACCAGTGACTGCCTAGGACATAAGCTGGACCAGCAGGTGTGATGCCTAGCCAACATCAACAGATTCTGTGATGACATTTATTAAGAGAAGATAGGCATAAATGTTACCCTCGCTCCCTTTTCCTGCATGGGAGCTCCCCCAGGTGCTCCAGGGCTGAGTGCCAACCATGGCTGTGGCTTCCTGGGCCCTTACTTGTGCCTATACAGGGAGGAGCACTGGGCAGGATCTTACTCAGTCCAGCAGAACCAGAAAAATCCACGCCCCCCCGCCCCACCACCAACACTACCAGCACCAGCAATGAGAAGGAAAGTCTATCTGCTTGTTGCTTTTAAACAGTTATATTTACAAGATGAGAACATTGCTTCTCCAGCAAATGCACAGACTTGTCAAGTAAATGAGAACACCAACATCTAGAGCATTAGAAATGCAGCAGGCAATAAAGACCCTGACTTTCAGTGAGACTTGAAAGGCTCAAGGACAGGCCCCAACACACAGACGCTAGACGCCAGGAGCCCCATGTCGAGGGTATGAGAGCTGAGTGAGGGGCAGCAGCAGAACCCGCGAGCCATGCCCACTGTTGCGACATGCTAGCGATCCGGTGTCCACCCTGGGAAGCACACCAAAGTTTTCTCTTTGTTGCTTGGCAGTTGCCTATACCCGTGCTTGTTAAAGAACCATCAGACAAACAGTATAGTTTGTCCCAATGAATCCTTTTGCTGATTCTATAAATATGCAGTTTAGAATCTCCTCCTTGATCCTCACTGCTAGTGCGGAAATGACCTTGATGATCTTTGCCTCCCATCAGGCCCCTTAAAAGAAACCTGAACCAGGGTAAAGCCAAGTGACAATGACTGTCAAGACCCTGGGAACTCAAGGGGTCGTCAATAGCCACTTTTAAGTTACAGTGTTTCAGACCAAGGTTGAGATAACAGAGGATACTTGGGGTTCAAGGTCTCAGAAGCCAAACATATTAAAGTGAATAGGTTGGTGACCAACATAGGTGTGAGAAAACAGTAAGAAAGGGACATATTCTTTAGCCCTGGGGAATTGCTTGATGTTATAAAAAATGAGTAACTGCACTAGAGGAAATCGGCTAATAAAATAAAAATATCAATGCAGTGAAACTTTAGAGTCAGAAAAACCTAGACTCAAACCAAGCTCTGCCTCATAGCAGCTGTGTTCCTTGTGCAATTTACTTATGGGGGGGGGGGCTGCTTCTGAGCTGGTCGGAACAGCGAGGAGCCACTTGCCAGGCTTTGCCACACTGTTCTCTTACCCACTCACCACTTTGTTGATATTAACTCCCTGCCTCCTTCATATGCTTGCCAAATACTATGATACATTCTTTCAGTTTCCTCTCTCCTCATGACTACCTAGATGTGCTTTTCCTATTTCATTATGAGCTTTAAAAATAAATACTGGATCACTAAAGGATGAATACTATACAAGGTACCTAGAGTAGTCAAATTCATAGAGACAGAAAGTAAAGTGGCAGTTGCCAGGGGCTAGGGGAAGGGGGAATGGGGCAGTTCGTGTTAAACGGGTATAGGATTTCAGTTTTGCAAGATGAAAAATGTTCTGGTGATGGGTGGTGGTTGCAAAGCAATATGAATGTACTTAATGCCACCGAACTGTACACTTTAATAAGGTTAAAAGGGTCAATTTTATGTGATGTATGTTTTATCATCATTTTATAACTTCTAAAAGAAAAGAAATAAATACCTAACTCTATCCATGAAAATTACCTATAAGCCTCATCAGAATGCAAATATTTGTCACATCCAGACCCCCCTTCTCTAGGAGGAATTGACAGGTTGAAACCTCCACCTGCCGCCCCCTCTCCGTCCCCCAGACAAGGCGGCTATATGCAATAACCGGCAGAGGGCAGAAGAGAGTCAAGGTGGCATTTCCCCCCGAATTTCGGTTTTATGATCGTTCTTGCATCTTCTCTATTTTGCTCTATTAATTAAACACCATCTTTAAAAGTGAATGTCTTCCTAAGATGGTCACATTAGAAGACAGAGGATAAACAACTCTCCCACTGTGTATCTTGGTTAAATTTTCACATCATTTAAATTATCACATGAAAATACTTGCTCTGTACTGGGTTTTCTGGTGGTAACAGGGTTTCAACTGGACTAGTCTTTTATTGTTGTATTTTGGTTGTATATCTTTTACCCACATCATTTTGGCAAAGTACTCTATGAATACTTGTATTGATGTTCCCACGAAAGGGCACTTAGGACTGCATTAAATCTCAACAGAAACCCTATTGAAACACCATTGTAAAACTGATAGGCTTTGGGTTTTTAGGTGTTTTCCTTCCACCCAGCTGAGCTACGTTGCCATAACCAAATATCATAAAAGTACTCCATTGGCAAACATCAAAAAGGAAAATACCTTTCCTTCTCTTGATTTCCCACAGCATATTTTCCAGTTACCCTTTATGTACTATAATTACTTGGAGGAGTTTGCTTTTTGGCTTAAAAGCCTGTTGCCGCTTTATTATTTGAGAACGCCAAGGGAATCATTTTCAAGCAAGAGAGCAGCATTCTCATGACAAGGGTTTTCTCTTCTCTCTTGAAGGAAGCCAGACCCTTCCCTGTCACATTTAAGGCTGCAGATTGTTTTCGGACTTCTGGTTTCAAACAGTCTGGGAGCAGCATGCGTGACATATGGATTCACGAAGAAGGTTTTGTTTAATGGCAAGGAGCATCAGCTGTTGTCGCCTTGTCCCTTGGCTGCTGCTAGGGACATGCAAGCATGCATTTAACATGCAGGCATCATGTTAAAAACAGTGGGGGCAGCAGGATCTGCCCAGGCAGTCTTGGCTCTTCCATTTATTCAAAGAATTTGGATGCAGAGTCTTTCTCTTGCAAGCGTTGACTAGGATTCAAGTTCGAAATATCCATTATTATTTCACCTGCCTTAAAAAGGAAATTGTAAGCACTCTGATAAATGATTTGAAAGACTGTCTAATTTCTGTAACTACCTCTGTCAGCTGTTAACTTGCAATTTTGTAACATCTAAAACATTCTGAAATTTCTCTGTGCATACCCCTGAGAGAGCTGACTACTCACTCACGTTTTCCCTGTATCAATTCTGCCCAAAAAAAGGAAGGAAGGAAGGAAAGAAGGAAGGGGAAGGGGAAAGGGAAGGAACTATTTTTCTCTTTCTCGGGCGGTGGAAGAATACTGTTCTCAATGATCCCAGCATGGGTGAACAATGAGTCTTTTTCCATGGACTACAAATAATGGAGGAGTCTATCACAATGCACAGTAGGTTGGGCTTAATTAATTTAATTTCAATTTCCAGAACACTCCTTTTTCCTTTCTCAGAATCAAGGTGAGAGAAGAAAGGGAGGGAACAAAGCTAGGAAGCTGGGAGATTAAAAAAGAACAACAAAATGACTCAGGAGCCCAGTATTGTTTAGGAGGCTAAAAACCCTCTGAGTTGATGAACCATGTGTTGTGTGTTATGTGAATATTTGTTTCAACATAAAGATAGCTTGAGGTCATCTCTAAGCTCACCCTGCTGTCCGTGGTGATCAGCTGGTTTATTATAATCTTCAGGAAGGCCAGGTTTCAAGAGGAGCCCACACCACATTCATGAGCTCTGTAAGAGTTATTTTCATAACCCTAAATCCAGAATTTCCATGAGGACACGCTAAACAAGCGATATAGACTAAATAAACATCGTTGCGGGGAAGGGAGGGCTCCAATGTGGAAATCATGGTGACACATGCATTGGCAGGAGTTGCAAGCTACAGTAAATTAAAATGTAAACAGCTTTCCTTGATAGAAAATCCCATATGGAAAATGGAAGCCAGCTGTAGACTATAGATCACACGAAACACCGTGTTTCTGCACTGTGTCGGAAAACTAAAGAAGGCAGTACAGGGGACGCTGGTATTTATCTAGTCTGCACAGTGGAGGATGAATTTGATGTGCTGAAGTTCATTATAAAAGGTGGGTGCGCAGTTCCCCAGAGGCACATTTCCACTTCGGCTCAGGTTTACAAGCCAGAAGTTGTTTCCTTGTGTCCCCTAGGGATGCCAGCTTCTGACAAGGGATGTGAGAAAGCATCTGAATCCATAATGAGTGTTCCCTGTAAGCCAGGCACTAGAAGAGTTTAATTAAACACTTAAAGAGAAAAACAGAATTATACAGAAAATCATTTAACAAGCACTGTCTCCAGATTAACAAATGTCAATATTTTTCTTCTACTTGCTTTAGATCTTTGTGCCGTTGTACAAAAGATGCAAAATATTCTGGTTGAAATGGATGCTCCCTTGGCTCTCCTGAGTCCCATTCTCCTCCCTCCCTCCCTGGGGCCGAGAAGCTGCCACACTGCATTTGGTGAGTTTCTTCCTTCTGCGGATTATATTACTGCATTTTCTCTTTCAGTCCTTCCAGCAACTCTTTGAAAAGGATATTATCCCCATGTTACAGATGAGGAAACTGAGACCCAAAGAGATCAGTATTTGCCCACAGTCGCACAGCAAGTAGGTAAAAAGGCTGAGTCTCAAACGCAGGTTGCTCTTATTCAAAACTTGTGCCCTTTTTCCTGCATCCCACACCTGGAGGAGCTGCTCTTTCTCATGCCTCCTGAAGACTGAAGGAATTCTTCCAGCTGAATCATTGTACCTCTGCGGACTTTGATTCAGAAGCTTTACTTTCTGATTCCTTAACAGAATCGTTTTTAGATTTTTGCCCTTTTGTAAAGCCTAAACATGAATCCAACAAGAGAGGGATGAAATGGGAGAATTACACTATCTTATCATATGCATTTGGGCATCCTCTCTGTTTTTAAATATACCACTGGTTCATGATTACCTTCTTTTTTTTTTTTTCTTTTTTGTTTTTTATGATTTCCTTCTTGAGGGCCAACGGTGTATCCCATATTTCACTAGTCCCCTGCCATTAGGGGAGCCATCTGTAAAGTGTTTTTTAAAACCCTTCCATGGATACTTATCATTTGTTTTATAGCTATAACACTCAAAAAAGGCTTCCAGAGAAAGGTGGGACAAAAACAAAGGATAACTTAGATTCAACAGTGGCTACTATACAAATTGAAAAAAAAAAAATGCTTTGCAAAGCAATTTGATGATATGTAACGGGAACCACAAAATTATCTATAATGTTTGACTCTACGAACTACATTCTGAAAATCTATCCTAAAGAAGTAACCCAAATAGTGGGAAAAACAACATTCAAAACACTTCCTAATTCTGTTATTTATTGAAGTCTGGAAATGACGTAATGGTCCAACAAATGTTGTTAGATTACTACAGAAGGACCCCTTGACTAAATCATATATTGTCATTAAATTGATAATTTGAAAGAAAAGCAAGGCTCCCATTCTCACTTTGCTAATTAAGTGTGTTAAATTTGCCAAGCTGGTTAATCATTCTGATTTTCAAACTTTTCATTTGCAATATACAAAATACTGAAATCTACCTTAAAGATATGAGAAAATTCACTGGTCTAGAACATGAAATAACTTATCCCACTTACTGAGACCAGATAGTACTCAATAAATTGTATCTAATCAAATGATTATCTATTTTAAAAGTTTGGATTTATTACAATTACTACAAAATAGGTCAGCAAAAGAGACCGGATTCAGGGCGCCTGGGTGGCTCAGTCATTAAGTGTCTGCGTTCAGCTCAGGTCATGATCCCAGAGTCCTGGGATCAAGCCCCACATCAGGCTCCCTGCTTGGCAGGAAGCCTGCTTCTCCCTCTTCACTCTCCCTGCTTGTATTCCCTCTCTCTCTCTCTCTCTCTGTCAAATAAATAAATAAATAAAATCTTTTAAAAAAGAGAGAGAGAGAGACTGGATTCAAATATGTAAGAAGATAATCTAATTTATGTTACACGCTTTTTATTACAATGAAAAATTAGAAGTATCTGAGTTGGGATAATGGGATAATGGGAAAGGAAACATTTTTATTCTACCTTCTTAGGTTTAGTCTTGAAGGCCTGCAAATTAAATATAAACTTACAGGTTTATATTTATATCCAGGTTAACAAAGGAACAACCAAAACTTATTTATATGTATATGGGAATACACAAAAGAAGTGGCTTTCTGAACAGCAAAGATGGGAATTTCTATATGCCTAACTTAATATGAGAGAGGAGGAGGAAAAGAAAAGGCTTCTATGGGAGGAACAAATGGATTTCTAGGAGAACAAATAAGAAAAGTTTATGATAATGTTTATGCAAGTCAGACTGGTCTTAGCTTTTTTCTTCATCGCCATAAAAGTTTCCTGGAGAGGGGATTCTTGGCAGCCCTACTCCCAGAAATTTCTGTTAAAGGAAGGCTTTTTGCTGCATCTATTAATTCTCAAATGTCTTTGCTTTAAAATAATCTTTATATTAATTCTGGGGAACATAAGCGAGCCTGCACATTGTCATTAAAACACTTTTCCCCCTATATATTAAATAAACTTGCTCTAACATTGTTAGGCAGATTTTATTAAGTTTTAAAATAAATAATATTTTCTAGGCTTTTACTGTGTGATCTGTGACAAAGGAACCTTTCCAATACGGGAGAAAAAAGTACAGTCTATATTCAGAGACCATAGTAATGGTAGAAAAACCCCCGGAGTAGTAGCCCAAGGACCTCTGGTCATATCATAGAACAGGGTTCACCTCCCATGTTCCACGATCCAATGGACTAGAACATGCTGGTCCTCAGTTTCCTCACCTAGAAAGTAAGGATAATAATAATGTCTCATTTACAGATTTCTTAAAAAGAACTTAATAAGATCTGTGTAGTTTGAAAGGTCATTACATTAAGAATCATTTGTATTAGATTATAATACTTTAATACATATGATCTTATAAATAAGGTGACACTTTATTCATTTAATGAAAAGGAGAAGAGGGGTGGTGATTAAACCTGAAACTTAATGTATGTATATGTCTTCACCTTCAGGGAATGGCAAGCTGGCATTCACCTTTAGGCATTCTGTGGCTCTAGCTTACGTCAGTGCTGGCGTTTTAAAAGACAAATGTGGTTTTTTAAAACTGGAGTTAAGTAAGGGCTGGAGACCTTACTGAAATAAAACAGTGGCTACTTAAGAACGACCTTGAGCACCATGACCTTGCAAAATGAGACTGCTGTTAGAGAACATTGCGTTGGGTACTTTGGCCTTGTTATTTTCATAGCTCAAATCAGAAATGCCATCCTCTTAATCTGCTGGAGTCTCTGACGTATTTATGAGTAGAAACTAGCTGACTGTGGTTCATTTTCGCTTGGGCAATCATCAGTTAGACATGGAATTTATCTACTAATTTAAGGAATATTTCCTGATACAGCACCCTCCCAAACTATTATTATAAAGAATTTTCCCCAAACCTTACAGCTTTACCTGGAGGAAACAGTTGAGCCATCCAACAGTGTAACTATGAACATCAACTTCAGAATTGTCCTAACAAGGTCCATATGAATATAAACTTTGGAATAAAGTATGCTGTGCACCATGATTCTTTTATAATATGCTTCTAAAATTAAGCTTTTCATGTGGAAATTATCAAGTAAATAGCTGTGCTCATTTCCCCAAGATTTCATTATTCATTACAAATTTTCAAAAGAATTGGTTAAAGCCCATATCTGGCTAGCAGCCTGACACAGCCTCTCCTATTTTCCACAAAAATACATACAAAGGGTTTTTCTCCTTTTAATGATAGTCAAAATACAATTTTTTTTTTTTTAAAAGGACTATTGCCAGAATCCGGGAAAAATTTCTCTAACTCCAAAGTCAACGATAGACAAAGGCAAGTGACTAGGTGATACCTTACCTCTGAAAAAAGTGGAGGCTTTCATTCTGAAATATGGGCAGATATCCCTCATCCTTTCCCAAATTCATCCTCCTGATTCAGACTCTGCCACGCAGTCAGTGTTCTAATGCTTGGGTAGACATTTGTAAGACCACCAGAAAAGACCAGTCAGCCATTCCCCAGAGCACCTCTCCTTTCTCCACAGACAGAAACTGCACCCCCCAGAACGACTCGTGTGTGTTGCATTCTGGGCCTTTCCATTTACTGTGCACTGGAGAAACAAGGACAGAGGCCCCGCATTGGTAACAGGACATGCTAGGGACTGTAGGTTTTTTAACTTTCTTCATTTGCTCAGAGTATCAGGGCATCTCAAGCCTGTAGAGGTGCACTAAATGAAAGCTCACTAAAACCCAAGAAGTCTGCCTTAAAACTACATCAGACATGGTGAAGAACTACACAGAGGCAGAACAGGGCCACGGGCATCCACATCCACTGTGTTAACAACCACCAAGCCATGATTCTGGGATGAATAAGTACAAATGGGTGGAGGTAGCTTATGAAATAATAATAGCAGATAAGAGAAAGGAAGTATCTTGAACACACAAAGAAATCAGTAATTTATAATTTATATTTTATATTTATAATTTATAATTATAAAATGTCCTGATATTCTCACTTCAGTGTCTGCAACCCAGTAGACAGTGAATGTGTTAGCTGTTGTCCTTACATTGTTATTATAACTATTTTTTTCCTGTATTACTTGAATCTTTTTAATGAGCAGGTACTTCTTTTAAAAATCACAAAACCATAGAAAATATATACTTATTACGCACCTACTGTGTTCCAAGTCTTGATTACACAACAGTGTGGATGTGCTGAATGTCACTGAATTCCACACTTTAAAATGGTAATAATGGTAAAACAACACGTAACATAAAATTCATTGCTTTAACAGTTTCTGAAGGGCATAATTCAGTGACATTAAGCACGTTTACTCTGGTGTGCGATCATCCCCACTATCGGGGTCCAAAACATTCTCGTCAGCCCCAAGGGAAAACACCCTTTAAGCAGTCATCCCTCACTCCCCTTTCTTCCAGGGCCTAGCTGTCACTAATCTGCCTTCTGTCCCTATCTGCTTATTCTGGAGATTTCGCATAAGTGGAGTCATACAATATGTGGCCTTTTGTGTCTGGCGTCATCATTTAATATCTTTTTCGAGGTTCATTCAATACTTTATTCCTTTGTATGGCTGAATAATATTCTACCATATGAGCAAACCATATTTTGTTTATGCATTTATCCTTTGATGGGCATTTGGATCATTTCCTCCTTTTGGCTCTTATGACTAGAACTGCTATGAACATGTATGTACATGTGTTTGTTGGAGTCCATGTCTTCAGTACTTTGGGGATATATACAGAAGGGGGATCGTTAGGTCATATGATATTCTATGTTTAACTTTTTGAAGATCCAAAGTCTTTTTAAGTGAAGAAATCAATTGCATCATAATATGAAAGCAGTGAATAATGGAGCCAGACTATTGGAGTTTGAAACCTGGATCCAGCATTTGCTAGTTTGTTTTTTTTTTAAGATTTTTTTTAAATTTATTTATTTGACAGACGGAGATCACAAGTAGGCAGAGAGTCAGGCAGAGAGAGGAGGAAGCAGGCTCCCTGCTGAGCAGAGAGCCCGATGCGGGGCTCAATCCCAGGACCCTGGGATCATGACCCGAGCCGAAGACAGAGGCTTTAACCCACTGAGCCACCCAGGCACCCCCACCATTTGCTAGTTTTGTCACTTTAGGAAACATACCTCTCTATGGCCCCATTTCCTCATCTGTCAGTTGATGTAATAATAATCCCTATTCCCTTGAGTTGGGAAAATTTAGGGACTTTATATATGTCGTATAATTAGAACAGTGCTATAGGCACATGTTGTTACCTATTATTATTTTTTGAATTATTTTTCAAAATTATTAATTTGAATTACTTATCCCTATTTATGCTTCAATATTCCGCTCAAGCATTGCTCAAGCAATGCTCAAGCATTGTCTCCTCCAAAACCCATTGTCCATCAAACGAAATATGTCCAACAAATGAACAATTTCCATTTCCATGGTCTCCCAGAGCATTCTATAGCAGCAGCTCAAGCACATCTTCTCTGCATTATACTGAAACTATCTCTTCCATGTCTGCTTCTGCTCTCGCCCATCTGAGGTCTTGAGGACAGAGCCCATAGTCTGCATAGCAATTCTAAACCCTAGATTTCACCACGAAATGATGATTTCTGTTTTATAGTGGCTAGTTTAAAATATGTTTTTAAAACACTGTTCCCACATTAAGAGTAACTATGTAGTAAATTACAGAACACAAAGAACAACGGCCCAGTTTTTCCAAACTTATGTTTAATATATGCATGCACAACATACATGTGTAGATGTGTAAAGTACTTCTGAGTTAAAGTAACCTATGAAGCCAACATTCCCTAAAGTAAGTTCCTAGAAACACTTGTTGCATGAGCTGCTCAGTGAAAAAAGGAAAAATGAATTTAAATATCCTGAAATATCCTGCACTAATGTAGGATACTACACTAATGCTGACATCATTAAATACAATGATTCTAAGAGTTATTTGACCAAGATGCCATTTTGTCAAGTACACTTATAAACCTTCGGGGTAAGTACAGCTCTGTGGCCACCCATTTTGTGAAAAATGCTGAATGACTTATTCCAACCTGTCCTTCTGCTAAGGCGGCAGTCAGGACAGACCCAGATATCATGGCACAGAGAGACAAATTTGGTTGGAGTGGGCTATACTCTTACTATAGCACAGCCAGGAGCAACAGACACGTTCCAAGTATATTCCATTGGGTGACTGCTAACCTAACCCTTTTCATTTAGAAGTATTCCACTCTGCTTTCACAGGGAGTCCTTTTAATTCAGTGAATAATGTTCTCCCCTTTGGGGGCACGTGTAAATGGATTTCCAACTGTTTTAAAAACCATCAGTCTGTGACAAGAGTCAGGCTCTGGGCAGCAGTTAATTGAGAAAACTTGAGAGATAATTATACCTTACAAATAGGAGGGAAGAAAGGGGGGGTTCTTATTTTTTTTAAATATCATATTTACTTCTAATATCAGGTGTCTGATATATATATATTTGTTTATAGTATCATATTTTCCCATTTAGGTATTTTTTTTTTAATTAAGGGATAGTTTGGGGGAGTATGTTCCAAAACGTACTCCTAATTTAAAATGTTGTGTGGAACAAGGACAGAGCTTAGCTTCTCCTATTTTATTCATGAAATCTTAGCACAGGAAATGCTATACTATCCATTTATGTTTGTGGCTTCGTATTCAGCACAAAACTAAGTTTTCTTCTGGGTGTCATTTGTCAAGTAAGCTTTTTAAAGCAGTCATTTTCCTGTGTCCCTTATAAAGGCAGCCTGTTTTCAAAATCGAAATGTGCCATGTTATGGAGAAGGAACAACATGAGAGCTGGCAATTATAATGCTGACCAAGTGCGTAGCAAATAATTTTTTTTTAAAGATTTTATTTATTTATTTGACAGAGATCACAAGTAGGCAGAGAGTGAGAGGGAGAGAAGCAGGCTCCCCACCGAACAGAGAGCCTGATGTGGAGCTCGATCCCAAGACCCTGGGATCATGACCTGAGCTGAAGGCAGAGGCTTTAACCCACTGAGCCACCCAGGCGCCCCGCAAATAATTTTTTTGACCAATGTCTTATCTCAAATGCAAAGATTCAAACATCAACTTTGGTAATAATTCAGAAGGTTAACTAACACTCTGGCCTAAATTCTAAATAAGCATAACTACATTATACACAAAACTGTACATGTGTTGAAAGTACATACTACACAAAGGTACCATAAAATATACATGTATCACATACAAAATAATGAGATGCTAGTCTAAATATTTAAGAAATTTCAACTCTGAACGAAATATTTGTTCCAGTGACAATAAATAATTTTAAATATTTGATATCATATATATTTGCTAAATGCTTAAGATTTAATGATGGCTTAGAGAAATTATAGGGAGTCCATATCTCATTGACATGTTAGATGGAAAAGTGATTGCTTGAATCTCTATCTAGAGTTATAGAAGCATTCAAATCATTTTTTAAAAGAACCTGCAATTACCTCTCTTCACACTAGGTGGTGCAGTCAAGACCCCAAAAAAGCTATCAAATGGATGAATACATTTGATTTAGCAAGGTTAAAACTAAAGGAGGGGACAATTTTAAATTTGGAAACAGGTATCTTATATTAGAATTCCAGCACATTTAATGAAAAAAAAAAAAAAAGAACAGACTGAGAAACAGTAAGTGAAGAATGGGAAAGCCTGTTCAAATAGCTCTGGGGATGACAGGACTTCTCAAAGAGTAAGTCACCCAACACCTGGGGTGGCAGTTAAAATGCACATTCCTAGCCCACACTGCCATACTTCAGAATTACTGCACCAGAATGGTGAGGATGAAGTGGGGACCCGAGTCTGTTTTCCTAACATACCCTGGAGTCGATTTTTATACAAAACTCTGGGAATTGGTTTTAGGTTGTTCCAAATCTGTCTAGTAGTAAGAAACCCCAGTTGACAAGTTTTTGATGTTTGGAAACTTTTTTTTTTTTTTTCCCCAGCTTCCTGTAGCTGTATCTTGAAGATCAGGGGTTATAGATTTCACGATAAAATATCCAGGTGAATTTTTGCTAGGTTACCATCCCTGAAAAAAAAAAAAAAATCAGAGTGACAGATTCAACCCTGTGTGTAATAGAATATTTGGAAAGCAGTTTGAGCTTTGTAGAATGGGGAGAATGTATTTTATGGAATGCAATGAAAATGAATCTCTTCTGGGAGGAATGTGTGGTAGTTACATTAGATATTCAAAAGTCGAACCACATTGATCTGCCTTTTGAAGTAATTACATTAATATCTGGAGTTTAAAGAAATTTATTGCTTGTTCCCTGTGGATATTTTCAAAAACCTTTTTTCTTAAACCAAAGCAGTTTTTTTCCTCTAGTTTTAGTCACAAAGGAAAGGATTTTCCTGAAGTGCAGCTAATTATTGTCTAGGAATATGTACGTATGGGGGGGTGTGTGTGCTCTCCAGAACCTTCTGAAGTGAATTTTCTGAGTTGTTTTTTTTTTTTAAACGAGATTCTTTTTTTTTCGTAGAGTCAAAATCTTACTCCTTCAAACTCACTTGTTTTAAGATATTTTTAAATGGGGGTGCCTGGGTGGCTCAGTTGGTTAAGCC
The DNA here is from genome assembly GCF_010015895.1 of Lontra canadensis. NCBI lineage: Eukaryota > Metazoa > Chordata > Mammalia > Carnivora > Mustelidae > Lontra > Lontra canadensis. Next base: position 33,044,783 of record NW_022630996.1, read on the forward strand.
TCTGCCTTCACCTCAGGTCATGGTCCCAGGATCCTGGGATTGAGCCCCCCTTCCAGCTCCCTGCTCAGCAGGAAGCCTGCTTCTCCCTCTGCTGCTCCCCCTGCTTCTGCTTAAGTAAAATTTAAAAAAACGTACTTGTAAATAGACAATAGGCTAAGAAGAATTTCCTATCACTTTAACTTCAACTGAGTACACCGAATCAAGTTTAACCATTTCTTTAAGACTTAGCACAAACTCTGGGGTGTTCATCTGGTTCCGTTGGTAGAGCAGGCAACTCCTGATCTTAGATCTGGAGTTTGAGCCCCATGTCGGGCATAGAGTTTACTTAAACAAATGAGAAAAAAAAAATCACTTAGCACAATGTGTGTAAATATGTTCCGCACAGTGTTTGTAAGTAGCTGTTTCTTCACTGATGACTGTCCCCCACAGTACATGAAACCAGGCAACTTTGTTTCTCGAATTTCTGCACTGACATTTTGTGGTTTTCTTATTCCCCCCGCCCTTACTTTCAGTTGTTATTTTGTGTTGCCATCAATACACCAAAGCAGTAGGAAGGCCTCTATTTATTTGTTTATTTATTTAAACAAGAGAGGGAGAGAGGGATGGGCGGGGGAGTCTCAAGCACTCTGTGCTGAATGCAGAGCCCAGTGTGGGGCTCAGTCTCATGACCCTGAGATCATGATCTGGACGGAAATCAAGAGTTGGACACTTAACTGACTGTGCCACCACCCCGGCCCCCTGGGAGGACTCCTCTGCAGAGGTCTCATCTGCAGAGGTCTTGGAGGGCTTAGAGCCACATTTAGTTTGTTAAAAATGTGTATAGAGTGAGGAAGAGTAGGGGCCTGGTGGGGTGAGGGGAGGCTGCGATGGTAAAGCGGCAGATACTTAGCAGGGTCTGCTCTGGGTATTTTTTTTTTTTTTTTTTTTTTTTTAGATTTTATTTATTTGACAGAGAGAGCTCACAAGTAGACAGCTCTCTGCTGAGCAGAGAGCCCGATGTGGGGCTGGATCTCAGGGTCCTGGGATCATGACCTGAGCCGAAAGCAGAGGCTTTAACCCACTGAGCCACCCAGGCGCCCCTCTGCTCTGGGTATTAAGTTATTTTCTCGTTCTTGATTGTTGTCCCAAAAGGTGAAGCTGTAGGTGGTTGAATCGTGGGTAGTCAAACTATTATTTCAAACAAGTCTTTCTAGTCTATTTTTACTGGTGGTTGTAATCATAACATTTATAGAAAAGCTTTGTGGCCCCCTCAAGTTATATAAATCTTCTTGTTTTATTTTTCGTGTACTGATAGCATAGTGTATTTTCTTTCTTAACACAAACGTACTTCAGAGTTTTCATTTCTAACCCGCCTAAGTCTATGTGCATATATATATGTGTATGTGCATATACACAAATATAAATGCAGATTCGTGAATGTCTATTTAATGCAGGGCAGAAAAAGGAGCTCATTCTTCCACATTGGGAAACCATTTCATATGAATCTGCTTTCTTTTGAATCCTCTTCGTTGCTTGCTTTATTATCTTTATCAAGGTCACTAAATGGTAGAAATGCTAACAGGCGAAGGAATAAGGGTGCTTTACAAAGGAACAGCAAGCCAGGACTGTGACTGTTTGTCCGCTCTCTCTGGGGCAGGGTGGGGGAGTTGGTGAACAAAAGCAACAGTTTCCAAGAATAAACAATGGCATTCTCTGTGACCTGGAGCACAGCTGGCAACACTGTGTCCTCAAACAGCAGCTCCTCCCTAAGACCAGCTAACTCTTCCCGCAGCCTTTTCTACCAGCCCAGCCAACTCAGACACTTGGGACATCCCGCTTTTTCTTTTTGGTTTTAATAAACATTCCTTATAATGGACATTAAAAAATAACACTTTATTATTTTTTTTAACTGACGAATAACTTCAGCAAATTTACAAATCTCTAAATACATGAGGGCCTGAGATTTTTGTTGAGACTTTGATCTGGAATTGCTAAATACTCCCCTGACAGGTGAGCTCAGTGAAGGTACAGACAGTTTCTGCTTTGCTCAACACAGTTTTCCCTGAGTGGCCCAGGGCCTGGCATACAGTAGGCCCACAACATTGTTGATCGACTAATGGATGGTAGTTACAGAAAGAAACTTGCCTGTGGGTGGAGATTAAGTTTAGCCCAAACAAGGATAAATCAGATCAAAACATTAATGTGTTTATGTTTTTGTCTCTTACAGATTTATATCCTCTTGTTTCTCCTCATAGAGCTTTGAAAACATTTAAATTTTATGAGGAGCAAACGACATGTCCCACTATGCCATCTCAAATCTTCTTTTTGGAGTTCAGGTTTTATCTGAATTGTAGAAAAAATAAACATGGAAAAGTATATTTTTGAAAATACCCATAGTCTCACTACCCAGGAACAACAGCCACTAACATAGATGTTGTTTCCTTCATATTTTTCTGTAGTTATGTCATTAATTTATATCTGTGTTCACATAATTGAGGTGATATAGATATAATTTCATTTCTGCTTCTTTCATGTTCTTTCATAAGCATATGCCAGTCATTAAAACCTCTTTAAAAAGTATAATTTTAATAGTCATGTTGTGTTCTACCACAGAGAGATGCCGTGTAATCAAGTTAGATTCATTTCTCTATTGCTGAACATTTAGATCATTTGGAATATTTTATCTTTATGACCATCGACAGATAGTGTTTGTGTATATCACGTGCACATAATATTTGTGCACAACACATTACTTTCTTGGAACAGTTTCCTAAAAATAGACCTATTTTTAAGGCTTTTGGTCAAGTATTGCCATATTGCTCATATTGCTTTCTGGTTTTATTATAATTTATGGGTTAAACTTCTACCAGCAGTGAATAGGACTGTAAGAGTAGCTCATAGGAACTACTTCTTTTGTTTTTCTTTGCCTTGTGTGCCAGACACTGTGCTAAATGCTTTATGTCTGTTATCTCATTTAACTGTAACCATAGCGATATGAAGTAGGTATTATTTTATACCCATTTACAGATGAGAGACTGAGGTACAAAGATGTTACATAACTTTTCCAATGTCATACAACTAGATTTGGAATTCTGATGATTCAGTTCTAGCGCCCTGGCCCTCACTATATAGAAGGAGTCTTTACCAATATTGAAAGGTAATGCTGTATATCCAGGATTTTAATTCTTTGCTAATTTCATGATAGAAAAGACAGTATTCTGCTGTTGTTTCTGAGTTTCATTATTTTAATATTAGCAACTTTATGTGTTTTCTTATTATAGTTATTAGCTAATTATATTTCTTCCAGTGTGAATTGTCTCTTTCTATCATTTGCTACTTAGTGACTCTCATTCCTTCTTTAAATATAAACTTGTTAAATATTAAAAATATTCTGATTTTTCTATGCCTGTTGGTGACTAAATATTGCTCTTGTTTGTTGTATAATTGTATTTATGATATTTGAACTTGTGAAAGTCCTTTTTTTTTTTTAGTGGAGAAGACCCTCTAAATCTTTTTTTTTAAATTAATGCATAATGTATTATTAGCCTCAGGGGTACATGTCTGTGAAGTCCTTTGTTTTTAAGAATTCATATATATCATTTCTTGTTGTGATCCTTGCACTGTTAATTTTATGCTCACATAGTACTTCTATATCCAGATATCAGATATTAACTTAAATTTTCTTTAAAAGTGCTATCCTTTCCCTGTGTGGACCAACCAGTCTGTTAACCTGGAAAGTCTTGCTGGTAGCCACAGGTTTCTTCTATTTGTCTGAGACTGCACTGTTAGAGTTCAAGGGGAAACTAGTATTTTCTAATATCTCTGGTACTATGAAAAACACAAGTCACAGAAATTTGGAGGCAACAACTTTGTCTGCTCCCTCTCCCCAGAAGAGGAAAACCAAGAAGGCGTAGATACGCATTGCTAGTGGTAATGATTTAATACAGAGGATTGGGCTTTGCTCTTGGACATTCTGCTTTGGTGTCACCGACCCAAGTTCCCTTTTCTGGTGCTATAATTCGCCTGAGCTGACTCTCAGTATAAGGAGCCAGAAGACGGAAGTTACTCATGATGTGCCGATTTCTGAACATAAAGTCTAAAAGGACATATTTCCAATCACAGATAGCTGCCTTTTGGGCTAAATCACTGTGGAGCAGTGTTTGTTTACAGAGGATCACATTATCTGGCAACAAAACCTCATAATGACACAATTAAGATCCCTTTCTTTTTCCGACACTATTTGCGCATAGTTCTTCCCTAAGAAGTTCAACTTTTTTTCATTTTACTAATTTATGCCAACATAAATGGGAGTATAATATTCTGTTTAAAAAGAAGCATAAACATATTTTCAGGATACAGTATAAAATCTGAAGCCTAAAATTATTTACATGCAATTTTCAATGATTTATTAATTAACTCTATCAACTAAAGTAGCACTGATGTTGAAAGGGTAGATTTGCTACTGGTTCCTCAACCACTTTAACTGCCAGGAAAAGAAAACCTCTAATTATAAAGAAGACATAGGCAACCATGGTAACAAATCTACTTTTTGCAACAAATAAAAATTTTTCAAAAACAATTAATGTTCCTTAATGTTTGACAAATTGTTGCAAGTACGTCCATGATATCTGTTACATTTTTGAAGAAATTAATGTCCACATAACCATGGATCTAGGTGCATTAACTTTAAGTCGGTTACATGGATGTAGGTTATATTAAAGTTAGACTTGAAAACCTGATGACTGTGTTTTGATCCAATTTTAGACTGTTTTATTATGCACGTACTTTATCAACAACAGTTAATAATCTGGAAGTTACACCATGATTTATAATGCCTGATGGGATATTGAGCAGTTACTACTTGAAAGTAATAACTGCACTGGAAATTCAAATGGTTTTCCAAATATAAAGAGCAGTAAATCTCCTCCAGCTCCTTTCACACCATAAGACTAGAAGATATTTCACAAATTATCTGGACCAGCTTTAAAGAAACCGAATGCAATAAAAATTATTTCCCAGAATCCCCTAATCAGAAATGATTATTCAGAACAACAGCTGAAATTTATTGATCACCTACTATGTGCCTGAGAGTTTACAATCAACTAACATGGATTTCTCAGGTACTACGTCACCCTCATTTTATGCTTAAGAAAACTGAGGCTTATAACAGTCAAGTGACTTGTTCAAAGTCAACCTTCTGATAAAGGATAAGGCTGGGACGTAAACCTGACCTGAGTTCAGGAGCTGAGCTCTTATCTTGTGTGTGATAAATAAATGTCAACCACATTTTGCCAACCCATCCTATCTAATACATGAGTATTAAAAAGGCTGGCTTTTCCATTCTTCCTAAGCTTCATTCAGCCAACATAGTGGTCAAGATATCTGGGGAATTGGATTCCAAAAAAAGATGCTAGAAGTGACCCAATTAGCCAAGAACACTGATTTTCAAAGGTAACTAAGATTGTTTGAAGGTCCCTTATTTTTGAAAGCCCCCCCTTTTTTTTAAGATTTTATTTATTTATTTGACAGAGAGAGATTACAAGTAGGCAGAGAGGCAGGCAGAGAGAGAGAGGGAGAAGCAGGCTCCCTGTCGAGCAGAGAGCCTGATGCGGGGCTCGATCCCAGGACCCTGAGATCATGACCTGAGCCAAAGGCAGAGGCTTAACCCATTGAGCCACCAGGTGCACCAAAAGCCCCTCTTTCTAATGCACTACCTTTTGCACACAATCTTTTCTGTGTGGGAATAGAGATCAAAATAGCCTGGAATGGCTTTTCACAGGATCCTTTTTTCTGGGGACACATGCAGTGTCACTGTGTGACCAATTTATAGTCATTCTTTAAGTAAATAAGTAAATTTGGACCCAAACTCTAAATACTAAGCGTACAGTTGAGGCTTTTTGATGCTTATTCTCTCTGACCATGAAAATACTGCCAATTTCCTGATTGTGTTAACATGCTCTATTATGTAAGATGGTATCATTGGCAAAAGCTGAGTAGTGGGAACTTGGGACTTCTCTGTATTATTTTTGCAGCCCCTCATGTGTCTATACTTTCAAAATAAAAAAAGTTTTAAATATTGCCTAATTTCCATCCTGCTAGGGAAATGAACTTCTGGGTTTTGCAGCTTGTAACTAGCATCCAGTTAAGGTTCCTCCTGGGGTCTTGGTCATCAATTTGAAGAAGCACTGATGTGTGAAATGGGCACAATGTGTTAGCATACAAGGACCAGCCGAGCAGATCCATAAGCCTGCACCAGAGGCTCAGCCACATGCCCTTCTCCTGGTATCTAGCGGAGGGCTGGGCTGTTTTCTGAAAAGGCTCTTTAGAGATGGAAGTCAGCCTATGGAGGAAGACTCTCAACTGCCTCTAGTGGCACTAATTCCCCTGCAAAACCAAAACTCACCAGGTGACAGGATGAGTCCCAGACCCACGTCTTCAGTGAGTTGGGAGGACTTAGCTATGCTCCTTCGCCTGGCTGCAGCTTCTGGATTTTTACTACCTATCAGTGCCAGATCCTGACTAGGACAGATCGCAGGAATCCTGGGTTCTGGAAGGGAACGTGCAGGAGAGAGAAAAGCAGAGGAATCTTTGCAGGTGAGCAAGGCCGGTCCTGAGCAGAGCTCCAAGAACTTATGGGGGGGTCCTGTCATCGGGAGGACTGCTCACATGGTCACACAGGAAATCTATTCTTCATAAGCTGCCTTGAACAACTAGGAACAGTTCCCCAAATAAGATATTGATTTGAAAGACTGGTGGAGGGTAAAAGAAACAAAAGTAAAGATTTGTTCTGAAGGCCCCTGCCTGAAATCCTGGTCCCTGCTTTTTGTTTTGTTTGCCTAGAAAGAGAGGAGGTGGGGAAAGAACCCTGGTAGCTTTACCTAGTTAATGAGGCTGATCCTGGAAGTTCGTGGAACTCACTTTGGCCCATCCTACCCAGAAACAGCTGCCAAAGAAGGAGGTTCACCCCAGTCCCTATTCAGAGGCACCTGTTCAAGGTGGTATCTGGAACAAGGTTGCAACTTTGAAAAGATAGAGCCCTGCACACAGCATGAATGTGAGGTGGAAGGAAGATCTGCTAACAGTATTTGGGAAGACAAATGACGGGGCAAGGAATACAAGGAACTCTCGCACGAGCCATTTCATAGACTGCCCCGAAACTGCCCATTCGTCTTCTGCCGTCAACCTACCAAAAGCCCTGCTGGCGTCCCTGGAAATAGTTTGCTAAATAAGCCTGCACTTTTTTGGTTCACAGAATTGGTGAATCAAAGGGGCAGAAGATTTATCTTATGCCTCTAAAGATCATTTATAACTTGGCTAAGTGGCCCAGGATAAAACCACAATAAAGGTGATTCATGCAGGAAATCCATTCTGTTGAGGCAGACATGAAAATCCACATTAAATCACAGTCTATTCTGTGCACGGGAGAATTGAAGTGAGCCAAGCTCCGTGGATTCCCAGGCACACTGAAGGCTGAAAACCATTGTTCTTGTAAAATGGGGGAAATGAGACTCCTTTAAAGTGAGAATGCAGCCTCTAGCTCTGAGAGCGGGGAGGTACTCCTGACTAGCGGGAGCAGCCCAGGGGCCCTGCCAAGCGGGTGTCTGGGACGATATTCCCGGATGGCAGCCAGCCTGGAGATCTATTCAATTACGGCAAGTTCCTTGCCAGGAGGTTTTTATCAACTGCGCTATTTATCAAGACAATTGGACCTAGTACAAAAACCCACCTTTGCAAACCGCCATGAAAGGACTATGTGGCTGAATCAGGGATGTCTGCTGCCTCTTGGCTTTTGAACTCAATTGCAGAGTTACTGCATTTTCTCCTGGCTGGGATCACCTGAAGGATTTGCTTTCCCCTCTCCTTCACCTTCCTTTCTTGGTCTAAGGGTCTCATGTATTGAGGGATGATGTAAGTGCAAGAGCGAGCTCACAGAGCAATCACAATAGACCCATTATTTTGCATGTGATTGATTAGTTTTTGTAGGATGCTAAAGTCTCCTCAGCGTCTTTCCCTTCCTACAGCTGCAACCACACTTCTTCCCATTTTCCTTCTGATATCTATCTAATCTCACTCTTGGGCATTGGTTATGACCGAGTGAGATGATTTCCAAACCCACATCCTCACTTCTCAGTGAGAAGTTGACCGATGCTGCGTGAGAAGGTCTCGATCTTATTGCAAGTTAACAAAAATGTAGGGTCTTTTTAGTATACTTAATTTGGGATTTTCCTCCATTGGTTCTTGCCTTTACATTAGCTTTTATTCATATAGTAATGTTGCGTGTGACTTAAAATATGGTTCTGCAGTCATAATGGACAATCCCTAATGCCAGCCAGTTGACAGCAAGAGAGTCTGAATTGGAGATAATCCACAAGTGCCTACAGAGCAGTGTGGCACTCGCCATAAATCGTTGCTGCTCCTCTGTTGTCTTTACTGAAAGCTGACAGTGGCGGTTGTGATACGTTTTAAAGGATGGTCTAAGCATCCCGTTTAGAGCTTGATAAAGGTAGGAACTCCACCCATGATACATTTGGCAAAGACAAAACCTAATCAAAGTAAAGCCCCTTCCCTAAAGGCAAGTAAAATCTATTAACGTGTTACACTCTTATCAGAAGTGCTGGTGTCCCTGCAGGTGATTATCAGCTATTTTGTTAATTGACAAAACACTTGAAAACCAGATTTATCTGAGAAACGTTGGCTTTCTTTATTTTATTATTATTATTATTATTATTATTTTGAGAATCGTTGGCTTTCTTAAAAAATAATTCATGGGGTGCCTGGGTGGCTCAGTCATTAAGCGTCTGCCTTCAGCTCAGGTCATGATCCCAGGGTCGTAGGATCAAGCCCCGCATCGGGCTACCTGCTCAGTGAAGAGGCATGTTTCTTCCGCTCTCACTCCCCCTGTTTGTGTTCCCTCTCTCGCTGTCTCTCTCTCTCTCTCTCTGTCAAATAAAGTAAAATCTTTAAAAAATAAATATAATAATTCATCTCTCTTCTTGTGCCTAAAAGAGATGCACTAAAGCATCAGCAATAAAGAAAGCTTATTTAATGGTGAAAGCAATCTGGTAGATTGTAGATAGAACACTTTATTTGTCTGGTCATACAAATCTTACGAACATGAACTAAAACATACTGAATGCATCAATTAACCAGAGTTCCTCTTGGAATTTTTTCCCCCAAAAAACTGTATCTCAGGGATGCCTGGGTGGCTCAGTTGGTTAAGTGTCTGCCCTCGGCTCTGGTCATGATCCCTGGGTCTGAGATCGAGCCCCATCTTGGACTCCCTGCTCAGCAGGGAGCCTTCTTCTCCCTCTGCCTCTCCCTTTGCCCCTTCCTCAGAATGCGCTCTCTCTTCCTCTCTAAAATATATAAAATCTTTTTAAAAAATTGTTTCTCATCTCAATACAATCAGTACTTTGATTTGTCCCCCTTTCAAAGACCAAGGGAAAGGATATGTCCCTCCTATCAGGCTGCTGCTCATCAAACTAGATGGAGAGAATTAATTTAATGAAGAGTTCCTATTTGGGAAGAAGCAGTAGGAGGAAAGGGCAACAGTTGGAGCTTCTACCAGGCTGGCTGATGTTTTACATGCTGGAGAAGCAGCTGGAAATTTGGATGACAGTTTTGAAAGCCCGGTGATAAGGAAGAGGTCACTAAAATTGAAATGGTGGGTGGGAAAGAGGAGCAGACCAGGATAATGTGGCAAACCTGAAGCGTCTCATTTGTGTTAATAAAGGAATTTTTTCTTTTTGCTTCAAACAGTTTGCTATTCTCTGTAGTGACTACTGTCCCATGAATGGCATAGATTATTTGCCTTTTTTTCTTCCACCTAAATCAATTCTAAAAGCAATTTTTTAAAGTCAGCTTATACAATAAAGAATGTTCCCATCAGGCCTGAGTCACATTGTGAACGTGTGTCTTTTGCTTTAGTATGTAGTTTTTTTAAGCCAGTGTTGTTCGCAGACTACCTTAGAAACAACGTGTATATTACAAAACTAATAAACATCGTAGCTCTGAAAATTCCTTTGGCACAGACAAGAGCCTTCAGCCACAAATGCTCCTGACTTAAAAGCTGAACCAAATAAAACTTGACAGCAAGGCAAAATATTTTATAGGCAAAGTGACATTTTATAATAATGGAATAATAAATGCAGAAAAGAAAATGAACCGAAGCTGGAATATCATCTGAGATCCATTGGATACTAAAGGGAGGTGAATCTCATTTAGACTTTTCCTGTTTTTATTACACTAATAATTATCTCTATGATCGAAGCACACTTCAACTTGGAGAACTCTAGTATTTCTCATCATGTTCTCACATATCACCAATCACTTGTCTGTATGAGTTCTGGACAATTCAGTGTAGAAGCCTTGGTAGCATAATAAAATGGATGGAACAGAAAGAAAGTGATGGAAAAATCACAGAACCACTTCATCAAGCACTTCAATTTGCAACCAAATCAAGCAATGTTTAAATCAACCTGATGAACACAATCCAACCCAAAACATATCGACAAGTTGACATTAAATCAGATTGCCGATGGAATTAATAAAGACCAAGTAAGCTTCCTTGCCAATGTCCCGTCGTCCACCCTACAACAAAGCTCAGTGACCAGAGTTGAGTTAGGGCAGTTTAGGAGAATCAGCAAAGGTCTATCAACTGCCTTCCTAGTCCACAGGACAGTGGTAAAGAGGATACAAAGCATTGAGGTTCTAGTGTGGGAAAAGAGAAATAGTCAAGGCTGGTTTTAACACAGTTTGTGTTAGATTAGGATGAAGAGAGAGCTAGGATTGCAAGGAATGTTGGTGTGTGGATCCTACCCCAGGCCAGGAGATGTGTGTCTGCCTTTTTGAAGTGCTTGGTCAAATTCACTTTGGGTTCACTCCAAATGGATGGACTCCAGGCTGGGAAAAGTCCGTCGGTCCTCATGTTCATCGCACAGAATCAGATATTTCTCCAAAAGAATGACCATGGTGTAATACTGAAGACACAAACCAAGGCAACAGGAAACTCAGTCATCAAAGCAGTGGATAAAACAATGATTTTATCTGATGTATTAATTAATTATTCATTTGACAGACTTTTATCATTTGACAGTAGTCTTAGACCTTCATCATTTGACCTACTTTTCCACAGCAATATATGAAGAGCTGGAGGACAATTGGAAATGACGTAAGCATCTTATCTCTGGATATTTGCTTTCATTAGGTCTGAAGTGGGGTCTAGAAACAGCTTTGTGTGTTTGTTTGTTTGTTTGTTTGTAAGCTCCTGAGATGATTCTAAGGATCAGCAAGTTGGGAACCCACCGATCTGAAACAGAGGCTCTCAGTCCCTGTGTTGCTGGTAGTTCAGGGAGGGAGCAGTAAGGAGAAACTCGAACTGGTGCAGAAAACTTTGATCAAAGCTCCAACCTCTGTGCCTCCAGCACAGCAGCTATAAAGGTAAAGGTGTGTTGCTGAGGAAGATGCTGAAATTTTGGTCCCAACACTACGCTACTGCTTAGAAGCTGTGTGACCAGGAGCAAGTAATTAAACTCCTTGAAGGGAAACTTATTACACCTCCTTTCAGAATTGTCAAACATTCTAAGGGAGATTGTAACAAGGCCTTGTCCGGCCTTGTCCGGCGCCTGGTCCATCAACAGGCTGAGCTTCTGTCCTCCTCCCTCGCATATGGTGTAGCCTTTCTTCCCCACCTCCTTTAATGTTAAAAATTGCTTTCATTCTCCACAGCCCAATCCCAACCTACACAGTCCATGAGAGTATCTTGCCACCGACCACCCCCACGCCCAAGCTCACTGATGCCCTCCTCTTTGTACTTCTTTGGCCCTTATATTCAAAACCACACAATCTGATACTTAACTGTCCTCCAGTTTTTTCATGAGTATTGCTTTCGTTCTCCTGTGCTAGTTTTCCCTGAACACTTGGACAATGTTTTCTTCATAGAGGTGCAGAAGAATTACTTGTTGGTTGATCAAAAGTACCTGTTGGGCTGTTGCCATAAAAGACATCGAAAGAGGAAGGGGGAACCCTCAATTTTCTGTCAACACTATGCAGTGGAGACCAGCCAGCATTGCCACTGCTTCCCTAGGCATTAGTATTCTGAAATAATCATCAGAATGCTAGTCTCCTTCCACCCCCACTCACTTATTTTGTTGGAAAAATGCAAAACCTGCATTTTCCATGAACCAGATCTCACTCTATGCACAGAGTGAATGCAATGTCTGTGTTTAGCATCCCAATGTGATAATTATGCATTATGCTTACTCCATGGCTGAATCTTACATTTCTATACTAAAACACAAAGGAATGACTATATACTCTAGTGTGTTGCCTTGCCCTTCCTTACCATCGTGGGTTTTTTCTTATCATCTAGATTGCCCCCATGCTGAAATGTGCCTGTAAAAATAACTGAGAAAATTCAGATGTATATGTGACTTAAAAGGTGAGAGAGGAGAAGAGGTGAATTTCAGGGACCTCTGTCCCAGCAAACACATGAGCGTATTGGAAAGAGGTAGTGCTGTGTGTGTGTGTGTGTGTGTGTGTGTGTGTGTATGCCTGTGGAGAAAGCAGATTTTTTTTTTTAATGAGGAACAAAAGCTGGGTTATGTAAGCAGCACTGTTCAAAACAGCTTGTATAGCAAGAATGGAAACAAGGTATGAATATTCATAAGTAAAATGGAAGAAGTGTTCATTTGTAAGGAGGAAGTAGAGATGAAATTCTGAATATTGTTTGTCCACAATTTTATCCAGGAAGCTTTAAATGTGTAGAACACATAATATAACATACAAACACAAAACCAGCTAATCCCTTTGCCTCAATATTTCCCTTCTTCAACACACTAATAACCAGTTTATTAATATTTCTACATGTTATTCAGTCAGGTTGTCTTAAATTTGATTCTCCTCAGGACACATCTAAACAAGAATCATATATAAAAATTAGCTTCAAATGGGCCAAAGGATTAAATGTAAGAGCCAAATCTACAAAGCTCATACAAGAAAACAGGAATAAATACGTGTGACCTTGAATTGGGCAATGGATTCTTACATATGACATCAAAAACATATGCAAGATAAGAAAAAAATAGATAAATGAAAAACTTCTGTGCTTCCAGAAGACACTATCAAAACAATGAAAAGGTGACCCATAGAATGGGAGAAAACGTTTGCCAAGCATGTATATGATAACATCTTTGCATCTAGTGTGTATAAGGACCCTTGTAACTCAGTAATAAAAAGTCAGCAGGGGCGCCTGGGTGGCTCAGTGGGTTAAAGCCACTGCTTTCAGCTCAGGTCATGATCCCAGGGTCCTGGGATCGAGCCCCGCATCGGGCTCTCTACTCAGCAGGAGGCCTGCTTCTCTTCCTCTCTCTCTGCCTGCCTCTCTGCCTACTTGTGATCTCTCTCTGTCAAATAAATAAATAAAATCTTAAAAAAAAAAGTCAGCAGCCCAAATAAAAATGGGCAAAGTATCTAAATAGACATTTCTCCAGAGACGATACACAAGTGACTAATAAGTACATGAAAAGGTACTTAATATCATTCATCATCAGGGAAAAGCAAATCAAAACCACGAGATACTACATCACATTATTAGAATGGCAATCATCAAAAAGTCAGATAATAAGTGTTGGTGAGGAGTTGGAGAAATTGCAACCCTCATAGAGTGCTGGTAACAATTCCTCAAACGGTTGAACATAGAATTATCATTTGACCCAGCAATTTCACTCCTACATATATACCGAAGAGAAATGAAAGCATGTGTCTTTGCAAAAACTTGTATACAAATATTAACAGCGGCGTTATTTATAATAGCCAAAAATTGTAGAAACAATCCAGAAATCCATCAACTAATGACTGGATAAACAAAATGTAGTTATCCATATAATGGAATATTATTCAGCCATGAAAAGGAACGAAGTACTGACTACATGCTGTATCGTAGATGAGCCTTGAAAATGTTGTGCTAAGTAAAAGAAGCCAGTCACAAAAGACCACATATCATGGGATTCCATTTATATGAAATGTCCAGAATAGGCAAACCTCTAGAGATGAAGAGTAGATTAGTGGCTACTGAAGGCGGTAGAGGGAGTAAAAGGGCAAGAGTTACAAGGATATGTGGCTTCCTTTTATTTTTATTTTGTATTCTTATTTTTTAGGGATTTATTCATTTATTTAAGAGGGAAAGTGAGAGTGGTGGGAGGAGGGGCAGAAGGAGAGGGAGAGAGAGAATCTCAAGCACACTCCTCACTGAATGAGGAGCCCAATATGAGCCTCAGTCTCACAACCCTGAGATCCCTATGATCTGAGCTGAATTCAAGAGTCAAACCCCTATCCAGCTGAGCCACCTAGGCACCCTGGGGTTTCCTTTTAAAGTTACGGAAAGTGTTCTAAAATTGACTGTGATAATGCTTGCACAACTGTGATTATACTAAAAACCACTGAATTGCACACTTCGGATCATATGGTATGTGAATTGTTATTTCAATAAAACTGTTGCCAAAGAAAAAAAAAAGAGAGAAGAAAAAGGAATAAAGAAGCATTCACCATAATCTTGGACTGTTAGAAAACCCAAACTTTTTATCAAGTGAATCTCTTTCAGTGGAATTACCAACATATTGAATGATATAAACAACATGAAAAGAAAATGATCAAATGAATCTGATTTCAACCTCAAATGCATTCTCAAGACTTATGTACCATGATGTGCCTTTTTAATGATGGGATCTTATATAAGTGAGATTTTTTTTTCCCCTCAAGTAGAGCCTGGGTCCCTCATACTTTGCCTTGAAAACTGGAGAGCTCAGAGGAAAGTTGATGTCAAATGACAGACTATACTGTAGCATTTGTCACAGTGTTCAATGTCCAGAGCTTAAACTTAATAGTAATTTTCTTTTCTACATGAAGCCAAGAGCAGATTGAATAATCTTCTAGAATTTGATTAGGGAATCAGTGGATCTTAAGAATGAGATGAAAGTTTTAACTTTGGTATCAGGTATAGTAAGGACAAAAATTAAATACACTTCTACCTGTTCACAGTAGTTAGATAATGAGCCCAGAACTGATGTGTAGGCCTGTGTTTTCACATTCTACTCTGTGCAGCCTTCTGTGGGAGGAAGAGAATATAAAGGGTCTGCTCCAGGTTCTCCATCCAGAAAAGATCCACTTTTACCTGTTCTAAATATGGAGTTTCTGCTTAAGGAAGAGATACTGTGGGCAAATAAGTGTTGAAACATTCCATTTTATTTTATTTTATTTTATTTTATTTTATTTTAAGATTTTATTTATTTATGTGACAGATAGAGATCCCAAGTAGGCAGAGAGGCAGGCAGAGACAGAGAGGAGAAAGCAGGCTTCCTGCTGAGCCGAGAGCACAATGCGGGGCTCAATCCCAGGACCCTGAGATCATGACCTGAGACAAAGGCAGAGGCTTAACCCACTGAGCCACCCAGGTGCCCTGAAACTTTCCATTTTAATGCACAGAAGCATCCAGAGCTTTCTGAGCTTCACAAGGTTTTTGGCAAAACCTGAGTCAGGTTAAGGTTCCAACTTTACTCACAGAGGGTATCCCACCAGTTCACAGAAGCCCTGCTTTCTATAAAGGATCTCCCAGCCCAAATGTTTCTGAGGGTCTCCTGGAGGTATTTTGCACACGCTCAAGAACAAGTCACTGTGTATTCATTCAACAAGCATCAGTTTTGTGCCCAGAACAGAGCATTTCTCTGCCCCGCCCTCACCCTTGACCTTTGTTCTTTTGGTCAGGCAAGACTACTACTTTCAATGATGAGGGAGAGACCATCTTTCCAGTCATTTTCGACCAGAATCCATAACACCTGGAGGAAACATGATCCTCCCTAATTCCTTCAACACACACACATAACAAGATGTTATGGCTGTTTAAATAAAAAAAACCTAAGGGGCACCTGGCTGACTCAGGGGAAGAACACATGACTCTTGCTCTAGGGGTTGTGAGTTTGAGCCCCACATTGGGAAGACGGATTACTTAAAAAAATAAAGTATACAATTTAATTTTTTTTAATCTATACTGCCTTGGGTCAGAGATAAAGCTAGATTTTTCATCATGTAGCTTTAGACTATGGAATTTCAAAGATTAATGGAATTTTATTGTTTATAGAATAAAAGGGCTTTTGAAACTAGCTTAAAATGAGCCATTGCTGGGTTCATGTGGCATCTAATTAGCAGTTTCTGACTTGGCTTCCTCCAGTTTCCCACTGAAACACCCATGGAAACTCAGAGAATAATGAACCCTCAGACAGCTCACCTATTACTAGAACACGTGGGGCACCTGCACTAACTCATTCGTGGAGTTAATATTTGAAGAGTTGAAGCCACATTTGGTGGAACCAACAAAATATTTTGTGATTGACAAAGCCTTATCCCTCCCACCATGACTCAGGGACCTGAGTGTCTCCCAGTCAGAACCAACCTTTTCAGATCAAACTAGTGAGAAGAGATTGGGTAGTTTGATTTTTGTCTCTATATTTATATTTTTGGCAATATTGCTTCTATATGCGCTTGGCCAATACTACGGTGAAATTATCTTAAAATTAAATTGTGACACAAGGAATTCAGTTTTGTTCACTGATGCATGTCTAGTACCTAGAACAGTGCCCTCCCTGGAAAGAGTAGACACTCAATTAAAATCTGTTGTTCAAATGTTTGTATGTAATTCATTTTGAAAAGTTAATATGACCACAGTTAGCTTCTAATCACACCCGTACTTTATTTTTTAAAGAGAACTTAGGTACAAAATTCTTTAATAATGGCTAAAGAATTTAATAAAGAATTTTATCATGAAATTCACCAAAAGCATACAGAAATACAGGAGCTGGTTGACAGAAGGAATAAACATTTAACAGCAAGGGAACTAAAATAGCCTTTGTTTATGAGTGACCTTCAAGGAATCAGCCCTGTGTCCTCTCCCTGCCAAACCAAAGCAAGTGTTAACAGGCCTCCTCATTTGCTAGAGCAGAGCTGGGTTCCCTGTCAATGCGGCTGGCTCTGGAAGGAAAAAGAAGTAATTCCTTCTTAAAGCCATGCATTAATTTAAGCTCTTGGGAAAATTCAATTTGTGAAAAAGAATTAAATGGGAACAAAAGAAATACTGTGTTTCGTGTCAGAATAGAAAGGTTAGAGATGGAAACTCAGTGAACAGAATGGAGTGTATGGAAACAGTTGAGCTGAAACCGATGGAGAGACCAAGCCCACACGGTGGTGTGGTTGGCATGGATCTCTCCGCCTGTGAATGGGGACGTTACCCTCTGCACACTACTACCACCGGCTTCCATCTGTTTAGACAAGGTGCAGAAGGCGCACTAACCTCCTGGTAGCCTACTTGCTGTAGGAAGGACTTCCATAGCGTGAGCGCCGATTGGAGGTGTAAGTGTCCATGAAGTGAAAGGTAGATCCAAGGCCTTCTTTATCCTTCTCTTTCCAACCCTGCACCAAACTCCTGTGCTTTCTGTATCTCAATTAGTTTCTTCCTTTACCTCCTCAGCTTTGACAGATAAACATGAAATGCTAGATGAAAATGTTTTCGATTCTGCCATTTAAAGGTGCTTCAAGGGGCACCTGGGTGGCTCAGTGGGTTAAAGCCTCTGCCTTCGGCTCAGGTTATGATCCCAGGGTCCTGGGATTGAGCCCCGAATCGGGCTCTCTGCTCAGCAGGGAGCCTGCGTCCCTTCCTCTCTCTCTCTCTCTCTCTCTCTGCCTGCTTCTCTGCCTACTTGTGATCTCTATCTATCAAATAAATAAATAAAATCTTAAAAAAAATAAAGGTGCTTCAAAATATAGGTTTTATTATTATTATTAAAGTATGGTAATGCCACGGGATCAGAAGGCAACTCCCCCTGGAAAGATAGTTTGTTACACCTGTAGATCCCAAGAGGAGGGTCATGCCTCGCCACGCCACGGAGGGCTACATGGGGAAGCACCAGGGTTGGTGAGGAGGCAGAGGGAGAGGGGAAAATGTGAGCTGAGACTTTATTGTGATTTCCATAGGAAGGCATGGGCCTGACATGATAAGCAGGTTTAGGATTGGCTGGTTTGGATAAGTTGAGTGGACTCTCGGGCATAGGGTCTGTCTCTAGTCCTGGGGTGATTAGGGCAAGTGGATAGAGGCCCAAAGTGTGAAAGCCAGAGGAAAAGGGAGGGTGGCTGTGGGGATAAGGGCTTTAGATTGGGTGGTTTGCATTTGAAAGACATGCTCAGGGGCGTGTTGTTCGCTCTCTCTAGGAGTTGGCTAACCCTGGGATCCTGATAGTCTCTCCAGGGTCAGCACCAGGATGTCAAAGCACCAAAATACTGAGAATAAAAGACACGGTCACTACAAAAGGCACTTGCATAGAGTCCTTTTACCTGAGCAGTAAACCAAGCATTTCTCACTTGGTGACTTGCATTACAGTGTGGAACTCCAGGACCGGAAGGTCAGGCCACCTATAAATTCAAACCCATAGAAAACGGTTTCAAACTGGATATGAATGAACTGCTTCCATTGCCAGGGAACCATCCTCATCCTTGGCCTTGTGATTTGCCCTTTCTGAGGACTAAGAAAAGTACTGCAGGAGGACGCGCTACGCTTTATTATTGACCATTAACTTGTCACACCCTGAAGGAAAAGGATGGTTTAGGACGGCTGATAAGAGTGAGAAGATTTTCTTTCTATCACAAGCTGGAAATCCAACCTAGTGCATCAATAGCAGAAGCTCTTATCACTCAATAGAAGTTCAGAGCCTTGGAGAAATGGGCCTGCAGGAAATTGCTTTCATGGAGGAGAAAAAAAAATGACATCAGGTTATTGGTCCCAAATGGCTCATCCTAAGCTCCAAAAATAAAATACAGATGAAGATGTCAGGAGAAGGGAGACATTCAACCCCGTTTAAAACCAAGACTTTCTACCAGCCCATTACTGGAATTTGGAAAGAATGCTCTCTAGCACTAAAGCTCATGGAATTGGATAGAAAAATACAATCAGTGGCTCATTCAATGAATGCCAGTTTGCCTAAGGGGGGAAAGTGCTTACCTTCACCTTGCACAGTTTATGCCCTGGCTATTAAAATCCAAAAAGGGGCTGGATGGACTTTTCTTCCTCTAGGATGAATAGGCAAGCAAAACAAAAAACTGAAACAAAATGAGCTCGTGGAAAAAAGAAAAAGTATTACCAAAGGATAAAGAATGCCAAAACAAGATGTTGAGAACTCCAGAGGAAAAATAAGCCTCTGAAATGACTTTATTTCAGAAACCGAAAGAGATTGTTAAAAACTGTCAACCTCAGCAGGATTAAAGAAGACATATCCTTCATGAAAAAGAAGTAAGAAAAAAAAAAATAGAAGAGGCTGAGATGCAAAGGGAAATGGATAAGATAAGGAAGGTATTCAAGAAAATTAAAAAGGTAGTAACAGCAGAACCCAGAACCATAATTACTGGGAAAAAACCAAACTGCTAATTGAGAAAATCAAATCAGTGATAGAGACAGCAAGATTAAGAAACTCTCCAGGAGAACAGAGAAAGAGAATTAAGAAATTTTTTAAAAATGACAAGAAAGGAGATGATAAGTATCTAAGACAGAAAATAGAGTCAGCAGAATAATTATTTGGTATACCTGAAAAAAAAGGATAGGACAACGCAAGAGTCAGACATAAATGTTGAATACTTTCAAAGACCAGAAAATACTGGGGAATTCAACTCAATTGGGCTTACTGCATTTCTAGAAACTTAGATACACACTGAAAAAATATTTGCTTTACAAAAATGACAAGAAAATAAAAAATAAGCCTATAAATTGGAAAATGGGTTACATGGGAAAGATAAAAATCAGGTTGTCCTTAGCCTTTTCTTCTGTGACACTAAATGCTAACGATAAAAAAATATTGGCAGAGTCTTGAGGCAGAAAATTGAAATATAAGAATTTTATCATTTGCGAGTTTGTTTTCTCATAGTGTGAGGTCAATATAAAAACATTTCCAGAGTTGTAAGCATTCTGAAAAAATATTATTAGCCCTTTGCCCTTTTTATTTCTGAAAAGAAAATAAAACGAAGAACTCAAGATCATGTATTTAAAGTTACCCAATAATGACAGGCACCACTTAGTTCAAATAACAGTTGAAAATTTAGTTACAGTACCAAGTGTAATTCTCAAATAATTTTTGTAAAAGAAGATCTCTATGACAAAAGAATAATTTAAATATCAAAATATTAATCAAACTTCACATTGTTACAAAATCTAGGAATTAGGGTGATTATGGTAGAAAAAAAGGTTTTTAAATTCCTCGTTTCATATAAGGAAGACTCAGAGGGTTGCTTTTCATTCTTGATTTTGATGTAAGAAGATTACAGTTTTTTCATTTTACAGTTTATTTTAAAAAACCTTAAAGATAACCAACAGCAACACAAAATGCACACTATATAACATTCAGGTCAATGAAGATAACGAGCAGACATGTTATGATGTGATCCTAGATTTAGTTTCAAAAATGTCTATGAAAATCTATGTAACATGGTAGGATTTTTTTTCAATTTTCACAGTTTTATAAAATGGACATATATTGATTTTAAACATTGAAATTGTTTTTTAAAGAGATGTGTCGCATACATAAGTGAAAAGAGATGCATTGGCCTTTTCCAACCAGTTTCCACTAGCAGCATTTGTTTGGTCTGTGCAAGTCACCATCAGAACCGTCCTTATGTGCAGAATCAATTAAACATCCCATGAGAAAATGGGCTTAGTGTACACTTCCAGTGGTATTTTTGGAAAAAAATTACCCGCGTCACTTTAACAACGATTTGCACATCAGGAATCATTTGCACGACATTTGCACTGAAGTTGTACAGAGGGTTCTTCTTTTCTTTAAATCCTGGTATGGCAACTCCCCGTGTACTTTCATTAGATAGTGATCTCTTTCAAGCCCAAGATTCTTTCTTTTCTCGTTCCCACTACCCAGCCCCGGGCCTGGTTTATGTTTGTCACATTTAAGTGAAATGAAATTGTTCTGCCAGATGATTGTTGCCGTGAACATGTTCATTCTCCTTTAGGATCAAAAGGCATGAAATGCACAGCCTCAGATTTCTTTAGTTGCATCTTGAGCCATTCCAAATGATTCCTTCCCCCATTTTTTTTTTAAGTTTATTCACACCTGCAAAACCCAGGTGGTGTTTGTTTCTATATATGCTTTTAATTACCAGTAGCTTAAATGAGCCATCGTTGTGAAATTGCACTTTCTGCTTAAAATTAAAACTCTTTTTCCATCATCTGATCTTATTTAGTTCCTGACTTTTCTTCCCCCCAAGCTCTATGGAACTGCATTAATTTTATTTTCTTCTGAAAACTTGTTTGAACTAACAGTTTAAACGTGGCATGCTTTTTCATACCCCCAGGCCTTCGCTCATGCTGTTTACTTGGCCCAAGTATCCTTTCCCCCCAGCATATTTATACTCATCTGAATTCAGATATCACCTCCTTGAGGAAGCTTCTCCTCCATCTATGGGTTTTCACTGCACATTGTACAGTCATTATAATGTTTATCAAATGATGCAGCACCTGTATCTTTTTCATAAACCCAATGTATGGAGAGTTGTGTGTGAGGCCCTCTCCCAAGCTCCCAGGATATAACATTGAACAGGTAATGAACTATGACATGGTACTGTCTTCATGGAGCTCCGAAGCTTATCTAATAAGATAATGATTGGTTTTGACTGAGCCATGATCAAAATAGACAGAATGATAGAATATGTGTGTGGAGGGGTCTACTTTACATAGGAAGTCAAGGCAGACCTATTGGAGGGCCAACTAAGGCCACAGTCCAAAGTACAAGAAGGAGCTAGACATGTAGAAACCAGGCAACTGCCTTCCAGGCAGAGAAAAGAGCAAATGCAAAGGTCCTGAGGAAGACACAATTTCTCTCTATTCAAGAAAAAGAAAAAGTTTAGTATGTCTCAAGCAGAGGGTGAAAATCACCCACACAGGAGAAGAGTGGCACAAGCTGTCACTTAGGCAGAGGGACTCATGTCGTGGGGGCCCTGCAGTCAGTGGGAAATTTTGATTTAATTCCATTAGTCATGAGTTAACATTCAAGAGTTTTAAACAGGGAAGTGACATTACCTCATTTTTACTTTTAAAAGAAGTGAAAATTCTTTACTGGGGAAGTAAATTGGCAGGAGACATATTTTAGGGGGTTGGTAGTGCCATTTACTGAAGTTGGGAAGAAGGTGGGACAGGGGTTTTGGAGCAATTGGGTTACAGACACAGTATATTTGAAAGTGGAAGAACCAAGTAGGTGGGTGGATTTATGAGCTTGTGGTTCATGAGAAATGTCTGGCTCAGAGATATGGTTTGGAAGATAGTCTCATATACATGGTGTTTAAGGCTACAGGATAGGGATGGATTACTATGGAAGGACCTGGAATAGGACTCAGGCCAAGTCCTGGGGCAACCAAATATTTGGAGGCCAGATGGAAGAGGGAAAGCTACCACAGGAGTTCAAGAAGGAGGGGCCGGTAATGTTGGGGAGTGTGATTTGAAGGAAAACGAAAGGCTATTACTTGAGAAGGAACAAACAGTCCAGTGTGTGGAATGCTGCTGGGGGAGTGGAGTAAATAAAGACAGATTTCCTTCTGAGCTGATACACCCCAGCTGGTTGGCAGCCTTGTCCAAAGCAATTTCGATGGGGTGTCAGGAACAGAAGTTAGGTTGGAATGGATTGGGAGGGAGGTGAGGAAGGAAAGATGATGGGTGAGTAGCTTTGAGAGAAATTTTGCTGTGAAGGAGAGCAGAGAAATTACTTCTGCCTATCTCCACAACACATACAAGACATGGGTCTTTGAACACACTACAATACTTCTTTTCCAAGACTACTCAAAATATAAGAAGAATCAACTGACTAAATAGTGATATTTATAAGAAATAGTGTGAGTTGAGAGAAGTCTTCTGTTAATCGTAGTACTTGCTTTGTTAGTTTCTGTTCTATCTTGCACAGCTAAATAAATAATAGCTGACATCTTAGGAGCAATTGAAATTTGCCAAATAAAATATATGATTTTATTCAGCACTCATAACAACCCTATGAGGTAGGGGTTCTGACTATTCCATCTCATAGATGAGGAGTCCAAGTCTTGGAGAGTTAAGACATTGCATCGGACTAGAGACCTAGTAAGTGATTCAGGCTGGACTGGAACCCAAGTTTTGACTTTGGAGCATGCATTCCTAAACTTTGCAGAACAAGAGTTGTAGATAAGAGAGAAGGTATTAATGACATAGGATAGAAACTAGAATCTAAGCCATCCTCATTTACAGAAAAACGGTCTTTCTCAGTTCACTCATAATTTTGGTAACAAGAGGAATCCCTTTGTTAAATAATCCTCAGCAGTAATTTAGATAATTCTGGTGGTAGCTGAGAATAAATGAATGGAGGCCTTTGATGTGATCTCTCTACCCCCTCACACATCTTTTTAATGCAAGCAGGAAAGAGATTTAGAAAATGCCATCAACGTCCCATTAAATCTAGAATATTTAAGGCTTAATATTCTAAAGGTCTCTAACCATGTGCCCCAAACATTCATAAAGGAAGTGTCTGAGTAGAAGTAGTATGTCCTTTATTTATGGGATTTATGAAAATGTGCTTATAGCAATAGCTTCTAGGTATATATTTTTCTTAAAAGTAGGTTCCCCAAACATCTGACTCACCAGAACCGACATCCCATCAGAGTTTAGGCAACATCCGGGTAGAAAAGTTGAGTCTCACACGTTGCCTAAAGAGATCACCAGCTGTGTACATGTAAAGTAAAGACAGAGACTGAGCCTGTGCAGGCCGAATGCCCCCTTAACACAGAACCCACTTGGTTCTCCAACGCAAGAGCTGCTCTGCGCGTTCAGAGAGCAGAGAGACACAGCTCACCTTGGAGAAATGTTTAAGGCACAAAGTCATTCAGTTATCCATGAACTTAGTCATCTCACAATTGGTTTTGAGTTTTTCAAAGCAGGTAGCATTGCAAAAGAGGCAGTTCAGACTTTTGAGGAAATTTTGATCATCAGGAAGAAGATGAGTTCCTTGGCTTACTTGCCAAGTGCCACAGGAGTCCTAGACACCAAAGCAAGGTGTTTGTGAGAACAGAAAAAAGAGTAGTGAATAGTGTGAAAGACTGCAAGGTGAGGGTGTAATATAGGTTGTTTCTGTTTAATTTTTGCCAATTTTAAAGGAAATATGTTGCCCACTGTTTCATTTGCAAAGAAAAGAAGTACAACAAACAGGTAATTCATTCTCAGGGAGCACTGATATTTTGGGGTATGGATTTGTACAATTGATACTGTACATACATATACAAATATAATGTACACATATAAGTCTGTCTCTTTTTTCATTCAGTGGTACATTGTGTTTCCTGTCACATTATATTATTTTCGACATCAATAAAAATTCTTCATACACACAGGGCATTTTGATGAGTATTTAATATTCTGTTATATAGATAAACTGCAATGGAAGCATTGTCCTTTTTTGACCTTTTGAGTTCAGTGCAATTTTTGATTGTTGTAGCTTATAAGATGACTTGGGATAAACAATTTAGTGCCAACTGTGCTTGTTTTTTTCTCTGATTATTTTAAGTATCCAATATCAGAGTGGGAGTATCTGGGTGGCTCAGTCGGAAAGCATCCTACTCTTTTTATTTTATTTTATTTTATTTTATTTTATTTTATTTTATTTTATTTATTTATTTAACAGAGATCACAAGTAGGCAGAGAGGCAGGCAGAGAGAGAGGAGGAAGCAGGCTCCCCACTGAGCAGAGAGCCCGATGCGGGGCTTGATCCCAAGACCCTGGGATCATGACCTGAGCTGAAGGCAGAGGCTTTAACCCACTGAGCCACCCAGGCGCCCCAGCATCCTACTCTTGATCTTAGATCAGGTCTTGATCTGAGTGTTGTGAGTTCAAACCCCGCTTCGGATTCCACGAGGGGCTTGGGGCCTACTTCAATAGAGAAAAATCAAAAACATCACCAGAGTGAGTGACACTTCTGGATCAAAAGACAGGGACATTTTTAAGGATCTTGTAAGTGACTTTCCAGAAAGACTGCAGCAATTTCTATTTCTTCAAGGAATGTATAGGTGTGTCTGTCTCACTAAACTCTAGACTACCATAGTCATTGTTTTTAAAATATATATAATTATTAGTTTGATGAATAAAACAGTTACTCATAGTTATTTGAATTCCTTGAGTTCTTTACTTAAATTCCATTAGTATTCCGTTGCCACCTGCATTTTCCCTTTCATGAATTATCTTTTAATATCCCTTGCTCATTTGCTTTTTGCAGTGCTAGCATTTTAATGACGTTTTTGAGTTCATTGTGTATCAAGAATCATAAGCCATTATCATATTTGTAACAAATATTTCCAAATATCTTCCTCACTAATGGTTTGCTTTTCAATTGTCTTTGCTTTCTGTCAGCAGGATGGACAAAAGCAGAGGCAGACATGCGTTAAAGCATCTGATGCCTTTGGGAAGAGGAGGGTCAGGTGGGTGTGAAGTTTCTGGACACATGTGTGCCTCTGTCCTGGCAGATGAGTCTGAAAAGTGGCTATTAAGAGCTCTGTATGGTTCAGAGTTTGGGTTGTTGTTAGGTTACAGTGATGAACTATTGGAGGCTTAAAAGAAAAAGGAAAAAAAAAGGAAGTAATATAATGAGACCCATCTCTTAGAAATGGAGGTCTAGCAGTAGGGAAAAAAAATGAGTTGGAAGGGAAAGGGACTTTCCCAGTCTGTTCCTGGACTATTGACAGAGCCTCCTCAGCGATCTCCAAGGGTTAACTTACATGACTTTTTCTTTATGCTTAAATTTGGATATTTACATTTAAGCTAAATAAGGAATGGAGTAAGGGATGGAAATTTATTTCTCAGAGAAAGAAAATAGGTAAAGATGAGTGAAGATATCAATAAATTAGAAGTGTTTGTGAGGCTGACATTAAAGGAACGCAGGACTTTCTTTCCCAAAATGTGCTTGTTTGGTGAACATATTTGACTAAATCCTAGAAATTAGGTAGAAGAGAAGGAGAGATAAAATCCTAAGAGATAGGCAAGCCCTGAGAGCAGAAGGCATTGAATGTTAGAGTTTAGAATTATTTGTAGATGATAGGTAGCCTTTATGTTTTAGACATAAAGTAGCTCATTGGGAACATTAACCTGGGAATGTGTAGTATGGACTGAAAAGAGAGGGACTAGAAGCGGGACGATCAGTTACAAGTTTATTGCTTTGATACAACATTTCTGGAGGGCAATTTGGTGATATGTAGCAACAAATATAATACATCCATCTTTTGACCCAACAATTTCCCTCCTGGGAATTTATTTAAAAAATAAAAGAAAAAGTGTTTAAAGTAGCAAAAATGCTAACTGAACTATCATTTATAAGAGAGAAAAAATTTTTTAAACCAAATATCCAACAGTAATCCATAAGATGAAATACTATGAAGTGATTGTCATGACACAAATCTGTATTTATTGACCTTGAAATGGTTTCAAAATATATTTAAATGAGAGCAGAGGAATGAAAAACAGTATACTTAGAATGCCTCCACCTTCACTTAAATCATATATATCATCTCATCCTGCTAATACTTGTAGAATTGTCATCTCAGTGGTAGTTTCTAAAGCAAACCTTATTTAGAGTAAATTTCACCAACTAAAATAGTCAACTTCCTCTCTTTCCTTCTTGTAAGGAAGGAAGTGAAGCAGGATAGGGGCCAGGGCTTGTTTATATACAGTCCCCGGCCCAAAATGGCATCCAGTATGTCTGTGCCTAATGTTAAATTAAAGCACATTCCATGTTCTATAGGTTTGTAATATACGGTCCTATACAAATTCTGTTTCATTTCAATAACTGCAGAGGTAATTTTCCCCCAATACAAATTATCATCTGATAGCCTTCAAACCCAAGTCTTCACCAGTCACTGTTAAGTCAGCTGTAGAAGTGTGGCATGGGTGATCATGGTTCTGGATTGAGAAATCTGCTTTCAGTCCTCATCTGCCACATCATAGTGAACTTGGCAGGTCATTTAACCTCTTTGAGTCTGTGTTTCATCCTGAAAATGCGGATAAGAAAATAGCTTCCCTTTAGTTGACGTGAATTGGACACAAAGCCCTTCCTTGACTTAATTCTTGTCTCTCTAGATTAGGAATTTCAGGCAAAGAATATAAATGCTAGACTGTTTTACTTTTTTATCTTAATTAAATTAAAAGTAACACACCCAGGGGCACCAGGGTTCTTCAGTCATTTGAACGTCCTATTCTTGGTTTTGGTCAGGTCATGATCTTGGGGTTGTGGGATGGAGCCTTGCCTTGGGTTTCATGGTCAGCGCAGAGTCTGCTTGGGATTCTCTCCCTTTCTCTTCCCTACTGCCTCTTCCCCTGTTCAAGCTCTCTCTCTCTTAAATGAATAAATAAATAAAATCTAAAAATAAAAAAAGTAACATACCCTCAACCCACTGTCTAAAATGCTGAAATATGTTTCCTTTATAATTAGTCTTTTTGGAATAAACCATAGATTATTTTCCTCAAATATCATAAAACTTCCCTATTTTTCTAAGTGTATGTGCAAACTAAAGAGGACCTCACCTTAATTATGAGTATTTAAGATAAATAATTATGCTATTCATGTAACTTACCTCAGATTTATAATCAAATTCATAGTTTTCCAAATTTCCAGAAAAGAAGGCCTACCTTCTTTAGATTCTTCTAAAAGATTTTGCTTATGGAAACAAAATGCTATTGAAAGACTTTTCCCATCAGGCAAGTATATAGGGAATCCTACTTGCCTTTTACTTTTCCCATTAATGCCCCTAATACTAGGCTCATTAAGGGAACAAATCCAAATGCTTGGAAATGAGTAATTATTTTTCTTGTCATAAATGGTATTATATTAACATGAGCTCTAATATTCTACCTCCAAATTTCACCTGAATATTTAGCAAAACATTTTTATTTTTTTATGTAAATCTTAAGACCCATATCAAGTTCAAAGCCTTAAAACTGATAATTAATAGTAAAATTACCACTCTGTCTTTAAATGATCTTTTCACATTTAATCCCTCTGCCCCCTTTTTCCTTTGAAATGAAAGAAGAAGAAAAAAAGAAGAGATA
Organism: Lontra canadensis; assembly: GCF_010015895.1. Lineage (NCBI taxonomy): Eukaryota > Metazoa > Chordata > Mammalia > Carnivora > Mustelidae > Lontra > Lontra canadensis. The sequence goes on from NW_022630996.1 coordinate 33,072,903, forward strand.
AGGTCATATTTGGGGGCAAACAATATAGGGTATTGACAAAGAACTGCAAAAACTGGGACATTGTCTAGAAATAAAATTGATGGCATGGTGGATCTTTGAGAGTTGAAAGTAACCTTCAATCAATCTGGGTTCTAAATCCAAAAAAAAAAAAAAATCAATGTATATAAAACTACAGATGAGCCAAGTTTCTCTAGATATATATGCCTTTGGAGAGACCAAGCTGGTGGATAAGCTAAGGTGTGCTGACCCCCTGAAGTGTATGCGGTGACCCAGGAGGGGAAGTTGGAAGATGAAATTATGATTCTTAGAGATGATGTAAGGAAAACGGTGGAAGAACAAAGTGGCTCAGGGTGTCTAATTAGTGTGTCATGTGCCTGGACAAAGAGGGAAAGTGTTTCAGGAGAATTCTGAGTGGTGTCTGGAGGGTACAGCTGGGTGTTCTATAGCCCAAAAGGAGAGCTTTTTAAAAATCCATTTTAATGAGGCATGATTTATATACAATAAAATTCACCTTTTTTTAAATTAAAGATTTTTTTATTTTGAGATAGTTGTACATCCCACATAGTTGTAAGAAATAAGACAGAAACATTTCCTTGAACCGTTTATCCAGTTTCCTGCAATGGTGAAACTAAGATAAAACATAACAATATTGTACTATTGTGCAACTGTTCTTGACTATATCGATGTCAAAACCCTGATGGTGATATTGTATTCTAGTATTATTGTGAAAGGTAGTGTGTACTATGCTGTACTACTGTACTGAGCAATGTCACAGCCAGAATATTGACATTGACACAGTCAAGATAGAGAGTAGTTCTATCACCACAAGGATGTAGCCCTTATACAGCCACAAGCCCTGGCTTCCCCCACTTTCCCACTCCACCATCTCTGACCTCTGGCAACCACAAATCCGTTCTTCATTTCAAGAGTTTTATCATTTCAGGAATGGCATTTAAATGGAGTCAGGTGGTGTGTAACCTTATAGGATAGGATTTTTTTCACTCAGCACAATTCTCTGTTAGTTCATCCAAGTTGCCATAAATATCAATAGTTCATTCCTTTTTATTGCTGAGTAGTATTCCACGATGTAGATGACCCCAGTTTGCTTACCCTGTGAAGGACAAAATGTACTAATTTTAAGTTTATGTTTTTGATGACTTTTGACAAATTGATACGCCAGTGGAATCACTATCATAATCATAAATGGAGTGAGAGAATTGAAAATATATGTTCACATACAGACTACATGAACATTTGTAGCAGTTTCATTCATACTAGCTAAAAACCAGAAGCAGTCCAAATGGTCAACCGCAGATGAATAAATAAATAAATAATCTTTAGAGCACGATACCCTCAGCAAAAAAAAAAAAAAAAAGGAATTACTGATGTAAATATCACACATAGTAAAAGGGCAAGACCTAAAAGAATACATGCTCTGTGATTCCATGTATGTGTATTTCTAGAAAAGGTAAAGCTTTTTTAGTGTCACAGAGCAGATCAGAGATTGCCTGGGGCTGGGTGAACGGAGGGGAAGGACTGATTGCAAAGGGGCACAAGAAAACTTTTCATGGTTTTTTTTTTTTTTAACTTTTCATGGTTTAAGAGAACATTTTAAACCTTAAGCTGGGGAGACTCTGTTTCTCAGAAGAAAACAAGGAAGTGCTGAAAATAAATTTGTTTATGAGGGATAGTAAAAAGAGTAAAACAGGGATCATAGATGCCCAAAGAACGAAGGTGTAGAAGAATAATGAATCCCAAAGGTGAAAATAAAGGAAACTTGAAAGAAACTTATCAAAGCTTCAAACTCCAGAAAGCTAATTGGAGCATTGTAGCACCGGGGATGTGAATCTCACCTACTTGACATCAAATTTGTAATATGCAGATCCCCCCTACTTGGTTTGTGATCTTTACACAGATGTGTGTCCTGCTCTTCTTTGGGTCCCCAAATAAACCTCAGCCCTGTAAACGCAGAATGAAAGAGCATGGACCCTGCAGGTGTGTAAATTCTACAGGAAAGTCGCCAGCAAAATTATCTTCATTTCACTAATTGGTAAGACATGAAGTTGAAATTACTTCTAATAGCAGAAAGCAAACAAAGAACAATTTGTTTGTTTTTCTTGGAATTCTTTCATGACAAAATACACTGTGATATTTTCTACTAATGCCCTGCTAGGAGCCCTCTCTATTCTTCCAAACAGTATGAAGTGCTGTCACAGCAAATGGCATGCCCATATGGAAAGAAGATCTTTTAGCCCAGTGTATATCCCCAAGTCCCCCCACCCTGGAAGGAGACAGTACTTTCCTGGTTGTAGGGAGAAAAACTGGAGCAAAAACAATGAAAGACAATAGGATTGGAGATAGGAGTTCAGTCTAAAAGAAAACGTAAAAACAGAGATCCAAAGTCAGTTGAGAGTAGGGGGGAGGGTGTCAATTCCAGGGGGCCTGGAGGTAGGAGAGAAGTAAAATATGCTTACTGGAACTCAGAACTGGGGAAAAAAAACTAAAGTAAATAGGAAGCAAGCTGGAATCAAACTGCAAGTGGGAAGAATTACCGGGAGATGCTAAAACCACTGAGTAAAAGATCGTTGTGGAATAGGATATTCACGTAGTGCAAGAGGTCCTACAACACATTTCTGTTTTTAAAAGATTTATTTCAGAGGTAGGGTAGGGGTGTCGTGGGGGATAGCAAGGGAAAAAATGAAACAAGATGGGATTGGGAGACAAACTATAAGAGACTCTTAATCTCACGAAACAAAGTGAGGGTTGCTGGGGTGCGTAGGGATAGGGTGGCTGGGTGATGGACATTGGGGAGAGGGTATGTGCTATGGTGAGTGCTGTGAAGTGTAGAAGCTTGATGATTCACAGAACCGTACCCTGCGGCAAATAATACATTATATGTTAATAAAAATATATGTAAATCAGAATGCTAATTTACTAATTTATGACAATAAATGAAACCAAAGAGCAGGAAAAAAAGAGATTTATTTATTTATTTATTTGAGAGAGAGAACTTGCTCAAGCGGCAGGGTCAGAGGGGGAGGGAGAGAGAATCTCAAGCAGCCTCCATGCTGAGCATGGAGCCCAATGGGGGGCTTGATCCCATGACCCTGAGATCACCATCTGATCTGAAACCAAGAAGCCCAGCTGACTGCACCCCCCAGGCACCGCCCCCCCTCCCCCGTCCCAGGGCAGATTTCTTATTCATTGTAAAGGGAAAATGCACTTTTTCCCTGGAGTGATCTAGCTGTGGTGACACTTTGCAAGTGGTTGAGCACAGACAGATAGTGCATATACCAGTGTGATGCGGTGTCAAGTGCCCACATTAACCGAAAGCCCAAGTTAATTAACCAAGTTAATTAGCTCAAGTGATAAACCGAAAGCCCAAGTCCTACAGAAAAAGTACAAAGGATAAAGGGGGACGTGAAATGACACCATAAGAAACTCTTAAGAGGGTTTGCTGGGACCCTACCCCTTATTAGTAAGAGTGATTATAAATACAGGTTCTAGATAGAAGGAAGGGGGCATTTTATCTCCTAATATTGCAGGCCATAGATAAGGTTAATGGACAAGTTAGAATTTGGACGATTAAAGAAGAAATCTCAGACCCTTAGACCCAACGCTTAACAGAAAAAAACTGGAGGTTAAGAACAGGGTCTCACTGTATTATGGAATATAAGTAAGAGGGGGGAAGGAAAAGGAAAAAGATAAGAGGAACTAGTGAACCCAAAGAATCTGTCATCATGGCAGAGGGAGCCCCTTAGTGGGGCATCATCCGGAACCCTAGTATTCTTACCTGATGTGTGGATGTGGGGAGACCCTGGGTGCCTGAATCAAATTTGAAAAGACGTACGGAAGGTTGACCAGGGGCTTTGGTCCCAGATATCAACCCCCTAAGCACAGACATGGCCTAACAATAACATAGCAAAGAGTTTCCAGTCTTTGCTTTGTCATCGGATCAGCAGTGAGATAGAGGCATTTGAGAAAGAACTGACAAGACTTCAGGCTGTATTAATTGTTTTTAGTGGTTAATTTATATGACAACCATTTTTTTTTTTTTTTTTAAAGCCAAGACTGGGTGCTCCTGGGTGGCTCAGTGGGTTAAAGCCTCTGCCTTCAGCTCAGGTCATGATCCCATGGTCTTGGGATCGAGCCCCGCATCAGGCTCTCTGCTCGGCGGGGAGCCTGCTTCCCCCTCTTTCTCTCTGCCTGCCTCTCTGCCTACTTGTGATCTCTGTCAAATAGATAAATAAAATCTTAAAAAAAAAATAAAATAAAAGCCAAGACTGGCATCCTCCAAGGATGGCTAAGATGAGAGAGATTTGAAACCATAGGATATGGAAAGGAGTTAGAGTAACCCAAAACATTTCATCCTCAGCAGAGAATGTTTGGATAGAATTCAATGTCTGCCTTCAAAGATCTACGTAAGGTTATCTCTTGGAGGAAGGATGTGACTTACTCCATGTCAACTGCAGAGGGCAGAGCTGGGACCAAAGGTTACAAGGAGGTGGATTTGTCTAATTGCTTTGCAAAGGGAGACACAGAGTTCCCTATTTACTCTCCGAACAATTATGACAGCTAACATTTACCAAATGCTCATGATGTCTGCACCATAGTTAAAATCTTTATATGCCTTACCTAAAAAGCTGTGGATCAAATTCTTAGTTATTACAAGTGCCTCACAGCATCATTTAGTAAAGGCTCCATTTACTGACTGTCTATTAAATTACTTCATTTTGATAGTTACCCTGTTTACTGTTATCTTTTTACAGATGAGGGAATACAAAAGGTAAATTAGTTTTTTGGAATCATCCTGTTTTAAGTTACTGGCTTATAATGGTCTGGACCCGTCTTCCTGCTAGTAATACTGCCTCCAGAGGTTATGCATGTAATACGAGGTCAGATCAGGGCTGTTCGTTAGAAATATAAGCCACTAATGTGACCATATATGTAATCTTACTTTATCCATTAGCCACATTAAAAATGTAAAAAACCTGGTTGGCTCAGTTGGTGGAGCATGGAACTCTTGATCTCCTGGTTGTGAGTTTGAGCCCCATGCTGGGTGTGGAGCTTACTTAAAGAAATAAAATCTTAAAAATTAAAAAAAAATGTAGAAAGAAACTAGTGAAAATATTTTAAATTATATATATTTACATTTTAACCCAATACAATAACTCAACCGACTCATCACATTTATTATCTATTATCATTTGTTGAAATGATGTAATCAACATAAAAATTATTAACAAGCTGTTTTTACATTCTGTTTTTCACACTGAGTCCTGTGTCCATTTTACACTTGGACAACATCTCAGGACTAGGCACATTTAAAGTGTTCAATAGTTGCTTGTGGCTCTTGGCTGCTAATGAACAGCCAGCACAGGGTTAAAATTTAAATCCCCTTGGGGGAAGGGGTGAGAATGCAATTTAAAGAGTTTTGCCTTCTACCCTAGATTCCAGCGCCTCCCTGGTCCAGATTTATCTCCTTTGCCAGTTTGAAGGGAATGCATTAGTAGCCGCCTTTGTCTTTCTCAGCAGAGCCAATGTAGATATTTCTGATTAGGGAGAGGACAGGTGTTTCTCCTGCAACCTTCCAACGACTGTTATTTCCCTCCTGGCAGCTAGGCTGGGAGTTAGTTTTTTATTTTTGCTTTGAAGATCACGGAAGTAGGTTGCATTAAATAGTGTACCCCAAATACCAAACGGGGAGTAGAAAGTCTTGCTTTATGCCAAGTTATGCCAAGTTAGGGAGCCCCTGGTTTAACTGGTTAGAAATAAATCATGTAAATGCATAGGTAACTGTAAGAGGGAACAAAGGTTCTGTTATTCTCGCCCCGCTGCTCAAGGGTAGAGGCAAAGCGTCAGAACAAACACAGCAGCTCTTTAAAGTAGCTTTAAAACAACCCACCGAAGTTTCCCCTCAAATTCCAAACCAGTGGCCAAAAATGAAAGCATATAAAAAGATGCCACGCGCTCTCGGCCTCCCGGAGGTGGCGCTATGACGGTGACGGAGTTAATTAGTGCCTGCAAAGCGCCGCGTGTGAGCTCATCCGAGAAGTCATGCTCCGCACACATATTATTTATAGCCGATCTGAGGCGTGCACGGTGTTTGACATTTTCCTTCTTTTTAAGTAGGGGGACTTCAAAAAGTCGCGGGCACCCTCCCTCACCCCCCGCAGGCAAAGTGCGGTGGGCAGGCTCCAGGGTGCGGGCGGGAGGTGAAAGCGCCAACCACGCGTGTCCCGGCGCAGGTGCTGGGGGGCGGCGGCGGCGGCCACTCCGCAGCGTCCGCTCGGGAGGAGAGTTCGCGGTAGATCTCGGGATGCCTTGCAGATGCAAAATGTGTCTCTGGCCAGCAGGAGGAAGGAAGAGGAAGTGAGAGCAGCGGCAGCCGGCGGCGCAGCAGCCGGCGGATCCCCAGTGTAAGTGCGTGTGCGCGGGCGAGGATGGGCACGGGATAGAGGCAGAGCCACCCACACCGCCGCGGCCCTGAGCTGGGGGACAGAGCCTCTGGCCCCCCTTCAATGGTCACGGGTCGCCAGAGCTCTGGTCGCGGGGAACCCTCGCCGCCACCGCCGCTGTCCTGCGACCCCGGGCAGGTTCGTAAAGTTTCCTGGGCTGGCGCCGCGCCCCGACTCGCTGACCTCAGCGGGGCCGGGGAGGGAGCTGGGGCTGGGGCACAGGAGGAGGCGCCCTGCTTTGGGGGGGGGACTCCGAGCGTCGCGGAGACACTTTTGTTTCCTCCCCGGGGGCGCCGCGGCTGCAGCGGGGGTGGCCGCGGCGCTCGGCGGGGCGAGGGCTGCGGGCGCTCCCGGGCGCTCGCAGTTGGGGAAGTCTGGACAGAGCCCGGCGGCTGGTGTGGGAGTGGGAGCGGGAGCGGAGGGAGCGGGCGCGGGGGATGCAGTGCAGGGCCCCGGCCCGGGAACCCGCGGGGAGGATTTGGCTGGGGCCGGCTGGTGTGGGCTACCGGAGGACAGTGCTGCTGGCGCCGGGGTACTGGGGACCGGAGAGCGTGGGATTTGGGGGTTGGAGACCCGAGAGGCTGCGTTGGAGAAGGGACTGGCTGCTCGGACTCTGGCTTTTCTCCGGCACTGGCAGATGGGAGGGAATTCCTCGGCCGGCGCGCTCTGGGGAGGGGACTGCGAGGGGCTAGAGGGATGGAGGGCCCGAGGGGGCGGTTGGGGCGGCTGGGACTCGCGAGGGAAGCAGTAAATGCCTGCCTCCTGGGGACAAGCCGAGGTCCCCCCCTGGGACCGGGAATGACGGCGGAGGAGGGGGGCTTCTGTGGGAGATCCCGGCATGGAAGGTGGGGGGGGGGGCACCGGGCGCGCCTTCTGAGTAGGGGACAGCGGAGCTCGGGGGGTCCTGGAATCCGAGCTGTGAGCAGCAGGGGAGATCGCAAGAGTAGCTTTGAGGAAGAGGAAATACAGAAGTCAGCCGGCCGGGGGGTGCGCGCGTGTGTTTGGGGTTGGGAAGTCCGTGTTGTGTCGCGGGCGCGCGCGAGGGCGGCGAGCGTGTGAGCGTGTGTGTGTGAGAGAGAGAGAGAGAGAGAGAGAGAGAGAGCGCGACCGACCGCGAGGGGCTCCAGGGCTGGGGACTTCCCGCCAAATGACCCTCTCCCGCTTGGGGGCCGTTTGAAGTTCGTTGGCAGCTCAGGGCAGAGGTTTTTGGCGGTCGGACCTGCGTTGACCTAAAGCTGCAGGGCTTGGCCTCCCCCAGTGACCTGGTCCCCGGGGCCTCTGGACAGCTCCTGGGACTCACTGAGCATATTTTGTGATACCCTGTGTCTCGCACCCTGGGCCTGCTAACATCCCTGGCCATGAATGAGGCGGACTTAATCCCTTGTATTCAAGATTTCAGAGAAGCCAAGACAAGGGTTTCTGCCTCAGGGGGCAGAGGCTGTAGGCTCCTGGTTTAGCGCTGCCCTTGCTTGGGAGTGGGTGGAGGAGGTGGGGCAGTGGAAGAATTTAGGAGGTGTTTGTTTGTTTATAAAAGTAATTAATGATCTGTATTTATGCATTTGCTCTTTGAGGGTTAACATTGGGAAGGAGAGGGACGTAACCCCACTCAGGTTCACTTTTATGTTAAAAAGCCTGGCAGGAACTATTATTAAGGGCCTCTCTTGGTCATGGTTTTTCATCTCTAGCCTCCATACCTACTTCCCAAGGTTATTTCAAGGATTTTCCTCCCCCAGTTTGCAGAACCTCAGAAGCCCAGATCTCCTGCTGTCATGTGGCAGACTTTTTTTTATGGTTGCCCTTCTGAACCTCTGCTCTTTACTATGGTACATTTCCTCTCTCTTGAGGGCTGTGGTTAAACGTTGCCTTTTTTCCTACTACATTTATTACTCAGATTTTTTTTTTTTAATTAGATGGACTGGTTGTCTAATTGGGAAATTGAGGGAATGACCTGGAGTGTTGGAACTCTGCAGGGGGATGGGGTCAGGAGGGAAGGCAACTGGGGAGGAAGCTTGGTAGGTTATCAGGGAAGGGGAGGTTGTGAAGTAGGCCCCGGAGGCCTGGTTCTTGTGGAATCCAGGAGCAGGCATTGGGCTACAGGGTGGGCTAAAGGGGGTGGGTCATATCTCCACGCCCACCCCCTTTCCCATGTCTTATCTTTCTGCCTTTTAATTTTTTAAAGATTTATTTATTTATTTTAGACAGAGGGAGTGTAGGAGGGAGGGAGAGAGAGAATCTCAAATAGACTCCCCACTGAGCTGGGGGTGGGGTGCATGGGGCTCTATCCCACAATCATGAGATCAGGACCTCAGCTGAAACCAGTCAGATGCTGAACAAACTGTTACCCAGGTGCCCCTTTTGCTTTTAATTGCAGCCATTCCGACCACCTACATTCTTCCTTTTCTCCAACTTCTCTCCCCAGGACCTTTGCACATGCTATTCCTTTTGCGCAAGGAAGTTTTCCCCACATGTCCAGATGGCTCACTGCCTTGCTCACTTCAGGTCTCTCTCTGCCCAGTTGTCAGCTTACAGGTAGCCTTTCCTGATTATCTCATGTAAAATAGCAACCAACCTCTCTCTGGTCCTCTTAAATAACTCCGTTTTCCCTCTTAGCACTTATTACCCCCTCGCATTATATATTCATTTGTTTATTTGATTATGTCTCTTTCCCCCATTAGGACAGAAGTTCCATGAGGGCAGGGACCTTGTCTTGTGTATAGGTCCACCTAGACTGATTCCCAGCAGACTAGGTGCTCAGTAAATAATTGCTGATGGACTGAATAAGAGATGACTGTTATAGGAAATATACCAGGGAAATATTGCAGCATCAGTGGCAAGGGGACCCAGGTAACAGGCTTTTGTTTTTTTCTTTGCCCTTCCCACCATACCCAGCTCTTCCTTTTGCAGACCACCTGTGCTGGAGCTGACTCAGAACTTTCAGCCTGAAGGAAGAGAGAGGCAATTCCTTGGGAGAGTGGAAAATCAGTACGACTTATTGATAATGCATAACCATTTCAGATCTGGTGTTTGTTTTATCATCCTCCTTGGGCAAAGTCTTTTCAAAGCATGTGTTGCTTTAGCCAAAGAAATACTCCTCTAGGAGGAAGGGTGTTACTGTGCATGGAGTGAAGTCAGAGATAGCCACTGTATCCCGCTCTGCCCTCCCAGAAAATGGAGGTGGAGGCAGAGGGAGAGAAGGGGTAAAGGGAGGAAGGACAGGGAGGCAGAAAGAAACTTAGTGGCAGATGCAGGGGAGAAGACAAACAAGAAATATCTAGGACTAGAAAAACAAGAGAGGTAACAGATGAGGGGCTTCTATAGTGCTTCTAAATCCTAAGCATCTATGAAATTACAGTATGGATATAGGATGATACTTAAGTGTTTTAAAGTAATTTACCCCCTTTAGGTGTTCGGTGTGAATGGGTGGGGAGAGGTGGAGGAAGGGAGTGCTTTGAAGTCCTTGCAGAGAGGATGTGGCTGGGGCCATGCCAAGGGGCTCTACTGAGTGCACACTTTGCTTACCTTATCATCTTTCTTAACACTGAAGGTTCAGTTTAGAGCTAATCATCCCTATGGAGGACATTTCCTGTCCTGATCTAAGACAGCTCTTACCCTGAAGGTTTGTAACTGAAGCCTGCCACCGCTTTAATGCCTGAAACCATCTAAGTGGGTAGTTTGGTTTTTCCAACTTTCATTCTGTTGAATTGGGAAGAGGTGGGGAATTACTAAATGCTCTCTGCATCACAAAGCCTCAAGTGTTTGCAGCTAATTAAACAACTCCAGTTCGGCTTCCTTCTTGTCTACTAGTCCAGGGTTTTTGAAGTTTAGGCTTGCGAGCCCGGTATAGATCTGAGTATCAGTTGATCAGGTCCAAACCAGCAGTTTAAAACATGAAGTGAAAGAAAGTACAATGGACAACTGGGGCGTTTTACACTAAATTTTTTGTTTTTTTAAACAGACACTAAGTCTTAATGTCAAGTGTATTGTTTAATGTAGTATAAAAAAAAAAGTCTGTTTTAATAATTCTGGAGGCCCTAGGAATCTACATTTTCAACCAGTTTGCCAGGGATTCTGATGACTGTCGTTCACAAGGCCATACATTAAGAAATACTTAGCTGCTCCCACCCCCTTACAAAATGCTTTTGGTTTAATCTCCTCCCAGAGCTGCAGTTTGCAAATGTTCAAGCAGAAGCAGTAAAGGTGTCAGCCGTGGACTTAACTGATAAAATGCTGCTGCTGATAGGACGTGATGGTCGTGATTCCGCCCCATTGTCACAACTGGAAATCCAGCTGGTGTGTTTGTCACTTAGTGATACAGAGAGGCAGCGGATTCATTCGAAATTACTCTTTCCTCTTACCAAGAATAAAATGACTGAATGTCCTCTTTTCTGCCCAAGTTTTAGTTTTGAGCTTTGGAGGTCTTTGAGCTTTTCAGGTCTTGGGAACTTGCCTCTGCTCAACTTTTCATTGTTGACACCCAGTATTCCCCATGTGCGTATTTTAATTACTTTCAGACCTTTGCAAAGACGGTAGTCACGTTTCCTAGTGGCCGCCACACTGCCATGATACATAATTAGATAAAACATTTTAGGTGACTTGGGCTTGGGACCAGCCAACCAAAGAAGAGAAAGGACAAGAACTTGAGCTCTGGCTGAAACAAGGCTGTTGAAGACCACCCATCTGGGGGACAGAGTGTGGCTCCCATGAGGCCTAGCACAAGGCGATCAGGTGCAGGAAAAGCCATCTCTGAGTGCCTCCTACACACACACATTGCAGTTTGCTATCCCACCCCCCCCCCCCCCCCACCCCCGCCCAGTGATTTAGGTTGTCTGAGTGTTAACAGTTAGAACTTATTTATAAGAGCCTGCGCTGAAGCCCGAATAGGATCCAGGAATAAGTTAGCTGTGTTTTCCACACCTCCCCAGGATAAGTGCAGGTACAGTTTGAGCCGAATTCTGTCACAGGCCTAAGGTGGAGTAACCGTGAAGTATCCCGTAGGAATCCATGTGGGAGAAGGAATGCTGGCTCACCAAACGGAATTAACCTCAGCAACAACCTGGCGTGGCGCTGAGTGGAGAGATTAGTCACATGTATAAATAGAAGGAGATGACGATTCTCAAGTCAGTGTTCTAGGGCCCCCACAAACACTGGTTTCCAGAATCTGAGCAAGATTATTATTGGAACCACAATTTTAGGAATTGAGGCTGTAGTTTTGGCTATTTTAGTTCTCACGTTAATTCAGGGAACGGAAGTTTCCTCAGTTAGAAAACGTTTACTACTTGCTGGACGCCAGGACTGCGGTGTGTCTGGTGGGTGGTGGACAGTGGTTGGAGGGCGCCATGTTCCAGTAAGCCCTGACCCGGCATTGCCTTAGAGATCTTGGAGTCACAGGATCCAAGTGATATTTCCCTTCTTGCCTCGACAGCTGACACCCTTCTTCCTGGAATGAGGCTTTGCAAAGGGTGGAGAACAGGCAGTAGAGCATTATTATCCCATTTTATAGATGTGGCTTAGAGGACTGCAATATCACAGGGGGGGTTGGAGAGTCTATCTGAGCCTACACCCAGTTTTTCTGTCTCTTTTCCCTTGTTGTTCCTTTCCCAGGCACCATGATGCCGGTACTGGTTATTTTCTGTGCTTGTTGGTTCTCTAGCTTGGTCTGAGGCCAGGCCTGCCATGTTGTGCTATGCTGCTGGGCATCCAGGAAGCCCTTCTCTCCTGTCTGCTGGTAGAAATGCCCTGGGTTGCCATGGCTCCCAGGGAGGTGTCTTCTGCCACTGAGGCCGAATTTGGCTGAATTGGTGCCTCCCTTTGGATATCTCCCCCACAGCCAAACTTCTTAGCCTTGAGAGGGTTAGAGGATCTTTCTCATGGGGACAGCATGCCCACTCTCTAAGCTCACGATATTGAAGCATATAAGCCAGAATGGAATTCATTAATCAAAAATGAGAACACTGTTTGCCAAGGAGAATAGACACTTATTCTTTAGCAAACACTTTTTTCCCCACTCTGTGGATGAGTCATGGTGAGAGCAAAAGCTTGGAACACGTTGGTGGTGGGAAGGGACCAAGTAGTGAGTAGGGAATACATATAACGGAGTCTTAACTTGTGCTATTTCTTTGGCCCCATAGATTCATACCAACAAAGGCGGCCAGAGACTGGAGTCTTTAAACCGGGGCGGTTCCCCGCGGGCTGACACCGAGGCTATCGATTCTGTTCATTTTCTACTTGCGGGCTGTTGCCCCTTCTATGTTGACTCTTCATTTCAGGCAGTCTCAACCTAGCGCTTTTGACGTTTGGGGCTGGGTAATTCTTTGTCGAGGGTGCTGGCCAGTGCATTGTAGGAAACACCAGCTTTTTTGGCTTCTACCTACTAGATGCCAGTAGCAACACCCAGTTGTGACAACCAAAAATGCCTCGAGACATTGCCAGTGGTCCCTCCAGGGCCACCCTCACCCCCAAGTTGAGAGCCATTGTTTTGTTTTCTTGGATAAGTTAAGACTAACAGATGTGCTGTCAGATAGGCTAGACTTGACAGCAACTATAAATGCCCCAGCTTTCTCTCTACGGCTTACTCCTCAGACCCTAATGTGGTCTGTTCTCCTATGGGTGATCTCACCCCTTTATGATCTTTAATTTCCTCCAGATCTTCACATTTCATCTGGAGTTTCCTTCCTTTCCGTGTTACCATTGTCTTCCTAACCCAGCTCAGTTTTGCCGAATTTCACGTGTGTTTCTTCCTGGTATGCTATGGCTGGAGAGACCTATAGTGAGTGATTTTATGTTTCCGTTTCCACACAAGGTCTAGAATCCTGGCCACTGGTTGCTGCAGTAACCATACCCTCTACAGAATGGGAATGTGATAAATGAAACGAGGGAGGTAGTTCACGAGGCTCAGTTTGGCTCATTCAGAGACCTCTGTCACCAGATTAAGGAAGTGTCTGTGTGGGAATGAGTTAACAGGGTGAAATGCCGCCTCCCTTGCTTGTACAATGTCCCTGGGCTAGTTAGATAGCAAGAGATACTGCTATTCCATTAGTGTGACCTGGACATTGAACCGGTCAGGGGAAAGCCTTTCAGGTGTGTCTCTCTGTGAAGTCCTTTCCTCCTCTGTCCATTAGATTTCTATCCTAATCTTGCCTCATTTATTTTCTTATGTAATTATCTGTCGACCTTTTATTTACCTTCGATGTTTGGCTGCAGTAACTGTGCAGAGCAGCCTCTAGTGGCTTAAGCAACCTAGAAATACGGCCACTTGGGGACCGGCTATGACTCCCAAGGCAGCAGCCTCCTTATAAGTCACAGCCCTATAGCAACCCTCCACCCTTCCTTCCGCCCTTTGTGCCTTTTCTTTTTTTTTTTTTAAGTTTGAAATTGCATTTAGAGAACCAGCATTTGGTGCTGTGGGCTTCTGTGGTTGAGCAGTGCTGGATGAGCTATATTTTCCAGGCTGCTACACACAATTACCCTTAATTTTGAAGCGTAATGCATTTCAAAATAATTTTTTTTTCTGTTTTCGGGCTCTTTAATCCAAATGTAGAGCCGCAGCTGGCTTTGCCCATTGTCCTGAAAAGACATGTGGCTTGGGAGGTAGAGCTAGTGGAAGGACTTTGGTTAGATTGCGTATTTTTGGCTGAGTGAAGAGTGAATTCCAATAGCACTGAGTAAGGCTGGTTTTTTTCCTTGACTCCTGACCACTATCCCCCCTTTGCCCCACCTCACCATTTTCATAGCATTTTTATAGTGGACCCCGTGCCCTAGTTAGTCCTAATACTGGACCACTCTGTGGGAAGTGATGGAGTACTCAAAAATTCAGATTTGGGGGAAGGAGACTGATTCTTTCATACACTTACTAGTAAGTATGTGTGTCTGTATGTGCGAGAGAGAAAGATGCACACACACACACACACACACACATCCATGCAGTTCTCCTAATAATGAAAAGTCTTTAAATGCAAAGAAACTTATTATATCAGCTCCTAAATCCCATTTTCTCTAGTGCTTGTCACATTTATAGCAAGTCACTACAAATCTCATTAAATCAAAACCTTTAGCAAGAAATGAATATGTTTCCATCATCTTTAGACTTTCTCTACTGCCAGAAAGTGACTTCAACTCATTAGGACCGTTTTCTCAATTACCATCCATTCTTCTTCAGTGGAGAGTTTGGGGAAACATTTGCCTGGGTTTATACAAGAGAAGCACAATAAAGTTTTATTTATTAATTGTAGTATATTTCAATAAGTAAATGTGAGACTTACATTTAAAATGCATCTATGTGTTCAAACCGGAATATTGCTAGGCTGCCAGCACCCATCACAATACATTATTTACATGATTCATTCATTTATTCACTCAGCAACCATTTTGACTGCATTTTACGTTCTGTAGTCAGGGCACCCCCTGCACATTGTAAGATCCACTTCATGGGAGCAGTGTGGGGAGACAGACCCATTAAGAGACACTCACAGTGGAGGGTGGTAAATGTACATGTATGTAGACTGTTTGCGGATTGCAGAGGATAGAGTTCAAAATGAAGGGACTTTGAGAAAGATCTGGAAAGCTGAGTATTAAAAGGAAGAACAACATGACGTGTCCAAGGAATACAGAAGTCAGGAGAAAGTCTGGAAGAGGCCTCGTGTCAACTCCTTGGGGTGCTGGGCATCCATTGAGTGGAAAGGAAAAACAAAGGATTTTAGGGAAGGAAAAGACGCAACTGGAAGTCAGTCAGAAATCCAGCTCCCAGGGCAATAGGGAAGGTAGATTAGAGGGTGAGACAGGAAGGAGGTGCCAAGGAGAGATGGAAGCTGTCAGCTTCTTCCTTCTGGGCCTACCCTAAGAAACACTTAATCTTGGTCAAATGAAGAAGTAAATAAAGCAGGGGGCTCCCTGTGTAACTGCAACTCTCTCTGCCCCCACCTGCTAGTCTGAGTAGTGGACCATCCTTTTCCTTTAAGGAGACAGCTTTTGGAGACCCCCTGGATGGATGCAAGTCAGAGAGAAAGGATGTTGACATCGATGAAAGAAGAAAGATTTGGTGACTGATTGGATTTGGGAAGAAGGGAAAAGCAGGAGTCTTTGAGGTTTAAGGCTAAATACATACATGCTTGTCAGTTGAGGGTTTGAGTATCTTTTGGACTCTGCCTGCTGACAGGCTTGGTGTAAGTTAATTATTATTCTTGGCCTCAGTTTTCTTATTATTCAATTTTTTTAAAGATTTTATTTATTCGTTTGAGAGAGAGTATAAGCAGATGGAGAGGCAGAGGGAGAAACAGATTCCCAGTTGACCAAGGAGCCCGACATAGCGCTCGATCCCAGGACCTGGAGATCATGACCTGAGCCGAAGGCAGAAGCTTAACCATCTGAGCCACCCAGGCATCCCTTAGTTTTCTTATCATTCAAATGGAGATAATCTAAGTCCCTGCTTCTTGGAGCTGCTGAGGGCATTAAATGGAATGATGATCGTAAAGTAGGATACCCCGATAGCAGTGCATTGGATTTGCTGAGGTTATTATTACTAATTTAATAGTTCCTATTCAGGTCTTTTATTCAAATATCTTGCTAAAATCCTTTAAAGACATGCATTTATTATTTTATCTTCTTTATGAGTTGTAAGTAGCCTAGGAAATTCCTCCTAAGATTTTTGCTAGACTGTTAGTTTGATTTATATAACTTTTCCTCAGAGGTAGACTGCTGAAATACAGGTCAGGGAAAATTACAATTGATTGTGAATTAAAAGAACTGACATAATGAATCCTGTTAGCAACCTGAGGTCCTGAAGAAAAGCTCTTATAAATAGGTCTCTATCTCCCATTCACTTGGAACTAACCTGGGGTTTTGTTGTCTTATTATTTTGCCTTGTGTAGAGAGAATGGAGGTTGCGAAATGAGGCTCTTTCCCTTTCCTTAAATCCAGCTTTTTGGCGGGGCTATTTGCACTCGCCCAGTGTAGAAGGAAGGCCAGTGAGAAACCCCCAGTTAGTGGAGTACCAGGGGAAGAGCCATTGACAGGAATTTAATTCAGTTGAACTGGGTTTCATGTGATTCTGTTGCCTACTAAGGAAATTCAGTCGTTCCAATAAGACTTGGTAAATGTCCCCTTCTGAATCATTTGAAGCCTTCCGGGAAGTGGGAGATTGTTAATCTTCATTGGCAGGTGGGTGGTAGTAAAGTGTTAGTAATCTTTCTTGTTTGATCTGAGCCTGTCACACCAATTAACAAATACTCTGGGGATAAAACAGAAAAATTAAGGTTGGATGACTACAGTTCTGAGTGTTAGACCCAGGATAGCTGTGTTGGCCCAGCTTAATGTCACGTACCAACTTTCCCTTTGCAAAGTGTCTTAGGTTGGACAATTCATTTTATGGCCACCTGTAGAAGTAGAAGTAGAAGACACCTGTTTCCATTTCTGTTTATTCTTTCTGGCTATTGCCAGTTTGTTTGGGTGACTTTTCTGCTTTATGTGCCTTCAGGAAGGCAACCACTAGCTCACAGACTCACCAGCTCATTAAGCAGTAGCTCATGTACCTGTCCACTTTCATGAGTGGATGGAAAAAAAAAATCAACCTCAGTACAGATGTTAAACTGCTGTGAAGTATGGGTGTGGAAGAGAACTGTGCAAATGGAAACTACTCTAAACTTGTGTTTTGAAACGTATATCTTCCCCCCCACCCCCGACTACTAGAGTTGTGAAAAGTCCCTCATCTAATCACTATATGCAAATCTTGTTTGGCACGTGACAAATTGCACACTATTTTCAGTGTAAAATAAATTTCCACTCACTCTCTCTTCTCCCAAGCAGGGTGATAACTAGGGAACGTTCAGCTGGTAGATTTTCGGCTATAGAGCGATACCTCTACACTATGTATTAGGATTGGTGTATAGCTTTAAATGGGATCTGATGGGAAATGTTTGAAGACTCATAACAAGATTTCTACTGTGAAATACAGATTTACAGTAAATCACTGGAGAATTATATTCAGACAAATGTATGTAACAGTTTCACAGTGATTCAGACCCATTGACTTACCTTGTACCCATTTTACAGGTGAGGAAATCTGTCAGAGAGGCTGACTGCCCAACATCATGCAGATCCAAACTGAATGCTCTTTTCTGTAGCACACCTAACACCAGCTCTCCTGCAGCTGAGTCCCCTCCATTTGTCAAATTTGTTTTTGCCTCCATTGAACCTGTTGTGTTGGGACTTCGTATCGAGTGGCCATGCTGCTTGGTGGAGAATATGCCATGAGAGCTTTGCTTCAGGAGCCAGTGAGAGCACACCGTCAGGGTCATTACCTCAGCCAGGGCTGACTGCCAGCCAGCAAGATGGCAGGGGGAAGAGGGCGGTCGTGGTGGATTCACTTATGTTCCCAGGAGACACTTTTCCACTGTCCTAAGAATTGTGTTGCGATTACTTGCAGACTGGTTTAGGGCCATTTTCAATCTTTAAATATGCTGCTAACAATTCTGGCATATGAAATTGCCATGAAACAGTCTGAGAATTGACCCCGGGAGCTGAGGATGTTAAGGCACCTAAAGAGGTACAAGAGTATAAGAAGCCAAAGCTCCAGGTTTGTTTTGATGTCAAACTACATCTTTCAGACAATGAATAGGCTTTAGGGTAATTGTAACCAGATCAATGCGAGGCCCAGAGAAATGGCACAATGGCAGCTGTAAAATTGAGTTTCACTCTTCTTTCAGACCTTGGAAATTGCATAAGAAGAGTTGGGGTCATCCATTTGAAGTGAAAAGTGCCAAAGAAGGTACCGAGTGTCCTATACATGGGAAGGGGAGCTACCACAGGACTTTAGTCTTTAGGGTCCCAGACACACTGGAGCCCTTAACTTGTAAGAGAGGGGTCGGGGTATGCTTGATGGCTACCGTGGGTCTGATTTTGCCTCCAGCATTTCCTTTTAAAATACTTTTTAATTCATTTGTTCATCCACAAATATTTATTGAGCACCTGCTAGGTACCATGGCGGGGGGTGGGTACTAAGGGACACATAAACAATGGTGAGTCCCCTTCCTATGAAAAATAGCAGACGTGTTGCTGCTTTCTTGGGCTGCTCTTGTGGAGGAAATGTACAGTGATCAAAGGATCACACGAAGGAATGTGACATTTAAGCTGGGCCCAGGGCTGGGGAAGAAAGGTGCTGATGCTCGAAGAGCCTACGGCAAGGGATTCATGTAGTCAGAGAGGGCTGGGAAGAGAGTGGACTTCCGTGGGGAACGAGGAGTCCCTGCAGATGCCTAGTGAATGTGATGAGCAGATGTGGGGGTTGAAGGAACCCAAGAGCAGAGTGCCGGGGGCTGGGAGTTCACCAGGCCTGGAGTAGTGGAAAGGAAGGCTCCTGGGGATCAGGGGTCTGGGTCTTTATCAGAAGAGCAGTGAGGGGCGCCTGGGTGGCTCAGTGGGTTAAAGCCTCTGCCTTTGGCTCAGGTTATGATCCCAGGGTCCTGGGATCGAGCCCTCATCGGGCTCTCTGCTCAGTGGGGAGCCTGCTTCCCTCTCTCTTTGCCTGCTGCTCTGCCTACTTGTGATCTCTGTCCAATAAATAAATAAAAATCTTAAAAAAAAAAAAAGAAGAGCAGTGAGAAGTCACTGGAGTGTTTCACCTGAGGGAGCGATGTGTTCAGATGTATGTATTGTATGTATTGGCTTCATTGTGTAAATCTTACATTATTTAAAATTGGTCACAACGTGACTGTACTCTTACCACTTTTAGAATCTAACAGTTTCTAAAACAACCAATTTAGTCACTAGTGTCTCCTTCAGATTTTAAACAGCAGCTTACCCAAGATTTAGCACGGATATCACCACTACTTAAGAATGATACAGTAGCTGGTTCCGTGGTTCTCGGACTTCCAGCTGCCCAAGTATTGCGGGGCACCCAGAGGCTACGTTCTCGCAGGTCCCTCAGGACCCAGTGATGCCAGTGGTCCTGACTTCACTTTGAACAGCATCATCCCCAAAAGTGCTAAGGAGTAAAAAAAGAATATAAACCCTGAGGTAAAACACTGAGAGGCGGCCAGTAGAGGAGGGAGCCTCTGTTCCTGCCTAGGTTTTAACTTGGACCTGTTCTCTCGGTCCTGGAGGGATTTTCTTCTAGTGCACCTGAAATGGATTCTAAATCCTTTGAGTTTCTTCTAATTTATTTTCCTAATCCTTTCATATGCAGCTGTTTTCTCAGATCTATGGCTTATTCCCTCTGTGTCTCTGATATTTCACTTTACATTTTGTCGCCATTTTAATAAGAATCTTTTTATGTAAGTCTCAGATGAGGTTATGGGGCACGGAGGTGGTGGGGAAGGCCGGCCAGCTGAGGCAGGGGGATGAGAAGCCCCTCTTCGGGCTTCTGCCCTCTGGAGCCGGAGGCTTGGTGTGTTCTGGAGCTCTGCCAAAGTAAGACCAGTCCACGGTTCCTGACACTGTTCCTAGAGAACTGTTTGCGGCTGTTCTCCGGAGAGGGTAGGAGCCCAGGATTCCTGCTCCGGTGCAGTTGGGTTGAAATGGATATCAAGGGCAGACTTTAGAGCAGAAAAGAAGTCACAGAAAAGGCATCCACCAATTCAGTGGGTGAGCCGAGAGTAAAGTGCCCTGGACCCATGTCTCCCTCTGGTCTGCATGGCATGACTCCATGGTCACCTTCTCCAGCAACCTTCTTGGATGTCCTGGTATCCTCTCCTAGGACACGTTGAGTCCTTCTCTGTGCTGAGTAGATGGGAGTTCCCGAAGGTGCATGTTCCCAGTGCTGAGCCCATAATAGGTACTCAGTCAATGTTTTCCAGAATGAAGCACTGTTACCCATGCACGTGAGCACTGTGTCCTACAGTCCCTTTGGGAAGAGCCCTTAAAAATGGCTTCTTTGTCCCTGAGTGAGGAGCCCAAGGACACGTGGTTCAGGGATGTAACTCTCATTGTACCCAGTTTTGCTAAAGACCAGTCCTACTTGAGCTCACTGTGACTGAGGGCCAGACCAGATGTCCGAGGTGGGAAGGCCAACGGCCGTGGCTTTGCAATGTCTAGTCCCGTGGTTGCAACAGTCACTGCCTTCCTGTCCTTCCACGGCCCCCAGTCTACCCTCGATGTAATGGACTTTCCAGAGGAGGAAACCACTGTTTTGTCATTTGCATTCCTGTCTGCAGAAGTATTTATACCTCTTGTAGCTACCTGTCATTCTCCCCTACTCACCAGAAAGCCTGTGGGCATAGATATCAGAGACCATCACTTGTATGAATGTTGAAAACATTTCTTGGCTTAAACCCTGAAACTGCTCTCCCTTTGTGCCTTCATCCACAGTTGAGCCACTGTTGAATCTGGAGAGAATGCTTTTCTCTTCCTTCCTCTCCAGTGCCTGTGGGCGACCAGGCATTTGTGACACACACTGGGGGCTGGGATCCCTACCACATATGTGGCTACCCACACTTCATTTATTACAATCTGAGAGCACCGTGGCCTTGATAATTTATGTTTCTAGGCTATAATTGCACCTTATTTTTCTAGCAGCTATCAAGGGTTTCAGCTAGCAATTGAAACTTGATAGGTGTCATGGCTCTTCATGGCTGGAATGATTAATCCTGATGTTCCAGTGCTGAGCCAAGCCCATTTCTTTGAAGCCAAATAACACACACACAGTAAACCCCAAACTTGAGTGTTCTGAGTTCACTCCAAAAGTAGAGCATATTCAGGCCTTGGGAACCACATTCCCGGATCTTCCACAGCCCCTTTCTCCCTTAATTAAATAAACAAATAGTGACTTGCTCCCCCAGCATGGGGATTCTGCCAGTTGCTGAGTATGTCTAGTTCAATTATACATTCTGGAGCTGGAGAGTGATTACCGATGGGCTCCGGGACCCACTGGAATGGGTATGAGAAAGAGCTGAGCTAAAAATCTCTCATCACCTCAATTCCAGAAGCACCATCACTGGCTGGTGGGTCACCAGTGACATTTTGGGTCTCCTGGCATTAGTCAGTTCAGAGCCAGTGTCCAGTAATCCCCAAAAGGTCTGATTATTTCCTTTTCCCCAAGGTATATCCCCCCGCCCCCAAAGAAAGCCTGGAGGCCCCTTCGGAGGAAAGTTAGGAGAACGAGTAACAGTATAAATTTTTGGCAATCTACGAGGGTCCATCCTCAAGGGGATGTGGCCTCCCCTTCATTTAATGGGTCCTGGGCCTCTAAACTGCTTCGAGCCTCGGGTTGGATGGAGAGGCCATGACTGTTCTTATGATTCGGGTCAGACTTTTGTCCATCTGACTTACAGCTTTTCTGCTTCCACCAGATTAAGTAAGAATTTAGTGGGCTTCCCGTCTTCCCTTCTAGAAACACTGCGACTAACTAGCCAAGACCAATGTTCTGATTGGTCCTTGGTTCTGCTGTCCATGTGGTAACCACACCATGCTAGAAAGTGCTTGGAGCCCCTGCCCAGCTGGAGGGCTGATCTCCCCCCATCCCCAACTAGCCCTGCCCTCCCTTAGACACTTTGCAGAACGGCTTTGGGGGAGCAAGAGGCAGGAGGTGCTTTGTAGCCATGCAGACTGAGGTTGAAATCATTCATCGTGTACTTGCTGGCGGCAAATTCGTTATGTTCTCATGACTTCTGTTTCCTACTGGATGAATGGAAATGGTGCCCACACGTTGTCGCAATAAAATGAAAAATGTCACCAGGGAATGGAGTTCTTTGGCCCCAGCGGGTATGCAGTAGACGTGAAAGGGTATATGCTTTCTGAACCTCTTCTCCAGAATTGTGTTTTCAAGCCCATCGATTGGTTGGAAGGGATGAAATTAGGAGTCCTAACGGACTTCCAGGATGCACGGTTTGTGGCTAGCTTCCAACACCCTTCAGGTTTGCTCAAGACTCTGAAGTATGTGCTGGATTTTAACTGTTGTAGGGAAAAAATGGCATTTTATTAGCATAGGTTATGTCTACCAAAAAAGTTCGCATTACCTGTTCTCTGCATTATGATTTAGAATCCAAGTTCACTGTGTTTTCCAGTATCAGAGTTTGGTTGCTGGGTCTTATTTTTCTCTCTTTAGAGAAATAAAGTGTGTTGGGGACAGGTGACCTTCTTAGTACTTACCTGATGCTGTGGGGAGTCCTATTTGTGGGCTTCATTCATGAACTCATTCTTCAAACGTTCGATGTCAGGGAGATGGTGCTACACAGGGAGAGACTCTGCTCTCTCCAGGGGAGGAGGCGGGCACAGTGAGCACACCCAGAATACAGTGGGACTAACACCCCCATGTAGGCACCAGTCACTGTATTAGCCAAAGGCGTGCTTTATGGAAGAGGTACATGGTGAGCTCTGCAGGCTCTGGTGGTCCAGCCATGGAGTTGAGGATCAAGAGGCCTGGGTCTTAGTCACAGGATGATACTGAGTCTAACCTGTGTCCTTCCTTGGTTGCCTCGGTTCTCTTACCTCTATAATGCGGAGGGAGGGTGCTCGACCTGACGGAGATATCCCAAGCGGAAAACCATGGAGCAGCTGCTTCAGGATCATCTCAGCTGTGAAAACAATTAGAATCTGGGCCCTCGACATCAGAAATTCTGAGTCTGGACAGGTTCTGGAATTCGTATTGACACAAAGACTCCCTGCCCTGGCTAACTGATGCATGAAGGTTCTTTTGGAAGGCCCTGGATGACTTCTGGTTGCCCTTCTTTCCTACAGCTCCATTCTTCACCATTTAAAACCTAACACACTTCTCAATGTCTCCTTCAGAAAGCCTTCTTGACCTCTGACTGGTTGGCCCCTTGATAGGGAATTCATTCATGCCTCTGTCCAAAAAAACACAAACAAAACTTGTCAATGTGCGCTTGCATCTTTTCCATCTCCCCTGACGGCTCAGGAGCTCCTGAGTGTAATGACGGCAGCACATTCATCACCACGTCCTCTTTGCCCTGCTCATGGGCACGGAGAACGTGCCCAAAGGGGGGTTTTCAGACAGCAAGATAGGAGAGCAGTAAACTGGAGGGCAGCCCCTCTTTCGCTGCCTGTCAGTACTCCTAGAAGAGGCTTCAGGGATGTTTCAAACGAATCACTCCAACATATTTAGGATTGCCCATTGCCTTTCTTAATCTGTGCCAGCCCTTGTTCCCAGATATCCGCCTGTTCCAAAGACCCTGCATTCCTCCTATGGCCTCAAGACCTCAGGCCGCATGTGGGATGGCTGAGAGAAGGGAGGACAAGATGACAAGTTGGAAACTAACAGCTTAAACTCAGGTGTTTTGCAAATATAAGTACTCCCAAAATATTATTTGGCATTCGCCTCTCTTTACCTCCTCCCTTCTCCGATCGAAAAAGACAAGCAACAATCCGTGGGCCCCAGTCCTCCAGCGGACAGAATGGAGTCACACTGAGAAAAGGGAAGTTGATTTCCTGGTTGCCCTCCCACGCATGGAGTTCTGGGTGGTGCCATCCCACACTATTTGCATCACTGAGCTACACACACTGCCAAGGCTGCATCTTAAATTCAAACATTTGGATGGGGATAAAGAAAGCCTGAGGGGAAAAGGTAACACTTCACCAGAAGTGGTGCGTAAGCGCTGTACTTCGTATGTTTTACTTCTGCTTTTGGATTAAGGACAGAACGTTAATTAAAAAATAAAAAGCTCATCTTCTGAGCAGCAATTAATTTGTGTTTGCTCTGCTTTCATCTGTTGAGTCTTTGAGTTTTTGAACACATAAAGGCTTGAAAAATATCTCCTACGGGTCTTTCGAGCGCGCCTTCCCATTCGATTGTTTTGATCGCTAGGCTACATGTTGATTTGGAAATGAACTGCTGTTATAATAAGAAATGCCATCGTACAGTTCTGGTGTCTGATTGTCATTTGGGTGACACAGATGTGTCCGGGCTCTCTGCATATACTCTGTTGTTCACCGGTCCGGCCCAGTGCCTGTCCAGAGTCCAACGTTCCACTTAACCATGACCACTAGGAAGCAACACAGCTGGATTCATTAGCCCGAGTTATGAAAGCTCCTCTGAAGAGTTATTTTTGTATCCTACAATTTTAATTTTTGGGGACAGGCTGTACCACTTTCCAGGTGCCAAAAGTGATCACTCAGATTTTTTTATTAGGTACTATTTTAGCTTCAAAAATATTTTATTTTTTATGTACTGCTTTGTGTCTTTGACCCAGTTCTCTCTTCCCTGGGATGTGTGTCCTAAGAGGATGAGCTTTATGATGTTAACAATACCTGGAATATTAATTCCTTTCAAATGAAATCAGTGTCCGCATCCTCCTCCAACACAAATACACACACACACACACACACAAACACACACACACACACAACTCTTGCACACAGACTCACGCATTCCACACATCTCTTCCCAAACATGCATCCTTCATATTGATAAAATGTGTTTGGCGCGTGTACGGGAAAACCGATTTTCCTCCCTTTTCAGCAGGAGAAACAGTAGACAGAGGTCTTGTGAGACACAGCTGACGTAACCAAGGGCTCCTAATTGGCCCACCTGGGCAGTGAAGACAATAGTCTGCAGGACTTGGGTACTCCTGGTAGCTGTGCCGGGAAGGAGGGACCACAGACCTTGCAGAAATTCGAGAATGTGCCATTCGCAGATGTGAGCTGTCAGCAGCCATCTCCCCCACTGTAATTTGCTACAGCCTAGAAAAGAATAAGTGACAGCTATTAAAAGGGCTTTAGAATAATTGCACTTAAAAGTAAAGATATTAATGAAAAGACATTTTAGACTACCACTTAGACTTGTTCCTACTCATGATGGGGCTGAACATTTGTGGGCCATAAAATGGTTACAGAACAGAATCCTTGGTCATTTTATTTATGACTAGTCTACAGTGCTCTTTATGTTTTGTTTTTCCCCTATCTCATAGTGGCTCTGGTTTTGCTGACATCTGAAGGAGGGCGGTATTGTATTGGAGTGAGCTGTGACAGATTTTCAGCCTCGGTTGCTGCCAGCGGGGTGAGGTGACTGGGGTTTATTTCGCCTGAGGTGTCAGAGTTCTTCACCATGTGCTTTTCCTAGGGGGAGGGGGCGGAGCAGGTGCTCTCCTTCTTGGCTGGGTGCCATCATCCTGTTATGTGCTTTTTGTGAGTTTTAGCTTTAGAATTTGAAGAAGTCTTTGCCCAAAATGTATCTTAAAAAATGCCTCCCTACTGCCCAGCTAATGTAGCACATTCTGGAGATGTCCTTTTATTCTGTAAATTGAACCGCAGTGGTTGTCCATTTTTGCAAAACATTTTGTTCCAAATAAGTACACACATTAATTTGCTTGACAGAGAAAAAGAGTTGAAATATCTGAACTCGGAAAGTCACAGAATCAGTTCCGTGCCCTTGGTCCTTTTTGATTTCCAGCTGTTAAATGATTTGAATCTAGTTTCTAAAAAGGACCCCTTTGATGGTCTGAACCATGCTTCTTCCTTAGAGGGATCAGTTTAGCTTTGGAAAGTTTAGTTTGTGATTTTTTTCAGGAAAGAAGATTTAGAATATTTTATTGAAAGGATCTTGGAGATTCTCTCTCTCTCTCTTTTTTTTTTTTTTTTTTGGTTAAGATTTATTTATTTATTTTAGAGAGCCCGTGTATAAGCAGGAGGGGCAGTGGGAGGAAAAGAGAGAATCTGAAGCAGACCCTGCACCAAGCATGGAGATGGTCATGGGACTCGATTTCATGACCCTAAGATTACAACCTGACCTGAGAAACCAAGAGTTAGCCACCCAACCGACTGAGACACCCAGGTGCCCCAGGATCTTAGAGATTCTAATTAATGTTTCCCTTGCTATGATATTGAAGAGGGGTTGGGTACTAATGCTGGATTTTAAAATATATTTAAATAATTATTTATTCATTTTAATACGCATTTTAAAAGTATAAATGTATCAAACCTATGGTTTCAGATTTTCTTCCATAGGATGAGACTAAGATGCAATAATCTTTTTTTAAAAGATTATCTATTTATCCGAGGGCGAGAGGAGGAGAGGGAGAGGGACATGCAGACTGTGCTGAGCGCAGAGCCCCACGTGGGAGGCTCAATCTCAGGACCCTGAGATCATGACCTGAGCTGAAACCAGGAGTTGGATGCTTAACCAACTGAGCCACCCAGGCACCCCTAAGATGCAATAATGTTAATATTAAATGTAATAGGGCTGGAAAACGGTCCCTGAAGAGCAAGATTTTGGGAGACGCTGATGTAATCCAAAGGCTGCATTTTGCCTGTGATGAGGCTCGGCAGGGATCCTCTTGCCAAAGTCTGTTTAGTGGTGAGGCTGAGACTGGAATCCAAAGTATGTGATGTTCGTGAAGAGTAACAAGAACAGCTAACATTTATTGAGTGTTTACTGCATATGATGCAGAGGGATTCACGTACGTTATGGAATTTTATTCTCACTGCAGTCCTTTGCGTTAACGTCTGTTAATATTCTCATCGTATAGATAAGAAAATTCAATGCTTAGAGAGGGTGCATCCCTTGCCCAAGGTCAGAGGGCCAGCAAGGGGCAGAGCCCACTGGAAAGATGGCCTGCACATCGGCTGATCTTAGGTCAATGAGAAGAGTTAACATCAAAGAAGACCCTGGAGAAGAGATCCTTTTGTTAGGAGACCAAAGGCCTGTGGAGCAAATATTTACCGAGAGCTTAACATGTGTGCTGAGCCGCTAGGTGCCAGGGCCCCAGAGAGCATGAAGGGTTTGGTAGCCTCACTGAGTGGGGGACTCCCGTAGGACTTTCTTGGGGAGATTCTCTTCATATATTAGCATGTTAAGTGTTGAGAAGCCTGCAGTCAGAAACCTGTTTTCTTTGTAATATTGTTGGTTTTCAAATGCAGTTTAACCACAGGTTCCCTTTTTCTTCAATAAAACCTACTACATTTTGCAGAACCAATATTCTGTGGCGCACGCACTTGGGACCTAACCTAATCCTTTTAAGCTCATTTTACACATGAGAAATCTGAGGTCCATGATGACTTGGCCAAAGTCAAAACTAGTAGTTGGCAGAGTTTGTGTCATTCCCCCCCACTGCTCTTTCAGCCAGGGCCTGCCAGGGGCCAGGCCTTCTAGGAGCTGAACTAGGCTTAGCAGTGAACAGATGGACAAGAGAAAGATCTATGAAAATGAATTGGTAATTTTAGGTAACAGTAAATCTATGAAAATTGGAAATTTTTACTTTTTCGGCATTCTTTTCAAGCCTGAAGGCACCCCTTTTTCATCTTTGTTTTCCTAGTTTCTAGCACAGGGCAGGAATTCATTTTCAGTAACTGTTTGTTGAATAAATAAATTAGCTGTTGATGATTTGGGTTTTACCTATTATGTAGCAAAATGGGCAATTAAGAAAATACCAATTGCTGTTGGTTGTGGCATATGTTACTCTTTGGGAAGTTGAAAACAAAATGTTCTGGGAGGTCCGCAGACTGAAGTAGGTTTCTTGGTCACCCCTGCTAAGGAGTCCAGTTCTGAACAGCATCGACTTCAGACAGTCATTAGAGGACGGGTACTGTAGGACAGAAGTCATGTTTGCAAATCATCTCTACAGGTTTCTCAGCATTGGTAAATTGTCTCATTGCCTAGAATTTTCAGACCACATCTGTTTTTTGATTCCCGGGCTTTTGGCCATGTTGCTAAAGTGCCAGAATCTCTAAGGCTCTACCCAAATTGCTAATATCAAAAGATTCTTGAGGAGAGTATAGCTTGTTCAGATACAAGAGAGATGGGACAGAGAATCTTATTACATGGCCGGTCCTTTATGGCTTGAATTAGGGAGTATGTGTGGGTACTGTGCAATCTGGTGATTTTTGTGAGCTCTGTAGCATGTTGTGCCTTCTAAATCTCTACCCATGAGTACCGCCGCGGGCTAATGGAAGGAAGCTTTATATACCCAAGCATATGAAAAATGGCTGATGTTAGTAGAGTATGAAGGTTCTAGGAGTCCGTTGGGCTAGACATTCTGAGCTGGCCGGGTGATCAGCACTAGTAGGAAAGATCTTGTCAAGAAGGTCAGTAAAGCAAATGGCTTTTCCACTTGCATAGCTCCTCCTCTAAGGAATTTGCCACTGTGGAAAGGCATTCTGCTATGGAGGAAATGATGGTCTGACACCAGCATGTTCATGGCTCTTTCTAGTTTGTCTTGCTGTCCCAGGAAGAAGGGAAGTGCCAAGCTGGACCTTGTTCAGCATTCCACAGGGGACTCCTTGCTTCCAAGGGGACCACCCCGCCCTTGAGGCCCCATGAGGTCCAACTGCAGAGGCCTCAGGAAGCACTCACCCAGCACGTCATCTCAAGCAGATCATTTAGTTTAGGCGGGCCTTTCAAAGAAAGGCATTTTAGTGGTTAGAAATGCAGCCTTAATTTCAGAGAAGGGCATTTTAGTGGTTAGAAATGCAGCCTCTCTGGTGGAGGGCACTTATAATTTAAAAGAAGAGAAAGGGAAATGAATCTGACACCATCTGTCAAATTCATTTCTAGGTTTCTCATGGAAATCTAGGTTTCCCCAAGAGGGTGTTTCCTTGAGAAGGGGTTATTTCATTCTGCACGGCTCTGTGCATCACAGCAAAATCAGACATCTATTTCTGGGGAGAAGAGGCAAAGAGGGATTGGGGTAAGTATTTGAGAAGTGAAATAAAATGGAAAGCTGCAAGTTTTATTTAGCCTCAGAAGTGAAAGCAGAGTTTTTGGAAGTTAGGTCAAGAGACACAGGCTTAATTGTATCTGTAGGAGTTTCCTGTAGGCTGGAAGAGAAATGTCTGACTAACAAAAAATGGTGAAGTGATGGCATATGTTATTGAGGGGAAATGGTAGATATTGTACCCTTCCATATTTTAGATAAATAATCTGTAATATAGAATACATTGGTTTGTGGCAAAGAGCATGGTACCTAGAGCTGGAAAGAACCAGACCTGAATCCCACCTCCTCCATTTTTGATGTGAGAATTTAAGCAAGTTATATGATGGCTTTGATTCACAATTTCCTCATCTGCAAAATGAGGCTCGTACTACAGACTCCTTAGGGGATGTTATGTGGTGCTTAACAGGCTTGGCACATGAAAAATGCCCAATAAATGGTAGCTTTTATTAGGAACTATAAACAGAAAAATATCGAAATAGTGCCCACCACACCCAGAGAGGAGCTCTGAAATACCCTTTGGAGGTGCTTTCAGACCTTGTGACTTGATTCACTATGGTGTCATGCTTGTCTGATTTTTTTTTTTAATTTCCCAAGAAATCTTACATTGAATTATTACACTAGAAGAAATAGGACATTTTGGAGTCTGCACAGTCCATTCTAAAACCCTTTTCCTAAATAGGAAGACAGGTGTTGCCTGGTTTCCGCATTTTGAAATCCAGCACAACATTTAAAATCATGAAAGCCACTTGCTACATGACGAAACAAAATTCCCTAAAAGTGTTGTGTGTTCCTGCCCACAGCTGAATGCTCTAAAAGAGGCAGGAAAACCACATAAGCTTCTTTATTAATGCTGTCTATGTGTTGAGACTTGTATCGGGTCCCTCGGGCTAGAAAGAGACACAGAAAAAAAAAAGAGAGAGACAAATTTGGGAGAGGGTCTCAGATGAATTAAGCCAATAACTTTCAATCTCTTGGCCAGAGAGATGTAAATTCTTTGTCTAAACACAGCAGAAATAAGACTCTCTCAGGTCTGCAAAGACTTGGATAAATAATGCAAACTCATTGCCTTATTGAATTTATTTCTCTGGATGCTATAAACGTAATTGGGAATCGATAAGTATTGTTCGCTTGCCTTGTGTAATGGTTTCACATTGGGGTAAGGATGAGTCTGTGGCGTGGAAATAGAGGAAAGCTAATTTTCTTATGCTGGGATTGGCTTTAATCTTATTAGCCAGATGTTCTAACCATTATAGCTAATCAGTCAGACTGGGCCACAAAAATCTCAGTTGCACAACGTAACTGGCTTGTGGACTGCATTCTTTAAAGGTCACCATTTGTATGGGACAGAGGCACCTCTTGTCTGCATTTTGGGAGCACAGGTTGGCTGGCTGCTCTCCCTCAGGTCAGGAACTCTGCTGCCCGTCGCGTTCGGCTGCGGCTGCTTGTGGTTAAATCACAGTGCATTGGTATGCGCCAAGCACAGGGGACCGTTTTGGCCAGCAAACGTGGTTGACCCTGCTGCCTGGCTCTCTCCTGCTGCTGTTTATGTGGTGGGGCTCTTTCATCCCGGTCTGCTGGAAGAGCATGCAGAAAAATCCATCGCAACTACCGATTTTGATAAAGCCTTTAATTTCCCATCCCTTCCCTTGGTAGCTTCGTCAGTTTGCTGCATATTCAACTCTGAGGAAGCCCGGGTTGAACTGAGGTGATGGTTTCAGAGCGGCCTGGAGTTTAAGAGGTGTGATTACATTAGAGACTCGCCCGCCTCGAGTCTGCTTGGCTTTGAAACCTGGAGGATTATACTCTCCCCATAGGGAGAGTTTTATGGCCTCTGAGGAGAGAACACCGCGGCTGAAATGAAGTGTGATGATGGGATAAGGTGCTTGGGGCGGCTGCTGGATGTAGAGCAGAGTGCGTTTCTGATGGGTGCAGGCAACCTCGAGCCCTTCTGGGGGATTATTACGAAATGCGTGTGCACTAGGGGATGAGGAAATACGTGGCGGGCAATGTAGAAAGGATCGAGTTGGCTCAAATAAGGAAATAGGGAAAAGAAGTCATCGGAGGGAGAACTTGGTGTCTGTTTGGTATTTGTGTCTGTTTTTCTCTTGAAATGGGCTGATGTGTTGGCAAGATGCTTCTGGCTGTTGTCAGAGATGGGAAGGAACATCTGTGCTCCTTTGCAGGAAACTCAGGGTTCTAAAGTGTTCGGTGGGAGTCCTCTAACTGCCACTCACTCTGTCTCCTCATTAAGGAGTTAAGCCTCTACAGCTCAGAGTGTGCTTTTTAAAGGAGGACTTGGCTTATGGCTCTGGGCTTTACTTTTGCACAGCACATGGCAGAAGAGAGTTTCCAGCCATGAAATCCAAGGCCCGCAGATTCAAGCGTGCAGACTTGAGGCAAATCAGTTTTGCTGGCTTAGTGGGGAAATAAGACTGAAAAGATGCCGAGTCAGCAAGGTAATTGTGACCCAGGCCTGCCTGCAAGAGGTGTGGCTGATTCCTGGGAGGCTTGCTTTAGCCACTGCTGTTAGTGGCAACAGACTCAGAGTGTCGTGATGGGTCGCTTCATGGTCCAGTGCTGGTCAGTGGGGTCCCCCTGGGCATCCACACCTGGCCAGCACGTTCCCTGTCTCCTGCCCATCTTCCTTTCTCCAGAACTCAGTCATGGTGGCCAAAGATAGAGGGGGTTGGAAAAGGTGGTTTCATGATGTGCTTGGGGGAAATGTAGTGGATTTCTTAAATACATAGCACCGTGTCTGCCGCAGCCCTAAAAGTTCTTCCTAAACAGTTGTGGATCTGGGTTTTGTGGGGCCTGAAGCTTACGCAAGTTTGGGGCTCACTTTAGAAAAGGATGCAAATTAGGTACAAAAGTGAATATTCATTTAGAGTGAGAAGGGAAGGGCTCCATCAAGGGAGAGGCCATGCAGATAAAGGTTTTCTTAATGCCACCATAAATGTAGCTCTGTTCCCAGATGTTCAAACATGAAGTGATTTTTCCCTTGCTTACAATGTAACCAAACTGTCCTTGCTCGGTCCACCCCCCACCCCCAACCCTCACCCTGGGAACCAGAAGCACTTGTGCTAGACTGGGCACAGCAGGCCAGCGACCTCACACCTCCTTTGGAGTAAGAATTGCTGCCCCCTTTCTGGGGAGCCATTTGGCTTTTTGCACAGAGAGCCCAGGACCCTGAATGTGCTTTGATTCAGTGGTCTTCCCTCCCCTTCTCTGTGTGCCTGCAAGGGGGTTGTGGGTGTGGGTGTGGAGGCAGATCCAGAGGGATCATAACCCAACCATGCTTTGCTCCCTGATCCTTAACTTCTCCAGACTGAGCATTCCCTGCACTGATAAAATCAGCAGGAACAGAGCCAGGTGTTGCTATCAAGATTCGTTGGGATTATGCTTTAAAGTGCTTAGCGTAGTGCCTAGAACTTAGAGGTTAATACACGTGGTGTATTTTTTATTACCATTCACACCAGGCGAATGAAGATCTGTGTTTGAAGATGTTCAATCTGCATTAGTCACATGTAAAAAAAAATGAAAACATCCTGTCTGGTGAGAGGTGGAGGCTTGAATTATGTCATCATACAGTGTAGACTGTTACAGTAATTACAGACGATAAAACATTTTATGCAAAGAAAAAATGCATGTAATAGATGAAAATAGAATGATATGAAGCAGTGTGGCCCACTTAGGTAAATGATGAGTAAATTAAAAAACACTGATATTATGAAAATGTTAGGATTGGTCATTTCTAGGTGATAGACATATGACCAAACTTTATTCTCATCTTTATAGTTTTCTGCATGTCACAAATTGTATGTAATTATTTAAATAATGATAACTACTGATCTTCCCTTATAAATAGCAAAGTTGCAGCTTTAAATTTGCCTGATATTTACTGTTTCTAAAGTGCTGTCACATCTCTTTTAATCTTCACAACAACCCCAAGAGAACCACGAGGAAAAACACCTATATTTTTAATGGAAAACAGATAAAATAAAGAAACCCATCCAGCCACTGCAAACTGAATTTATTGAAATTTCCAGATAGCATAGTCACATAGTCACCTTCCTTGAAATTTCTGTCTCCTTCCTCATGTTCCCTAATTAATTCTGCTGCTCACCAAGCCCTGTAACAAAGGTAAATTACTACTCTCTTCTCAATTAATATGGTTTTCTATTTAGATTTTTAATGACAGATCTTTTACAAGTATTGGTTTGGATTATTTTTTCATTTCTATTCTAGAACTTGGAAACGCTGCCTTGTTCGATCAGAAAATGCTTTCTGCATTTCAGCCAAGGAGTTGAGAAATACACACTTTGGGTCGGAGCCTGCCTGCTTCCTGAGCAGCTGCCTGTGCTCCCTGTCTCCCGCCTCCCCTGCGGCTCCAGCCCTTGGGGCTGCGGAGTGGGGTTGTTGGAACACTCTCTAGGTCCATAGGGGCCAACACCTCCTCTTCAGCTCAGCCTGGATGCTCTTCTATCCTGGCTGACTGGTGTTCTGTACTGGCTTCTGTTTTGTTCCAAGTGCAGAATCCTTGCCATAATAACCCATTGAGAGCTGGTCCCTTGGCTCAGAGCAGACTCCTCCTCCTGGCCTTAAGGTCCTTTACTGCACAAGCTGAACTTTGCTTTCCACCTAAGCCTGGTGACTCACATCTTCTTATAAGACCTACATGAAGACTTCCCTGAATCCGACTGCCTGCCTGCACTTGAGATTATCGTGGTCCTAGTTTTGCCTTCTCCACACTTAGCCCTGCTGCTGACTTCAAGTCTGTCCGTGGATGCTGACTTGAGCTAACTCAGATGCATCCTTGGCATCGGTATCCAGCAGTAGACAATTCTGCTACTGCAGAGCACACTCCCTCCCAGCTGTGGAAGCGGTCTTTCTCCTTGCTTTTGGCCTTGCTCACTCCAGGGACCTGGGCAGATCCAAGTCTAGGTTCTGGACTCTCCCATGGGTCTTACTTCCCTCATTGCAATCCACTGGGCCAGGCCACTGGACACTGCACTTTGAAAACACAATTTGTTTTGAAGTTGTTAAGGGCTTGAAGGACAGCAGAATTGCAGGCTGCTGAGGGTGCTAGAAATTGGGTAAGCAGGGTACTGATCTATATCTAAGGGTAGCATCCTCTTACTTCAACTGTAGTTGAAAGTATCTTTCAAGGCAGTTCAAAATATGTTGCATTTTCTACCTGTAACAGTTTCAAGTCCATTAAAATATCCTGGAATAGACGTTTTCCTGTCTTTTCTTTAACAGACAGGTCAGGTTAAGTGGAAAGCGTGGGCAGGGAAGAGAGAGTATTCCGGGAGCCTGGGTGGCTCTGTTAGATTCCTAGGGCTGCCTTAACAAATTGCAACAAATTGGGTGGCTGGAAACAGAAATTTGTTCTTTCACAGTTCTGGATGCTAAGTGTGCAAAATCAAGCTATTGCCAGGGCCTTGCTCCCTGGGAGATTTCTAGGGGAGGATCCTTCTTCAGCTCTTCCAGCTTCTGGTAGTTCTGGGCATCTCTTGACTTGTGCACGACTCCTGTCTCTACCCCCATCTTCATGTGGCTGTTTTCTTTTTGGATGTCTCTGTCTTTGCATGATGTTTTCCTCTTAAAAGGACACCAGTCATATTGGATTAAAGCTCACCCCAATGATCTCATCTTAGCTTGATTCCACCTGCAAAGACCCTGTTTCCAGGTAAGGCTACGTTTGTTCATAGATACCACAGTTAAGGCTGCAATGTAACTTTGGGAGTCACTATTCAACCCATAACAGTTGCCTCTGATCCAGTCCTGCTGTACTTACTCCAGTGGTGTGGCCACCTGCCAGACTGCTTGGGGTCTTCGTCCTTCCTCTCCTTGGCTTTAAGTAGAGATAATAATAGTGCCCCCTAATAGGATTGTTGAGAGCATTATATGAGGTAATACTTGGGATCGGATCTGGCTTAGAGAGTGTGCTCAGTAGGTGTTAGCTTTTATGGCCAGTTACTTCCCGTCCTTTGATTTCATAAGCTAGTTCATGAAGAAATTGAGGAAGTGAATGAGTCACATACAAGCAACACTATGGTAAAGCAGAAGTTAATTCTTTTGATGCTGTGACCCATAGGACTCATCTGTGCATAAATTTTGCTCCCAAGGTTGTTGTCAGGACTGAGTTTGCCCAAGTGTTTGCTTGATGGAAATCTCCCATGTTGCTCTTTTTTTTTTTTTTTTAAGATTTTATTTATTTGACAGAGAGAGAGAGATCACAAGTACAGAGAGAGAGAGAGGAGGAAGCAGGCTCCCTGCCTAGCAAAGAGCCCGATGTGGGACTCGATCCCAGGACCCTGAGATCATGACCTGAGCCAAAGGCAGAGGCCCAACCCACTGAGCCACCCAGGCAGCCCCCATGTTGCTCTTTTAAGTGAATCTAAAGTAACTCTCTTGGGCAAGTTCTAGAGAATCTAGGCCTTGAGCTGGAACAAGCAAATGTGTCTATCCTTTCAGGGTCTTCCCGTAAGACATGTGGCACAATGCATATAGTGGCCTGTGTGAGTGGCACTGCTGCTGGCATTCCAGGGGACATGGCCTGGGCCATTGTGTGAGGTGGCTGGGTTCTTTCCAGGGTTATGTGGGGTTGGCAGGTTGCAGAGTCATAGTGTGAACTTAAAACATATTCTGCTAGCTTAACTCTCTGATGGAAATGGGATTCCCAAGATTCTAAACCATAGCCCATAGCTTGGCAGAAAAGGAAGATATATTATGTTACCACCAACATAAACCTAAGACTTGTTCTCAAGTCAACCTGCTGTTTTCTTCCCCATGTTGTCTTTGTGAAGTTTGTGACATCAGTTTTGTAACTGGCAGCATATCTGACTTGGAACTTAGATGCTACATGTTGAAGGCCTAAGTAAATCTTAGCTTTAGGTTCAAGTCCAGTAGAGGAATGATCGTAGTTCATTCCCTTATTTCTGGTGTAAGTCAGTTGCAGAACTGGAAATAGAGGCTAGAGTTTGCATGCTCATTTCGTGAGGTGAGCATCTGAAATGCTGATTATTAAGAAAGATCGTAGATTTCATCATGGAATATACTTCAAACGTAATTTTATGTGGGTCCATTGATGTTCTGGGAATTTTGTACCAAGATTTGTTGAAGATGTGCTGTAGCTATTTGGTTTATGAATGGTCAAGGTGCTGTTTATTTTTAATATACTCTGTTCTTTCTTCTTCCCAAAGCAAATAATCAAGAATTAACGTTTAACTTTAAGTGAGATTCATTTACTTTATATTGAGAGCTATTATTACTTATGTTCCTTTTTCCTTGGAGCCCTGATGTCTTTTGAAAGATAAATCTTTTCGTGTACTTTTTAAAATATATTAATTATTTTTCCTTTCAGTATTACTTACTACAACCACAGCCATGAATGTGATCACACACTTACCATATGCCAGTCACTATGGTCACGGCTCTAGATAGATTTATCCTTATTAGTTAATTTTATATCAATACTAGATTTTTAAGGAGTGTCCGTTAGAATTTACATTTTATAATGAGGGTTTGAGGCCTGAGCAGACAAACTTGCCAACACTGTCAGTGGGGTGGAACCAGAGTTTGAACCCTGATACTCTGACTTGGGGTCCCATGCTTCTCAAATCTTTGTTTTCAAGGAACTGCAGATGCAATCCAGAATTTTTCAGTGATTCAGAAGACCCCTGCATTTTCCTGTAACGTGAATTTTGGGCCAGTGGATCGATTCACTTTGCTTCATTTGTTTTGGTGAGGTCGACATTATGCTCATTTGCACAGGCAGTCACTGAAAGCAGTGGGGGATACCCCAGGAAGGCTCTGGGTTGCAGGAGGAATTAGCATGGAATTAAGAAACTCACAGGTTTCATACATAGATAACCTTGAGAACTGACTCACCTGTTACTGAGTATGTGTTTCCAAACAGAATGTTACTTGCTTTTGGGTAATAAATAATACCAAGCCAAATCAACTTAGATAACTGTTTTCAAAGTTGAATAGGTTTTGTTTTCTTTTGTTTTTACTTCAGGAAGGTCTCAAGAGAGACCTTTGAATATATGCTCTGTGCATTGCAATCCTCAAGAGAGAAGAAATAACCATTTAGTGTTTTTGGGAATGAACCTGACAGTTGTTTGCTTATTTATTCTTACTTTATTCTGGCAGGTAAGGTTCTCATCATGCACTTAGGAGGTGTTGTTTTAGAGTTTTGCAGTGTAGCTGTTAGGATGACTTTGATTGTAAGTAATAG
Source organism: Lontra canadensis (assembly GCF_010015895.1). NCBI lineage: Eukaryota > Metazoa > Chordata > Mammalia > Carnivora > Mustelidae > Lontra > Lontra canadensis. Next base: position 33,110,192 of record NW_022630996.1, read on the forward strand.
AAGACCCAGTGCCATGTGGCTATGTATGTGCAAAGGTTAGAGGTATAGTGAGCCATAGAATTCATCTAATTCTGCCACTTTCTAGGTCATTTAGGATTTAGGTCATTTAGGACTTGGTTTCTTTTTCCCCCCCCCCGTCTCTGCCACCATTGAACTTTGGATTTTGACCTGGGGCAGCTTCCCCTAGCAAATGAACAGGGTGGTGACCAAAGAAGGCCAAAAGAAAAAACCACATCTCTTTTCGGAAGAGTGAACGGGAACGTGGATGTGGTCCACAGTGACTTGGATATGCCTAATTTAGATTAATGAAGATATTAATTCCAGTTTTTCTTTGCCTTGTATGTATCGATATTCTAATGTGATGTATAGGGTCCCCCTCTCCCCTGCTAATATTTTCAGTGCCTATTTCTGTAGTTACTTCTAAACACAGAAAAGGCTTCTAACAGGATACTCAGGGGTGTGAGTCTGCGTATTTCAATTTCCCATGTGTCAGTCCCATAGATCCGGTACAACATTCGTCTTGGCTGCTAACATCCACGACAGTTTGTAAGTTTTCTTAGCAAAATGAATGCTGTAATGACATCGGACCCATTCATTGTTATGTGACTCCCATTTACACTTAATATTATTTTGATGTGGTCGTATCCTGGTGAATGTAGATTGACTTCTCTTCATTTATCCTTTCAGTTTACTGCTTTTGTGTTTTCTCTCAGTTCTCAGAAAAGTGCTGAAGAGTGTTTTCCTGAATGACAGGTGAGGGACAGCGAGAAAAGGAGAACTGTGGGCTGTAAGTTTGCACATCACATGGACACCCGTGTTTGGGCCATGGGGATTTTTTTTCTGAGAAGTGAGAAATGGCTTCAGATGACTCGGTTCATTTGCTGCTTGCCCTGTTTATTTGCCATATTGCACCAAGAGGTGTTTCTTCCTATTTTTCAGTTGATCGACTGGATACCTGTGACATGCAACAAGGTATTTTGTGTGGATTCCGGGTCGATGGAGACTTTCTTTAGAAACACAGCTTTCTCTGTCTTGCAGTCTGGTCAGGAAGAGGAAACAAGCACACAGATAACCAACACGAAGGATCAAGGGAGGCTCAGAAGTTCCAAGGGGTTGGGAGGAGGGAAAGATTCCCAGTGAGCCGAGAAGTCATGCCTGCCTGAGTCGGGGAAGGGACAAGAGTAGGGACTTCAGACAGGGCAAGTGTTAGCCAAAGGATAAGTATTATAGTTTGGCTAGAGCCTAGATGTTGTGAGTAAAAAAAGAAAAAGGAGGGGCGCCTGAGTGGCTCAGTGGGTTAAAGCCTCTGCCTTTGGCTCAGGTCATGATCCCAGGGTCCTGGGATCGAGTCCCGCCTCGGGCTCTCTGCTCAGCAGGGAGCCTGCTTCCTCCTCTCTCTCTGCCTGCCTCTCTGCCTACTTGTGATCTCTGTCTGTCAAATAAATAAATAAATAAATAAATAAAATCTTAAAAAAAGAAAGAAAGAAAAAGATAAAAAAAAGAAAACGAACAAACAAAAAAACTAGTTGAGTTACTTCTTGTACTAGTGATTTATTGTTTAACAGTTACCCCAAAACTTAGTGGCAAACTCAACAAGAGGCTTCTATGACCTCTCCTCGTTTCCAGGGGTCATGGGTCCAGGAGTAGCTTGGCTGGGCAGTTGTGGCTGAGGGTCTGTCCTGAGGTGGTTCTCAGATGTCAGATTAGGGCTGGAACGTTTGCTCCAAGGTCGCTCATTCACATGGCTGGTGAGGTAGCGCTGGTCTTCTTGACGGGATGGCTGGCATTCCCCAGAACTGAAGTCTGACACAGAGTCAGTCAAGTGGCAGCTGTATCCATTTTGGGAGGTAGCCTTGGAAATCACACAGCATGATTTCTGAAACATTCTATGTGTTAGAAAAGGCCAGTCTAAGGGAAGGGGGAACTAGGAGTCACCATTTATAGGGAGGAGTGTCAAAAATAAAGAAAGAGAAGAATTTCAAAGAATGTGCACAGATATTTTAAAAGCTATATTGTTCTTGGAAAAAAAAAAGACAGAAGCAGAAATGACAGTTTGTATTTGCCATGGTCTTTCTGTAGTTGTTTCAGTGTAGTCTTTCCTCATATTAGCTGGCATGCTAGACTATTTTGCTTGGTCAACTGTGGTATAAATAATGTCTTAAGAACATTTTCATCTAGGGGTGCCTGGGTGGCTCAGTCATTAAGCGTCTGCCTTTGGCTTGGGTCTTGATCCCGGCGTCCTGGGACTGAGCCCTGCATTGGGCTCCCTGATCAGTAGGAAACCTGCTTCTCTCTCTTCCACTCCCTGTGCTTGTGTTCCCTCTCCTGCTGTGTCTCTCTCTGTCAAATAAATAAATAAAATCTTTTTTTAAAAAAGAATATTTTCATCTACTAGTTATTTAACATAAAAGTTGGTGATTCAAGAGGTATCTTGTAGCCGAAACTTACCACAGAAGGTCGTGGATAAAGCAGAAGTGGCTGGGGCTGAGGTGGTAGGGCGCAGCCTCCCTGAGGGCCCCACAAACACTTTGACCCCTGAGAACAGAGCTCTGTTTGAAAGCCATGCCATGGATCCTTCCACTTCTTTTTTGATTTTCCTTAAGAATTCAGTTTGCTCTTCGGAAGAGCTCTTTCCTATTCAGTGTTTTAGAATGGCTTGTAAAGTGCATTCTAATCGTGAGAATTATTACCAGTACTTTAAACAGGTGGTTGGGCCATGGCACGGAGTGAAAGTTAGTATTGTTTGTTTTTGTTTTTGTTTTTATAATAATTTTTATTTTAATGACTAATATGATTGGTTGATCACCTTTTCATCTTTTTTCTTAAGATTTTATTTATTTATTTGACAGAGAGAGACACAGCGATAGAGGGAACAGAAGCAGGGGGAGTGGGAGCGGAAGAAGCAGGGAGCCTGTTGCTGGGCTCAATCCCAGGACCCCAGGATCATGACCTGAGCTGAAGGCAGAGGCTTAACCATTGAGCCACCCAGGCGCCCCAGTATTGTTTCATTCCAAACGTATGTTTTGTGGGTAGAAGTGGGAGGTGTTTGAAAGTGAGGAAGAGGACTTTAAATAGAATTTTCACCTCTGGGGAGCACATATTAGCTAAGTACAGCCTTGGGACTGAAACAAAGGGGTGGTGATAGCGATGAGAGATATGAGCCACCATTCCCTGTGACAGCAAAACTGAAGTCATCTGTGATGACATAAGCTCAAATGGTCACAATATTACTGCTGGAGTGGGAGGTGGAGTTCTGAAAACGGAGACTCTGCGTACTTTCAGCTAAGTGTTTTTCATAATTACCAGAGATGACAGGAAATTTTTATGAACCAGATAAAGAAAATTGTGCTCATTAGTCATATGAATATTAGTTTTTTCAACATAATATACTGCTAAAGTCCCTCTCCCTAAAAAAGCCATTTTTGTACACTGTGTGCAAGAAAAGAGACCCTCTAATAGAGAAACTGGAAAAGCAGATTATATTACCTCTCTTTAATTTAACACATTTAAAAGGGCAGTCGCCAGCAAAATTAAATTTTATGCCAAGAAACTTGAGGATGAAAAGCACGAAGATACTACTTTTTCTCTACTATCATTTTCCCTTTCATTGCTGCCACCAATGAAGTTTACCCACTTGCTCCTGGAAAAGAAAGAACACGGAGCTTGCTGTGGAGGTTTCTTTTTAAAATAAAGAAGGGTTGTAGTAAATGTAGAAAACTAGAAGACACTGGGAGCTGATGGTAAATGCAAGAAAGATGACTGCATTTGTTTTCCTTTTTTTTTTTTTTTTTTTTAACCCAAGGTGCATGTATGGAAGGAGATTACTGTTCTTTGAATTCATCCATTAACAATCACTATTCATACCTGTGGGATTTCCCGTTCAGAATATCGGTGAGGGAGAATTAGTTGCTCTATCTCCATAATTATTTCTTAAAATGGTTTTCTAAGAACCAGTAAAATGCTCTGCTACTTCTCCTTCCTCCTTCCTGTTGCAGCCGCTCCAGGTTTTATTATGAAAACGTCTGCGTGGAATAAAAGACCAGGCTCTTACTTAGCAGAGGGCCTGGCGTGGAACAGTTTTGGTAAACGTGAATTCCTTTTTAGCTGAATGAATACATGAATTCCTTTCTTCCTTCCCTGATGCATTCTGCACTGACCCCAGCATCGAAGTAAGGAGGCCATCAGAAAGAGGTAGGGTAGACGTACGTCTTGTGGACAGCATCCTTTTCTTCATTCAGCTAAAAATCTTCCCACTTACGTCTTCTTCTCTTTGCAGCTTTACTTCTTTCTCCCCAACATGCAACCCACTGTTTTTTATTTCTTTACCAAAATATAAGTCAGGTTGCCTTCTTTTAGGGCTGGACCCACAGGCCCAATAGTGGGATCTCATTTTTTTATTTGTACTAGCTTTCTCTTGTTTGAGTGAAGAAAATTATTAGAAATTTGGATCATTGTTCATTCAGTTTTCATTCCTATAGGTCATGTATGCATTCATTTCTTTGTTCAGCATAGGATTTATGGAGGGCCCACTGTGTAGGGTTGTACATGTGGTGGGGTGGGACATGGTCATGGAGACTGTGGTGACCTAGACAGCCGGCCCTTTGTCCCTGCCTTTCAGTAGCTCATAGTCTGGTGGAGAGGAGGAGAGACAGACATGTAAGTAAGTAAGTACATTTTGAATACGCATTTATCCAACTCCTGCTGTGTGCAAGATAATGCTTGGATTTCATATAAATACCAGGTTATGCTGAACTTGATCCTTTCCTTCAAGGGACTTCATAGTTTAGTACAGAAAAGAAGACACATATCTCATTTAGCAACAATTTAGAGAGTTTTCTATGTATCAGTCACTAAATGGCTGTAGTTGGGAAGTTCAAGTTTATTTTCATGTTATTTACATAAAATAGGCCCTTAGTATGCAAAGAAAGTAAATATCTTTGGAGCTGGAGTATTTAGAGTGGGAACTGAAGAGGAAGTGGGTAATAGTGGTTAAGAATAGTTGAGTAGTGGGGCGCCTGGGTGGCTCAGTCGTTGAGCGTCTGCCTTAGGCTCCAGTCATGACCCCAGGGTCCTGGAATCGAGCCCCACATCGGGCTCCCTGCTTGGTGGGGAGCCTGCTTCTCCCTCTCCCCCTCCCTCTACTTGTGTTCCCTTTCTCACTGTGTCGCTATCAAATGAAAAAATAAAATCTTAAAAAAAAAAAAAAAAGAATAGTTGAGTAGTTAAGGGCTCTGGACTCTGGGAGTCAGATATATCTGAATTTGGATCTTGGCTCCATTACTTAATAGTTTTGTGACTTTGGGGGGGACAGTTAATTACCTTTTCAAAGCTCAGTATCCCCATCAACAAAATGGGGATAATACTGATAATACTGTGGTAGACTGTATTTTTCAAAGATGGCCAAACCAACATCTCTCATTCCACATATTCTTACCAATGTCACTCATCTGTGTAATGACAGTCATCTCACTTAGTAATAGGGTTTCTGTCTCTTCTCTTTGATCTTGAGGGGAAGGCTGTGAGCATCTTGACAGAGTGTAGTAGAAGTAGTGCTATATGACTTGCAAGGCAAGATCATAAAAACGCTATGCACCTCCATCTTGCTCTCTGGTGTTCCAACTCTTGGAAGCCAGCCACCATGCTGTGAGGAAGATCAAGCCATTCATGGAGAGGCCCAAATGGGAGGAAATGAGGATGCTGGCTCACAGGCCTGGCTGAGCTCCCCGCTGACAGCTAGCACAGCTTGCCAGCTGTAGAAGAGAGCCATGCTGAGTGGATCATGCAGCAAACCCCAGGTGAGTTGCCCTGGCTGACTCCACATGGAGCATAGACCACCCATCCCTGCTCAACCCTGCCAAGTCGTACGGTCATGAACAAAATACATGATAGTTGCTGTTTGATGCCACTAATTATTGGGATGGTTTGTTACACAGCAATAAATAACCAGGACATCTGCCATGTAAAGTTGCTAAGGGGAGTCAGTGAAATGATGCATATAAACCAGCACAAAACGAATGCTTCACTAATGACAGCTCTTTTCACTATTGTTACTGGCTGAGAAGATAATGGAAATCAGCATTAGTTCAAAGTGAGGTCAGGATCCGAAGTTCCCCCCCATGAACTTCTGGTATCTGGTAGGTTTTAGGGAACTTGTTTTGTTCATTTTTTGTCATCTGCAAAAATTTTTGTGTATCAGCTCCCCGGTGTTCTTTTCCCCTGGGTTTATGATACTGACTCTGCTAGACTCTGTCCTCCTTTGAGTCAGGGTTTCACTCAAACTTTCAGGGTCATGGCCGGAATTGTAATCAATGTTTAAACTTCCAGGATATTCTGTGAATGTCATGCTCCTGATGTTATTAAAAAACATTTTTTAAAATTGTGGTGAGAAACGTAAAATTTATCATCTTAACCATTTTTAGGTGTACAGTTCAGTGGAACTGAATATTGTTGTGCAACAGATCTCCAGAACTTTCTCATCTTGCAAAGTGAAACTCCATACCCATTGAACACTAACTCCTCATTCTCCATTCTTCGTGCTCCCAGCCCCTGGCAACCACCACTCCACTCTCAGTTTCTAAGAGTTTGATGACCACACGTGAGAGGAGTCAAGCAGTATTTGTCCTTTTGTGACTGGCTTATTTCACTTAGCATAAAGCCCACGAGATTCATCTATGTCATGGCATGTTCTTTGGGTACATTTTTACAAGATGTACAAAATATCATTACAAAATGATACAAGAGACATTTTGCAGAATTGCTTCTTTTGAAGGCTGAATAGTATCCCATTGTATGTCTAGCCCACATTTTATTTGTCCCTTCATCTGCTAGGTGACCTTTGGGTTGCTTCTGCTTCTTGGCTATTGGGATTCAGGGTACAATGAGCGCAGAGCTGCAAATACTGCTCTGCTGCTCTTTTTCCCACCTTTCCCCAACTCCGGAATCTCACTGAGATGCATTTGAGAGAGGTAGGGGCTTATTTGTGTTCGCTGCTAATTTTTCCCAGTAGATCTTGGAGAGTTGCGCATCATTTAGGTAGACGAGCTGCCCGGACTCCTCCTGGGGGTTCATCAGCATGCCTATCTGTTGTGTGACCTGAGCAAGATTAGAGTTACACTCCTGTTTGCAGGATTCCTCCATGCTTTCAGAGCAGTTTCACAAGCACGATTTTATTTAACCCTTGCATAATGAGGACTGTTTCTTTAATATGGGGAACATGAGGATACAATTATGGATGTAAACTCCGTGCAGCTGTGGGTAAAGTAGTATTCATGTTCTCTACCAAAATGGACTTCATTTACGAATAGACTGACGTAGTTTCTTCCTTTATTTTTTAAATTAATAGATGTTATTGTTTTAAGAGAAGTTTAAGGTTTATAGAGAAATCAGTAAGTACAGAGAATTCTCATATGCCCCTTCTCCCTGCACAGTTTCCCCTCTTACTAACATCCTGCATTAGTGTGGTACATGTGTGGCAGTTGAAGCAATGGATGATGCATTATTATTAACTGAACACCTTAGGTTACATCAGAGTTCACTCTTTGTTTTGTACAGTTCTGTACATTTTAACAAATGTATAGTGTGGGGATCCATTGTTACAGTATCACGCAGAATAGTTTTACTGCCGTAAAAGTCTCCTGTGCTCTACCTCTTCGTCCCACATTTCTGCCCACCCCCACCCAGAGCCCCTGGCAACTATAGGTCTTTTTACTGTCTCTGTAGTTTTGCCTTTCCTGGGAGGAATCAGAACGCGTGAGGCTTTTCGGACCGACTTCCTTCACTTAGACATAGGCACATGAGACTCATCCTTTAGTGTGTGTGTGGCTTGATACCTAGTGGCTGAATACTATTCCATTGTGTGGATGGACTGCTCGTTATGTGCTCGACTATTGAAGGATGACTTGGTTGCTTCTGAGTTTTGGCGATTATTAATAAGGTTGCTACAAACATTTGGGTGTAGATTTTTGTATGGACGACAGTTTTCTACTTATTTGGGTAAATACCAAGGAATGCGACTGTGAGATCATACGGTAGAAGTATGTTTAATTTTGTAAGGAACTGCCAAATTGCCTTCCAAAATGGCTGCATCATTGTGCATTCCCACCAGCAACGAATGAGACATCCTTTCGGTCTACATCCTCACCAGCATTGGTGTTGTCAGTGCTTTGGATTTTCAGCTATTCCAATAGATGTGTAGTGTTATCTCATTGTTGCTTTAACTAGCAATTCCCCAATGACCTATAATGTTGATCATTTTTTCATATGCAACATGGTTTTAATTTTAATTTTTTAAAAATTTCATATTGAACTCATTATAGAGTCACTAGAAATTAAAAAAAAAATAACAACAAACACGTATAGAACCATCCCTTAATCCAGCTTCTCCCAATGGTAACATCTTACTTAATTAGAACATTATCAAAACCGGGAAATTGACATTGCACAATACAGTGAATTAGACTACAGACTTTGCTGGGATTTCCTCAGTGTTTTGTGCATTGATTCTATTTTTACGTATGTTTATAGTTCTGTAAAATTCTTTTGCTTATGTGGATTCATGTAATCACAACCACAATCAAGATACAGAACTGTTCCTTCGCCATACAGACACGCCCTAGAACTCTGCCTCCATAGTTGCGGACTCTCCCGAACCCTGCTCTGCCCTAATCTGCCATCCGCTGTTCAGACATATGTTTTTTAAAAATATCCCTGGAATTACTGATCTCATTTCGTGTCTGCATCAGTATAATATGAAGGTTATTGATGGATTGATCTTCTTTTGACTTTTGATATTTATGGGTCTAGTTTCAGGTTAGAGTGAGCACATGTATCTTTATGTACCTTTTTGGAACAGGAATGTTTTTCTCCTAGAATTCAGGTATAAAGAAATTTTGTAGGCTGTGTTGCAAAGTTTTGAAGGGGTAACAGAGAAAGGGGCGATTTAGTGAAATGAGAACATTGCAGGAACTTGGAATAGGTTTGACTTTAATACGTGTGTGTCTTGCTACAGATTCTAACGTATAGTCATTAATCGTTAATGCAGCAGATGAATTAGGCTGGGATTATTGTACGATAAGAACTTCACAAAAGTTACTTTAGCAAGGTTCTTTAAGTAAAGATGTACCTTGGTTCATTTAAACATGATTTAAATTTACCCAAACGGGTGCCTGGGTGGCTCAGTTGGTTATGCACCCAACTCTTGATTTCAGCTTACTCAGGTCATGATCTCAGGGTTGTGAGATCAAGCCCCCTGGGGGGCTGTGCACTGAGTTGGAGCCTGCTTAAGACTTTCTCTCTTTGTCTCCCTCTGCACCCCCCTCCCCCACCTGCTTACATGCTTACATGCTTACCTGCTCTCTAAAAAAAAAAAAAAAAAAAAAATTCCCATAACATAATTTACAAATAATTTTTCACAGGAAATTCCAATTGGTAGTTACTAACTAGCAAATGATACCACTATTTGACAGAAGAATCATGGGAGAGAGAGGTCGAGATGGAAGGAAGGAGGGAGTCAGTGAGAGTGTGAGCCCATTTCAGGCTTGGTGACATTTGACAATAGTGCTGGAGCCCACAAAAGACATTTATTTAGCATGTTGGGGACATTTTAATCTCTCAAGTTTCAAAGGGGTGGAAAGCATGCTTCAGAAGCCTCTGGGGAATCGTCGTCTTTTCTTCCTTGTCCTTCTGCCCCCACCCCCTCCTTTTTCTTCTGGGAAAATGAAGCATGCCACGTTGTGTCTCGGACTTGGTAACATCCAGACTCCAGCCACTGGCTGCTTTGAAGGGTTATACATGCCAGGGAAGTTAAATTTGTGCCAAGAGATTATTAATTAAATAATTAAAATCTACAAACAACTGTATTCTAGAGCAATTTCTCAACCTTCGTGCTACTGACCTTTTAGGCTAGGTAATTTTTTATTGGTGGGATGTTGTTCTTTACATCATAGGATGGTAGCAGCGTGTCTGGCCAATACCTGGTAGAGTCCAGTAACACCCCCTCCCCAAGTTATGTCAAAGAAAAGTGTCTCCAGACATTGTCACATGTCCCTCAGGAAGCAGCAAAAGGTGATTCACCCCTATTTGAGAACCACCAATTTTATTTTTATATTCTCACATGCATATATCCTTGAAAAATATATAGTATTATTTTCTAATTTACATAAATGGTGTGGTATTTATGTATTCTGCCTCTTGTTTGGTCTATTTGTTGTTATGTCGTTATGTTTCAACCACGAATGTAAATACAGTTTATCCCTTCAAGTGCTATATATTGGGTGGCCTTTAGACTGTATCCGCATGACATTTTATTTATCTGTTGATGGACATGTAAGTTGTTGCCAATTTTACCATATAAAAACTATTCCTGGGGGTGCCTGTGTGGCTCAGTCAGTTGAGTGTCCAAATCTTGATCTCAGCTCAGATCTTAATCTCATGGTTGTGAGTTCAACATGGGCATGGAGTTGGGCATGGAGCCTACTTTAAAAAAAAAAAAAATTTCTCAGCAAATATTTTTGTCCATGCCACCCTGAGCGTATATGTGATTATCAGAAATATTGAAGAACAGCTTATTTATTTGTTTAGAATATTGTTTGTTTGTTTATTTTGAATATTGAAGAAAAGCTTATTTATTTAGCTTTGTTATAAATTACCAAGTTGTTCTCTAAACAAGGTTTATTTATTTATTTACACTCCCAATCATCAGTGGATGTCATCTTATTTACTCCATATTCCTACTGATACTTGATATTGTAGAATTCTTATTCTTTACTCTGAATATCTTAACTGGTATCTTATTGTTATTTTAATTTACATTTTCTTGAATAGTAGTGAGTCGATTTTTTAAACTAGTCGGTCCTTTGGGATCTTCTAGTCAACTACATTTTTTTTTTTTTTTAGTCAACTACATTTTAAGATGAAAAAACAATACTAAGAATGTATGTTTTACTTCTTTTATATTACTTATATTTGCTAAGAATATTTTTCTGTCTCATTGTTTTATGTTCCTTATTTTCTTGTGCTGAATTCAGCATCAAATCAAATGGAAACCTTTCACATTGACAGCCAAGGTGGGAAAAAAAAAAGAAAAAATTTTGATAGTACAAGTTGACCAGCCACCCCAAGATGATGGCTGTTTACCAAACTGATTGTGTTTGGCACAGGGCCTAGTCCAGGGAGGGCACTCAAGTATTTGCATGAATGATTGAATGAACCCTGAGATGTAATGAGCTAAAGTCAAAGTCCTAGGAGCAGTTTAAAAATACCCTTAAAATGGGTTTTCTCATCTCTTGGAGCTCAAGTTTGATTTCCTGATTCTGTCTGTACCCCGCAGTGGATGTCAGGATTACTGATAAGGGGAGGAAGTGTCGACATTTTCCTTATTAGGATTGGTTTCCCAGTGAATTTTGACCCATGCTACTGGGGGCAGTCCTCCCAGAAGCCAGCCGATAGGCCCTGCAGAGTTGACCCCCTGGGGTAGAGCGCTGTCCCCTGAGGCACATGCAGTTTCCTCTGGAAGGCCTCTGGAGAATGACTGGAAGAGGTCCAGCCAGTCTGCACTGCAAACTGCCACGACACTAGTAAGCTTATCTTCCAGACAACCTCATTGCCATTAACAAGCCCAGCATCCCAGGTCCCAGTAAGTATGCCAAAAATGATTTCAGTGCCCCATGCACACGCAAGTTTAATTGCTTTGTGGTTGTATAAGATGCGAGATGAAGGAACAGGATTGCCTGCAAGGAATGCATTTGTGTGTGTAGTTGTGTAATTTATCGCATCACAGATATTCATGTCCATCAAAGCAACATGGAAATGTATTTGTTTTACTTGGTGTTTTGGAAGAACAACGCACATAGTTAAGCTTTCCCTAGAGTTAAACTTTGTGGGCTTATTTTTGTGCTAAATGGTGCACATAATGCATGGTAATATTTTGTAAAACTGAAAAATATTTCTTGTTGAAAGAGATTGTTTAAAAGGCTTTTTAAATCTACCACATGGAGGGTGCTACAAAGTCCATTTGTGTGTTTATTTCTTTTGTGATCCTTATTTTGAGTAGGCATCTCTGGACGGCCTACTATGGGTAGCATGCTGTCCCTGTGGCAGGAACTGGAAAGACAAATAAGAGGGAGGCCCTCTCTTTCCAGCTTTTGGTTTAATCGAGATAAGGACATGTGAACAGATAGTCCCTATGAAAGGTGATAGGTACCAGGTGATACAGGACAGAGAGGAGGAACCCAATACCCACTTTGGGAAAGTTGCAAGTTTCCCACTGTATCCTGAATAATGAATGTGGATGTGATAAAGAAGGGCCAGGGGTGGGGATGAGGCTGGGGGTGGGTATTCCAGGCAGAGGGAATAGTATGTGCAAAGGCTGGGAGTTGTGAGAAAGCCTGACATTGTGGGAAGGACTGTTTGTAATTATTCATTCTTGTCTGGTCTGAATGTATGAAAGACACCTATGCCCTACTTGTGGGAATAATTCGTTCAGATAAAATCCCATTATCACCCCAAATCATGCTATCTAACACAAGCATTTTAGTCCCCAGCTGGTGGCCCCCATTACCAATGCTTCATTGATCTGGACACAGTGACTTCTCTCCAGGGAATGTTTGCTCAGCAAATGCCTTCTTCCGGCCAATTTCATAGAGGCCACACTTTCAGTGAGGATCCTGATGGTGTGCCCACTTGCATTTTATTCAGAAGAGATGAGAAAGAAAAAAAAAGGGGGGGGAGAGAGTTGAGCCAAGTAATCCCTGATTTTTTTTTTTTTTACTACAGATTTTTTTTTTTTTCCCATCAAGTCAATTACCCAGCTACAACCTCAGTCTGTTTAGAACTAAAATTTGAAGTCCACATCCAGACTGCAGAGAACACTGTGGAAGAAAAGATCCAAGAAACATTTGGGACTGGCTTGTCAGAACTCATTTCATAAATATGTACTGAATTCAGAAACTGCTCCATTTTCATGGAGAAGCTAGATCTCCATGGTGGTTGGAGTTCTGGGCCATAGAGCTGGGGAGCAGGTGAACATGGCTTGGGTAGAAGAGAATCCCTATGGAAACCACTTGCAGAACCTGGGAGATTTATTATCGACTAGATTATTACTTCCATTCATGCAGAGAAGCATCTGAAGGAGACTATTTTTTTCCCTCCGAGATGTCATTATCAGAGATAAAAATAACATGGGAGCCATAAGGATGCCTTGGAAAGCTGAGGGCATGGCTGGGGCTGGTGGAAGGAGGACCCTGGTGCATAGAGGGCAGGGGCACAATGCAAATAATGGTGCGCCCTGCTGGAGAGCGTGGGTGTGCGCAGGATTGCACTGCAACACTTAAGTGAAGGGGAGATGGAAGACAGGAGCTGCTTAAGGTCAAGGTCAGAGATCCATCTTCCTAGAGGTAGGGGAGGTGGTTTGTGGAACAGTGAGGATGGAAGGTGCTGGTTCAGACCTTTCCACTCCATGTTGAAATTGAGTGAGTTTCCAGACTGATTTGAGAAGAAAACTTATAATTTCAGGGATTCTTTCCTTCCCATCTCCCCCTTCATCTTTCCCCTTCCTTCCTTGACTTTATTTTTTATTTTTATTATTTTTTTATTTTTAAGATTTTATTTATTTGAGAGAGAACAACCAGGGGGGAGGGACAGAGGGAGAGAGAGAAGCAGACTCCCTGCTGACAAGAAGCTGGATTTGGGGTTTGAATCCAGGACCCTGAGATCCTGACCTGAGCTGCAGGTAGCTGCTTAACCCACTGAACCACCCAGGTGCCCCTAGACTTTATTTTTTAGAATGGTTTTAGATTTATAGAAAAACTGAGCAGATAAGACAGAGTTCCAAGATACATTTCCTTTTCTGCACACAGTTTTTCCTGTTACCAACATGTTGTATTAGTGTGGTTCCATACAAAAATTAACGAATCAATATTGATACATTATTATCATTAACATTCATAGTTTACCTTAAGATTCACCCTGTGTGTTATGTAGTTTTATGTTTTTATCTTTAAAAAAGATTTTATTTATTAATTTAAAAGAAAGAGAATGAGCAGGGAGCCCAATGTGGGACTTGATCCCAAGATCCTGAGATCATGACCTGAGCCAAAGGCAGACGCTTAACTGACTGAGCCATCCAGGTGCCCTCTATGGTTTTGACAAGTGCACAATGTCATGTATCCTCCATTACAGTATCATACAAAATGGTTTCACTGCCCCCAAATCCCCTGTGCTCCGCCTGTTCCTCACACACCTCCCCTCCCCTCCCCATGCCTGCACCCCCAGCCTCCAAACCCCTGGCAACCGCTGATCTGATCTTTTTATTGTTTCCATGGTTTTGTCTTATCCAGAATGTCACATAGTTGAAATCAAACAGTCTATAGCCTTTTCAGACTGACATCCTTCACTTAGAAACACTCATTTAAGACTCACCCAGGGGCGCATGGGTGGATCAGTTGGTTAAGCATCTGACTTTGGCTCAGGTCATCATCCCAGGGTCCTGGGATGGAGCCCCGTGTCTATAACCCCAGCACAATGGCTAGATTGTATGGTAAAGACTAAATGTTTGGCTTTGTAAGAAAGTGCTAAACTGTCTTCCTAGGTGGCTGAACCATTCCTTCTTGCTTTTTAACTTTCCATCTGACTTTAGTTTGAAAACAGAAGTCAGAGATAATTTATGGAGAAATGCAGGTGCTACTTAGGATGTAGCACACTGACTTTAAAGTACCTGTTTTCTTTTATGTAGGATACAGTAGCAGAAGACTTGACCAACAGTGCTTTTTACTATAAGGACATTTATTGTTTACTTAACCAGAAGTCAGCAGCAAGTGCCTTCAGATTAATTAAATAGCTCAAGGATGTCATCAAGGACCCAAGCTCTCTTCTCCTCTTTTGCTCACCCACATGAAGTATGTTGGCCTTTGGTCTTTTGCTTGCTCTTCTTAGTTTCAAGATGGCTGCTGGAACACCAGGCAACACGCCCTCATATGCTCAACAGGAATAAAGAGGAAAAGGAAACACCAATAGCTCTCCTCTTACTTTGGCTCTGTCATCAGAAAATTGACCATTAGCAGATTTCCTCTGACATTTTATTGGCCTCAGGTGGGTCATATAGTCACTCTGGCTGCATTGAGGCCGGGAAGTGGCTGTTCTGAACCCCTCCAATGTTTGGCCAGGCCTCACCCATTTATCCAGTGGACACCCATTTATCAACCAGGCACTTTTTTGACTTCAGTTGTCATTCATCTGTGATAGGAGGGTTGGGGTGTTAACTCACTTTCAAACTGTGTTTCCTTGAGCCCTGAGTTTCTAATGATGAGCTTAGGGGTCCCTGCTGGGAAAGGGAGTGGGGTTAGAGCGAGCTAGGTTCTGGCCTCCCACTTCTTCTGGACAAGCATACTTCCAACATCCTCGTAGTTTAGGGCTCCTGGAGGGTTTCTTTTGGATAAGGCATGGCAGCTAGTATTAAGAGTGAAAGCACCCTGAACTAGATGACAGTCAATGTTTCTATCAATTGGAAGAGTCAGATTTTTAGACCAAGGTGAAGCAAGGCTATTCGTCTTCTAAGTATTTCATAAAATCCTTGGAATTTTTGTCTTGAAAGCTTTGCCAGATGCACATGTTGAGCACCTGTTAAAAGAAAATTGGTTTTGTCCTCTGTCCTAAAGGAGGAGGACTTTGCCATTTGGAAAGTGGTTTAAATCTTTCTTCTTCCTTGACAAGGAAAGGGTCTGGAGCTGGAAGATAAGATGGTCAGCAGCCCGAGCATTACCTCTAAAAAGTAAAAAATTTGATCTTTCTTTGTCTTTTCAAACACAGCAAATCAAATATCCTTCAGTCACTGTGGAAAAGGATGCTATGTGTTCTCCTCTCTCCTTTTCTAACTTTCGCCCATGTTTACGTGAAATGTGTGGCTTTTCTGATGGGTGTTTTATATTTGATGTTATTTTGCGTGTGTGTGCTGGAAAATGTTGTGGGCTGTTAAAATACATTCAGTTAAAATGCTTTGTAATCAGCCTTTACTTCCTGGAGTGATTTTATGAAACCTTACGGAATATAAAATACATTAACAAAACAAAACAACAGAACTAGGTGTGTGCTCGTGTGTGCTCGTGTGTGCTCGCTGAGGACGAAGGCGTGAATCTATCTGCTGCTGAGCGAAGCCGACATGTTTTGTTTTTGTTTTGCCTGCTTCCTTCTTTTCTTTCTCCTTTCTTTTTTTTTTTTTTTTTTGGAAATAACTCCAGTGGCTCCATGGTTCACACAGCACACTGTGATATATGGACAACATGCTGATGCTGATTCTAGCCTGGGCGCCTGGGCCATTCTGGTGTTGCTGGTACAGTTTTTGAATAAAGAAACCCCGCTGTGTGCAAGACAAAGGGCCTCAGTTCTAAGTGAGCATATGCTTTCTGATGTTTCATGTCGACATGTGTCATCTCATTTACAACACATAACTCCCTCCAAAGTAAGTGCGATCTCCTTCTGCAGGGGAACACTGTGAAATACCAGACTCGTGCCATATTAGTAAACAGCCAAGAAGTGGCAGAACTAGCTAGAGATGGAGTCTCCCCAGAAGCCTGAACAGTTGCCACGAAATCCATTGCCACGAAATGCCCTGCCCTTCCAGAATAATTGGCCCTTCTCACGTAAATGCAAGGGAAAGAGAATTATTAATTTTGGAACACTTTTTGTGTGTGCCAGATAATTTGCATATTTTATAGTGTTTGCTCCTCAGAACGGTTCAAGGGAAAAGAGAGTTTATGCTGGCCTGTGGTATGAGGGTTACAGTATTATCCCCATTTTATGTCACAGCAGACAGAGGGTTGAGAATTGTAGAGGAGATGTGTCCTCCAAGGACATGTGAAGATCTCCTAAGGATGTTGATGAAAGGGTACTCCAGATAATATGCCTTCGGGCTTCTGCAGATTTCTAGAATTGCCCCCAAGTGATTACTCAGCTATTCCTATGACTGATGGCACAGTCATGTGATCCAAAAGGGTGGTGAATGTTTGTTTACTGGAAGAAGAAGATTAAAAACACCCTTTCCTCCTTTCCCACACACTTTCACAGTGGCTCATCGTCACAGTCCTTGGGGCCCCCCTCTTCGCCTGCACAGGGCTGGCATTGGGGCTGACGTGGAGGGCATGGTGTACGAGTGTGGCCTAACTCCTCACAGGGCCTTCTGGGAGTGGGTTCATAACAGATCAGTGGTCCCTCCAGTGAGGACTCACTGGCTGAAAGTCTTTACATTAAAATTGAGGTTGACGTGCAACAAAATTGCTTGATACTCCCCCTTCCTCAAGTGCTGGGAGAGAATCATTCCCTTCCTGCTCTCCTTTCCCCCAACAAGTTTATTGAATGAGTTGAATAAAGGGTTTGATTCCAGCCCTCATAGTCTTGTCCTGGCAGGGCCTAGGTAGGCTAATGACAACCAGCAAGACAGATCAAGGAGGAACCAGAACCTGGAATGGATGTATGTGCCCCTTGGATTGAGGTGGGCTCCAGATGGGAGGGCAGAAACCGTTGGAGACTGAGGATCTTTGTCCCATCAAGTGGTACAACATTGTATCTAGACTGGAGGCTCACAGGGGCAGATGCTGGGTGGTTGCCTTTGAGGGCACCTCTGAGGAGTCTGTTCCTTGCCCGGTGAAACTTTAGCATGAATGAAGCTGGGTCCAGACTGGCTTCGTCTGGTAGCTCAGTACATCTGAAATGGAAAGTCACTTCTGGGTTGGAACATACCAGCAAGGCAGGAAAGATCCTTTTGGGAGGTTAGTCTTAAGCCGTGAGTGGTGGTTCCCAGAAAGGAGCTGGGAAGAGCCCGGTTTTCTGTGCCTCTGGGATTGGGGATGGAGGCCCTGGGAAGTAGTGAGGGAGGGACTTAAACACTGGGCACAGAACTGTTTAACAAGTCTATCAGGGAACTGAGTGTAGGAGAAATAGCACCACAGTGCCAAAGTGAAGGTCATCTTTTATTTCTGGTTTCTGAGTGGGATTTATGGAGGAAGGCTGATGATAGCAGTAGCAGTACACAAGAGTCTGCCCTATCTTCTCGTCCCTTGCCTTTCTTTGTCATTCCCTGGGGGAGGAAAATTTTGCCCTTTGGTTTCCTTGCTTAGAAAAGTCCTTTTTTGTTTGTTTGTTTCAAGTGTCCAGGAATCCTATGTTAGGAGGGAAATAAAATAATGGAAACAAAGGAAGATAAACAATGTTGGTGAAGTCAGTCCCGTTTGGATTCCCTACCTGAGTTTCCTTATACTGTTTTTTTTTGTTTAATTAAACAGAAAAGAGCTTCAGAAGAAAGAACATTTGATGATTAATTAAATACTTACATTTAAATGAATATGTGATTGGATTTTCCTGTGAAAGAAACTTTAAAGTGCCGGAGGTAGGAAGGGAAAAGAAAAATGAAACAGATACTGACCTCCTTCCTTTCTAGGTGACTGAGAATACAGTTCAAAAGCCCTTTCTTGCTTTTCATGTATTTACACATCTTTTAGAAAGGTGATCCTGGGAGCAGAAAAAAGTAGGACATATTTACTAGTATCTGTTGTGCCTCAGGGACTGTGATAAACTCTGTATGGGTGTGTACTCATTTAATGCTCTCAAAAGTCCCAGTGAAATGTGTGTTACTGGCCACCTTGATGAGAAAGTTGAGGCTTTGAGAGGTTATGTGGGCTGCCTAAAGAGAAATAACTGGTAAATCCACCTGAGGGATTCCAACCCTGTCTTCACAAACATGCTGTCCTTAACCTTGCTGGTGTGTGTATGCTACCGAATGGGACTGGCGTACAGATGCCTTTGATAGCCGTTATTTTTACCCTACATGTTCCTGACATTGATTCAAAGGTGACCTTGCACTTTCTTTCCGTTTTCTCAACCTTTGATACCTAACCCTTCCTGTCTTGAGTATGACGTATTTTAAGCATTGCTATTCAAAGGGATAAAAAAGTTAAGAAATGAAATTAAGAAAGTTTATACTGTGAGAGGCCATAAAAAAGTATTTGGAACTTCTGTTGGGTCTTACTTTATTTCTTGTCCTAATATGTAAGGAGACTAAAATTCAACTTATTATATATTTTACAGCTATTCTATCTTATTCATTAGAATTTAAGACTGTACTGAATTTTTATATATCCAGCCAGTTTCTTTCTAATGAAAATTCTCTCTTCGGTCTGTACTATTCTGTCTTTCTTAGGGTTCAGCTCTCAGATTTGGGTTAATAATCTTCATAATATGATGCAGTCATTTTTTATTTCTTCCTTTTTCTTGTTCAGTGACAGCATTTGATGCTATGAGTTTTCCTCTTTTTTTTTTAATATAGCATTATCAAATAATTCTGGCCAATATTACACCAATGATATTCTAGCATAAAGAAAAAAATAATTCTACTTAAAACTTGAAAATAGGCAAATAGACAAAAGGATGACTGTGTGTCCCTTCAAAATCATCCCGGATTATTGGGACCACCCAAGGATTATCTAATTCTCTAGCTGTATTGTCTTTCTTTGCTTTGCTTTGATTTACTCTTTACTGGTTTTTTTCTTTTTAAGATTTTATTAATTTTATTTCTTTTAAAGATTTATTTATTTGAGAAAGAGAGCAGGAGCAGGGGGAAGGGCAGAGGGAGAGAGTAGTAGACCCCCCCACTGAGTGCAGAGCCCCACATGGGGCTTGATCCCAGGACCCTGAAATCATGAGATCATGATATAAGCAGAAGTCAGATGCTTAACTGACTGACCGACCACTCAGGCACCCCTACTATCTACTGTTGGTTAAGGTATTTTACAAGTAGGTAAGGGTAGATGAATACCTATAGGAAATGGTGCAATGCAAATGATTCTTGTCCTTTAGTAGAATAATCCCCCAAGATATAATTTTGCTACTGTGCAAGGCATTACCCAGTTTTGTATCTACTTCAACAATTTTATTTCAGCTGTCCTTTCAATGACTATATATAAATACGTCTTTTCTCCTATAATCCCCTGAAACAACTTTTCTATCCCATTGGTTTTCTCACTGAATTAAATACATCTTTAATATGTATTCACCTTATATTTGCATGAAGGTCGTGTTTTTAATGTTTTGAAAATTGCTTTACACTAGGAACAATGTATGAGGCTTTCACCTCTGTCAAAAAGACAGACGGCTGGGCATTAGTTAAAACAGTAAACCTGATGTTACAGGAACTATTGCAATAGGGGAAGAAGAGGACTGGGCTCAATTCCGAATGCAACAAAGGAAAGTGGAGATTTGTAGCTATGCATCAGGGAGGGGGTCAGTGGATGGAAAATTACTAAGAGGAAACATCAAGAACAGGGAATTCTTGTGAAACCAACTCAACAGGATTCTTGCTGAAGGCAGACCAGGGTGATCACCTATCACCTGGAGGATAAGGGAAGATGAAGAATTTCATCAGATACTTTAAGCTGATTCATCAGATACTTAAGCATCTCTTAAGCTGATTTAGCAGGACTCTTGCTAAAATTGGACTCCACAGGAACAGAGGTGGAAGGTCATGTTTGGGCTTAGTTGAGCAGAGGACTCAGGAGCCTGACTAAAATTTGCTCAAGGAGAAAATCCTTGTCATATGCATAATGGAACTTAGTTTAATCTTCACATAAATCTTAGGTGAGCTTACCATTGTCTCTAACTGTACTTAGGAAGAAACAGGCTCAAGAGCATTCAGGTGAAGATAATGTGGAGACACCAAGGGAGGCCAGGTCTGTGTGAATCAAGATCAACTTCAGCATGTTACTCTGAGGAGTCCTGGGCTTCTCAGCGAGAAGAGCAATGACAAAAGTGTGACCTGATACAGTGCACAAAAGAATATGGATAAATAGAAGGAAGAAATAGGTGAAGGAAAAAGTTTGAGATCACTTACAAAACAACTATGAGACTGTTGTGTTTTTTCCTCCACGGGTCAAAATGAAAATGTGCAGAATGTCTGTGCAATTGTAGAATTGGATGGACTGTACTTGGAAAGTCCCCATGTCCTACCTCAGACTTGAATATTTACTTCTTGGATATACAGAGAGAAGGGGTTGCAAACAATAAGTAGCTTGCTTTACACTAACAACAACAATAACAACAACAACAAAAACCAAAATGTTGGGAGAGGAGAAGAACTGTGGTTGCTTCTAGGCCCTCGGCAGACATGGGGTTTTCATCTTTCACTATGGAAGCATACCGTTCCAAAGCTTAGCTTTTTAACACCATGGGGTGTTTTCACTTTTTCTCAAGGTTCTCCTAAAATTCTCAAAAAAAAATTGGTTATAATTCACTTTACTTAAAAATAAGTACATGAAGGGCGTGCTATGAAATTAAGTCAACAATATGCTGCTTCAAGTCCAAAATCACTGGGAGGGATTAGGGAGACGTAAGTGGTATGTGGTAGCGAGAGAAGCAGGGATGAACAAGTATTAAAACCTCTCTCTCTTTCTTCCTGTAAAACCACTCCCAGCTATGCCCACAGAAGTCACTGCAACAGGTAACATTAGGAGCTCAAATATAATTAACGTGCTAGGGCTGTAACTGCATGCCTGCTATCCATCTTTAGCAGCAAACTCTGTCCTTGAAATACTCTACCGACTGGCTTGAGTGTAACTTCCCTGGGATTCCAGATTAGAGGTTGGGAAATTGGTTTTGTGCTTGGAAGTGCTGAATCAGCAACACCTACTGTTGTTACATTCTGGATCCTGATTACAAGTATCCCCACTCCCAACCATTTAATCCAGAAGCCCTCTGGGCACTCCTGATTCTTTTCTCTCCTCCACTTCTCACATGCCTGCAAAATCCTGTAGATATTGCATTCTGTGCTTCTAAAGAATCTGCCCCTGTTTCCTCTGCACCATTCCTGCCCCGGATGAACCCTCCTTGCCCTCTGGTCTGAAGATGACTTCAGTGGTCTCCTAACATATGTCCTTCCCTCTGTTCCCTGCTTCTTCCTCTCCATAAATGGGTTCCTCTCAATGTTGTAAAAATACCCATATGATCTTGCCAGTTGGCTTGAAACCCTTCAGTGGTTTCCCAGGGCTTACGGACTTGCTGAGCATCCAAAGCCTTTCTGGCCCAGCCCCCGTCCCCCTCGTTCTCCAGTCTCCCCTCTCCTGGAGTTCACCTTTGTACCAGTCTGATCTGCCATCTGCTTATACTGGCTTTCAGGCGGAACGTGCAGACCTTGCTGAGCCAGCCATTCCTGTGCTGGACAGCTTCCCTCTCAGCCTGGCCTGGGTCAAGCATCTCCTTCTCACCACTGCGCTGTAGCTGTTTCTTTGTAACATTGCTGTAAGAGACCATGCTGTCCCCTAGGGGCTGGGTGTCCCTGTGCTTAACAGGGAGAGGCTCCCCAGAAATGTCTGTGGCTTGAATGAACGAATAGGTGAAAAAACTTAATGCAACTAACCTGCATTTAGCTCTGGAGAATTTGCGTGAGGAGGATCTAAGATCTTCTGTTGTTCAGCCACAAAAGCCATGTCATCTCTTCTTCTTCTTCTTTTTTCTTCTTTATCCCATCTCTTTATATAAATGCATCTGTATAAATCAGCTGTCATTACTGTCACTACAGTGCCCTCCAAGGAGGAGGCAGGTACACTGGAGCAGAGAGGGTTAAGCCCTCCCTAGGTCAGCCTGACTTTGGGGTGGGCAGACAGTCTTCACGGACATGTGGGGATTTGACCACCACCACCAAAAACCCCACAAACAAACCAAAAACAAACAACAACAACAAAACCCACCAAAAAAAACCCAAAAAACAAAAACCAAAAAAACAAACCCAAGTTGGGGGAAAAAAATAAACATCACCAGCAATGGGACAAATCAAAATCAGGCACCACCTGGTAACATGCAAGGAAAAGGATGCAGCTTCACTTTTCCGTGATTTTCCTGCCAAAAACTCATAACCTGACTCTAATCACAGGAAGCATCAGACAAAGCCAAACTGAAGGACTTCATACAAAATAAACAGCCTGTAATTTCAGAAACCGCCAAGGTCAGAAAAATCAAGGGAAGACCTAGGGAGGTGTTTTAGGGTGAAGGAGACCAAGGAGACGTAACAACTTAAAAGTACCTGGTGATTCTGAACCTGATCCTTTTGCTATAAAGTACATTTTTGGGTACATCCTTGTGGTCCAAGGAGCAAATGTAACATGTATTACATGTTAATTTCCTGATGTTGATGTTTCTGTTGTGGCTGTGGAGGAGAAGGGTTATAACTGTAGGAAATACACACCAAAGCATTAGGGAAGCATCAGGGAGTGGTGAGCTTGGGGTTGGTGAGTTACTTTCAAATGCTAAAGAGAGAAAGAAGGATATTATATAGTTGCTTTTTTTTTTTTTTTTTGTAAATTTGAGATCACTGCAAAATAAATTTTTAAAAATTTATTTAAGGGGCACCTGGGTGGCTCAGTGGGTTAAAGCCTCTGCCTTCGGCTCAGGTCATGATCCCAGGGTTCTGGGATCGAGCCCCACATCCGGGCTCTCTGCTCAGCAGGGAGCCTGCTTCCCCTCCTCTCTCTGCCTGCCTCTCTGTCTACTTGTTATCTCTGTCTGTCAAATAAATAAATAAAATCTTTAAAAAAAAAAGTTATTTATTTGAGAGAGCGGGCACACGCAGGTGTGGAGGGGGAGGGGCAGAGGGAGACTCAGACTTGCAGCTGAACGAGGAGACTGAGGCCGGGCTGGATCTCACCACTTTGAGATCATGACCTGAGCCGAAATCAAGAGTTGGACTCTACTGAGTGAGCCACCCAGGCGTCCCCCAATAAGACATTTTTTAAAGAAAAAAAGTCAATAGACAAACTTGGACTTGTTCCCACGGACAGGTTGACCTCATGAGATTGGACTCTTGGTGTATTTATGGTGATGGAACTGTGCAGAAGAAGGGCTTGGTTTTCCTTGAGCTGAACTGGAAGTGAAGTGGTGATGAAGTTGAGGGGCATGGCTGAGAGCCAGTGTGCATCCTGTGTCATCGTCTCCCCCACAGCCCTCAGCAGGTCACCTTACCTGAAAACAGGCTCAAAAGACAGACTGTCACCTCCAGGAGAGCAGAGCTGCCTCCCAGGGGTAAGCGCCATTGGCAGGTTTCTAGCGACTGGGGAGCAAGATGCCCATTTGATGGTGACTTACTGTGAGAAATGTAACCGAGGCCACCGGCCCTCTTTGATGGGCAGATTTCCTTTGTATAGTGGACTTCAAGGGAAGCCTGGTGGTAACCCGGACGTTGGGTGATGAGCAAGGAATTGCAATGAGGAGAGCTGGCCAGTGCGATCAGGGTCTGGAGGCATCCTTCGAGGGGAGCTCACACTTGGCAATGAGACGTGGAGGTGCGAATCTGTGGCGGGGCTTGTACTCCCCAGGGTAGAGCTGGGTGGCTGCCCAGACTCCCATTTTTGTCTGCTTTCATGGTCGGCCACCTCTCCGCATCTGGCTGATGGGTTCTTGCTTTAGATATGGTAATAGCCTCAGCCGGGTTGTGGACTCTCAAATGCCGTTGCCTCTCTAGGATTCTGTGTTGACTCTTGGGTTAGTTCAATATGTTCACTCTCAGAGGAATAGGCTGCTTTATTCAAGTGCCTTAGAGGTCTCCCCCTTGCCACAACTAGCCACGTGGGAACTTGGGCTAGAGAGACGCTGTACTCTAGAATAGCAACTTCCCTTTTGCTATT
This sequence comes from Lontra canadensis, assembly GCF_010015895.1. NCBI lineage: Eukaryota > Metazoa > Chordata > Mammalia > Carnivora > Mustelidae > Lontra > Lontra canadensis. The sequence continues at coordinate 33,134,842 of NW_022630996.1, forward strand.
TGTTTTTTTTTTTTTTAAAGTCTGGAGCCATGTAAAAGGAAGGAAAGACTTTAAAAAAAAAAAAAAGAAAGAAAGGCTTACCTTCTTGGAATATCTTGTTATCTTTAGAGTTCTTTAATTTCCCTAGGTTGCAGACTTTTGGAAATTTGGCCAAAATAGATACTTTTCCCTTTTGAGAGCACTGTGCCCCTCCACTGTGAACCGGAGGTATTCAGATTTCGGAGCACAGTCCGTGTGGGGCTGACTGTTGTGTGTGTGTGGTGACGAGAGCTCTCTTTCTGCAGCTGAGGCGTGAGACACCCCGGCCTCCTATCCCCCCTTCCTTCTCGCACAGGTGCTCACATCTCTGCCAGGGCACTCTAAGACCCCTGGGTACTTAGCTCTGGAACTTAAGGTTCCAAACGGCTCCGTATGTAAAAGCCACTTGTCTCTGGGTGGGTGTTGCCTGAGGTTGCCCAGCCTTGATTGAGGCTTTTGAGTGCCAGAGCTGGTTTTTGAAGAGCTGCCTGAAATCTGGAATGCACGTGAGCCCACAGAGAGAAGCAGTGGTTCTGTACAGCTCGTCAGGGAGGGACCAGCCAAAAAGAGTCTGGGTCCTTCTGTGAGTGATGAAGGGCTGGGTGCTTTCAGGCGTGCATCCCGGGTTCTTCAAAGGACGGTTAGAAGGCAGTTGTGATTTTTGCTGAGAAAGAGCATATACATATATGGATTGGCTTACACTCATCCAAGGTAAGGGTCTTCAATGTAGTGTAATTTTATATTTTGTTTTCTCCTCTTCCCATGCCATGATAAGGCCTTCACACAAATGCCTTTAGAAATGATAATCAGGTGCACCTGGGTGTCTCAGTGGGTTAAGCCTCTGCTTCAGCTCAGTTCATGGTCTCAGGGTCCTGGAATAGAGCCCCAAGTCGGGCTCTCTGCTCAGCAGGGAGCCTGCTTCCCTCCTCCCCCTCTGCCTGGCTCTCTGCCTACTTGTGATCTCTCTCCCTCTGTCAAATAAATAAAATATTAAAAAAAAAAAAGAAAGAAATGATAACCAGAACATGCCTGCTTTGGCGTTTCCATACCATGGGAAATTGAACCCCACGTTCAGTTGGGGGTGGGGAAGCAGCATCTATACAGTCACCAGGTCGGCTGCTGAGCCCTGGCATGGCCATCTGTGATCTGTGGGGGATGTCTGCAAACACAGTGTCCTCTCACGTGACCACAGGGTCACCAGGTGCGCAGACACAAGAGACTGGGGGCAAGGTGGTGAGTGTCTGCAAGGCTCTAGGAGCCGACTTGGTTTCCATTTGCAAACAAAGCAAAACTGAAAGCCCCGCATGAATTCTGGCACTAGTTTTTACCATCTGTTTGATTTTTTTTTTTTTTTTTAAACCGGGTCAGGGGCTGCGATGAGTATCAAACTCTGTGGCCCAGAGAAAGGATTAGAAATAGAATCACCTGAAACATGCTATTCAAAGCAGGTAGGCCCTGAGGTTGGCTGAGGGACCTATAACTTTCACTTTCATTCTGTCCCTGGGCCTCCTTGCATCTGGGAGTCAGAGAATAATAATAAAATAAAGGCAGGCTGTGTCAAGAAATGTGATCCTTAGGGTACCCTCCTAAGCTATACCTCTGTCAGATTTCCTATGTGCTGGAAAGAGTTCTGCCTTTCCCAGCTCTGCCAGGCATTCCCCTCGGCGAGGGGGGCATGGGCGGGGTGTGAAACTGATCCCTCCTCTTGCAAGTGGTGAGGCTGACAGCTGTGTAAGGAAGCGCTCCCTGGAATGGGCTTCGGGTCTCTGCTCCGTCAAGAGGCAGACTTCTACTCCCAATGACAGCTGCAAAGTACAGATTTATGGCAGGGCCCTAGCTCTGAATTCCAATTACCACTTGAGTTTCCAAAGAGTCTGCATTTCCCTGTCTGTGGTGCATTTTTACAACTTGCCACTGTGATGGCCGATACACAACCATCCCCAGTGACTAGTATTTCTAACCAAATGATTTACAGAATGAGAGCACAGGTGATGCATACTTAACGCTTTCTGCTCCTTGCGAGGTGAGAGTGCTGGGGAATCTGCTGTGCATTCCAAAAGGATGGAGAGTCAGGTGGGATGGGGACAGCCAGGAGATTGTGGAAGCCGAGTGACACGTACGAGGTTGTGGAAGACATGTATTTCTGTTTACAATAATTATTTTTTGTTTCAGAGAATGGTTCTTCCTGATGAGGATAGCAGGTGCCAGAGCATTAATAAAGGATTTGGGGGGACACTTCTATTTCATGCTTTATGACCGCCCGTAGGTGAAGGCGGTAGCATTCGGTTCTGCCACTCTTCGACAGTCTGTTTCCTATGCTCGAAGGATGGCTGGATTCGCTATTGTTAAGAGCAGGATATTGAGGATCTGGAGACCAGCATGTCCCCTGAGCTCATGCTGTCATCCTTGTCTGTTAAAGCTCCACAGGGCAGGAGGATGGAAAGTGTGTCTCCTAGTTTGACAGTTTGTGGCTCTTCCAGACTCTTGTACAGGGGAGATGTTTTAGCAAGGGATTGAAATGTACAGGTTTCAAGTAACAACTTTGTTGCTTCTGTTAGAGGAAATCCACATGTCTGTCCACATGCACGTCAGCACAATGGAGGGAAAAAAACTGAATGTTTTAAAATAGATCTTTAAAAACATTACCAAGACTACTTTGTGCTTTAAAAAAAAAAATCCTTCTTCTGAACTTTGAAAGTCTTTTTCTCCACACATAAAGGAAAGGCCTTATGTGGCTGTTTTGCTTAATGTGGGTTGGTTTTATTTTGGACTCTTTGAAACCCAGCATGAAGGCTAAAATTCTATGTGGAGAAGTAAAAAAATGAAAGGAATGATGAGGTTTTGGGTATGCTAAATTAAAGTGACAAGGTACAGATAACAGGGCATGGCTGTGCCCACAAATTAGCCCTCTCTAATTTGTTGCTGGGGAAAGTACTGCTTTGGTGTGCATTGTAATTTCTTTCTTGAATTAAAAGTTTAGAAAGTCTAGTTTGCTCAAAAGTGAAAACCTGAAAAACATAAGCCTTTCAGTTTTGAAATGGCCCATGGTTCCCTATGTTCAAGGAAGTGTTTGAGCAAAATCTTGCCTCAAAAATATGTGAATTACATGGTTTCATTTTTAGAAGCCACACTGTGTGTTAGATTATCTTGTGTGTGCCTTCAAGTCAGCTTTTCCCAATCTGGGATGTATTTTGTGTTGAGCAGGTGGCAGCTGTATTTTCTGTGGTCTCTAACGGAGGTACTGTGTCATGTTCGGAGTGGATTCCTGATGGGAGAGGGAGGTAAAGAAGGCCCGATTAACTTTCTCCAGCTTTCATGTAGTTCCAGGAAGCCGCTCAATATCGATGGGGACCCAGGATGACATTAGGTTCCTCTGGCTACAACATGTCCTACCTGAAATTATACTATTCCTGTACCCCAAGCTCAACTCCCCAGAGGGCTGAAATGGCACTCTGTGAGATGAATTAGCGTATTATAAAAAGTCGGCCACAGAGAAGGTGGCATAAGACCCAGGATTGCTTATTACTGTACTGTAAAAAAAGGCAGTTCATGATCATTCACCTTTTGTTTCTAGTTTCTGCAGGTGTTTCCTCAAGGAAAGCCCCACGGCCTCCATATCAGATGGTCTGCTCCTGGGTGCTGGGTACTCTCACGCTCATATGAGGTTTGAATTCACCATGGTTCCTCCACACATAGACGGTTGTGGGGTTTCCTAAACAGGTGCGAGGTGGAAACAGTTTTACGTTCAAGTAGATTTGGATAAACAGAGCCGACAGATTGCTTTACTGAAGGACTTTTCTGGGCCTTGAACGTGTATACACGCATGTTGTAAATTGTCAGGACAGTGAGTGAAGTGGGCATCTGGCTCAGGAATATGTTCCTCAGTGTGTCCTTGGGGCACGCTGCCTCAACGTTTGGCTCTACCTGCCTATTATGGGTTTAATTGTGTCCCTCCCAGAAGACATAGGCTAGAGTCTTCCCCTTGCCCCCAGTACCTCAGAATGTGACCTTATTTTGCAATAAGGTCCTTATAGATGTGATTAGTTAAGATGAGGTTATACTGAGGAGGGTAAGCCCTAATCCATTATGACTGGGGCCCTTAATAAAGGGAGGATTCAGACATAGACACATGCACACTGTAGGACAGTGTCATCGGAAGCTGGAGTTATGTGGTCACAAGTTAAGGAACTATTGGTAACTCGGAGGCACCCCTGGAGTAGGTCTTTCCTGAGCACCTTCAGAGGGAGTATGGCTTAGCCCATACCTTAATCTTGGACTTCTAGCCCCAGAACTGTGAGGCAACATATTTTTGTTGGTTAAGTCACTCCGTTTGTGGTGCTTTGTTGTGGTAGCCCTAACAGTCTTTGCCATTCTAGACTTGAGCTCAATACCTCAGGCTTCTTTTCAGGATGGGCTAGAACCATACATCCCGAGCTCTAGAAGCTTCTTAGCCAAGCTACTCACTGATTTCTTCTGAATTGGGCATTCCTTCATTGTATATGCTGTTTGTGGTACTTCCACTGAGGCCTGGCCTTTCTTCTCATTGACCTGGAACAGTGGTTTCTAACTCTAGTTGTACAAAGGAATTATCTAGGAAACTTAAAAAAGTACTAATGCCTAGGCATTACCTAATTAATTAGAATCTCTGGGAGTAGGACTCAAGTATTTCCTCTGAAAGTTCTCTAGGTGATTCTAATGCACATGCAGGGTCAGGAATTGTTGAAGGAAGCAAGGGCTACACTGGCTAAGTGTATGTTGGGGGGTGGGAGGCTGGGAGATAGAGGCACCAGCCACAATTCAGCAGGAGGTGGTAGATCCCTCATTGAAGCCAAAGAGCTGGGTTTGAACCCTGGCTCTTCCCCTTACCTAGTGGCTCTATACTGTGGCTTACTCATTTATACAGTAGGGATTATAATGACTACCAGTAGTCTGTGTAGGTTGCTACACAGTCTGTGTAGGTAGCACCTCACCAGACTGCTGTGAGGTGTCTTAGCTCAGACTGCTATAACAGAATACGATAGATTGGGTGGTTTTTAAACAACACAGACTTATTTCTCACAGTCTGGAGCCTGGGAAGTCTTAAGAACAAGGCGTCTGCATATTTGGTGTCTGGTGAGAGCCCATTTCCTGGTTCCTCTTCTTGCTGTGTCCTCACGTGGTGGAGGGGCCAAGGGAGCTGTCTCGGGTCTCTTTTATAAGGGCACTAATCCCATTCATGTGGGCTCCTCCCTCATGACCTGATCACCCCCCAAAGACCCCTATCTCCAAATACCATCACACTGGGAATTAGGTTTCAACATGGGGATTCTGGGAAACATGGACATTTAGTCTGTAAATAAATTAGAGGGTTCAGTGAGATGCGCTGAGTCCAGGGTCTGGGAGATAAGCATTAAAGACTATTGGTAAACCAGTCAGGACACCCTGTGATCCTCTTCTCAGTGAGTCTCCCAGGGCAAGAACAGCCTATCCCTGCAACCTGTTGCCCTTCATCCAAACCTATCCCTTGATGACTCTTTTTTATTCCTCCTTCCCTCCCCAACCTCCTGCACACTCAGTTGGCTTCCAAAACAACGGAAACCTGCGTTCTTGGTGCAATGCCCTCTTGTCAACAAATAAAAAACATTGGTTAAGAGAGTATGTTTATTCCTTAAGGAAGTGGGCTCCAGGCCGAGGATGAGGTCACTGTGGCTCATCCCACTGTGGGCTGCAGGCACGGCTTTTCTAGGTGGTCATTCATAGCCAAGAGTGGGTGGCTAAAGCACGGCATCTGAAACACTGCCCCGGAACTCTCCAGAAGAGGAGGAGCCTCAATCTTCAGTTAATAGGTAGCTCAGCCTCTTGTAAGAGACATCTGACTTCTGGCTCTGAATCAGAATTTAGCCTGGTCATGCCTGCCGAATCCAGATCTCCAGGGGCTGGACCTGGTGTGTGCAGTTTCAAGCTCTCCAGGCCATTCTGACGCAAAGACAGAGTTGCCACCCTCCATATTCTCTACATATGTGTGTATCTGTGTGTGCATTTTGTCATGTGAAAGCCTAAGCCCTCCTTCAGTGCTTCATTCAACACATATTTAGTAGGTGTCAATATGTGCTGGGCTGTCTTCTAGATGGAATATGGTGGAAAGCCAAACACTCATGCTCACCTGAAGCTTCTTTCCTAGTGAAGAATCCAGAACATAAACAAGCAAACAGATATCTGAAATAATGTCAGATTTTGAGGAGCACCAGTAAGAAAAGAATGTATGGGAAGCAAGTGGGGAAGGACAGGGCACTGTTGTGCTTAGGGATCAAGGCAGGCTTCCCCAAGGAGGCAACATTAGAACCCGAGTAAAGACAGGGAACAAGCCACAGGGGAATTTGGTGGTGGGGGTGGGGGGGATGTTCCAGGCAGAGGAGCAGCCCTGTGCTTGGTGTGCTGGAGAACAGAGGGCCAATATAGCTGGACTGGAGGGGGGCAGGAAAAGAAGTGCAGAGATGGGTGGAGGCTAGAACGTAGAGGCCGACAGGATATAAATATGGCTTGGAATGTTTTTTAAGTGTGATGTGATGCAAGGTTTTGGGCACGGCAGTGACATGATCTGATCTATGTCTTAAATGGATTATCCTGGAGAATTGACTGTGGTGGGCCAAGGATGCCTGAGTCCCAGTGAGGACAGCTAAGAGGTAGATTTTCAGGCACTGTCCAAGGAAGCTTACATGTTTGCTGCTGGAAAAATATTAAACCAGTTCCTTGGCAGTGTTAGCTATATTTAGAACTTCAAAACAAAGTATAGAATATGTACTTTTTACCCTTCAAATAATTCTGTATATTTTTCAGTATGATATCTGCAGTGTTATTTCAACAAGACCGCAAGTTCAAACAATTTTGTGTTCATTTGCGTTCATGTCTTTTTATGCGTGTGCAATCCTTGATAGTTTTATTACAGATTACAGTAAAAGAAGTAGTTTGTCAGGGTCAAATTTCTGAGGCAGGCTTTCGAGTAGATCTAGAATTTAGTGTTTTTCTGAAAAATGAATTTCCTTTTCCTGCAATCTAATTATTTTCATCACTCTTGTTTATAAATATTGTATCTTTTCTAATGACTGGTGCTTTTTATTTGCATCTGTATCATTTCATTAATCTCTTTGAACATAAGTAATTAAATGTGTGTTATGGACTAAATGGTTGTGTCCCTCCAAAATTCATATGTTGAAAGTTAATCCCCAGTGTGATGGCATTATGAGGTTTGGGGCCTTTGGGAGGTGGTTATGTGGGAGGACTCTGCCCTCTTGAATGGGGTATGTGCTCTTAGAAGAAGAGTCCAGAGAGATAGCTCACTTTTTTCTTTCTGCCATGTGTTGATGAAAAGGAGAAGTAGACAGTCTGCAACCAGGAGGAGGGTCTCACTAGAAATCCAACCATGCTGGCAGCATGACCTTGGACTTCCAGTTTTCAGACTGTGAGAAATAAATTTCTTTTGCTTATATAAGCCAGCCAGTCCGTGGTTCTTTGTTACAACAGCCCAAATGTACTGAGACAGTGTGTATATGGGCATATGATTTGTGTGCATTTGTTTTCAGTTTGTGTGACCAAAATAGGTATAGGCATTCCATGGATTCTCTAAGCAACATATTCTACACAAACCATAAGTAAAATATAAAAGAACCCCCTGAAAACCCACCCTACCTATATATTTGAAAATTTACCAAAAACTGACATCATTTTATTTATTTATTTATTTGGAGAATTATTACTTATGACAAATATTCCACATCTGTGATCCTCTCAGAAGTTCTTCAAAACCATTCCATCGGCCTTGGCCAGTTGAAGGATGGAGTCCTCTGACTCACCCATCCTGCTAATGGCCCCACAGATACAGGTTTTAAATTGGCTTTTGAACCTGCCTGTCCCCTTGTCAGCCTCATCCATGTTCATCTGGATGGACACGTGGTCCTTGGCGATGATAATGTGGTTGCTGGCAGAGTATTTTTGCGGTATGTGGAGGTCCATGAATTTGCCAGCATCCTTCTGCATATCCAGGGCATACCTGCTCCCACTGCCAGGAGCACAGAAAGGAAGCGTAGCATTCCCCGGGCAGCCAAAACCAACATCATTTAAAGTGCCTAAAATAATCTTTGATTAGACACTTTTCTTGTAACACATTATAAGATTAAAATGGAAGGTAGTAGAAACATTATACTTGGTAGTAAAAGGAATAAATAGGTAGAAAATAAAGATCAAAACTCAAATAAAAACTCTGAAAATATAACAAAAAATACAAGCCATTGAAACTATGTAAGTAGACTCATTTGTGAAGTATTTCAGAATTTTTGTGTCAGATGCCCTGTAACATAAATGAACTCACTGGGCAGATAGAATTATAACGAAGTACTCAAAGTTGATACCCTCATCAATGGGACAAACCAACTGCATTACCTCTTGATATGAGGTATGACACCACTCCTGTTACATTTCTGCCAAAAATCCATTACCAGCATCTCGCTGCAAAGAGACATTAGACAGACCCAAATAAAGGGATATTCTACAAAATAACTTTTGTAGATTTAACCTTACTTTTCAAAAATGTCAAGGTCACACACACAAAAGAACTGAAGAACTAAGTGAACCTTGATTAGCTGCTGGACCAGAGAAATAAACTCTGTTCTTTTATGATAAATCATTGTGACAGTTAGTGAAATTTGAGTAAAGCCTGTAGATTATTTAATAGTATCGTATCAGTTTTAACTTCCTGATTTTGATAATTGTGCTGTGATTATGTAAGTGAATGTTCGTGATTTCCAGAAATACACATTGAAGTGTTTAAGGAAAAAAGAGCATCACATTTGCAACTTTCTCATAGATAGTACAGGAGGAGGAAAAGCTTATTTCCTCTATTCCTCCAGGTTCTCCAGCATGGGCCCTGCACATTAGACTGACAGAAGGTGGAATAATGAGAGAAAAACAGAAGTCTATTAACAAGTGCAGCGTGCATATACATGGGAGAAACTCAGTGATGTGTAACTCAAAGGGGTGGTTGGAACTTCGGCTTATATAGCTTCTTAACAAAACAATAAGTTTCAGAGAAGTGATAAAGACAAAAAGGGTTTTGGGCTTTCAAGAGTAGCACCTATGGGAAGGTGAATATGTGGGGCAACTACAGGAAGATGAGTGTTAATTTAGTGAGGCCTGTTTGTGCAGGTGCATTTTCGTGGCACCCCACCTTACATGATAAGATTGTCTTCTTCTTGGTTTGGGAAGCAGGGGACACCTTTATGGGGAAATTTATGTTCTTTTTTCAGGCAGATTGGCAGAGGACAGAAAGCTCATCCTGTGTCTGCTCTTTTAAAAATTGCCTTCAGCTCACAATAATCCTTATGCTAGAGCAGCACATATTGGGGGTGGCATACTCTGAACTCCTTCACTGTTCAGAAATATTACAAGAAAAAGAGATAAATCTACTGGAGTAAAATGTTAGCATCGGGGGAATCTGGGCAAAGGGTATATTTCATATTCCTATTGGAATTTTTTAAGTAAATCTTAATTTATTTCCAATTATGAACTCTAAGCTGAGTTTAGTTTATTTTCTGCCGAATTTCACCCCCCACCCCCGCCAAACTAGTGTTTTCTAAATGGTAGGAAGAAGACTTGTTTGTTTTTTTTTTTTTAGATGTAAGGCAAGTGTTTCTGAGATTGCCTTTAATATTTTATCAACTAGCTAAAAACATTTCAAACATCATCTTGTATCAACAGAGCAATGTGAGTCTTGACATGCCAAGAGAGCCACTTAGAATAAAGTGGACCAGTGGGAAGTATTTTTCTTATGCTTGATTCTTAAATAGCCTTAAATAGTCTTAAATTATTGAATAGAAAACTAACGTGTAATTTAAAATATTTCACTCATACTGCTCATAAACCTGCAGATTGGTCTCCTTGTTTTGAATGTGTTTTAAAAGAGGACATAAAAATTTACTAAGAAGTGATAAATTCATTGTAGAGGGCACTTCCTGAATAGTGAGAGTGGTCAAGTGCTGGAAACTTGTCAAAGATTTTGTCCACCCCTGTAGTCTAGAAAGAGACAAGACTACTTGTTTTCTCATGTTCTATGTATAAATTTACCTGGGCATTGGTCTGTAGATGGTTCAAGCTTTGACTCTTAAAAATGTTTGTAATCACATAAATTCTTATTTTTGTTAATCTCAGAGCCTACGTGGCATTGAGAAATCACCTGCTATTATTATAAATAACTTGGGGTTCCCTTGTGAATTGTCATTAAGAAGTAGTAGCTACTTCCTGCCATTTAAATTTTCAGTGGTACAGAGTTGTGGATTATTGAGTACTTTTGTACAGATGTTTGTCCACTTCATGAAGAAGAGTTTTGCCTCTTTCCATCTGCATTATCTACTGAACTTTGACAAAATGGAAATGTAAGCATTTTAATCATTATACCTAATCTACCTAGAGTAATGGTACTGTTTTTGAAAGAGCACTTCTTTTCTTGTTAGTACTGATCTAATGAATGGACAAAGATTATGAAATTGGATGCTCTCTGGGATCCTTCCTTCCTCTACAGCAGCTGTATAACCTTAAATAAGCTTCCACTAGCCCTCACTATTTGTGAATTTCATATTTGTGAATTCACGTACTTGTATTTATTTATAACTCTCCATCAGTGCTTACAGTGCTTCTGCAGTCATTCACAGTTGTGCAGCAAACTGAAAATTTCGAGCTGTCCAGTGAGCACGTTGCCCACTAAGGTCTCCTAAGTGCAAAAGGTTGTGCTCTGCTTAAGAGAAAATGTGTGTGTTAGGTAAGCTTGTCAGGCAGATGTTACAGTGATCCTGTCATGAGTTCAATGCCAGTGAATCAGCAATATATATTAAATAAGATGTCTTTAACAGAAATACATGTAAAACAAAATCATGTATTGATTGGCTGACAAAAATGTGGCCAGTGGCTCATAGGAACCTAATCCTAGGAGCAAAAATTAGCATTTGCTAAGTGTTCCCATTGACTTTAGAGAGCATAACTACTGCAACGAGAGAGAATGGATTCTTTATGTGATCTCTTTGAATTCCAGCTTCCTTATAGGTAGGGTGACTGTGTATCCGACTCCTCATATAGCCCGGAATGAAAGTGAGAATTTATCGAAGAGTGTGCTGGTTCATTGGGTCAAAGCAAGGACTGTCAAACAAACTGGGTCATATAGTCATCCTATTGTAGGTAGTATGGAGCTTATAATAGCTAATTTCAGTAGTATTCAGCAAATATTTATGGACGATCTCCTATTTTCCAGGTAGAACATGAGGTAGGATAGAGCCTGACCCTTTATAGGAAGACCTTAGTGGCTTAAAAGTAATGGACAAGGAGAGAATGAGGCAAGATAAGGTCCTGTTCAGGATTTTAGGAGCAATGGAAATCCATCAAGAGACCCTAAGGAAGGAAGTGAATGAAATTGGGGGTGGAGGGGGAGGAGCAAGTGAATGCAAGCAACCTGTCAGGAAGCTACTGCAGCAGTCCCAGCAGAAGTGATGGTGAAAGTGGAGGTGGAAGAAGACTGGGAGAGACTATCTGACCTATTTAGGAGGTCAGATCTGTTGGTCTCAATGATGAATATGAATGTATGGAATGAGAAAAGAGCTATGGGGAGTGATTCTCAGGTTGTGTGAATAGAGGTCCCTTTTCTGAAAAAGAGCAATGTTGAAGGAGAAACTTCATGGTGAGCAGAGTGAAGAATTTATTAGGTGTTAAGTTAGGTGTACATAAAAGACCATTTGTAAACTTTAGTCCCCCCCCTTTTATTTTATTGGCAATAGCAATTTTTAAAATAATTTTTTTTTCTCCCCCTGTGTTTTTCTCTGTGGGTTTGTGCATATTGGCATTCAAATCTGGTTATTATTCTTTCATTTTCCATAGCATTCTTTTGCACACATTAATTGGAAGCCAGTTAATGCCCCATCTCTTTGGTTCTGCCACTATCCACAAAGGAGCAGTTTTCCTGGTCCAGGTTTTAGATCTGCTTCAGGTTGTCCAGGAGAAACAGAACTGGGGGCGGCACCTAGTATCTGGTCCAGGTGCCTACACAGGCCACCAGGGGCACTCTGACATTGACCTTCCAAGGATGTGGCTCTTCAGTGCCCTTCAGTGCAGGACCCCCAGGCCAGCATGACTGGTTTTGTGGGAGTTTTCTCCAGATCCTTGCTTTGAACTTGGGTTAGACTTCTGACTTCTCCTGTCTTTGGGATCTGTTGGGAGGGAAATGTTCCTCTCCCCACTTAGCTTCAAAAGGTCTGGGTCCTGCCATTTTACTGACAATAGATTAACAGGCAAAAAGGAAGGTATTTATCTACCTGTGCTCACAGAAGTACTCAATATTGGGTAACTTGCTGAAGTAAAGTTTTAGGTACCAACTAATAAAAAAGATGTTCAGAGCTTCAGTGGGAAAGTATGGAAAGTTCTGTTGGGCTTTTTGATGCTAATGAACAGCTGAATTCACACTTCCTGGTGCTAAGGGTCAGTCTTCTCCCTCAAGTCAGAGAAGAGGGGGGGTGGGGGAGGAGTCCGTGTCAGTGGAGGATGGATTTGCTGGAGTGTCTGCTTAAGTTTAGATAATTTTCTTTCTGTGGCTGCTGATTGTTCTGATGTTTTCAGTTTAAAGTAATTTTAATACCACTTTGGTGGACTGTGAATTAATCCCTTCACACTCCAGGTTTCCTTTTCTGTCAGGACAAACCCAGCCCGTCAGGGTCTAATTAAATTGAATGTCCTAAGAGAGGGATTCTGGATCCCTTTTTTCCGTGGGTAGAGGAGAGGTCCTCTATCCTTATGCAAATATATCCACCTTCTCGTCATTGATCCACTCTGCCTATCACGGAGTGTTAGAAGGGGAAACCCTGCTCAGGTCAGGAAAGGTCACTCCTCCTCCTCCCAAGCACCGGTTACCCTTCATTTGCATGACTGTGAGAGGCCGCTGTGTTGACTCACCCCCAGTCGAAGATCTGCTTCTAGTGCTTTATCTTTGTCCACCAAAGGCCAGAGGCTTGGTCTGGCAGTTTCCCTTTTTTGAAACTTGTAAGGCCCGCCACATCCTGTGGATACAGAGATTTTTAAACTAATGGGTAAGTAAGAGATGCTGTGAATTACAAGTTCACAGATTTCTTGCAACTTTTTGATCTTGGATAAATGAAAAATGCTTAAAAAACAGTGAACATGGGGTCAGGGCTTTGATCAGAGGTATAATCCTAAACCTTTGCTAAGGGGTTCAGCCCTTCCCTCTTGAGCTGCGTGAATCAGCTCTTTGGCTAGGAAGCATTTGATATCTGTTTATGGGTTCCTAAACACAGGAAGGCTTCTCTTTTTCAGTTAACAAGTTTTTTTTGTTGTTTTTCTTTCTTTCTTTTTTTTTTTTGTTTGTTTGTTTTTTTAGCCGAGAAAGGAGTAACCTGTTAAGATGTGATTGTGTGTGCTTTTGCATACTGCTTTGCTTCCAAGGAGAGGAGATAATCAGGGAGACAGGAACAAAGAACCAAACATTACTTAGTAGAAGTTCTAGATTTTTTTTAAAAAAGTGATTAATGTTCCCTTTATCTGGCAAGTGGTAAGGATGCCTCAGATATAGTATACTCAGCTTTTTGCAAGACTTCCAAAAATGTATTAATAAGTTCTTGGACAACATGAAGAAATGGGAGCCGGCTGCTGATACTCTCACTCAGACACAAATACACTCAGACACAAATGGTTGCATAATATCACATTTTCTGCCCCTACCTCCTCTTGCCTTCCTGGGCTTCTTGGGTGTCCAACGTGCTGGACTTCAGCCAGGACTCATTGGTGTACTGGTCATGGCCAGAGTCCCTTATGCTTGGTCATTGTGGACCCCGTGGTGGTGTTAAATATTTTAAATGTGATCTCAGGGTATAATAAAACTAGAGCTCTTGGGAAAAGCTGGGTGAAACTGGACTAGGGCCAGATTAGCTCCTCGGGAACTTCACCCATGGTGCTCACACCCCATATATAATTAAAATGAAAATCATAAAGTAAGTGTCAGGAAATCCAACGCAGTGCACATTTTCTCCTGATGATGACCTTGTGTTTTTTAGAACTATTAAGTAACAATGTTTTATTTTCTCCTAGATTGGATGCTCTTGTTTTGTTAGTGCCTTAAACATGAGGCTTGGTTGCACTCCGGAGTGGGTCTCCTAAAGCAGCAAGGCAAGGAGAGAACTGGGAATCATGGATTGATTCTGTTTACGTTTTGAGCTTCTATCAGTGGTTGTGTTGGCTTAAAGCGAGTGAAAACTGTTTGCATAGCCATGAAGCGTTTATGGTAACGCGTGGAGTTGTTTAAAAGAAAAGCACTGCTTAAATTAAAATAGCACCACGAACAAATAAGCCTTAGACGTCTTGGAATGGAAAGATGAAGGGTAATACTCCACAGAGGGATTTACCACAAAAAGTCTAAATGTATTAAACGACTACTTTTGCATATTGGTTTAGTTAGATTGTTTGCTTTTGGCTTTGGGGTAAGTAAGTGGGCCCTTCCCAGGACAGACCCCCCTCCCCCGCCCCAGCATCATCTTCATTTTATAGCTGATTCTCTTGCTGTGATGTGAGGCGCTGACTTGCAAAGCCCACGGTGTGGTGGGATTCTGGGTGAGGGTCTTTCAGGCCATCTTTCCCTTCGATATCACGACACATGGTGACTACTCAGCGCCCAGAGTGAGGTCAGAAGGAGAGAGGGGGTTCTTCCTCTTACAGGTCTCAGCCACAGGGGCTGGCTGTGGCTACTTTTGCCATCATCAGGAGCCTGTCTGACTGGGGAGATGAGGTCTCGTGATTATTGCTCTCTTCTGCTCAATGCCAGGTTGGAAAAAAGGAAGATAATTATGAAAAAGGAGCGCTGGGGAGAGGTGCCAACTGCCAGATCCCTTGACGAGTGAGGGATTTATCTAGAAACACAGCTGAAAACACCCATTAAATATGTAAACTAGACTGAAGGGATTGGCAGAAAGGAGAGTGGCCATTATTTATTGATTTACCGCGTTTTGATTAGTTTGGAATTTACTTACATATGTTTCAGTTAGCCCTGGGGAGGACAGAAAAGTTTATTAGTTCGACTGAAAGTTATAAAAAGTGTTATTAAGTGGCTATAATTTCCAAAATGAGACATGTAGGTTAAGGGTGGATAAAAAGAGGTTATCTTTGGAAGATTCTATTTTGGACCTTCCTGGCTTTGTGATTTGGGGACATAACGGTGATGGCATATTAAACATTTATTATGTGCCCGTGTCTCATGGAAGTGTTAGGCGTCATGTAATCATCACAGCCAACCTGTGAGGGAGCAGTACCACCCACATTTAGCAGAGGAGACACTGAAGATCACGGGATTTGCCCAGAGACACCCTGCTGCTTAGTGACAGAGTCGTTAGTGATCATGAGCTCAGAGATTACAGCCTTAATCACACGATGCCGTGTCTGTTGTCTCAGTCACTGTTCTGTTAGCTTCCTTATTTTTAAAATGCGGGGACAGGACTAAATTATTTATAATAAATCAGTGAGTTTTAGAACTAGAAGCTCATTCTTTAAAGAAAACAAAACAAAACAAAACAAAAAAAACAAAAAACTGAGCAGAGCCAGTGTTCATCCTATCCTCACTGCAAAAGGTCAAGATAATGACTAAGTGGTAATTACTAGCAAGTATTTGTAGCAAATGAAGTCATTTCAGGGTTTTCGTTCTGACAATTATTTTTATTAGTTTTAGTAAGGGGGGCATGGCAAGCAGGTATTTCTGAACCTCTATCTCCGTTGCGTTTTCATTTCTCTCTGTATCAGCCTCCACCCCACCAAGCCCGTCATCCTCTGGAGTTGCTAACAAATCATGTGACAAGCCATCAGCTCACCCAGGGAGTGATGAGTAAACGCAGAGGGGTGGCTGAGAGAAGGGAATTTCAGGGGAGGGAAAATTCAGGAGAGGAATAAGAAACACGCCAGTGATGAAGAGAACCAGGAAGAGACTGCATTTATTCTGTGCTTTCCAAATGCGAAGGCTCTTTAACTCTACCTCGTTAGAAAACAGGCTCTTTCCTTCTTTGGAAGAGAAAAGATTGCTTCTCCAGCAGACCATAGGTTCTTCTGCGTCAGGCAGTTTGTCGAGACGTCCCTCAAATATATACAGGAAAGTTTAGAGATACTTCCGTTATTTATTAGTAGAGGAATGTCTCCTTCTTTTGCAACTGGTGTTTCTCGTCAGAGGACTTTCTAGGTAAATAGATATCGACACTCAACAGTTTTATTTTAATAAGGTCTGATAGAATTTTACATTTTTGTTAAGTATGCCATCTAGGCAAATGGGGATCCATAATAGATATGTGTTGTTTAGTGAAGAATAGTAAAGTATTAATACACACACCCACCACCCGGCTTGAGAAACACCATGTTACCAGGAACTTTGAGGCCCTGATCCGTTGCTCCTCCTTCATCTTTGTAATCTTTGTCCTGAATATTTCATTCATGATTTTTTAAATTTTTATTTTTAGGGTTATGTAAATATAGACAATGTATTTTGGAACTTTCTAAAAATGGAATGACCTGGATGCACTTTGCTGTAACTTGCTCAACGTTGGTTAACGTTCTCTTTCTGAGATCAACCAGTACGGATACATATAGCCGTAGTTCCTTTTCACTCTTTGTAGTGTATTCCATCTTATGAATATGCCACAGTTTTTTCAGACATTTGAGTTGTTTCCAGTTTCTTGCTGGGAGGATGATGCTATGAATATTTTCGTACACCTCTCCTGGTGCAGAGGAGTAAGAGCCTCTCTAGGATGTATACCCAGGGGAGGAACAGCTGTGATGTAGGGCGTTTACACACCTACCCCTCTCCTAGGCAATGTTACCGTGTCCCCAAAGGAGTTGAGCCAAATTAAATTCTCCCCAGGAGCGCATGAAATTCTTGTTGCTCCACATACTTTCAACACTTGGTATTGTCAGGTAGTATAAATTTTCTAGTCTCAAGGTTTATAAAATGGTGTCACATTGGGGTTTCCCTGCAGTTTCCTAATTAATCGTGAGGTTGACCATCTTTTCATAGGTTTATCGAACTTCATGTTTTCTCTTTCATGAAATGCCAACGTGCCTTTTGGTTGCTTATCCTTTTTATATTGATTCATTGGAGCTCTTTCTATATGCTGTGTAAAAAGTCTTTGTTCCTTAGAAATGTTACAAATATCTTTTCAATAAGTGATGTTAAACAAAATTTAACCAAGTGGATTTTTAGATCTGATTGGCTTTATTAAATGATTCATGAATCAGGCAGCATCTCATTTATTAAGCAGAGAGATACTCCAAAGAGTTGCACAAAACGCAGTTTTTATAAGAAGGAGGGTGGGGCAAGAAAGTTACCAGCAAAAGAAGGGAAAGAATTGTTTCAGGCAAGGGGACGTGTCCTGTAGATTACCTAATCTTGTACTGGGTCCAAATGATAGATTGCCTCATTGGTGTTGACTAGAAAATTCCTGACTGACCACTTTGATTACATTTTGGGGAAGGATGAATCTGTAGTTAGGGTGGGTATTAAGTCCCAGTTCCAGGGCTTGACTGACCTTAAGTGATTCCGTCTTAGGCCCATGGTTTTCTTTTTATCAGTGGTTTATAGTTGTTACTATATTTTATTTTAGGGTACCTTTTGATGCATCATTCTTAATTACTTTGTATATGAGTGGATCAGCTTCTTTCTTTATGTTTTGGGCTATTTGTACCTTTCTTACGAAATCCTTCTTACCTAATGATAAAATTAAGGTATTCTTGTATATACATATTTTCCAAGATTTTCCTTTCTGTTCGTTTGTACTTAATCTCTGGAATTGTTTCATTTAATGTAGATTGTGATCTGGGGGTAGAGTTTAATAATTCCATGCATCATTCCGGTGCTGTTTATTAAATGGTTCATTTCTCGCGACACTGGTCCACAGTGTCTGCTTTAGCAGTTATTAAAGTCATCTGTGTGTAGGCCCTTCTCCAGCCTCTACGTTACATATACCTGTTCATGTCATTACCAAATTGATTCCTCTTGTTCAAACTTTTATGTCTCTCCATCTATTTTGGGATTAAAATATTCCAATAAATTTTATTATTTTATGTGGAAAGTTCTTGTAAAATTTGTGGGACATATTCCTACCTTTTACTACTACTACTACTATTATTATTATTATTATAAATTGTATGTTTAAAAGTTTGCTCTTTCTAATTCTTTATTGCTGGTGTATGGAAATGAAAATAACTTCTATGTATTGATCTTCTGTTAAACTTTGACAAACTATCTTATTAATACTAATAAAGTTTCTGGTAGATAATTATATCCTTGAATAACGACAAATTTGCTTTCCCTCCTCAATCCTTATTTATTTATTTATTTGACAGAGAGAGAGAGAGCAAGCAGGAGCAGGGGGAAGAAGGAGAAGCAGGCTCCTCACTGAGCAGAAAGCCTAATGTGGGGCTTGATCCTGGTATCATGACCTGAGCCACAGGCAGACGCTCAACTGACTGAGCCACCCAGACGCCCCATCCCTCCTCAGTCCTTATGTTTGTTTTTAATTTTTTTTAATTTTTTAAATTTTTATTATTATTTTTAAAATATTTTTTATTTATTTATGAGAGAGAGAGAGAGATCACAAGTAGGCAGAGAGGCAGGCAGAGACAGAGGGAAGAAGCAGGCTCCCCCCTGAGCAGAGAGCCCGATGCGGGGCTTGATCCCAGGACCCTGAGATCATGACCTGAGCTGAAGGCAGAGGCTTTAACCCACTGAACCACCCAGGCGCCGCATGTTTGTTTTTCTTGTCTTATTGTGTAGGCTGGGACCTCCAGCACAATATTTAATAAAGAGGTTGTGTATTTGACTTCCTTGCTTTGTTTTCAACTTTAAAAGGAATGTTCAGTGGTTCATAATTGAGAATGATGATTGTTATAGGCTTTTTAGACATCCTTTAGGAAGGAAGTTTCCCTCTATTCCCAATTTTTCTACTTTTCTAAAAGGCTTTAAGAAATTGTGATTGGCCTGTATTTTAGTGATTCTGATGTTCTGTTTAGCCGTGACAGAAGGGAGTTAGATTTATTATCAGTGATTGATGATGATACCTGCAGTGGAGGTTAGTGTAGAGGAGAAGATAGTGAGAAATAGTATCTGGTTGCTGTAGTTTATTTCTGCTTATTTTATATGCTGTAAAATAATTTCTTGCAAATTACTGCATTTTTTAAAAAGATTTTATTTATTTATTTGACAGACAGAGAGAGATTACAAGTAGGCAGAGAGGCAGGCAGAGAGAGAGGGGGAAGCAGGCTTCCTGCAGAGCAAAGAGCCCGATGCGGGGCTCTATCCCAGGACCCTGAGATCATGACTTGAGCCGAAGGCAGAGGCCCAACACACTGGGCCACCCAGGTGCCTCAAATTACTGCATTTTGACTATTATTTCTAACGTTTTGTTTTTGTTTTTGTTTTTGTTTAGCGTGTTCTAATTCCATGACTGTGACTGAAACTTGAGTCCAGTATGCACCAATTTTTCTATTACAGTCTGGTGATACTTAATTTGCACAATGCTTAAGTAACCAGTTCTTTCCTCTGTAGTCTTCCCCAGGTTCTCCAGGTCACACACTTACTGAGTTGAACCTGTTACCTGTTATTTTTCACTGTCCCTTGAGGAATTTCCTTAACGTATCAAAGAAATAAATGGCTTGCCTCAAATCTAATCAATTTATTTATCTATTGGTTACTCATTCACCAGATACTTATTGAGAGCCTCCTGTGTGACAAGAGGTATAATGGTGAGGAGGACAGCATCCCTGCCTCATAGTTTACATTCTAGACTGAAATTAGGACAAGAAACAAATAGGTGAGTGTGTAATATGGTGCAAGGCAGTGAGAAGTGGGGAGTAAAGGAGGGTGAGTGACAAAGGGAGGAAGAGGGTGATCGGGAATGTAAGTGTGCCAGCGTGTGTGGCAATTTTACTGGCATTAGGTTATGTAGAGAAGGCTTCTGTGTGGAGCTGGCATTTGGGTGAGTCCTGAATAAGGAGAGCAAGCCGCTGTGGGAAGTTGTGGGAACAGTGGGTGAAAAGCATGGTATTTCTGAGGCTCTTCAAGAAGTCCCATGTGGCCAGAAGCATGTGATCCAGGAAGAGCAGAGTAGGAGATGGGGACAGAGAGAGGCAGAGGCCAGAAAATGTTCGACTTCTAAAAACTCTTTATCAGAGAGATTTTGCTTTCATACTCTTACTGATGTAATGAAACTATATAGTTGTGAGTATTTTAGTAGCATCTGATATCTTTTTGTTCTTTTATTCTTTCAATGATTTCTTTAGCCTATTGTCTGGTTGCTGAGATTAGGATGGAAAGTCCTTGTGAGCAGCAAACTGGGTTTCCTTCACTCTTGTGTGTCAGGATCTCCAGCTCTACGACTGTGGGAAGGGAGACCTTAATATTAATATTAATAATATAATTTTACATATTAGATTCTATATTATATATATAGACTAGAGGTATATATCACATATTATATATAATTGATATAATTAATAATACTATTAATATTAATACGAATATTGTTAATATTTGTGAAATGAGCAAAGAATCTGTTCTTTCCCCTTGGAGGAGTTTGGAGAATGCTGTTACTTCATTGGGGCTGTTGCTTTCCACCAGGTTGAGAGATGTGGTTATTCTACAGACTCTAAAGGAATGAACCTTGGAAAGAGCATGAATAAGCTGCATGTCTTTCTAGCCTTGAGTTGCTCTATGGATGAAACTCTTCAGTGTGAGGTAGGAAATTCTGTCTGACTTCCGCTCTTCAGATAGGAACATACAACTTAGATAAGTGCAGTTGATTCGTACATAATCCCGTAACTTTGTCCCGTAACTTCAGCTACCATTTTGAGCCTTAGGTGTTAGGTTATTGGAATGAATCTGACTGTGAGCTGGTTCTTAACTTCTGTGCCTCAGTAACGTATCTGTAAGATGAGATTATGTGACAGGATTTGCTGACCTACCTCAGACATTCTGTGTGTGATGACATGAGAGGGATGTTGGAAATTTGGTTTGTCTATTTTAATATGTAATAAGTAGTTAATGCTAAAGTCTGGTAGACAATCATTGTTACTAATATTTCTTGTTGTCACATGCAACATAATTTAACTTTGAAGTAAAAAAACAAACTGGAGGGGCACTGGGTGGCTCAGTGGGTTAAAGCCTCTGCCTTCGGCTCGGGTCATGATCCCAGGGTCCTGGGATCGAGCCCCTCATCGGGCTCTCTGCTCAGTGGGGAGCCTGCTTCTTCCCTCTCTCTCTGCCTGCCTCTCTGCCTACTTGTGATCTCTGTCTGTCCAATGAATAAATAAAAAAAATATAAAAAAAAAACCAAAAAACCCCAAACAAACTGGATTTTCCATTCCTAAAGGATGTGACTATAATTTCTTTCTTTGTCTTATAGACGAATGGCACAGGTATGAGAATTGAGGAGCAAAAATAAGGAACTTCCTAAATTTTCCTCCTAATCTTCTAGTCCCTTTGATTATGATGGGGTTTTCTACTGAGAATTCAGAAACAATTTCTGGGTCACTCTAATTCTTTGGAAACCTCATTGGTAGAGAGGACCTTGTCAGTGCGGAGCAGAAGTGAAATCTTAGTTCAATGATTCATTTATCAGATGTTTTCTTATCAATGTAGTGGGTGTAATCTTTAGTAGGTTATACAATGACTATTAACTCTTTATACTTTTGTACTTAGGAGGCTTAAAGTCATTGCACATATTTGGTATGATGACAACATGGGAAAGAGAGTAGTGTTCATGGTGATACTTTCTGTGTCCCTGTATGCCTAGAAAAAGGTAAGTGATGAGGTGAAATAATTATAAGCAACTGAGACAAAAGTCTACTATTGAGGAAAAGAATTTTCAGACTGTCTGCATTGATTAACTAGTTGGTTAGCTCTTCAGCTCTCCACTTTACCTCAGAAGCCACATTTTCTCCTGTGTCTTCACACTGGGTTTGAACTTTTGTAATCACTGAGATCAAACTTTTGGTCATAAGAAATAATGACTGAGATGAGTAGTTTGTGTTTGAGAATTGGCGCTTTGGTGGTTCTGCAGTAGGTGATAGTTTCCTCTTCTGCTTCTTCTAATGAGGAGAGCTTCTTCAGGGACCAGTACTGAGCAGATCTCCCGCTGCCTTTATGTCCTGCGGCTGCTTTGGTGTTGGCCAGCGCTAACTAGCAGGAGCTTGGATACCATCTCTTTCCTGTTGAGCTCTGAAGCTCCTGGCTTCACTCCTCCTCGCCACATTTCTACATGATCCCCTGCTGCAAGCTTGGGAATTGATTCACCGAAACAACTTCTTTCATTTCCAGGTGCTCATTTGAAGGACTCTTCACTCTGTGAAGTTTCACAGCCTTTGATTACCGTAGGACTTTAGGACCACATCAGAGAATTTAAAACACAAAGTGAAAATGTGGCCTGATATTAGAAGTTATTTCAATCGAAGTGGATGTGTTTTTCCAATCCATAGGAGGAGACAAGAAAACTACTATTGCTTTCCCATTCCATGCAGGCTCAGATGTAAACCTGTGCGGGCAAAGAGCTTTTTTTTTATGCGGTAAAAGCTAAAAACGTACCCATATTTCTCACTTTTCAAGTTATGACAGTCTTTCACAGCTGTCAATGATAAAGATGTTTTGGATACCATCCAGAAATAATCTCTAACAGGTTGCAGTGCTAGACATATGAGAGTTTGTAGAAACTTTCTGAGCTTTCTCAAGAAGGTACTTCTGACTGATCTTCAGTAGGATTCACTTTTTGAATTTTTTTTTTTTTAAATCCATGGTGATAGGAAAGGGAGTATCCTGAACTGTCTTGCAGCTGAAGGACAGGATGTGTCTACAAAAGCACTCTACTTTGCTCCCCTTCCTCAAACAACACTTAGAGAATTTTAAGATGGTGAAACAACAAGAACAAATTTGGCTTGACTCGAATTTTTCCTTATCTTAATTACTAGAATTAAGAATTCTGGAAAAAAAAATACCATAGTAGAAATAAAGACCAGAATTAAACCACTAAAATATGCCTTATAGAACTCATGTGTTATCTTTCCTGTACACTAAAGCTTTTTAAGACAAACATGAAAAGAGAGTCTCTTTCTCCAATTGGGCAAACATTTAGTTGAAAGCACAAATGGTCAAGTGTGAGTAGACCTCTTCAGGAGATTCCTAATTTAAGCGTAAGTATGTTTCAACATTCTAGATTTTTGTCTGAAACTTGGAGCACTTTTAGTCATGGGTTCAGTACTATATTTGGCAGAATCAGTGTTAGACACAGCCATATGAAGGTCCCCTGAGTATCTCTAAGTTTTCGTTTTGTATTAATAAAGACACAGATAAAGACTGTTTGGATAGTTTGATCCCAAGGGAAAAATGTATTGAACTTTCTAGTTTGGCATCCTTTGACACCATAGTGGCCCTGAGATGGGGATAGATGGGGGCATTCTCTGGCCATCTGTGGGGAAGAGACTCTTTTATATCTGAGAGATTTATGGCTTAGGGCATGGTTTTAGAGCTGAATTAAGTAAGGGATTCTTGAGGGATCGGAATTAAATACAGAAGCACTGATGGGAGTGGGCGGTGATGGTCATGAAGTCATTAGAGTCCTCCCAGGGTACAGTTTTTCAGGGAACCCTTCCCTGGCCTCTTTGGTTTCCTACTCGCTCTGTTTAATTCCTTCCCCCAGTCCCCAAGCACTGGAGATAACTTCTTTCTCTTTATACTTTTGCCAGTGTTTAGATCTTATGGTAGTCTGAATCCTGAGAACTTAATCTTATCATTTCTTGAGATTTTTCAAGAGTTATTTTTCCCCTTCTAGTAAGAAATGAAAGGTAGTAAGTAAAAGGAGTAGTAAATATGTTTTAGAGTAACTTCAAGTAGCTGGGGCAGAAAGGAAAAATGAAGAGGAAGGGAGACTAAGTTCCATGGTAGGAATTTGGTGTGCTAGAGCAGCCAAAAGAGGATTGGAGATTGGGATGGGGGGGGTACCATGGGGAGAGAGAGAGAAGGGGAGAATGAGAGTGAATATGAATGAGGTCTGAACAGGTGGGCACTGGTTGGATTATATAGGCCTTTGTGGACCTCTTAAAGACTTTGGATTTAAGCCTGAGTTCAGCGGGGAGCCATTGAAGGCACTTAAACAGAAAAGCCGTTAGAAAATTTTTGTGGTTTCCTCTTTGGTGGCTGTGTGGAGAAGAGACTGAAAGCCTGTTAGAAAAATCCAGTTGAGAGATGTTGGTTTGGCCTAGGGCATGTCTGTGATGGAGATGGAGACAATGAGATAGATTTGAGAGAGTTTAGTTGGATTGGTGGTGGATGAGAAGTGGCAGATGAGGGAGGAGGAATGTCAAGGACACCTGGGTTTTCACATGAGTACCTGAAGTCCTGACGTTAGGCAAGACTAGGATCTAGGGTGGTAACAACAGCCTCAGAATCTCAGGCCCGGGTGCCGAGGTGGCTCAGTGGGTTGGGCCTCTGCCTTCGGCTCAGGTCATGATCCCAGGGTCCTGGGATCGAGCCCCGCATCAGGCTCTCTGTTCAGCGGGGAGCCCGCTTCCCCCTCTCTCTCTGCCTGCCTCTCTGCCTACTTGTGATCTCCGTATGTCAAATAAATAAAATCTTAAAAAAAAAAGAGAGAGAGAAAGAAAGAATCTCAGGCCAATAGCACGAAGTCTTTAGTCATGCAAAGTGGGCTACACATCCAAGTGACCTTCCTGGGCAGCTGTCCTCTAAACTCAATGATTGGACGGCCCACCACTTTAACAAATGTGGGTCCACCAAATTTGCTGTGATAGGGAAAAGAGGACATGAAGATTCACGCACGGACGCTTTGGTCACTTCTACCCACATCTTGTTGGCCAGAGTAGTTGTGTATATGGGTTCATCCTTTTATTTCAAGGAGCTGGAAGTGTAATCCTCTCGTGTGCTCAGAAGAAGAGGAGATACAGAAAACCTGGTGGAAAGGTCTATCACAACCCCATTTTCTGATACGGAGAACTCCAAAGAGTTTTGTTTCAGATATGCTATTTGAGATGCTTGTGAGATAAATAAGTATCTGTATCAAGTAGGCATTTGAGGAGGAAGGAAGGATAGAATGAAGGCAAAGAAGAAAGGAGGCAGAGAGGGAAGGAAGGGGAAGGAGGAAAATTCAGGTTTTGTATATACATTTAAAATGTATCTATGGGATTTATGGGATTGCAAAGAGACAGTGTCTAGAGAAAGACTAGGATGAAGAAATGAGCCCTTTATTAGTTAAGCTATCCTGTGGGTCCACTATGGGGTGTGTTAGAATCTGCCACTTTACACTACACTGTCTGGGTAGAAACCTGGTCTGAAGAGAAATTCAGTGTCACCTCCCCAGCACTGGGAAGGATACCTTGAAAGAGGTAGTACCTGGTAACACCTATTAGGAGATAGTCATTGATATATTATATTATATTACATGTCTGTGTCCTTTCTGGTCAGCTTTGTGGAGATAGAACAAAACCAATCACTTTTCACTCAGCGAGTGTACCTTAACCAATGTGTACAGTCATAGAACCATCACCACAATCAAGATACACACCATTTCATCACTCTGATTTCTTTTGTGTGCCCTGTGAGAATCAAACCTGTCTTCCCACACCCTGGTACTCTCTGATGTATTTTCTATCGATGTAGTTTGCCTATTTGAGAGTTTTCATATAAATGGAATCATACAGTATGTGTTCTCTTGTATCTGGCTGCTTTATTTAGCATAAGGGTTGGTACACTTTTTCTGTTAAGATTCGGATAGTAAGCATTCTTGTAGACAAGAGGGTCTTTGTCGGAAGTACTCAACTCTTTTGGTTACGGCACGAAAGCAGCCTTGGAAAATATATAAACTGAAGGTAGGCAGCGCTGTTCCTGTGGAACTTTGATGAAAAAAAACAGGCTGAGGGCCAGATTTGGCCTGTAGGCTGAAGTGTGCTGACCCTTGATTTAGCACAGTGCTCTTCAGAGTCATTTCCATTGTTGTGTGTAATAATTAATTGTTTGTTTGTTTGTTTGTTTGTTTTGCTGAGTAGTCTTCCATTGTATGGATGATGTTCCACAGTTTGTTGGCCCATTCATCATTAAGTTGTTTCTAGTTTTTAGCTTTTATGAAGAAAGTTGCTATGAACATTCACTTACAAGTCACTGTTTAAACATATGCCTTCGTTTCTCTTAGGCAGATACCTAGGAATGGAATTTCCGGGTCACATGGAAAAGGTACATTTAATATTATAAGAAGCTGCCCAAACTGTTTCTTAAAGGAAATCAACAATTTAAAGATGAAAAAAATTATTTATTTGAGAGAGAGAGAGCGAATGCGACCGACTGAACAGAGGGAGAAGGAGAGAGAGAAGCAGACTCCCCACTGAGTAGGAGGCCCTGTTCTGGACCAGTCGCAGGACCCTGGCAATCGTGACCTGAGCCAAAGGCAGACACTTAACTGACTGAGCCACCCAGGCCCCCCAGAGACCTACTATTTAACCAATAATGTATGCGAGTTCTAATTGTTCTGAGTTCTTGGCATTGTAGTGTCTACTGGAATAAATATTTTTTAATATTTAAATGTTAATGGATATAAATGAATCAATGAAAATATATTGAGAATATTATCTAGTATCATAGATTTTTTTAGATGTGATTTTTTTAAATATTTTATTTATTTATTTGACAGAGATCACAAGTAGGGCAGAGAGACAGGCAGAGAGAGAGGAGGAAGCAGGCTCCCCGCTGAGCAGAGAGCCCGATGCGGGGCTCGATCCCAGGACCCTGAGATCATGACCTGAGCCGAAAGCAGAGGCTTAACCCATTGAGCCACCCAGGCGCCCCTAGATGTGATTTTTTAAATGACTACTTCTTCTGGCTTTACCATAAATTATTAAATGGATTTCCTGTTATTAAACCTTAAGACTTTATAAAAATTTCCTGTTGAAAACAGAGCAGTCACCATCTGTGTAGAGGGCAACACGTTCAATACTGCACTCACTGGTAAAGGTACAGAGTGCAATTACTCTCTACACTTCTTAGTGGCTAGTGGCTACACCATGTCCCTTTCCTCATGGGTTGATCTGGGGATTGGGTTGAAATTCTATGGAAATTTGATGAGCCTAATTTAATCGTACTTTTGAGTAGGCAGCCACCTTACCTCTTCAGGGGTATGTCAAGGAGTACCCTCAGGCAGATCCTGGATTTTTCTTAGAAGGGTATTTTGTGTCTCTTGGTCCCCCAGTAATTTGTCCCTTAGCATGTGTCTGAATGAATTTTTGCCTGAACAGTCTTTAAGTTAATGTTTGAAATGTCTGTCTACCTACCTCAGATTTTTTTTGTTTTTTTAAGTCTCAGTCAAGTTTTGTGGTCTTCTACTTTAAGCTGTGTAACTTTCCAGCGAGCTCTCTTATACCTGAGTGAATTGATTTGCTATTTAGGTTTTTGCCATAATAAGCTCATTAAATGCAGGGGCCTGATATCAAAAAGTCATTATTTCAGTTTTGGGTACTTGTTCTCAGGCTATATACTCGGACAGAGCTAGATGTCAGTTAAGATTATTTCTTGTTAGTGGGGATAAAATCATGTTATCGGCTTATAAAAGAGCCCCTCTGTTCTTTGTGTAGGGTTGTAGGAGAGTATATTCAACTCACGCAAAAGTTTATCCATTCATTAAGTGGAAAGGTAAAAAGATAGAGGCTGTCAAGAGATCCCAGTTTGACCTGACCAGAAGGTATGCTTGAGCCACGGGGTATTTTTCCTGCAGAGCTCTCGGAGGTAGGGTCAAATTGCAGGTTCTGTCGCAGTGTTAAGAAGTAAGTCTGTGTTGAGCCTGAAAAGCTTGGCCATGGGTTTCCTTCCATGGAGTCAAACTCAGAAGCAAGTTCACTACATCATGGTCAATATTATGTTAATGCCAAGTGGGAAGGTACAGCAGAGATCCGTAATGGAAAAATGTCTAAAGCCTCCTCCTTCCCCATGAACCATACTTGTTGTAGAATCCTAGATTTGCAGATTAAAAGAGCTGATATTGACTGGTTCTCTCTGTGGGCCAGGCCCTATTCTGAGCATCTTGTATGTATCAAGATCAAAGGGAGTTCAGTGTACTGGTACAGAACACAGACTTTTGGGCTGGCTAGATTGATAACTAGCCAAGGGAGTGGCTGGTTTCCTCAGTGACTGCATTTCTTCATTTTTAGCTTGGGGAGTATGACAGCACTTATGTCCTAGGGCTGTTGGGAGGGCTGAATGAGTTCATACACCTGTTCAGTTCAGGAGGGTGCCTAGTGTGTAGTAAGTTGTATAAACACTAGCTGTTATTATCCTCATCATATTACTCATCTCAAGAAAGCTGAGGGATAGGTACTGTGGTTTTGCCCATTTTACAGTTGGGTAAACTGAGGCACAGAGAGCAATTATCCCAAGTCCACAAGGCTAAGAGGTGGTGAAGTAGGATTAGAATACATGCAATCTGAGTCCAGTCTGTGGTTGTAAACGCTCTGTTCTGATGCCTCTCGAGTTAACAAGAAGGAAATGGCCGTGAATTTTAGGTATAATCTGCAGTGAAGGAAAGAGGCCCATAAGGAAGAGATGAGTAAGAGGAGGGTCTCTTATACTGGTGGCTCGGACTTGACCACTGGTTCCTCTGATTGAGTATACATCCATTGACTTGATAGTGGCCAACAGATTGGCCCAGAGGGTATCTTCTATTTGGAGTAGTCCTACTTCAGGAAATGGCATTGCCATCTCTTCTGTTAAGTGAGCTAGAATCCTGGGTCACCCTTAACTCCAGCCTTTCCCTTGTTACTGTATCTGGTATCATTAATTCCTGTTGGTTTTTATTTATTTATTTACTTTTTAAGATTTTATTTATTTATTTGACAGAAGGAGATCACAAGTAGTCAGAGAGAGAGAGAGGAAGGGACCCTGGGATCATGACCTGAACCGAAGGCCGAGGCTTTAAGCCACTGAGCCACCCAGGTGCCCCGATTTTTATTTTTTAAATGCCTCATAAATATTTCACCTTCTCCATTGCCAAGGCACTATATCACCCCAAGCCAAGGTCCTCAATCTCCTTCTTACCCAACTCCATCACTCTGACTACTCTTGCTGCATTCCCCTGTGCTCTTCCCATAGCCTAAGGCAAAAATGCAAATCTTATAATCTTGTGCCCTGGCCTAAAACTTTACCTATTTTCACATTCAAACCCACATCTGTCAGATTCCAAAACCTGTCTTCTTTCTCCTGCCATCTTGCCTTTATAAAGTTCGGAGCAGTTAGCTTTGATTTGGAGAAATGAAAAAAGTAAAATTCTTAGGTGTCAAGTAAAATCAGGTTTTCTTTGACCTCATTCATTAAATTCATGCCTCAGATAATTAGGTCCTAGAATCTGACCCCGTTACCAGACCTGTCAGCAGATCTCAAATGTTCCACAAAGATTTATAATATCTGACCTCTTTTCTGGGCAAGGCAGAGTATATCGTAATAGGAAAATGATAAGATGCATGACAGCCTTTTCTAATTTTTTTTCACCATCTCGTTCACTAATCTAGCTGGGTTTTTGGGGTGTGTGTGTGTGTTAGTTATGTGGTTGTTTTTATTATTATTGGTTTGGTTTTTGCCTGAGTCTTTATCAAAGCAGATATTAACAGGTTGAATCCCAAGTTTGCTAGAACTGAATGCAGGTAAAAAAGACTTTTTTTTTTTTTAAGATTTTATTTATTTATTTTTTTGAGAAAGAGGGAGAGAGTTCATGTGTGTGCACATGAGAAGGTTGAGGGAGTGAGCACAAGTGGGGGGCAGGTGGAGGCAGCGGCTGAGGGAGAAAGAGAAGCAGGCTCCCTGCTGAGCAGGGACTCTATCCCAGGACCCTGGGATCATGACCTGAGCTGACAGCAGGCACTTAACCGACTGAGCCACTCAGGTGTCCCTAAAAGAGACTTCTAAATCATCAGCATCCTGTTTATTTACCGAAGTAAATTTTAAAAAGTACTCAGCCAATGGCCACACTGAGTTAGAAGTCCCTCTGTTTTCCCTTTGTCAGCTTTTAATCTCCCCTCATCCCAGGGCATGTAAACTGAGTGTAGGGAAGGTCTCCCCAGGGGGAAGTGAAGAGGAAATGAGCTTGGGACCAAAAAAAAAAAAAAAAAAAAAAAATTCCATCCTGAGGTTGACAGGAAGCAGACTGGCAACTCCAGGCTGTAATCAGTAATACTGTTTTTTTTTAAGATGGAACTGTAGGCCATCTTTCCCCCAGTTTGGATAAGTTTTATTTTTTATCTTTTATTTTTAAATGAAGAGGGTAAGGAATTCCTAGATTCACGTGCATGCCTGTGGAAGAGCAATCCCTTTGTTCACCAGCTGCAAATGCTGGCCCACTGGATCCACTGTGATGTTGGTGTTTGTGTGGAAAACTCTTCAAGGTGTGGCCCTCTGTCCCTGTATATAGCATGTGCCCTAACAGCATTTTATCTTAAGGCAAATTGCAGCCAACTTGTAAGGGAACCCAGATAAAAAGCAGAAGAGGAGATTTCTATCCTACAATCCCGAGAG
Organism: Lontra canadensis; assembly: GCF_010015895.1. NCBI lineage: Eukaryota > Metazoa > Chordata > Mammalia > Carnivora > Mustelidae > Lontra > Lontra canadensis. Next base: position 33,165,455 of record NW_022630996.1, read on the forward strand.
TCTTGACCGAGCCTCCCAAGGTGAAGGAGATAAGAGAGAAAAGTCAGGTTTTGTTTTTTGTTTGTCTTGCTGGGGGTGTGGGCTCCCGCCTCAATACCAGAGGGATAAGCTCTCCAAAGCCCTGAAAATGGAGGAAATTCATGTTTTTGAACGGAAACTTTGCTGAGAAACTTTTCACAGTTCTGTCTGGAGCCAGGATGTGATACCCTAGTAGCAGGACTGTGTCACCATTGGCCATGGTGCCTTTGTTCCCAGTAAAACCCCAGCTTCTCTGGGGAGCAGTGGGGCCCAGGTTGGGCCAGCAAGCTCATCAGGCCCCGGGTGGGTCCTGCGTCCCCTCTGTCAGCTTGCTGCTGGTTGGAACATTACCGCGTTAGGGCTACTCACCTGGAATACAGGATAGCGAAGTCAGTGAGTGGGGAGCTGGATGGGTCTGCTCCTCATACAGCCAGGTGCGAAGTCACTCCTCAGAGCGGGCGTGACATGTGGCTGGGAAGCTGTACAGGGTTAATGGGACAGGTCCCTCTCTGTGTAGACAGCACCCCTGCCATCCATCTTGAGGGACTCTTAACTGTCTCATAACTGAAGACCACACCCACTTGTCCTTGGAGAGAAAGCATGGAGAAGTCTCCTCCGGTCACCTCCCTAGACTTAGAGAGCTTCCCTGTGAGACAGGGGTAGTGAGAGAAAATGGGTCTCTTTTGTTCCATCGGGTTATCTGCCTTTGAAAGGCAGGTGAATCCTTCCAGAATCTTAACACTAAACCTTCCCCTTACAATTCCTCCCGACCTAGTCTCTCACCTGGAAACTCAGGCTCATCTTTTGAAACTCAGAAAAAAGAAGTGATCATACCTACAAAACCTCCTGGGACTTGAAACCAGCATATCATTCCTTTCTAGTGTCAGAAGAATTTGTTTAGTTCTATTCAGATGCCAAAGAGAGAAAGAACCAGCATGCGGTGGGAGCTCTGTGTGTTTCATTAGGGAGGCTACAGGCAGCCGAACCCAGGTCCCACATGCCTGCTAAATCATTACCCACTAATACTACCCTAGCTGGCCCTGAGCTCATTGCTTTCTATGTTTAGTCTTCACAACATCCTATGAGAAGGTTCCACTGTCCTTCTGTGTCACAGAGGACAGCGAGGGTGGGGCGTGTTAGGTAACTATCCCAAGTCCCAGAGCCATGGGCATGGCGGGACCTGGCCTGACACCCAGGGGGACATCCAACCTCACATTCACTTGCCAGCTTGTGCTCCTCTGGAGAACTAAACCTGAGGGACTGAGGAGGGGGAGAAAGGCAGAGGCTCGTGGCATCCTGTGAGTGTGGCCCTGGGTTATGTGTGCGTTGCTGTTCCGCATGACTAATTCTGTCTGAGCTGTCAGGTGGCAGCCCTTCGTGGCATAGCCCAGCACTCCGCCTCCTGCAGAAGGCCCTTGCTGCTCATCTGATGCAATCGAATTTCCTAGGGTGGCCTTTAGAGCTCGGCTGTTGTTGGAGAGAAAAGGAGAAAGAAGTTACACATATTGTTTTTTGATCAGCAGGTTTGGAAACTTTGAGTCTTTGGCTCACAGGATGGGGGAAACGCTCCAGCATTTCCTGTGGCCTCGAGTCTGGGTTCTGAGATAGAGAGCTGGGCCTGAGCTTTTCTCCACTGGGGAATGTCAGCACACATCACAAGTGACAAGGCTTGCCTGCTAGGAGCGGGGGGGGGGGGGGGGGGGGGGGGGGGGGGTGGCGCGGCAGGAGGGGAGCAGTCAGTGGCATTACAACCACTGAAAAGGAATCTTTCAAACAAATATCCAAAAACCAGAATAAAGGAGGAAAGGTGTGCATTAGTTTGCAAAATAATGAACTTTCCAGTTGAGATGCTGATTCCCAAAGTGCAGGAGAGCTCCTAGTACAGGGCAGAGGGCAAAGAACCAGCAGCTCAGCTCCTGTCTTCCTCTCGCTTTTGGCAGGCTTCCTCCAGGAGGAAAGCAAATCTGGAGTAAGCCCTATTCTCACCTTTGTGTGCCTCTATTTCTATTCCTGTCTGATGGGACAAATGAACAGCTGCTGCTTGAAGAAGTGCCTAAAGGTTTTCTGAGAAAGGAATTCTGGATTTTAAAAATGCATCATTGGATTGAGTAATCCTTCACAGTTGTTTTTTTTTTTTTTTTTTTTTTTTAATCTCTGACTTTGCTTTTAAGGAACGAGTCATTCATTCATTTATTCATTCCCTCGTCTGCAAACTATTTATTGAGATGTTGTTTGCCACACCATCGGGTCAGGCCCGGAGCTGCAGAGATGAATAAGATCTATGATCCCAACCCTGGGGGGCCGTAAACTAATAGCATCAGCTGTGGAAGGGCGCCGTGGCAGGTGTCTCGCAAGCACCTGAGAAGACACTCGGGGCAGTTTCTCTTTAGCGTGGGCAGCTGTGGGGTCAGGGAAATACCTCGCAGGAGCTGGCACAGGAGGTTGCTGTGAAGTCCAGGTGGGAATGTTTGAAGCCAACCCAAGGGTGGCAGGAAGGACATTCCAAGGAGAGGGAACGTTATGAACGAAGGCAGGAGGCACAAGAATTTGCCACGGCCAGGAAATGGCCTGCAGTTTCAGGAGGAAAGAAAGCCACTACCTGTCTTGGTGCTTTTCCTCTCCACTCAGTGGAGCGTGGCCCACCTATGTCTGCAGTAATCCTGACATGGCCAGTCTGGGGCTTGCCTTCCGTATGCAGAGCTCCCCACAGCCCCTGCAGAAGGACTGTCGATGATCTTAAAGAAAAGCCTGTTTGCCAGACTGACAGAGTTGTCGTGTGCGGATTTGCGGGGTGTGCACAGGGGTGCAGTTGGAGGGTAGGATACACTGGTGGCGCTGAGAGGCAGGTGGGAGCAGGCTGTGGGGAGTTTATGTGATGTAGGTCCCGAATGACCATCTAAAGTTTTTTTTTTTTTTTTTTTTTTTTAAAGATTTTACTTATTTGTTTGAGAGAGAGAGTGAGAGAGAGAGAAGGAACAGGGAGAGGGGCAGAAGGAGAGGGAGAAGCAGACTCCCTGCTGAGCAGGGAGTCAACTTAGGGCTGGATCCCAGGACTCTGGGACCATGACCTGAGAGGAAAGCAGATGCTTAACCGTGGAGCCACCCAGGCGCCCTACCATCCAAAATTTTAAAACAGGAGCGGAGATGTTGAGATTCAAACTCTCAGAAATACAATATTCCGTTTCTTCTGCTGTTTATCCTCTGCTCGTTTGCACAGTAGAAGCTGTAGTTAATTGAATTTTTACTGTCCAATGTGAATTGGAAAGAGTTACTCAAAAGAATTGGGCTGCTTTCCTGGAGTTAATCCCATAGATGCAGGTGATGATAATTCAATATGGGACTAAAGGAAAGAGTTTTCTCTGCCACTTTCCACTGTATATCTGGCCAAGCCTCTTCAGCACTTCTTTTTTCCCCTGAGAAACAAAGGAGGCAAGTGGTCTCAAAGCATCAGTTCCCAACGTGTATCCCATGTGAAACTGGTGCCATAAGATGCTCCGTGAAAAAAATTTTTTTTCTAGAAAGATCCATTTGGGAAATATTATGTATTGCATATGACAATTTCACAGTAGATGTATATTACATTAAAGACCCAAGAAGCCCTCTACTAAAGGAGCCTTTTTAAAAATGTGGTATAGTGATTAAAAACATGGCTATGCAACCAGACAGAAGTGGATTAAGTTCTGGCTGAGCTCCATATTTGGATATGAGATCTTGGGCAAAGTACTTAATGTCTGTGCATCTTAGTTTCCTAGTCTGTAAAATGGTTTAGTAATGGTACCGATTTCATAAGATTGTTACAAAAAGTATATGGTACCTGAACTAGTTGGTTCCATAATTGGCTATTATTTCATTCAGTGTTTTACAAGAGGTTTAACTTTTTCTTTCCTTCTCTTCTTCTTCTTTTTTTTCCTTCTTTTTTTATATTACTTGACTTAATATTGAAGGACGCAGTGTTGTGTGGGAACTGCTGGGCTAAGGCTTATTTCTGAAATGCCTGCATGATTCCTGGTTGCAGGCCGAGAGAGGAAAAGCAGCTTCTGGGCAATGAAGACTCCATCAGAAATGTTGGCATGCAGGTATCGGAGCTCTAGAACCAGTGGATAAAATATCATTCCTGTTTAGCTCCAAGGTCAGTCTGTGTAACTTCAGTGGGTGTTTTGTGTGCCAGTTGTCTCTCAAGGGACTGGCGAGATTATAACTCAGGGCAGTAAACAGATATGATGAGATTGGTGTATTAGGGGTTTTCGATTACCAGTAATGGAAACCTTACTCAAACTCACTTAGCATATTTATGGGCTCATATATCTAGGAAGAGTATTAGGAGAGCTCAGAGAATGGAAGAAAAAGTGTTAAGGATCTGGAACTCAATGTATTAGGACTCTTGTCCTCTTTTCCTCTCTCCTCTTTCTCTTTGCTGCTTGTCTTGCCCCATTCCTTCCTATCACAGATGGCCCGTCCCCACATGGAGGGAAGAAGGTTGCCAAACAACCCCCCACAGGAAGACAGAACTCTTTCCTTCCAGGCCTCATGGAACGATCCCCAGCATTGGATTTGCTTGGATCACATGTCTGTCCCTCGGCCCAATCAGTCGCTGTTGCCAGGGAGATGGGCATTGTCATTGGCCCCACACATGCCCACTCTTGGTTGTGGGATGGGACCTGCCACCTGAAGAGAAGAGATGGGAAGGCTCAGTAGACCTTCCCATGCTAGAGCTGCATGCGAGCGAAAATGCGCCTAGAGTAAAAGGTTACAAAATGACCCCAAGTGGTAGCAAGGTTTTCATGTTTTTATATAAATTTCCTTTCCTATTGATTTAAGCCACTTAAAAAATTTTTTTATCTGTTAAATGATTCTTATTCCACATCTCATCTCCCCCCCCTTTTTTTGCAGTTAAAATAGTATATTCATGACTGTCACTGCCCACTTTGTAAAGTTGGTCCATATAATATGTTTTTATAAAATCAGGATTAGAATCTGTCACCTCAGTGCCCTGCTTTTCAACGAGGGACGATTTTGTCTCTCAAGGGATGTCTGGCAATGTCTGCAGATGTTTTGATTGTCTCCAATTTATAAGCGATCATTTGATTGTGTAACTGACATTTAACACTGGCCCGAGGCGAGGGATCCCTGCTAAACTTCCTGCAGTGCCCAGGATGAGCCCCACAGCATAGAATTATCTGATCCCAAATGTCAATAGTGCCACAGTTAAGAAACCCTGCTTTAGTGGTTTCAGGAGAACAGACCTTCTAATAGCCAGATATATTACTCTACATCTTATGGATTAAAAAAAAGTAATTTTATTTATTTTTAAAGGGCTTTTGCTTTTTTTCTTGATTGTATCAGTGTATGAGAGTGTTATTTTGCTCATATTCTCACCAATCAATAAATGTTTCTTACCAGTGTGATAGACAAAAAAGGTCTGATTTGCTCTTTTACTTTACATTTCTGTTACTACAATTAAGGGTGATCTTTTGGGTATTTATTGATCATACATTTCCTCTTGTGTGGACTACTTTTTTTAGGTTCTGCAAGTATTTTTTTAATATATTCATAAGAGATCATTATTAAGGATATTTATACCAGGTTGCTATAGCTATTGCAAATATTTTCTTGATTATTTATTTTTTGTTTTTAAATTTTTATGGTGCTTTCTAGAATGGCAAAATTTTAAGCGTCTTTGTATCAAATCATCTGCCTCTCCTTTGCTTCCTGTCTTCAGTGTTACACTGGCTTGCTAGGGCTGCCATAACAAAGCACCATGGACGGGATGAGTTCAACAAGAGAAACATATTGTCTCCCAGTTCTCGGGTCTGGAAGTCTGAGATCAACGTGTTGGCAGGGTTGGTTCCTTCTGAAGCCTCTCTCCTTTGCTTGCAGACAGTTGTCTTCTCACTGTATCCTCAGATGATTGTCCCTCTGTACCTGTCATGTCCAGATTTCCTCTTATAAGGGCAGTCAGGAATCCAGCCTTTGCTAATGACCTTATTTTAATTTAATTACCTCTTTAAAGACCTTATCTCCAAATACAGTCATATTCTTAGTTACTGGGGATTAGGACCTCATCATTTTTAGGGGAACACAGTAGCCCACCATCATCAGAGAGGGGCCTCCATCACCTCAGGGAATATGTTAATATTTGGGGAGAAGTTCCCATAATCATTATAAACCTATTATTTGTCACTAGTGGATAATGATGGCCAGTGAGGCAGAGGACAGTTTTCCTGGGGAGGAAGGAAGGGACATAGGAGTTAAAGCAAATCATTTATCCAGCTGTTTGGTGTTCCTTTCCCATTGATCTGCCTTTTGGCTTCTACTGGCCCATCTGTTGGGCTCTGTCAGTGTAATCGTGGGGACACACAGTTCACCAGGGCAAGTATGTTCATTTTTCCATTACACAGCTCCTATAGGAATGTCCTCTCAGGCTGCTTTTCTCTCTCTCCCCTTAATAGAGTTTGCTGGTGTAACAGAAAGTCTAGAAATAGGATAAAAGGGTTTAAAGCCATTACAGGGACCGAAAGCGAAAACAATATGGGAAATTGAGGGGGGAGGGGAAGATCAGGTATTTGGGAACGTTATGCATCCCCAAACCTAATCAAATAGATGGGAAAACATGTAGAGATGTAACAGATCTTTAAGAGACTACAGTGAGGTGAGCTTTCAAACTCAGAAGCATATAGAACTTTGGGCAAAGAACAATGTGTTAGAGACAGATTTCTAGATAGAATCAAGAACGGTTTCTCTCCGTTGTCTTGGAAACGTGGCCCAAAGCTAAGAAGGAGACATTCAGCAGAATGATAAAGAAAATTCCTACTCACTCCAGGGTTATGAAGTCACATCTAAATGACATGCAGACTTTGGTAACTAACTCCCAAAGAAAAAGTGATTCCTCCAACTCTCATTAAGTTCACTCAACTATAAACTAGCCATTTGACATGCATATTAAGGTTGTAGAATCTTCCTGTTAAAATGGGAATAAAATCAATCAGTCAGCAGGCAAGCAGGGACGTTGTAGCATTCGCCACCCATTTCCCAGTTGCCTCCAGGGACTTGAGAGTTAGAAGACAGAAGGGTTGGAGTGTCTAGTCTAGCCTGATGCATAGACTTCCCTCTAGAGGGTCTTAAATTTTAGTTTGCATAAGAATGATTGTATCAGGCTGTTTACATAAATTTACGAGCCTTCTATTTACTGGGCAATTTCGACAGCTTTAGGCTCAGTTTTATTGCTGGTGGCTCTGAAGAGCTAGATTTAACTGTTCCTCATGCAAATATAAATTCAAGAGGATAAAATGTGGACTTCCGAGGATAACCATGTGGACTGGATTATTCATTCTGCAATGGTGCACCTGACTCTACGCCTCAGGAGCCCGTCCATGCTGTTTGTTAGTGTGGGCAACTAATTGGACTTGTCAAGTGAATTCCCAGGGGACTCCCCCTAGCCTCTTGGCTTTCTCAATGACTCCTTTGTATACCTCTGCTATCTTGTTCTCCTCGGGGGCTCAGGGAGAGCCACATCATTGTATTCTCACCTATTCAACAGGCTTGGTCTCAACAGTCTTTGAGAAATAAATACCAGTTAAAGGGGAAGAAAAGCACCTTTGGTTGGTGATTCCTGGGTGGTTAGATGACCCCTCTTAGTGTAATTCTAGACTATTTTGTGTAGAAGGGGGAAGGAGGTGCTCAAAATGCATTTTAATTTTCATTATCCATTCTCTTGACCCTCAAGATTGTGTGTTCTTTGTTTTTAATAGGGTTACCTGATCTTTACACAGTCTGTTTTCACATTAGAACCTGTTTTCTTAATTATTATTCTGGGGCATATAATTAATCTGGATCCTGAATTAAAGTGATGTGGTATAGACATAGTACACTGTCTGTAGGATTCGCAAGTGAGTAAAAGAGTGTACCCACTATGAAGAGGAAGACTCCAGTACTGATCGTCTGCTTGTACTTACATATATGAGACTTCATAATTATTTAACAGGTTCTTGTTGTAGAATATTCAGTTGTTTCTAAGTTTTGGGAATCATAACCAAAACAGCAGTTTTCATTGTTATAGTTAACTGAATAATTATTTCTTGAGGAAATATTCTAGAAAAGTAAAATAACTTAGAGAATAGGAAGTTACATGGCTTTTGGTACAGTTTGCAAAAAGTACCTCTGGAAAGCTGTTCCAATTTATATTCTCAATAGATGGACATGGACATGAACTTTCTCCTTTAGGAGTCATAAACCAAGATTGTCTAGGGAGTCAAGTTATGACCCAGCTTCTATTAGAATTACTTTTGCCCTTATTTGGTTCCAAATTCCTTGTTTCAGGAATATGCCAGGCCTCAGGGCCTTTGCCCTTGCTGTTTCCTTGGCCTTTGACATAATTTCTCCAGATGTCCTCCTGGCTCACATTCTCACATCTCACAAGCCTCTTGAATGCTGCCTTCTCTGTGGAGCTTTCCCGGATTTCCCTATTTACCAGTGTACTTCTGTCCCTCTCACACAGATATGTTCCCAGGCTTCAGATGCCCCTTCCCTATTGCATTTTGCTCCCTATCCCTTGAGCCGATAAACAACTGGATTTGCTGTTGTACCCCCAGCTCTTGGCACAGAATAGGTAGGGCTCAGTAATTGTTTGTCGGATGAGTGACTGAACCACTGCTCTGTAGATCTGCTTTTGCCGGTTAGCACTGATTAGCCTCACAGCAGGCTTCCCTCATCATCCTTGGCAAAAGGAGCAGCAGTTTTGTTTGGGTTCATTTCTGGTACTTGTCAGCTCGGTGGAGTCCGTTATTTCTATAACTGCCCGTGTTGTAAGGTAGCCATTAGTAAGTCTGCTATCTCCCATCATCTCGGTGATGTCCAGCTGCCACTGAGATGGGGATCATGACTGACGAGGCTTACTCTGATCTGATAAAGAGCCAAAGGCACGTGTTTGATCAGAATCTTTATACACAGATCAATTTCTGAAAGGAAAGGACCAGAAACCCAAGAAAAGGGATGAAAGATTTGGGCAGTTCACAGGAACGTGGACACGAGACTTTGCCTCTTTATGTTCAACCTCACTTAAGAGAATAAGAGAAATACACATTAAAAGTACATGTGATATATTTTTCAATCTGTTAGGGGTACAAATGTTCCCGTCTGGTGGTAAGGCTGTGGGTAAATAGGCAGCCTCATCTGTTGCTGGCGGGAGCGTAGACTGGTGCAGGGCCTGTGGAGGGATGTCTGGAAATGGCTTTCAAAATTCACAGTTGCATATGCTCGGAGCACCTGTTTGGCTCTGTCAGTTAAGCAGTGGACTCTTGGTTTTGGCTCAGGTCATGATCTCATGGGTTGTGAGATCGAGCCCAGAGCTGGCTTAAGATTCTCTCTCCCTCTGCCCCTCCCCTCAAATAAATAAACCAGTCTTTTTTTTTTTTTTTTAAAGATTTTATTTATTTATTTGACAGAGAGAGAGAGAGACCACGAGAGAGGGAACACAAGCACAGGGAGTGGGAGAGGGAGAAGCAGGCTTTCTGCAGAGCAGGGAGCCCAATGCAGAACTCAATGCAGGGCTCAGTGCCGGGCTCGCTCAATCCCAGGACCCTGGGATCATGACCTGAGCTGAAGGCAGACGCTTAACGACTGAGCCACCCAGGCGCCCCCAGTAAAGCAGTCTTTAAAAACAAAATAAAACTGCATATGTTTTTTGACCCCCCAATTTCATGTCTATGCATCTGTCATACCCGCTTATGAGCGAAATGCTGAGTGCATAAGACTCTTCACGATAGCCTCATAATAGCCAAAAGTAGGAAATCACCTCAGGGGCCAGGCGATAGAGAACTAGCTTATCCTATAGGATACTTCCATAAAGAAAACTGCTCTGCCGCTGTAAAAGGAGCCAGGATGCCTTATTTGTGTTAATATACAAATATGGAAAATGAAAAAAAAAGTATGGAATGCCGCCTCTTTTTTATTAAGAGAGGGGGAACTGTAATATATTTTTGCATTTGCCTTATATACTTGGAGCCATTCTGGAGGGTCACACAAGAACTGGATAGCTGGAGAAACGGGTGACCGTGGACATGGGGTAGGTGTGTAACTTTACAAGGGGAGATTCTATGCTCTGTTTTCACAAACACCTTTAAGTTTTGCATCACATGAAAAGTCTCACCAGTTCAAAAATATGAAGTTAAAAAAGTCATCCTAGAGACACGGGCTAATCTGGGAGAGGCGGCGGTGGATTACCTTCCTTTGTGAAAGCAACATTGTTAATTCCAGCCAGAATTCAAGGTCCCTTCTGAATGCGGCATCAACCTCATCAGTCAATTGGCTTCCCCCACTCAAGGCGTCTGGGTGCACTGGCCTTGAGGAGGGAGCGTGTGCGCGCCTGTGTGCGAACCTTGGGGCATTTCTCCTTCCTCACCATATCCTGGTTGCTATAGTGCGGAGCTCTATTTGTGACACACAGAAAACACTTTAAAGAAACGCTGTTTCCTGACCATGACTTCCTGGGCAATCTGTTCTTCCGGAGACTGCTGAGCGCGAGAAGTTTCCGTGTGTTTCTGGACAGAGTGAGCCCAGCTCATTCAGACCCTGGGCACCGCGTGGAGCCCAGCCCCAGGGTAAGGGACACGCTGTCCCTCGCTGGGGCCGCGTCTCGGGGCTGCGGGGGCTCCAGGCCATCGGCACCTACCCCTCCCCTGTCTTCTCTCCTCAGTGGCCGCTGGCAGTGCAATTGGTGCCCTGTGAGTTCTGCACCCAGAGCCGTTTCTCATACCTAAAACCGCCAGTGAAAACAGGAAGTGATGAAGCAGAATTCACCCTGCATCGGCACCGAGCAACTTTTCTTTCTTTTTGTCATTCCTCATTAGGTGTAGACACGTGTGGCCATCTGCACTGTAGGATCCTGGTTCTACCGGCTTTGGACCCTCGGGGTTTACCATGCCGCCGCCCGCGGACATCGTCAAGGTGGCCATAGAATGGCCGGGTGCCTATCCCAAACTCATGGAAATCGACCAGGTCAGTAATGCCCGCCGCAGTGTGGGGGTGATTCTCAGTCTTCTTTCTGTTTTGGCATTTTCACAGACTTTGGATTGCTCTTTTTTCCCCCTCTTTCTCTGTCTGGCTGTGGTGAAAAATCTGTGCAATAATAGTTGCAGTGTAGTTTGATTTCTGTACCACATACAGCGGCGATGGATGGGGTTTTTATACTTGCTCAACGTGCACTCGGACTGTGTCAATACAGGGTTTGTGTCTGAGGCTGTGAGAGGCGGCAGGGCCTGTGGCTGGGGCTCTGGGCAGTGGACACAGTGAAGGTCGTCCTAGCCCTGCCTGGCAGGGGCTTATGAATATGGGCAGATTGTTTTGTTATAGGCAATACAAAACTTAATTTTTTGACTCACTTTTCCCTTCGATCTTTGCAGAAGCCAACAAGCGGATTATAGTAACAGCCTACTAATGAGGTGATTATTTCAGTCTAGAAGGACTCAGTCTCGCATCCCAGCCAATTATAATTTTGTCAGTATAAAGTGCACTGTGTCTAGTGTATTGTCTGGCATATAATGAATGTTCCAAATATTGACTGAATGAAGAAATATCCAGAAGATGTTTTAAATGGCCTTACCTTTAAAGGCATCCTTCAGCTTGGATTTTGACAGTCTTTGATTGGATCTGATCACAGATTATCTCAGGAAGGTTACTTATATCATTCCAGAGCAGATGATTTAAGAGGGAGAAAAATAAAAGGTTGAGACTTAATGTACACTTTGGGTTTCATAAAGCAAATAATATAGGATTCTAGATGGCTTTCGACATTTTCAAAATTAGGGTACCATGGCAACTCTACTTCTTATTTATGCTCTCAGCACTATTATATGATTATGATCTATACTTTTTTGCCCCCAGTTGGATTTTATTATCTGGCTGAAGAATACGGCAAGAGTTGTATGGCATTGTGCGGGGTCCAAAAGACTCATTAAAATAAATGATAAAGGTCACATCAGAATTAGTTGAGCTTGAGTGTGGATGTGAGAAAGGGTAAAATTTTAGGATTGTCGTCAAAAAAGGTGTCATCAGTCCAGCTCATCATGGTCATTTTAACTGCTCTCTGAGGTAGTTTTTGTGAGGCTCTAGAAGTAACCCACGCAGATAGAGAAGCCCACCCGGGAGTTTTATCCACATTTGTGTCAGCTAACAGATGTTTGTCCTTTTTCATGTGCTGCTTGAGAGAGGGTGTGAGCTGAATTTTAAAATATGTCTGGGACTCCTTGGTGCAGACTCGATATAGTTAGAATTAGTTTGGCTACAACCAACAGAGCCAACAGTTTCAAAGAGGAGTTGGCCTCTCCTACCCACATGGGCAGTTCTGGGCTGCCATGATGCCCCAGTGTCATGGGCCCAGACCCCTTCTGTCTTGTTGCTTTGCCTTCTCCATCTGTGTGGTTGAGGACCGTTGCTCGGGCTTTACTTGGGAGCTCCCTGGAAATGCCGAGTCTCAAACCCTACCCCATACCTCCTGACCCAGAATTTGCATGTTAGCTAGATCCCCGGGAAATCCTGTGTGTAGGTAAGTTTGGGAAGTGCTGAGCTGGATACTTGGTGCTCGAGTCCGAGCCTCCTCAGAATCACCTGGGGCACTTGTGTAAATGTTCTTGGGGACCCTCTGCCAAGAGATGCTCAGTCAGCGGTTTAGTAAATTACTTCCTTTTCATTCTGCCCGGGGCCCTGGGGTTTGGGAACCACTGCTGTAAGACAGCAGCTCCTGATAGACATTCTTCGGGGTTTGTGGAGTCCGTGTCCGTTCTTGCCTTTGGCGATGGCCTTTGTTCTGTGTTTTTTGTTCTGTCTTGATACTTTTTAAAAAAAACTATCTTTTATATTTTAGAACAATTTTAGATTTACAGAAAAATTGCAAAGGTTATATGGAGCATTTCCATACACCCTTCAGTCAGTTTTCCCTAATGTTTACGTCTTAATATATTAAGATACATATTATCATCCATTTAGGATTCCTTTCCCCAAACTAAGAAATTAACAATGGCACGAGACTGGTAACTAAACTTCCAACTTTATTGGGATGTCAGCAGTTTTTCCGCTAATGTCTTTTTCTGTTCCAGGATCTAATCCAGGAATGCCAGCCGCATTGTAATATAGTCGTCACGGTTCCTCGGTCTCTTCCAGCCCTTGAGAGCTTCTCAGTCTTTCCCTGTTATTTCATGGCCTGATAATTTTGAGGAGTAACTTTATTTCAATACAATTTCAAATGGAGAAACGGCAAAGAGCCTCTGACTGCCTTTTATCCAGATTCTTTAATTATTAATGTTTTGCTTCATATGCTTTATGGTTTTCTCTCTCTTTAATATATATCTTTTTTCTGAACCATCCAAGGGTGATTTGGAGACATCACCCCCCTTTACCCCTGAATACTCAGTGTGTCTTTCCTAAGAAGAAAATCATTCTCTTTTATATAACCATCTTCTCTTTATAAAAGCGAGGAAATTGAACCTTTGTTCAAAACTATCATCTAACTCTGCGTCCGTCCGTAGCCCATAATCAGGAATTGTCACTTGCCCCAGTAATGTCCTTTATAGGTAATTTCCCTATAGGTGTTTTCCCTCTGGGATCATGTATTATTATGTTTATTGCCGTTTCCCTTTGGTTCCCATTGATCTGGAATATTTCCTTAGTCTTTCTTTGTCTTTTGTGACCTTGATAATTTTGTAGAGTACAGGACAGCTTTGTGGGATGTCCTTCAGTTTCAGTTTCTCTGGGGCTTTCCCCCCAGGTTTTGCATTTTGGGGTGAATTGCCAGAGAGATGACAAGTGTCCTTCTCAGGGGTCTTGTATCAGAAGGTACATGATGATTCCTTGTGTCATTCATGGTGATGATTCTGGTTTTAGAAATGCAGATACTGAGATTCTTGGAAGTTCAGTGATTTGCCAGTCCATGAGACCAGGACACAAACCCAGACCTCCCTTACTCTCAAGACTGAACTTCTAAACAGTTGGCTAAATTGTGGGCCTCCTGGCATTGCCTCACACAAAGAGTTAGAATCCCAGCCCTTGATGGCCCTGCAGCTGCTGGAGTTGGAGGAAGAGCCTAGCGGCAGTATTGGTATCATGTGGTCGGTCTGTCTTTCTTTCTTTCTTTCTCTCTCTCTCTCTCTCTCTTTCTTTCTTTCTTTCTTTTTTTTTAAAGATTTTATTTATTTGGGGTGCCTGGGTGGCTCAGTGGGTTAAGCCTCTGCCTTCAGCTCAGGTCATGATCCCCGGATCCTGGGATTGAGCCCCGCATCGGGCTCTCTGCTCAGGAGGGAGCCTGCTCCCCGCACCCCTCCCCCACTGCCTGTCTTTCTGCCTACTTGTGATCTCTCTCTCTCTCTCTGTCAAATAAGTAAATAAAATCTTTAAAAAAAGATTTTATTTATTTATTTGACATCGATCACAAGTAGGCAGAGAGAGAGGAAGGGAAGCAGGCTCCCCGCTGAGCAGAGAGCCCGATGCGGGGCTCGATCCCAGGACCCCGGGATCATGACCTGAGCCGAAGGCAGAGGCCCCAATCCACTGAGCCACCCAGGTGCCCCTCAGGTGGTTTCTTGATCACATCAGAACTTGGCACAAGAATTAGAAACATATTTGCACATGTAGTGAGGACTTAAGCAATGATTGTCACTTGGGTTTTCTTCTAATCTCCCATGTTCAGTGAGCGTCGCATACCCTGCCTCTTCCCCATGGCACGTTACCTTTGTTCAGAGAGCTCTTTGTTCCTTTTTACCCTGGGTGGCTACTGCTTCACTAAAAGGTTATTTCTGGGAGTTGGGTTAGGGATTGCTGTCTCGTGTTCTAGAGCCTTGAGTGGCCTTCCACTTGTCACCTGAGTTGTCGCTGAATGTTAACTTAAACCAGTGGTCTGACTCGACCTGGAATGTGCCCAAAAATCACCAGGGAGCTTGTGAAAACAGCCCAGTCCCAGCCTAGGTGCAGAGATGTTGGTGCCATTGGCCAGGGGCGGGGGCTCTTTATCTGCTTCATGATGAGCACTGAGTGAGTTTGATGGGGCAGGAGGTGGTGGTGGGGGGCTCCCACATGTCATGGGCCAGGGGCTCATGAGAAAGTCAGGAGTCTGAAAATGGCTCCTTCTCTGAGTGCTGTTTCTCTGGTGCCCAGAGAACAGTCCGTCCTTAATAAGTGGATATTTAATTAATGGATAACTGGGAGAGGGAGCTTCCTGGTGAGTGGGGATCATATCTGCTCAGCCTTGCTCTACCCATGCCCGTTTGGTTCAAGGGCATGTCTGCTCGCAGTAGACTGGTTTGTCTTCTTTGTAAATTGTGAGGAGACGTTTCTGTGTTTCCACTCAGCAGGAAAAGGCCCTGAGGGCTTTCTCCGAGTGGTTCTTGCGCTATCCTATGAGGCTGTCAAAGCAGGTGTCGGCCTTCTTACTGGCGGCTTCTGCTTTTTCGCTGCCTGTCGCTGGGCTTTCACCCTCAGGACCCACTTGAGGCTGCTGTGGCTGGGTGTGGGGGCACACTGAGCCTGAAGGGCGCCCACCCACTCGTCTGGTTATCTCACTGCTTTCTGCCCAGCATAGTTCTCAGTCAAGAGCATGGAGCCCCTCACCGCTCCAACGAGAGGCGTCCTGCCGAGAGCCAGGGTGGCCTAACCGATGCCCTCCAGGCTCCAGGACTCCGAAACGGGGGTGGCCCCGTTTCTGTGAGAGCCTCACTCACCCTCTCGGAGCCTCAGTCTTTTCGTTTTGTAAAGCTGACGTCATCATTTTCCACTTTCATGATTGTTGTGAAGAGTAAAGGAAATGTGCGACAAGAATGTAGGACATCGCCTGGCTCAGGGTCATCACTCCGTAAAGGCAGCCCGCATTGCTGCTAGTGTAAGCACGTTCTCATTCGGTTAGAAAGTGAGGCCTGGGATGCGTGGGTAGCTCCATAGGTTGAGGGTCTGACTCTGGCTCAGGTCGTGGTCTTGGGGTCCTGAGATGGAGCCCCGTGTCTGGCTCAGCCCTGCTCAGCGGGGAGCCTGCTTCTCTCTCTCCCTGTGCAGCACCCCATGCTCATGTTCTCTCTTGTGCTCTCTCTCGAATAAATAAATAAAATCTTTAAAAAACAAAAAAAGAAAGGAAAAGAGACATGCTGGTTTTCCTTTTTACCTGCCTTCATCATGAACAGTTCCCTAACTTTCTCCTTCTTTCTTTGCCTAATGTTGTTAGTGTTTAGGAAGGAGACACAACTAAAGAACAAGCGGGAGGCGTCGCCTGGCAGTAAGGGGGAATGCTAACGGGACACGCAGCCAGTTTGTGCTGTGGAGTCTTCTCTGGCTCCCTAGCACTGCTCCGTGATAGCTGCTTCCCTGTCTTGGCTACTCACCAGCACTCTGGGCGGCAGCTGTTCTGCCCCTGCACATGCTCCCCAGGCCCCCGTTTCTCCTGCCCCTGCACGGCTTTCTTCCCAAGTTGCACACCGAGGCCGCAAAGCCTCCGCTCCTGTCTGTGCCTCGCAGCTCCTCTGCTGATGTGTTTGCCTCCCCGGAGCCCGCGACGCCTTTGTCTCCTGCCGTCCTCTTCCCCCTCACTGCCAGCAGAACAGGGAAAAGGTGTGTCCTGCTTTCTTCCCAGGGCGTTCAGTCTGCCCCAACCCCGTCTCTTCGGCTCTTTCTTCAATAAGCTTACTTTGGAAGACCCTTCTCTCGACCTAGCCATTCTCTTGCTAGCATGTGATTTATTTCTTGTCTTTCCATTCCGAGTTGATTTAAATGTTGCCAGTATATGCCACCCCCTGTGCGGCATCAGCGTCTACTTAATGTTAGGGTGAGTAACAACTTGCCTCTCCCCGGAGCTGCCCTCGGATGGCCGCAGTGCCTTCTGCTTCGTTAAATCAAGTGGTCTTTGCTCTGCCTTGGTTGGCCTCGCTCTCCTGGTTACACTTGGCAAAGCTGCTCCTTCTCATCTTCTTGAAACACCCCCTTCCCTTCATTAAGCTGAGATTCTCCCCCCTTGTCTGATTAGGTGTTGTGAGTTTCCTTCATGATTCCATGTCTCTCCTTTTGCCCAAATCTGTCTCAGCCTCAATGCGTAGCCCTCTGACACTGATACTGATCCTCTTGGTCTAGATTCCGTGTGCTCTCTGGGCTCTAAGTAGAACTTCCAGCTAAGTAATACCAGCTCTGTCACCAGCCTGTCCGGCTTGCAGGCCATCAGTCCTTCTCTGTTTGATGGATACATTATTCTCTATATAAACCCTCACTTGCCAATGGAACACAAGCAGGTGGTTGGTGAAACTGCCCAGACCTAAACCTGCAGAAATGTGGTCTCATAGGGGCTACCGACTTTTGGAAGTTACTTCATGGAGAAGACGGATGGATCGGATGTGTTGCTTCTATAGCCCCAGGTGTGTTTTCTCTGTCCTGTCTGTACAAGGAGATAGAGCCCTCTTGTACTGAGGAAAAGCTAGCACACGCCATCCTGGCGGGCAAGGGTCTGGATCATCTCTATTATCTGTGCACCAGACAGATGCTTGGGAAGACTGAGACCCGAGGTTTGGGCCCCAAAATGATGACGGGGAGAGATGCATGATCTTCAACTTCAGCTGGATCCTTCTCGAAGATCCTTCTCAGATGCTTCAGGGGTGAGGGCTGTATGCAGTGTGCTTCCATGCCCTCCACGTTCACTCCTGCAATAGCGGCTTGTATCGACCTGTGTTGGTTTTAGATATTTTGGGGAAAGATTCTGTTTGAGGAGAGTATCACAATTGAAAAAAAAAAAATCATGGAGGTGATTCTTGAGTGGTCCGGAGACTTGAGTCAGATTGTTTAACTTGACTCCATCTGTGCTCCATGATTTCTCTTCATATCATCCAGGGTTCAAGGTATGTGCAGGTGCTGTGTGAGATTTTCAAGTACCCTCTTGCTTTAGAGAAGCTGCCCCTTCAGAAGTGTGTTCCTGTGTGCTTAGGTACTGGTTCATCACCTGCGGTTTCTTTCTAACAGTCTCTCTAATCCCACCCCGCTGGGATTCCTCCTGCCCTTGTGTTCAGCTCTTCCTTTCTTTAAATCCTGGCTTTGGGAAGTGCTGCCCAGAGCGTCTTTCCTACTCAATCCTTCTTTTGTGTGATATCATGCAGTTCTTTCTCCATCCTTCTAATTGCTTACACCATTTCTTTTGCCTGTAGATGTTATTCAGTTAATATATTCGGCACAGAATGTTCCTTACATTTTTTTTTTTTTAATGTACGCATGTGATTTGAAGTAGATTATATGCTTCTGGTCAGCCTGTGTCTTAGGTACATTTGTAAGCTATGATCCCTCACATGGATTTCTGTTTCTGTGTGTGTCTGCTTTAGGTTTGAACTATGAGCAGTAAGGATGAGAGTAAAACATTGCTATTCTCCATCCTCTAAACAGAAGAATTATGGTAGCACCCCCCCTACCCGTATATGGTTGGGTATTTTATTTCCTTATGAGAAAACCTACATGATGTGCTTTTTTAGGCAAGCATGTACAGAATGACCACCTGCTTTTCCCCCTTCAACTGTCCTATTTCTGTAGTTTATTTAAGATGTAATCTAATATGGATAAATTTGATTTACCCAAGACCTTCCTAAAGCTCGTTAATTGCAGAAAGCACATTTACACTGTTGTGCTTGACGTTGGAATTCTGTGCATTCTGTCCGTAACAGTGACAGTAGCAGTAGTGACAATCACATGGGCCATTAGATCAGCACATACTGTGTGCCCTGCATGGACTCTTTCATGCCCTTACTACAGCCCACTAAGGCAGGCTGTAGACTCCCCATTTGTAATTTTTCACAAGTTCATCAATCTGCCTCAGGTCACACAGCTGGGAAGCTCCTGATTTGAATCCAATACCACATGATGCTAAAACCCAGGCAATTTTTACTAAACTGTAAATCTGTCTGGTAACTCTTCTTCTTCTTCTTTTTTTTTTAAATTTCATTTCAGCTTTATCAAGGTATATTGACATATACAATTATAAGATATTTAGAGTGTACATCACAGTGATCTGATGTACAAATATACTGTGGGAGTCTTCTCCCCCAGTGAGTTAATTAACACGTTCATCACTTCACATATTTGTCTTGTATGTGTGTGTGTGTGTGTGTGTGTGAGAGAGAGAGAGAGAGAGAGAGAGAGAGAACGTTCTAGTTCTACTCTTAGCAAATTTCAGTTATACAACACAGTGTCATCAACGGTACTCACCACGTTACACATTAGGCCTTACTCAGCTTACAGATGATCGTACTTTTTTACCAGCCTCTCCCTATTCCTCCACACACGCCCCTCACCCAGCCCCTGACAACCACTTTTCTTTTTTTTTTTTTTTTTTTCAAGATTTTATTTATTTATTCGACAGAGAGATATCACAAGTAGACAGAGAGAGAGAGAGAGAGAGAGAGGGAAGCAGGCTCCCTGCTGAGCAGAGAGCCCGATGTGGGACTCGATCCCAGGACCCTGAGATCATGACCTGAGCCGAAGGCAGCGGCTTAACCCACTGAGCCACCCAGGCGCCCGACAACCACTTTTCTATTCTCTGTTTCTGTAAGTGTGATTTTTAAAAAATTCCATCTGTAAGTGACACTGTGTGTAGCATTTGTCTTCGTCTGACTTCTTTCACTTGCCTGGCCATTTCTTTTCAGATTCTCCATCTCTTCTGCCCCCTCCCCAGCTGGCCCCACCAACAGCAGCCTGATTCGAGCAGACACATGCACCATTGCCAGTTTGCTTGTTCTGTCCGCTAAGGGTGGGATCTCCAGGGACGCATTCTGTTGTGAAAGCAAAGATGGTATTTTTTTTTTTTTTAAATTAGGGAAAATGTGGCAAGTGGCCTGGGTCACTACAGAAGGAGCCCACCTCCTTCTGTGAGACGTCCTTTTGAGGCCAGGCACTGCTTACAAGCATGGACTGGCGATAGACTCACATGGACTCAAAGTCTGGGCTGTCGCTTAAGAGCTGTGTGACTGGGGACAGGCCTCCTGCTTTGTAAGGAAGAATTGGCAATATTCGTACTTCCTTCCTGGCATTGTGGGGATTCAGTGAGATAATCACTCAGCACTCTCCCTAATAATTGTAACCATTAGGAGTCAATTATGAATTTTTCTGAGTGGTACATAGAAGATTGCAAGCTTTACGCGTTTCACACAAGATTGGAAACAATAATACAAATGTCCCCTTGAGTGCATTAAAGTCAGTTCTGTAGCCTGAAAACCCATAATTCCCATGACATTTAAATGTGGACAGCCTGGTGCACTAAAATGACAGCTGAGCTCTAAATAAGAAGTTTTGAATTCGGAACTTTAAGATCGCATGGCACACAGAATGCACAAGAGGAACGTACTTAATACCACTGAACCGTACGTTTAAAAATGGTTAAAAATGGAAATTCTATGTTATGTGTAGTTTACCACAATAAACAATTTTACAATTCCGTAGAATCAGGAAAATGAGACTGAATTTCTGGAATGGGAGGTTCCAACCTTGCATGGCAAAAATTAAAAGTCCTGTGATTTTCCTAGATGGAAATCCTAGAGGATTTCCAGCCTCAGCACCACTGACATTTTGGACCAGAGGATTCTCAGTTGTGATGGCCGTCCCGTGCATTGTAGGCTTCAAGCAGTATCTTGGCCTTTACCCAGCAGGTGCCAGTAGCACTCCCTCCCCCACTTGGAGCAGCCAAAAATGTCTCTAGACGTTGCCAAATGTCCCCAGGGCAACAGACAAATTTCTCTCTTGCGAATGGACTGAATTAGTAGTTCCCAAGCTTGGTTCTGCACTGGAATCGCGTGTGAAATATACTGAACATACGGAGAGGATTGTTTGTAGGTACAGTTGGAGGCCCAGGGGTTCCTTTTCTTATCCAGCTCCCTGGTGATGCTGGTGCTCTGGGACCCAGATTTGGAAGTCACTGTTGTGAGACCTTCTGGATTTCTTTCTTTCTTCCTCTCTTTCTTAAAGATTTTATTTATTTATTTATTTGTTAGAGAGAGAGAGAGAGAGAAAGAGAGAGAGTGAGTGCACAAATAGGCAGAGCGGCTGGCTGAGGCAGAGAGAGAAGCAGGCTTCCTGCTGAGCAAGGAGCCCGATGCAGGACTCGATCCCAAGACCCCGGGATCATGACCTGAGCCAAAGACAGCAGCCTAACTGACTGAGCCACCCAAGCATCCCTGGCCTTCTGGATTTCTGATGCTCTGTGCTGGTGACACCTCTGGTTCCCACAGTAGCCTTCAGCAGGTACCTCACACCTTGAACCGTAGAATGGTCCTTCTAATTCTTCGCCTCTCCTCGCTCTCAGAGTCCAAACAGCACCTGCAAGAGCTCCTTCCATTCCACACGACAAAGATGCACCAAAGCCCAGGTGATGCTGTGCTAGTGCTTTCTGTGACGTCATCCTAAGGTAGGATGACATTGTGATGGGAATGGTCATCCCTCATCTGATTTTTGAACCTGTCGGCTTTGGCATTATAGCAGTTATTTCTTAAACTTCCTTTAAAATGGAGTGACCAGGCTACTTCCCTTTCTGGTTTTAGCTCTTTCTCTACGTGACGGAGTCTATCTAACCTCATAAAATAGAGTTTGCCATGCTTTGGAAGAGGAAAGACAGCAAACATATTTCTCCCGTCAACCAAGAGCTCAGTTTAATTGAGCAAGAATGAACTCTAGCATTCCACTTTTCTTTCTGAGAATGAATTGCGGATTTTAGTTTGGTTTCTAGGTGGATTTCCGCAGGGAAATCTTTCTGCAACGGGGTGGCTGTGGTGAGAGGAAACATAACTTTCCTTGTTCCCACTGTGCATTCTTAATATATTATTACATTTTATTAATTGACTTTATTAAGATTTATTTTTGTCCTTTCATCAAAGCCATCCATAGTCAAAACACAACCAAATGGCTTTGAGATAAGATGTATCCATTTTCAAAATGGTTGTGGGAGCGTCTGGATGGCTCCAGCGCTTAAGCGTCCCAACTCTTTCTTTCTTTTTTTTTTTTTTTTAAAGATTTTATTTATTTATTTGACAGAGAGATCACAAGTAGGCAGAGAGGCAGGCAGGGGGTTGGGGGAAGTAGGCTCCCCACTGAGCAGAGCACCCAATGTGGGGCTTGATCCCAGGACCCTGGGATCATGACCTGAGTCGAAGGCAGAGGCTTAACCCACTGAGCCACCCAGGCGCCCCTTGACTCCTTTTTTTTTTTTTTTAAAGAGATTTTATGTATTTATTTGAGAGAAAGGCAGAGAGAGAGAGAGTGCACGAGGAGTGGGGGACAGAGGGGAAGTAGACTCCCTGCTGAGCAGGGACCCGCCCCCCACCCCAAGTGGGGCTCGATCCCAGGACCCCAGGATCACTAGCTGAACTGTGGCAGTTGCTTCACTAACTGAGCCACCAAGGCGTCCTAAGTGTCCAGCTCTTGACTGGGGCGCAGCTAATGATCTCAGGGTCACCAGATTGAGGCCAGCCTAGGACCCACCATAGGCCGAGCTGGGCATGGAGCCTAGTTGAGGTTCTCTCTCTCTTTCCATTTGCTCCTCTCCCCTCTAAAATAAACAAACAAACCCAAAAACCAGAGTTGTTGTGGCTGGGTCATTGCTCTGGGACAAGTTTGTGGTGATCTGTTTGGGTTCGTAGGTCTCATCACCGTAAGACCTGCTGATCATGTCCAACTCACTTCCTTCTTGACCTCCTGACCCATACAAACAACTGACTATCAGCGCATTTGCCTTGCCCATCTGTATGTCCCTTGCTCCACAAACTGAGTATATTCTCAACTGTCCTTATTGTTCCTTCTCCTCCAAAACCTGTGTAGTTTTGCTTCAGAAGCTTCATGTTTTCCTCTTCCCAGTGGTAGATGTGAATATGCATTCAGTTTGCTGAAGCTGAAACTGTGTGTCCTCCTGGGCCTTACTCTCTCCCTTAGCTTTGCTGTCTAATCAGTTACCTCTGAGAACTTGCCGCCTCTAGTTCCTCTTCCTTGCACCTGCTGCTGAGGCTCTGGCCGGGCCTGTTCTCTCTGGGTCATGTGGAGGAAGAGAGAGACCAACAAGGGAGGACTTATGCATTAGTGTGGCAGCTATGCCCCAAAGGCAGAACTCTGAAAAAGAGAGGGCAATGTCTACACAAGCAGGAGATTGTGAGTACAAAGTAGGCAGATGTACATTGAGGACTATATGGATGTGGGAAAGAAATAACTAGAAATCTTAGAAATGGAAAATACACATATGGTAAGTGAAATATTAAAAAACACTACAAAAGATAAATACAAATAATAAAATGCATTGACAAAGTAGCTCTAGAGTAGATTTGGCTAAAGAGAGAATTGATAACTTGGAGGATGACAATGAGCACTTCAGCCAGGACATAACCCAAAAGATGAAAGAATGAAAAATATGAACGCAAAGTTGTGTTAAAAGGGTACATTAAGGGATTTCGGCCTATGTCTAATGGGTAGTCCTGTTAATAAAGAACGGACTGAATGGTGGAGAGGCAATACTTGAGCAGACCTTGGCTAATATCCTACCTCTCTGGAACTGAAGTGAAATTCCACAGTGGGAGAGAACAGGGGCTCTGGTTTTGGCTGGTTGGATGAGAAGAGGCTCTGCTATGAGTAGCTAAATGGACTTAATACTTTGTCCAGGAGCCACAGGGGAAGGAAAGGTTTATCAGCAGGGGATCGACACAGTATGATTTGTACTTTTAGAAGATTTCTCTGCTGAAATCTACCTAGAAGGCAGCCTACAATCTGCAATTCATTTTCAGAAGGAAAAGCAGAATGCTAGAGTTCATTTTTGCCCAGTTTACACTGAAATCTCAGCTGAGGGGAGAAATATGTTTGCTGTCTTTCTCTTTATGTTTTGTGAGAGAGAAAATGAAATAAGAGACATTAATTAGGCAGTCCTTGCAATATCCAGGCAAGAAGTGATATGCCGTAGCTTACGGTAGTGATGGGAGACAGAAGTGAGACACATGTCTCATCAAGATGTATAAGAAGATTAAATTAACAGGAAACTGATGATTGATTATATGTGATAGGGGGTTAAGGGAGAGGGGATATGCTGATGATTTCAAGATTTCTTGTGGGAATAGCTGGGCAAATGGTGGTGACAGCTATCATGATAGAAAACACTAGCAGAGGGATATTTAAGTGGACTCACAGTCCAGAACTTGACAAATGGATTCAGGAGAATAAGGCAGGTATCTGTATAGTTGTAAGTCTTTTCATATTTTCTTTGGGTTTTAGTACAGGCCAATTTGTACACCGATCTGTTCTCTTGGCCATCAGGGCAGTCACCTATCATTAGAAAATGCACGTTTGATTATGTCACTTTCCTGCTTAAAAACTCATGATAGATCCAAATTGCTTAGGCATCTTTTGCCTCTGGCTTGCTTCTTGGTTCCCTCTCTCCCATTCGTGCATATGATGACATTGTCAGCTCCTCTGTATGCCACACAAACATCCATTAAGCCATGCCTTTGCATTTACTATACCTTCAACCAGAAGTGCCCTGAACATCTACTTTTAATTGCTTCTCTGTACCCTTGGGCAGAATAAAGAAGAAAGTTTAGAGAGTCACCCATGAGATTGACTGGGTAGGGCTGACAAATAATAGGAAGGGCAGGGAAGCTGTAATGTTGACTGAAAACTTGCTTTCTGGCAAACTAGAAGATGATTAAAAGTTGGAAATTGAGAAAGAGAGTTGTGGAGGAAAGGTTTGAGTTTGAGGTTATGGAAGGATACACACTCAAGTGAAAATGGCCTGAGGCAGAAGGGGACTACAGTGAAGTGAACACTGGGGGTGTGGATTTGAGCCTATGATAAGAAGGGGACCTGAGCACAGAGAATTCTACTGGATATCAAAAGTCTTAGTGTTGGGGCTCAGTGGGTTGTGTGTCCGACTCTTGGTTTCAGCTCAGGTTGTGATCTCCTGGCTTATGAGATTGAGCCCTGCATCGGGCTCTGCACTCATTGGAGAATCTGCTTGAGATTCTATCCCTCTGCCCCTTTCCCCAATCATGCACGCATGCACTCATGCTCTCTCTCTCTCTCAAACAAATAAATACACCTTAAAAAATAGGCTCAGTGTTGGGGTGCCTGGGTGGCTCAGTCAGTTAAGCGTGTGCCTTTGCCTCTGTCATGATCTTAGGGTCCTTGGGATCAAGCCCTGCATTGGGCTCCCTGCTCGGTGGGGAATCTTCTCCCTCTCCCTCTGCCCCTCCACCCTGCTCATGCCTCTCCTTCTCAAATAAGTAAATAAAAAACTAAAAGAAAAGTTCAGTGTTAACTTAGGATTTCATCATGGTGTGCGTGAGTAATGCATGATGAAGGGTCATCTACTGTTCTCACGGTAGTGCTAACACGTCGTGCCTTAACTCATATCTATTGTGAACTCACTATGTGCCAGGCTGTCCATAATTCCAGCACCGTTCCCTTTGGGGGTTAGCTCTGGGCACTTGGGCTTGTTGTTCACAGTTGCCGGGACTCCAGATGTGAGCCGGAGTTAAAGAGCAAGGCTTCTGGAATTATATAGGTCTGGTTCAAGTTCTGGCTTTGCTTCATATGCTTTGAAGTTTTGAGCAGCTACTTAATATCTCAAGATCCTCATACAGTTTTCTCTTTTATAAAATAGACTCGGTAATACCATCTTGTAGGAGAAATATGGGAGTCACTCAGTAAGTTGCTACTACTATTTTCTAAAAATTTTTAAAATTTTTAAAAATTAAAAATTTTTTTTTACTAACATATGATGTATTATTAGCTCCAGGGTTACAGGTCTGTGAATCACCAGGTTTACACACTTCACAGCACTCACCATAGCACATACCCTCCCCAATGTCCATAACCCCACCACCCTCTCCCTCCCCCTTCCCCCCAGCAACCAGTTGCTACTACTATTATCATCAGGGTCAGTAAGGCTGGCCAAGTGATGATAGATAAGAGAAGTCTGGGTAGGTGATATGTCAAAGGTAGGGGAGTTTTAGAAAGTGTGTGAGGTTGTAGCCCTTGTTTGCATATTCCGGACAGTTGCAGAAGAGCCTGTTTTATTATTCTTCAAGGCTGTGGTTCAGCCTTCGATTATCATTGTCCTGTTCCTGGGACATATATTTGAGAACTGGAAGCCCATGTCCTTCTACTGCTTGCTGGCAGATGTCTTAGCACATCCATTTCCATTCAAGAAAGAAGGATGAATTGGACTTAGTGCATCCACTCACCAAGAAGGAAGCCCACCACATGGCAAACAGAGTCAAGAAGTGAAAGGGGAGAAAACCTGAAAAACTAAACTCACTTCTTAAAACTCCCTTTACCACCAGTTCCTGTCAGTGTGCTTTTGACTGCTGTCCTATGTCCAATCTCGGTTGCTTTCCCGTTGGTAAACCTTCATAATCCTGTGTTTAAATTGAACCTGAACCTTACTTTGCCTTCAGAGCTTTATCTGGCTTTCTTGTGTCTTACCCACCTGGTCTGATAATACCCTATCCACAGGGGTTGACAGTCATTTCCATTTATCCTACTAAGCCTGTCTGCCTTTTAAGTTTTATTTATTTACTAAAGATTTTATTTGTTTATTTGATAGGAAAAGAGAGCATGCAAATGAGCACAAGCAGTGGGGGAGAAGCAGGCTCCCTGTGGAGCCTGATGTGAGCCTGGATCCCAGGAACCCGGGATCATGGCCTGAGCAAAAGGCAGACACTGAATTGACTGAGCCACCCAGGGGGCCCTGCCTTTTAGATTTTAAACCATGCACATAAATACTAATCACCTTTCACCTATGAACTTGACAGAGTAAGTAGCCTGTTTCCCATGAGTGAGGGTAGGCAGACCATCAGACCTGAGTTGGTTTGCAGTGTGAATCCCTCCTTTTCACATAGAGGAGGACACTCAGTTGCAAGTGTGTAGTAGAGTAAAGCGGTGTGCCAACCAGCGGAGAGTCATCTGGGCGTAATTCTTGGAGAGGACTGATATTAAATAAGGTTGAGGGGTGTATAGGAATGGAGAAATTGATTGTTGTTGCCGCTTGAGATATTGAAATTTGGGGAAAAATTTGTTTCTTGTATCTCTAGCAACATAGATATGAGGACAATATAAACTAGTCAAGGACTAGGAAGGAAAATCACAGTAGATAATGGATATGAGTCGTGCTTCATTTTTACATTGTTCATTTTTATGTTTTTGTCACTTTCGAAAATTGCAGTTTCCCTTCCAATTGAAGAGAAATACAGTGTCTGCTGGGAAGTGTATTAGAGTACCTAAAAGAGTAAAGTTTTTTACTTGTCTTTAACCCACTAACACACAAGAGTGCTAATTATTTATGTCTTTGCTCATCGACACAGTCCAATGATGTTTATGACACAAAGATTGTACTTTATATGGCCAAAACATAATATTTAATTAGTTTCATGAAGCTCGGAACAAGTCATTAAAAGGGAACCATTTTTTGAAACGAATCCTCATTTGTCAAGAAAAAGTTGGCATAGCCTGTCATCTTTCAGTCTTTAAAATTAACATGATACACAGGGTTTTACTACATTGGAGCTGTCGTTGTGAACCCCTTTGTCACTTCTGACAATTCCTGCGATCTTGTGTCAGTGACTCACATTGGAACTGTTGTCAAAATACTTGCTTTCCAAGAAACAGCTAAATTTGCCCCAGAAAAGTGTATGTGTGTGTGTGTGTGTGTGTGTGTGTTTGTGTTTGTCATTCTTCTTCAGATTATTTAGGCTGCTCTTAGGTAAATAGAGGAAGCACACACACCCCTCAGAGAGCATCAGATTCCGCCACACTAACGGTATATGACTCCGAAGCATGGAGAGTAGTTATAGGGCTCGTGAGGGGGAAGATAGAGCTGTTCTAAGATGACTGGTGTCATTGACACAATGTCAGGAAGCGCCTCTGGAATGAGGCTGGTTATCGTGTATTAAAGTTTCTCTAAATCCTATTGTAGGCTAAGTCGTAGTTAACATGCGTTTCCCTTCTCAGAGATGTCCTGACGTTTGAGAGCTGGGTTTCTTTTCTTTCTGGGCCAACATTACTCATCACTGCCGTGCAGAATATGTTCAATGGATTTCCGTTTATAAAGCAAAGTAGAATCCCAAGTGCTGTGCTGTATCGCCTCAAAGTGTCAGAATAAAGCATCTGTCACATTCTTTAAAGCATTGGAGAAAGGCGTTTTAAGAGTCTAGGACCAAAAAACTTTAAAGTCTTTGGGGAAAACAGTTTTGCAATTAAAGGACTGTAAGGCGACGGCCATATGGAAGGGCCGATGCGTGGCGGGGTCGGGGATTGCTTCTGCTTCCCTCTTGTGACGTTCCATCTTTAGCTCCTGCCTGAGCATCAGCGGCAGTCGGAAAGGGACCGGAAAAAAGGGAAAGGAGCTAAACGTCTGAAAAAAAGATGTGTTCTTAATCAAACGGTATGCGTTAATTGCATGCCATGCGGGCGTCTGGCAGCCACTTGCCTGGGAGGTGACCGAGATGTCTTGGAGGCGGTCTCGGCCTCCAAAGCAAGTAGAATCGAGTGGGCCGACGAAATGAAAATGAGCCAAAGAGGGAAGAACAGGAGGAGAGGAGAGCCAAAGGCAACAACGGGGCCGGAGTCTCTCAAAGGAAAAAGAGGAATTAGGTATTCGTCCATGTCCTTATGTAACCAGCTTTAAAAAAAAAAAAAAAAAAAAAAGTACCTGCAAAGTGCCTGAAGGGGATAAGAGAATTCAAAGGGCCTGTTCAACGTCCACCATGCAGACCTCTGTCCCAGGTGCTGTCGCAGAGCTTCCACCTGGGCTGTCTCAAGTCAGGCTCACGGCACTACAGGGTGCGAGGGACAGTTTTTATTTTGAGGAAAGAAGACGGAAACACGGAGGGAAGTCATAAGCCTCAGGTTACAAAACCCGGAGCTGCAGAAGTGGGGGGCTTAAGCCCAGGAAGTCATTTTCTAAATGACTCCGAATTGAGGCAAGATCTCCGAAAGCGGGGAGAGGATAAAAATTCAGCATTCTAAATGCTTTTCTGGGGTCTGTTAACTAAATGTCAACCCAGAAGGATTCCCGCCCCCCCATCCCACCTTGGGTTATTAAAAACATGTGAACTGAATGCAGCTTCAGTGAAGCCAGGCTTCGTTGGCGGGGTTGTCCGTTTTAGGACAAGTGTGTTCCTGAGAAGCAAATGTCAGAGGCGAGAACCGTGGCCCGCAGTCTAGAGGTGCTCACAGGCATGGGGTCACATGGGCTGGGGTGCTGCCAGCCTCCCCAGGCCACCATCAAGGCAGCAGCATGGGCACCATGGACTTGAGAGCCCCGAAGGGCGCACTGGGGCCATGTAAGCCTCCAGGCCAGGGTCTCGGCCAAAGGACAGCGACAGGTGGTAAATAGGAGCTGTCCATGTCAGGGGACATGGAAGAGGCAGAGCCACGGGGCTGTCTCCAGGGAATGAGATTCGAGGCAGGCTGGACTCTGCCCCCTCCGAAATAAACAAGCAGGGATTCCTGATGACGCCATCAAGGAGCCATGTGGCTTGGGTGGGAGAATCATTTTTTTTTAGAGATAAAAGGGAGCCAAGAGGAGGATCTGGTTTAGGAAGGAAGAAGATGAAGTGTTAAGCCTGAAGGGATGACGGGATCCACGTGGATCCATACGCAGGGTTGTTGGAAATGCTGCACCAGACCTTAGAAGCGGGGTCAGAGTGAGAGGCATGGATTCAGGAATTTATGATACTGGCATTTCATTAAAGGCAAGGGAGAGTTAATAATAAGGAAAGCAAAAGACCAACACCACTTTAAGGACCAGAGAGAAGAGAGTGTTGCCAGAGACGAAGATTAAAAATGAATTGCTAGGGAATTTGGCTATTCTCAAAAATCTAGCTGATTTTATGAAAAGTAGATAAATCTTTTTGTATAGGAAATTTGCTTTCTGGACTTACTGTTTTGGGCAAATGACGTTCAATAAAGGAATTCTTTTGGAGAATAAGAGTTAAAATTATAACGGAGGAATAAATCTTAAGAAACAAAAAAAGCTACCCCTTGACTATAACTTTTGGCACATTGTACTTTGCCAATCAGATTCATATGGAAATGCATACTTTGTTTGACAAATAAAAATGTTTCTGCCAACATTAAGATTTTCCCAGAATAATACAAAGTGGAAAAATACTTTTGTAGGCCGCAAGATGACCTCACCATTGCTAGGGGGAAGGAGGAAAAGAGCGTGGTGGTCTGAGGCCTTCTGTGATCCCGGCCATGCTAAATTCTGATAATTGTCTGATCCTCCAGGTTATCTTTAAATACATTCTTGACCTTCTTAGCTCAGCTCACTGCTGAGTCCAAGAGGATAGTTTTGACCTTCAAAACAAGAAGCTTAATACATTTAGTTCCTTTTTTTTTTTTTTTTTTTAAATTTAAGTGGGCTCCATACCCAACATGGGACTCAAACTCATGACCTTAAGACCCTCAGACCCTGGCTTTACTGATGGATCCAGCCAGGTGCCCCAGTTTTGATTTTCCTAAGTTATGAAAACATCCTCAGGTAGTTAAAATAATTTTGTCTCAATATTCTAAATCCAGGTATATCCAGAGTGTAGAATGTGATTTCTAGTTCCTTTAGGCTTTTTGAAATTACAGAGAAAAGAACCAATTTTCAGCCTTTTAGATCACATTTTCTTTTCTCCAGAGCCTTTTCTCTCCATGAGCTGAAAGACAAATGGTTTCTCGGGTCTACTGAAAGCTATCAAGATGTCACCCTACTCTCTCTCTAGTCTTAGGCATCTGGGCATATAGGCAGAAACCTCTTTCATCACCTGAGCAGACATTAACTAAAACATGGTCAGAGCCGGTGTTTGGCCTGGAGTTTAAGTCAGGCGAAGAGCTCGTGTCAGACTGAAGGCTGTATACAGGAAGTGAGAAAAGCTGTGACACCAGGCTAGCGTGTATTGGGGTATCTCGTTAAGTCCCGTTTATGGTCGTCCTGCTCACCTGCGTGACTTTGCTAAAGGGATGGTGACAGTCATTTGACCGGTATCTGTTTTATCACCTGTTGAGTTTCACTCATCATCAGCCAGCTTGCTCAATGCTCTTCCAAGCCACGAATCACATAACTCCTTCTAGAGTTATCTGTTCGGGGAGTAGTGACAGCCTTCCCGTGTCAAGCACTTACAGCCCACAGCTGCTTAGAGCCACCCAGGGTAGTTTACACAGTAGGAAGGGGGCTGTGTGCTAATTAATCCAGGCTATTCTTCAGAATAATTTGCTTTATATGCAATACTTTTTTGTTATTGTTTTTGTTTTAACAAAAAGTGTATCTGTAGATTTTCCATTGACTAGAAATATACTGAGTCTCTTTTTAGATTCTCTTAGCGCCTGTATATGTGGTAACTAGTACTGAAGGCTGGAGATTAACATAGATGAATTAAGATGTCTTGTTCTCAAGGGACAAGAAGATAAGACAGATATGAAGTTTTTAGGAGTGATTTAATGTGCTAAGTACATAGAGGGAGTGATCTCTGTGAGGTTGGGGAGATCATGGACTTCTGCTTGGAGGAGGTGGCTTTGACATGGATATTAACGATCCTAAGGATTCATTGTTAGAGCTGAAACAGAAAGGAGAGGGACATTTCAACAAATGGTGTAAGGTGAAAGAAAGTATGGAATTGGGATATTTTTGGTGAATCTGAATCCGGAAGCATGGGCAACATGGATAACATTCGTAGAAAGTTTGACTTCTTGAGCTCAGATCGTGGGAGGCCTCGGATGACAAGTTAATTAAGGGATTTATGTCATATAGGTGATGGTCACTGGGGATCTGTAGAGGAAATTGGAGCGAGAAGAGTGACCTGAGCAAAGTTTATAGGAAAAGTCCAATTTTGTCTGATGATGGTCCTTGCAGGGGTTGGAGAGAAAAAAAAAACAAACCAAAAAACAAAAAAAACTGGGGATGTAGAGACTTATTTGCAAGGATCTGGTGATAGCGTCCAGAGAACTCTTAACAAAGGTGGTAGTAAGGTCTGGAAAGAGTAAAGGGGAGAGAAGTTGTGGACGAATTAATGATGAGACTCCGTGTAAAGGTGTGTATCACAAAACAGGGTAAAGAAAAGGGGCAGGCAAAGATGAACTCTCTAGACACGTATGTGAAAAAACTGCCCAAAGCAGGCAAGTCGAGTGTCGGAAGTCATGAAAGATGGGAATGAGTTTGATGCGCTGGCGAAGCATTTGACTGAAATTTGTAGTGAGTGGTTAGTAAAGAAGGGCCGGTACTCCAGAATGGCACTGGGCCTTGGGAGGCAGAGCTAGAGCTGACGGGACTGGGGAAAGGTTTGTCTGATAGCAGGAGTTGGGATGAGGAACGTCAGTGTTTTAGAAGAGTTGTTAGGAGGTGAGAAGTCATGATGTGAAAATGCTACAGAGCCTTGGAACCAGGCCCTCCTGTCCAGTGAAGGAATGAGGACTATAAGGAGGCTCCCTGCTGCTGAGCAGGGCTAGTGCCCTGAGGGCAAGATGTCAGTGGGGGTGGGGGACCTTTGGGGCCAGGCTGGTGTTGGGGCAGATTGATGGGTGAGAGCGATCGTTTTTGTTTGTGATCAGTAAGACGGCTGCAGGAGAGTTCAGTGCTGTATCCAGCAAGCCGGCGGAGATCTGCAAGAGAGTGTTTGGGGCCAGAACTATATATACACACTCCGGCCGTTGAAGTGAATGAGGAACTGACTGATTAGGTAAAAGTGGAAGAGACAAACCCAGAAATTTGGAGTTACCCAGATGCAAAAGAGAAACAATGAAGGCTCTCTTGGATTTTATTGAAGGTTTACTGGTTAAAACCATACGAAACTAAAGGAAATCCCGTAGGAGCTCTGGAAAGAGGGTTTTAAAAGAAGGTAGTAGTCATAGTGTCCGGTAAGGTGGCCACACTGAGGGAGCTGAGGACTGAAAGGCCCTTGGAACTAGCTTTGGGTGGTGAGGGCTAAGGCTTCCTTGGAACTGCAAGAAGAATGGAGGGGGCGGGTATGGGAAGTGGGGCGTGCAGCCAGCTCCCACCCTCACATAACAGGCATTTTAAGTGGTGAACGTGCGTGATGGGTACGTTATGTTCAGTTAACTGTGATTCCTTTTTTCATCTGGTTTAGAGCTTTTCTGGAATCTTTGTTAAATCTCTGAGATCCCCCGTGGTCTGTACTCTTTTCATACAGCCAAGTGAAGACTGTTCTAAATATAATAGTAGCCCATAGACTGCTGTCTTCTCAGATTTGGTTCCGAATATGTGAATCAGACCTGAACGAAAAATCCAAGAAATTCCTCTCTTGACACCTGAGCGAAGAAGCCTAATTCTGGGAGCTGTTGTTTAGGCACCTTCTCCTGCTTCAGCAACAGCACTCTCTTGGTCTATCTGTTACCGCAATGTAACTTAAGGCTGACATCCCACCCTGCGATACAAGATTTCAGTTGTGAGGCAAAAAGTAAGAGGAGGGGGCTGGGACTGGCGGGTCATCCCAAAACACAATTAGCCTGGAGAGGGCTCTGGCAGTTGGAGGCACTAAGTCCTAGTCTTCTGGGCAGAATTTTGTTCCTAAAATTCCTCTGTCATTTGGTTGTGAGAACACCTTTGCCCCTCAGCGCACTGCTAAAGCCATCAACAGTGGACAAGTTCTCAAGAAGCCCTTGGCTGACACAACGTGTAAGTTCATTTGTAGACCCCAATCTCTGTTTCTCATCTTATTTTAAAGGAGACCAGTTCAGGATCTCAGGATCCCCCAGCACCTTTCCCCCTCAGTGATTCTAGGTGCCCCTTCTCCCCACTGGGTTTTTAGTTTAGTCAAACATTCTTTTCATCCCATGGGGGTGGACTCAGTCACAGAGACTAGGGCTCTGGTGGGAGGGACTTCACTGGAGGAATACCATGGACTGAGCTGGAGCTTTTAGTTGGGGCTGGAGGGCCTTCGAAAGGACGGTGAATAGTGTTCATAATTCACCAACAGGACAGATAGAGTAGCATTGTGTCCAAGGGCAAGTATGTCAGGAGAAGATGGAACTTATCCTGTGATATGCGAGGGTAAGAAGCCAGAACCTGTCTTTTTTTTTTTTTTTTAATTTTTTGCTCTTTGTATTAATTCCCATGTAATTTAATTCTTACAGCAGCCCAGAGAAGTGAATAGGTCCTATGCCCATTTTACAGATAAATTGGTTGAGGTTCAGCAAATTAAGGAAATTGTAGGTTACATGGCAGACAATTGAACAGGGCTAGGATTTGAAGTCGTTTTGCTTGATTGAGAATTCCTTTTCCCATACCACATTACCCTTCAAGAGGGACAGAAGCAGAACATGTTTATATGTAGACAGCTTTTTGTATATTTGTATCGGAAAATCCAAGACCATGTGTTGTATTTCTTTGATTTTTCTTCCCCCTTTGTTTCTTGTCTGTGATTTGTTCTTTCGGTTGACACACTGCCACCCACCCCAGGGGACAGACTGGGTCTGTTTGCATCCAAAGTAGAGAAGTTTCAACATTCCCTGGGTGAGCTCTGTGTGCGCGCGTGTGTGTGTGTGTGTCTGCCACATTCCTTCCCTCCGGAGGCAGGCGGAGCACAGCTGTGGCTCTCAGGCCTAGAGCACAGCTGTGGTCAGCCGGCCAGCTGATACGCAGCACATGGTGTCACCATCTCATTACTCAAGTGTGTCCAGCTCAAGCTGCTGCACGGTTTGGCGTTGGTCCGGGCCATGGTTAGGAGAAGAATTCTGTGCACTTTACAGGAACAGTTTCGCAATGCCTCATATTCCATTTGCCACACGTTCTCATAAAACTGCCATGAATCAAAGCGTGTTTGCATAAAGCCACACTGCTTGTTGCCAGCTTCATGTACTAATCCCAAGAAATTGCCATTATTATTTGACCTTGGGGCTTCCCTTGCCCCTGTGTTTTCATCTTGATTTTAAAGCAGCTAAGTTGAATATGATGCATATTTTGTTCAACTAATAACTTAAGAATCGAAAAGAGGACAGCGAGGGCAGCAAATCAGTAATATATTTGGTGGTGATGGCAGTAGGTTATACTTTGAGAAAAATAACTGACTTATTGACAACAGCCAAGAATAGCAAATGTAAATTCTCCTTACTTAGATATCTTTTTATTAGGCTTCTTTTTCTTCTTCTTTTTATTTAAAATGGTGAAATGAAACTAAGAGCATTTCCCTTTTTTGCTATTTTGCAGAAAAAACCACTGTCTGCAATAATAAAGGAAGTCTGTGATGGGTAAGTATGACTTAGGGTTCATCAGCGTTGCCTCAGTCCACAAATTGAGAAGCTAATAAAAGATTCCCGAGCTATTATAAAATATTATTCCTAAGCCACTCCCTGACCTGCCCAAAGACATTACGAATTGCTATGTAAGATACACATGCTGTGTAAGATACACATCTTTTTTTTTTTTAAGATTTTATTTATTTATTTGACAGAGAGAGAGATTACAAGTAGGCAGAGAGGCAGTAGAGAGAGAGAGGAGGAAGCAGGCTCCCTGCTGAGCAGAGAGCCCAATGCGGGGCTCGATCCCAGGACACTGAGATCATGACCTGAGCCTAAGGCAGAGGCTTAACCCACTGAGCCACCCAGATGCCCCTACGTGCCCTCTTTTACCAAAAAATTACTTTTGTTCCTCAAAGAGCAGAAAGTGTGAAATGGCTGGGGTATGCACACTGGGATCCCTTTTATTTATTTTGAAAAGTTGTGGTTCATTCATCCTACCCAGCAGGGAGCAGTCCAAAGTTCCTGAGGTTAAATACACACCTCATCTGATAGAAATCGAGAGGACCATTTAGGTTCCCATAGAAGATAAAAGAATTTTAAAAGACAAGGCTGCGTGTGGTTTGGTGGCCGCAGGAACTTCCCAGTGTTAGGGCTTTCCTCCTTGTCTTTGGCCGCCTTAACAATCCAAAGGAAAAGCATGTAGAGAAATTTCATGTTTT
This sequence comes from Lontra canadensis, assembly GCF_010015895.1. Classification (NCBI taxonomy): domain Eukaryota; kingdom Metazoa; phylum Chordata; class Mammalia; order Carnivora; family Mustelidae; genus Lontra; species Lontra canadensis. Next base: position 33,201,388 of record NW_022630996.1, read on the forward strand.
TCTGCTTTCAGAGCAGAATTACGAAGCGAGTCTTACTTGGAGTTTATTTAAGACCCCGGGGTACTTAATTGGAATGTTTCCATCTGCAGCAAGCATACTGACTGGGGGATTGTGGAACACAGAGGCAGTGGGAAGGAAACAGTTACCAAAAATTTAATGGTATTCATTTCTGTTGTTTTCCCTCTTTTTGCTCCAAGCCTCCAAAATGGAGAGGAATGTAACTTTGTGTTTAAATGCCCCTGCTCAAAGCCCTAAAGATGAAATATTCCAGACACTAGGCATGGAACACGACCAAGAAGACCAAGATCATCCACATAGGAAATGGTTGGTCAGGCTGGTGTCCTCTTGTTTTAGGCTCACATTGTGGGGTGTGTTGGGTGTGGGCCAATTTCAAGTGCAGGATGCTTCATTCATCTAACTGTGTCATGCTATAGAAATGAAAATGACCATCGTTTGTTTTTCTCATCAGTTCGTGCTTCTGTTTTTAAGGTGGTCCCTTGCCAACCATGAGTACTTTGCACTGCAGCATGCCGATAGTTCAAACTTCTACATCACCGAAAAGGTAGGTCAACCACATTGTTTGATCGGGGACACTCGTACCTAAAAAAATTGAAAGCATGACTGATATTTCCTCTGTTCAGGACTAGATGAGACATGGTGCTCCAAATTTTAAATCTCTATGGTCCATGAAAATAGAGTGTACAGAGCAAACAATGCTGCTTTAGTATCAATAAGGCAACGTTCCATTAGCCACTGCCCTTGCCATCGGACAGTGAATTCACTAATTATTTTTCTTTTCTTTTTTTTAAAATTATTATTATTTTTTAAAATTTTTCTTTCTTATTCCCTGGAGAAATCATTTATTTGATGGTTTAATGACTCCTTTCTTGGACTTTTTTTTTTTTTTTTTCTCCTGAAGAACAGTCTCTATGTCCTATTTAAAGTAGTTGAAACAGTGACAAGAAACCATTTCAAAGGTGGCGTTGTGTAGACATGGATGGAGTATTCTGTGGCTCCTGGGAACTTGGTTTCTTCTTGGGGGATTTTTTTTTTCTTTATTCTTTAAGAAGCTTGGAGGAGAGGGAGTGGGTGAAGACTACAGTGGTTCTGGCAGCAATAAAAACTAGGTCTTAGGGAGATCCTCGATGGGAGAAGAGAAAGCTAGTATTTATTCAGCACCTATTGTGTGCCAGGAATTGGGCCAGTCCCATTGTTTATGGGTTTCTTTCTCAAGACTCACCTGTGTTATACACAATACTGGCTTTGGTTAACAGATAAGAAGCTGAATCATAGACGTCCGATGGCTTCGCCAATATCCCAGGGGTAGTAAATGAGAATCAAAAAGGAAGTCCAGACTTGGTGCTTCTGTCACTTTGCCTTTTGGGAATTTCTAGAAGAGCTTAGCATTTAGCTTAGTGTTATGGAGAATTCACCGAAATACACAGAGCCAGTCCTGTCCTCGTGGAACTTTATAGCCTTGTGGGGTGTGGTGGGGAGGGAAGGGTCAACTCTGTGAACAGTTTTCTTTACAATAAGGTGGCCAGTGCTGGGAGAGAAATGAGCACAAAGTGTTCCCGGAGGAGGGGACATTGGGTAACCTCAGGCCCCAGGCTTTGTTCCTCCCAATGAACAGTCTCTAGAGTGACTGTGAATTTATCTGTGAAGTAAGTGGTGGTGGAAGGAGGAGGCAATGACAAGGTTCCTGTTCCTCTGGAATAGGACTTGCTCTCCCCAGAGGAGTGTGTGTGTGTGTGTGTGTGTGTGTGTGTGTGATGGTGGGAATCTGAGGGGTGACCTTCAGTCCAGCCCAGACAGAGTATAGCCAGAGGTCTGGAAATCCTTCCTAGAAATTGCTTTGTTCTTCCCAGATGGATCCCGGAATGTTCATAACTGATCAGGTATTCCTCTTCATACTAATTGACAGAAAGCTCAGAGTAAACAAGTAGACTAGATTTCCCGGCCTGTGTTATGTTTAATTTTGCTTATTCCTTTGATTCATTCCACAAACAGTTAATTTCCTGTCTTTATTTTCCCTCAGCTTCATTTTCTCAATGTTTTCCATTTATTCTATCCTGCATTTATGTGCTCTGCGTGCTATGCTCTGTGAGATAAAGAGGATATAAATAAATAAGTTAAGCGTTTGCTGCTAAATGTATTGCTGTGGCTATCTTTAAGCAGAATTCTGCCTCATTTCAACTTGGTTCGACTTTTAGAGATAATTCGAATATTGCAACTTTTTGGCGGTATTACTGGAAAAGCTTGGATGGGTTTCTGCTATTTGGAGCATAATATGAGAAAGTGTAAAAATTATTAAGAGATGCAGGTATAGGGCAATAGAAGTTAGAATAAGGTTTTTCAAATATCACTAATTAGTGGGTGGTGATATCAATTTTGTTGGCTGTAATTGTATTAAAAATGAGAATATATTTAATAGGATAGATCACACCACAACACCTATGTTGTTTGCAAATCCTTGTGTTGTATACACACACACAATACATATATGTTGTGCTGGGGTTACCCCCCTGGGTTGTGGTCAAGCCACAACCCAAAGTCACGACATCACAAATATCCCTGCCTTTGATTCATCTGTATTGGCTGTGTCCCCTGGGCTTGTTCTATCTTCTGTCCTCATTGTCAGGAGACCTTAGTTTGCTGGAGATTACTACGATGAGCTTGAAGGGAGAACCTGTCAGAAATGTACGTTTTCAGATCCCACCCCCAGAGACTCAGACTGAATCGACCTTGAATATGGCCTAGGATTTTGCATTTTTTAGAGCCTTCCTAGAATTCTAATGTGGAAACCCCAGGGCCACTGGGAGGAATACAGATCTTGGGCTGCTTTTCAGTACCAGTACCCTGTGTACCAGACAGAGGGCATCGTCAACACAAGTTATATACTAAGTTTGACTTAGGAGTGTATTTGTGTGCAGCTAATTCTTAGAATAACATAAAAAATCAAATAATATTTATGGTTCTGTTCTAGTTAAAATTAATGTATACTCAGAAAATTAGAATTCCTTAGAACTGTGGGAAAATTGTTATTTTATTAGGCATCCCAGTCATTTTTTTTTTCTTAAGATTTTATTTATTTATTTGACAGACAGAAATCACAAGTAGGCAGAGAAGCAGGCAGAGAGAAGAGGAAGCAGGCTCCCCGCTGAGCAGAGAGCCCAATGCAGGACTCGATCCCAGGACCCCGGGATCATGACCTGAGCTGAAGGCAGAGGTTTTAACCCACTGAGCCACCCAGGCACCCACCCCCAGTCATTTCTTTTTTAGAAAATGTTGCATTGCCTGAGGAAACTGGTAATGTTGAGTTTGAAAGGGACTGCCACCCAAGTCTGTCACCCAGTCTGGTCATCTTCAGTGGGCGCTAGCCGAGATTCTTCTTCTATGAAGCATTTAGGGAGTGAGAAGACACATCCTCCCACTCATTGCCCTTTGTTTGTAAATAAAATGTCATCACTCTTCCTCCTGCAGCTGTTCCTGGGCACAGCTGTGTGTGCATGTGACACAGAGCTTGACTTGACATGCCTGGGGCAGGAGAGGGACCTCGGATCCTGGGACACAGGGACAAACCAGGGCTGCCTCTAGTCTGTGTTAGGTCCATCTAGTTCCTTGCAAGTGCTCCTATAAATAGAGCCCATTTTCCATCTTGAAGTAATGTATTTAGTATCATCTTGGTTACTTATAGCCCAGTGAGTTGTTAGGTAATATTTGCATCACCATGGTAACCAGTGACTAATTTTTGAAAGTTATGCATGTTCTTCTTAGTTACTGATTTTCTCTTGCCTGTGAGGTGGTCTCCCTCCCTCTGCCAGAGATAAAATATCACCTGTAATTTTAAAAAAGAAGAAGAATTCTCCAGGCTCGACAAGCTAACACATTTTGTGACTGATAGATGGGTGCTTGGGACTCTCATTCTAAGAGCCCCAGGAAGGTACCTCCCCTACGTTTCTCATGTTATCCAAGCATATTTTCCAAAATAGTCTTCACTTGCTTATTGGGTCATTAACTTTGGTTTTTCAGTGCAGTGGGAGAGATTGTCATGTTGTTGGGCAAGGCTCAGTAATAGCATCACATGCAAATGCCTTATAGAATGTTATGAGTAAGCTACTCACAAATTCAGATTCTGCCCCCAAAACTTTTATATTTCAGGGTGATGTCCCTGGGGGGGGGAGTTGGGAATAAAAAATAAATAAAAAATGAATTGTCTATCTTTATGTCTATCTTCAGTTTTATGGAAGTATAATTGACAAATAAGATTGTAAGGTATTTAAGTGTACCTCATGGGGATTTGATGATATGTATACACTGTGAAAGGATTCCCCCCATATAATTAACACATCTATCACCTTACCTATTTATTTATTTATTTGGTGGAATCATTTAAGTTCTACTCTCTCAGCAAATTTCAGTTACATAATATAGCATTATCAACTGTAGTCATCATAGTTTACCTTAGAGTCAGACGTTGTTCATCTTGTAGCTGAAAGTTTCTGTTCTTTTACCAGTGTCTCCCTATCCATGCCCCCTCCACTCCAGCTCCTGGCAATCACTTTTCTTTTCTTCAAGATTTATTTATTTAGTTGAGAGAGAGAGAGAGAGCACATGAGCGTGAGTGGGGGGAGGGGCAGAGGGAGAGAAATCTTCTAGTAGACTCCCCGCTGAGTGCAGAGCCTGACACAGGGCCCCACATCACGACCCATGAGATCATGACCCAAGCCGGAACCCAGAGTCAGACACTCCACTGACCAAGTCACCCAAGCACCCCAACCACTCTTCTACTCCTGGTTTCTGTGAGTTTGACTTAAGGGATACCATGTAGTATTTGTCTTTCTCTGTCCCACTTACCTTGCTTAGCGTAATGCCTTCAAGGTCCATCCATGTTGTTGCCAATGGCAAGCTTTCCTTCTTTCTCATGGTTGAGTAATATTCCGTCGTATACACGCACCACCTATTTTTTATCCATGTGTTGACAGACACTAAGGGTGTCATGGCTGTCATGAGTAATGCTGCAATGAGCATGGGAGTGCACGTGTCTCTTTGATAGCTTCTTTTCATTTTCTTGGATAAATATTCAAAAGTGGGGCTGCTGGTTCATATGGTAGTTTCATTTTTGAAATTTTGAGGAAACTCTATATTATTTTCTCTATTGGCTGCACCAGTTTACATTCCCACCAGTGGTGTCTGAAGGTTCCCTTTTCTCCACATCCTGGCCAACACTTATTTATGCATTTGATGAGGGCCATTCTCACAGGTGTGAGGTGATACCTCATTGTAGTTTTGATTTGCAGTTCCCTGAAAATGAGTGAGGTTGAGCACCTTTCATGTATTTGTTAACCATCTGTATGGCTTTGGGAAAACGCCCATTCAGTTTCTCTGCCCATTTTTTAAGAGGATTGTTTGGGTTTTTGGCCATTGAGTTGTATGAGTTCTTTGTATATTTTGGATATTAACCTCTTATCAGATATATGATTTGCAATTGTTTTCTCCCATTCCATGAGTTCCCTTTTCATTTTGTTGATGGTTTCCTTTACTATGAAGTAGGCTCTTCAGTTTGACATATCCCACTTGTTTATTTTTGTGAAGTGTATGCTTACTTTAAGTATTCCAGTGGAACTTGTCTTCCACAAGAGAGTTTTATATAGAGCAAGTGCTAAACATTTCAACTCATTATCTCCTTTTGGTCTTGTGATGCATGTGTTATTGTGTCCATTTTACAGTGAAAGAGGTCAAGCAACAGGTTGTTGAGGTCACGCACTTGGGCAGTGGTCAGGCTGAGGCCCCAGGTGGGTCTTTCTGCAAAACTTTCTAGGTCACCTCCTGGAAACCCTCAAACTGGGCCCAGTTTGTTCATGATGCCTTTTCTCTGTGGACTCCAGGCCAGTGATCCTGATGGTAACCAGCTCAAGAAAATAAATACAGGAGGCTACAGCCTGTGATCATAGCTTCAGTCTGTGGCTTCTTTATTCCCTAAGAGGATAACTTGGAAGAAGTTGTAATAGGTAGTCTTCCACTCACAAGGGATTAGCAAATACAGTTGACCCTAGAACAACATGGGTTTGACCTACATGGGTCCTCTTATACATAGATTTTTTTAAATGTAAATACAGTACAGTTACTGTAAATGTATTATCTCTTCCTTATCATTTTCTTAATAACATTTTCTTTTCTCAAGCTTTATTGTAAGAACACAGTATATAATACATATAACATACAAAATATGTGTTTATTGGCTCCTTATGTTACTGGTAATGCTTCCAGTCAATAGCAGGCTATTAGTAGCTTAGTTTTGAGGGAGTCAAAAATTATATGTGGATTTTTGATTGAGTTGGGGATTGGGGTTCCTGACTCTTGTGCTATCACTGGTCAATAGTACATTTTCATTTGCCTTCAGTATGGATTGTATGATTGTCTAAGGTAGTATTATTGTACTAAAGCCATTCTTCTTAGGAAAGCTGCCAGATAATCCTTACCCCCAAGCATGCAGAGAGCATGGGGCATGGTGAAGGCCACCATTAGTCTACTATATACTCTACCATTAACCACCTGTTGCCGAATGTATGAAGTATCATAATATACCTTGGCAGTATCTTGTTTAGATGAATTCTTACTGTTTAGTAAGAGAGATTAACATGCCTCATTCGGGCTCTGTGGGCAAAGCTGGCATCAGCAGCCTTTGGGAAGGAAATGAGGTCATTTTTATGTCATTCTCACTTCCTAGGTGCTCTCAGTTCACAGAGACCTGGAGCCTTCTAGAAGCTGGGCAGATAGGGAGTGTGTCCCTGGGATTTGTATGTCCTGCCCAGTCAGGAGACAATTATGCTGTGGAATTCACTTCAGTTATCACGCACTGAGACCTGGCCTCTACAAAGACCTTAGTAAGAAGAATATGTTCCATTCTCTTGATCTCAAGGTCTAGTAGAGGAGAGAGTCTTGAAATGGGCACAGGATGAGAGAACCAAGTAATTATAGAAGGAAAGATGGAACAAAAAGGATCCTAGAGCAGGATTACTACATCTGACCTGAATTTGGGAAATATATTCCTTCAAAGACCGAACTCCCTTTGTGAGTCTTAGCACCCTGGTAAGCCAGTTGAGGACTTATTTGGCTGGAGGGAGCAACTGCCATGAGCATTTGTCAGATGCTTACTGTGTGGCAAACTGTCTCCGCCAAGAGCCTCACGTGGACTGCTTGTCTTATTGAATCTTCAGAAGAAGCCCGTGAACCAAGTTTAACTGTTACACATTCCATTTTACAGAGGGAACAACTGAGGCTCAGCCGTGTAAGTAAGTGAACTGGGACTGGACCCAGAAAGACCAATTCCAGAGCCAGCATCCCACGCTCTTAGTCTGTTCTGTGACCCAGGCAGGCATTTCGGCGGTTCTTGTCACGCCAAACCACGAATGGGGGGACACGTCAGCTCTTGGAGCCGGAGATGAAAGTAGATCTTTCCGTCCTCTTCTTTTACCTCCCCGGTTTCCTCTGCTGAATGTCCTCATTCTACCAGCTCGTGGTCCTCCAGAAAGCCTTTGAATTGACATACACCTTCGACCCAGTAACCCAATTTGATCAGCATTGCTCAACCAAGTATTTGCCTGAGAAATTCCTCACCAGTAGTTACCTCGCCAGTAGAGCTTCTTTTCCACTGGGACAAGGCTAGTAAGGCTAGTAAGGGAACCGGTTCCATCTCTGTGTGGGATAGTCAGATTTCTACAGAGGCGGCGGATGGCACATCTGAACGGGCTCAGCTAACAGAGGGGCACGTGTCTCTGTTGGTTGCTACACGGAACAGAACGTGGCTGTCGCACGCCTCGCTCAAGGATGCCGTGATGGAAACAATTCAAATTTGGACATATGCCTTGGGGAATTTTTATTTCAAACACGCCCCTTTTTGTTGGATGGACACAGGCTATCTAATAAAAGGAGAGAGTAAGGACGTTCGTGTGAACCTGATCTTCCTGTTTCGTGTTGGTGTCCTTGAGCACTAGACCTCTCACGCCAACTTGGTTCATCTTTTATAAAAGTGGCTAAAATTTTGTGGGATTGGAGGTATTTCCGAGAAAAGATTGGGGAACTTTCTTCTATTTTAAGTATAATGTGAAAGTGTAAAACTTTTTAAATAGTAAAATTACAGAACAATAGAATTAATAGTAGCATTTTTCAAACTGTAGATCATTACTCATTAGTGGGAATGAAATCATTTTAGTCAGTCACAAGAGCTTTAAGAATGGCATATAAGGGGCGCCTGGGTGGCTCAGTGGGTTAAAGCCTCTTCCTTCGGCTCGGGTCATGATCCCAGGGTTCTGGGATCGAGCCCCACGTCTGGCGCTCTGCTCAGCGGGGAGCCTGCTTCCTCCTCCTCCTCTCTCTCTCTCTCTCTCTGCCTGCCTTTCTGCCTACTTGTGATCTTTGTCTGTCAAATAAATAAAATCTTAAAAAAAAAAAGAATGGCGTATAAGAGAGTACAAAAGTAACAGTCTGTTATATATGTTGTTTTGTGAAATATTTGCTTCTCATACATTCACAGGTAATACGTGGATAGTCTTAGTTTTTCCCTTGGGTGGGGGTCAAAAATATTTGAAAGTCACTGAAAAATCATTACAAGGGAGGGTAAACCAGGGAGAATAAATACAAGGGCTGTATTTAAGTGTAATAGTTTAAGGAAGCCTCATGTTTGGAATGTGCTCTTCCTTGAAGAAAGTAACACACATACACAGACCAACACCACCAGCACCACCAGCAAACAGAATATAGAGCAGACTGAGGCACGTCTTTTTCTGGGGAGCTGTCCTGCTCCTGGTATCTGGGAGGAGCAGCTCTGTGACCTGGTGCCACGTGTCCTTTTCCTATTGCCCCGCAGCTAATGGCACCAGGAGCTGACACCTCACCCTAGCTGGGCCCCCATGCATTCTCTTCTGAGAATCTGAAATTGCAAGGTGAGTTGGGTGATGGCATTTGCTGGAACAGGAAAGTCCTGTGGAATCACGTTCGATGGCAGCTACATCTTCCTGCAAGCTATAAATATGGGGCTTGGTGGACTGAGCCATAAGGGCACAGAGTAAAGCCATCCTGCAGGAAGGATTGAGGTTATGTGGAGATGAAGGGCCCAGAGGGAGTCAGAGGAGGTGGAGAGGGAGAAGCTCCGCATCCTGATTTCCCTCTCTGCTTTCTGTGTCCTGTCTTTGCACCCCTGTGAGAGGACCCGCTGGCGCTTTTCAGTCCTGCCCCTTTACTTAAATTGATCAAAGAATTTTCACTGGGATTGGCATCTTAATTTGAGCAAACCAGAGCCCAGGAATGTTGTAAATTTCCTGACCCAGCCACATTACATTGCCTTTTCTGCTGCCTGTGGTACAAGATTCTCAATTTGTTCATCCGAAGCCACTGTTGCTGCCTTTGCAAGTCTACCCCTCAGCCAGCTGTGACCAGCACGGGCCACCACCTGCAGGCCTGGGCCAGTGCCCCGGGCCTGGCTCTCAGCAGGCAGGAACGCAAAGAAAAATGCTCCTGCTTTTCACCTTGCCCTGTGCCTCCAGCTCTCCTGGGGCTCCTGACTCCAAGCATTTCTCTCGTGCTGCCCCTTTGCTCTCTCCCTTGTCTTCTCTCACAACCCGCTGCCTGCTGTGGACTTGTTAAAGACTCCATGTTCACATGTGCCTTGCTGCTGAGTTCTTTCTTTTGTGACTAGTGATTGAACCTGACTTCTGTTACGGATGCTCGTTGCCCTAATGGCTGCTGGAATGCCTGTCACCAGCTTTTGGAAAGCAGTGGACTCTACTAGACAGGCCACTTGTACTGAATCTGCCCGCTCATAATCCACGTCTGTCAAACAAACAGCCATGCGGAGAGGAAAAACAGCAACAACCATGTATGCATATATTCCATTAAAAAAACTTGTGTTGACTTCCCCTTGGTGCCAGGCACTGCGCTGAGCTCAAGATAGTTCCAACTTTTATGATTCTCAAAATCTGGAAGGGAAGACAGACAGATAAGTATTTACCCCAAATTAACCAGTTATAATTGTAAGTGTCACAAGGACAGATGAAAGCATCCAGACCTAATTTAGCCTGGAGCAGGGGACATTTAAGCAGAGATCTAAGACAAATGGCAGGGGAGGCCTTTAAAATGCGCAAGTCATATCTAGAGACTTTTTGCATAAGCCTCAATTCTCAAGACCTTATCAGGCCATAATAAGGATTTTAAACTTTTTAAAAAGTCGGCTTCACATCCAGCGTGGAGCTCAACATGGGGCTTGAACTCACAATCTTGAGACCAAGACCTGAGCAGAGATCAAGAGTTGGATGCTTAACCAGCTGAGCCACCAGGTGCCCTTGGGATTTTAAATTGTATTCTGAGAGCACTGGGGAGCCTTCAGAGGGTTTTAAGCTAAATTATAAATGATTGGATTATAGTCTCCCCAGTGATTAGTCTGAATGCACCGTTTGGGAAGAGTGGTCAGCCTATGTTAGGAATGGTCAGAAAACCTGTTACTATGGAGAAGAAAGAAATGCAAGGGTATTCTGAAATGTATCTAGAGACTGACATCAATTGTCAGGTAGCACTCTTAATTCCAAGGAGAAAATGAGACCAGATCAGAATCTTCTTGAAATGCTTGCTATCTATTAATCTCCTTGATATCCTGGCTAAGGTTAATAATAACACATTGCTGGGGGCGCCTGGGTGGCTCAGTGGGTTGGAGCCTCTGCCTTCAACTCAGGTCATGATCTCCGGGTCCTGGGATCGAGCCCCACATCGGGCTCTCCACTCAGAGGGGAGCCTGCTTCCCCCTCTCTCTCTGCCTGCCTCTCTGCCTACTTGTGATCTCTCTCTGTCAAATAAATAAATAAAATCTTTAAAAAAAAATAATAACACATTGCTGTTAAATAAAATTGCTCTTTTTCTTTATTTTCTTAGTGATAACTTCTTGATGAATTTGTTGATTTGCCCAGCCAGATAAAACGTTAACTTGTAGTTACCCCACTAACATATCCAATTTAACTTCCCTTTTGGATACTCCTAATTTAGAATGTAAGAATTTTCTAACTGATATTCATTGGAAAATAAGTAGAAAAAAATCTGTAATAGATCGGGGCATAGGAGTATAAGAGGGAGAAGTTTATTTGCTCAGATTTGACAGTTAAACATCCTGAGGTGAGAAAGATAATGAAGTGCTTGATTTCATAGAATTTTCAGTCTGGTGGTAGACTAGATTGACACCAGTGGATCACTGATGGGGTCAAGTTTGGAGAGATTATTGGGAATTTGATTTTTGAATCATATTTGATGAGTTATCACCTCGGCCCTACATTTTTGGACCTATATGATTCAGTACACATTAAAAAAATCTTTTAAGTAGGATCTGAACTCTTCTGCTTTATTTTTTAAACATCTGACTCATACACCATAAAATCTGCCTGATAATGTATACATTGCAATGGTTTTAGTGTATTTATGGTATAATATGTAGTGCTTTACTCTCTAGATAGTAAATCTGTGTCCTGTCCCCCAGGATATGTTCATTTTCCAGAACAGCAGCTCTCATACTTAAATGTAGATCACGTGTCAAATCTAGAGATTTGGATTCAGTAGATCAAGACTGGGGTTTGAGCATTTTTAACAAGTCTGGGTGGTCCCAGTGCCATACTGGAATGCTACCACGCGAAGTGGGAGCAGCCTCTGAATCTTTCCCGATTCCTGCCTATGATGAAAACCCATATTATGAATTTGAATTGGCTTGTAGGCCAATTCAGGATGCTCCCTGAACTGGGGGCCTCATTCTGGTTGGTTTCCACTATTGCTGAGAAGGTCTGACTTCCTTCCTTCTTTCACTTGGCTATCAGTATGCATCACAGTCTAATGCCAGGCAACGTGTTCAATGTTGCTGTCTTTCTCTTGTTCCTTCCGCTTTAGACAAACTGCCCTAGTGTTCTCCAAATAAAGCTTGCTCTTGGAATTTAATCCTACTCCTTCTCCCGCCCCTCCCTCCCATTGTGCTTCAGGTACAAGAGAGGTGCTGGGGATAAAGACGGGAAATGACATACTCCTTGCTTCTGGGGAGGTGACTCTGCAACAAACACATACTGGAAACTGTTATTAAAATAACCACCACTGCAGGCCAGCTGACCTCTCCTTACCAACCCTAAATTCTTTGAGCTGGAAGAAAGGGCATGAGCACAAGCAGTGGGGAGGGGCACAGGGAGAAGCAGACTCCCTGCTGAGCAGGGAGCCCGCAGGGGGACTTGATCCCAGGACCTTATGACCTGAGCCCAAGGCAGATGCTTAACCGCTTAACCGGCTGAGCCATTCAGGTACCCCTTGCCTGAGATAATCTTAACCCCAATTTTGGAAGTGTTTGTAAATTTGTTCCCTCCTTCTCTACTGCTATCCAGAATCATTGCTGCTTTAGGTTACTGTCTCTTAAGTTCATTTGTTAGCTAATCAGAACCTGCATCTCTTTGCTGTTGCCTTGGACTGATGTTTAACTATGTGTGTGCTAATTTGTATTTTCTTTTCCGTGGGCTTAGAAATGCCTTGCAATCCAAAATCCACCCCTAGATCCCCGTCACAGTGTCTCACCTGATTCCTTGAACAAAATAAGTAGGTGTTTGAGGACTTTGTTGTTTTAATGTGATGCAGTTTTCTTTGCAAGATAGAAAGTACAATTAGTCTCTTAATAAATTATGTATGACGTTGGTTAATTCAATTACCGGAATATGCGCATACAATTTCAGATTATTCACGGTGGAGGAATTGTAGGGTGAGTAAATGAATCTTAATGCTTCTCTTAGAGTCTTAAATCAGTGTTAAAAAGTTTTGGTTGGCTTTTGGTCCCCCACAGCTTATTAATTATCTTTTCCAAAAAAAGTACAGTATATACATTCTCTCTTTCTCTCTGTCTCTCTACCTCCCCCCCCCACCATCTATACTTAGTTGGATATCAATTAAAACTTTTGGAAGATTCATGAAGTTTCATAAAATAATAATTAAACCAGTTGCATGGTTTAAAGTACTACTCCCTATTTGAAATACATGAGCCAAAGAGAGAAAGGGGTCAACTTTGGGAATTTATCTCCAGTTCACAGCAATAGCCATGGGGAGGGAGAAATAAGAGTGTCCCCCCCCCCCACTGTACCTTATATTATACAAATAAATCTTTATTGTGCAGATAATCAGCCAGTAATCCACTTTCCAAGTCAGTATTATCATTCTTATTTTTATTGTAGCAAATAAACTCTGAGAATCAAACTGTAGTTGTGAATGATAATTTACCCTTAATTATGTGATAGTTCAATTCTGAGAAAGTGCGTTTTACTTTATCTCACCGTGGGGAACCATTAATATTCATGTGGCTCACCCATCTCAAGTTCTTTATTTCAAGCAATTGGCTCTGAGGAAGCAGTGGTCACAGCAGAGCGGAGAGAATGCTAGGCGTAAATAAATACTTAAGCGTTTCCGTGAAGGAAAATATGGCCCATGACTTAGGAACCTTTTTGGCATTCTCTACCTCCCACAGTCTTTTTCATTAAATGAAGGAGAAGCTTGTGACAGTCACACTCCACTGTGGTGACCCATTTTCCAATAACCAGTAAACCACTGAATGCAACTGTTTGCAGTTGGCATTACACGTACATATGGTGGAAACTAGTCACCAAGAGTAAAGGCTGGAGCCAGAATTTTGACCAACACAAAGAATGCTTTGAAATAGGTCATCCTGTATTTGCTTGTGTCTTAGTCCTTTCAGGCTGCTATAATAAAATACCATAGACTGGCTTATAAATAACCACATTTTATTTCTCATAGTTCTGGAAGCACCTTTGTCTTGGCAGATTTGATGTCTAGTGAGGGCGTCGCTTCTTGGTTCAGAGACCATCTTGTTACTGTGCCCTCACATGGCAGGAGAGAGAAAGCTCCCTAGGGCTCTTTTATAAGGACATTAATCCCATTCATAAAGGTAAAGGCCCACCTTCCCCAAAAGGCCCCACTTTCTAAAACCATCATCCTGGGCATTAGGATTTAACAAACAAATTTTGGGGAGATACAAACGTTCAGTCTGTAACATCTGGCCATGTGCGCACCAAGAGTGTTTTATATTCATCCCCAGACCTTTCATTTTGAGTTTCTTCAAGTCAGGAACCAAAAGATTACTAATATTATTAACAATTCAGTTTTTATTAGACCTATTAGATTTTTCCCAATTAAGTAAATGAAGACAAAAGGCTGGCGTTGAGCTATGATGGCCATATGGCACACTTGGGTATTTGATTGCTGTAATGTTGTTTGGGATAGGAATGAGAGGTATGTACAGCTTTTGCTTCCCTCAGCCTTTTCTTAGTCCATCAAGCACAACCTGTGAAAATTGAAACACGCCCCCTCACACACACGTGCATACATGCCTCAGATCGTCCTTTTTGCTCACGAGCTCTCTAGCCCTGGCACTGGGCTTCCACCAGCCATTGTCTTCTCTGGGAATGTCATCTCACCTCTTTCCTGCTGTTTTGCTCTCAGTGACTCAAACTAAATTGGCAGTAGACTTTCTGAAGTTTTCTGTAAAAACTTTTTTTTGGGTGGTTTTAGAATTTCCTAATTAGAGTTCAGGAATTGGATGAGAGCTATCATTTTAAATCATTTGGTGCTTTTCCTCTAGGGAAGACTTGGAAGAATATATACTTATTTCAGGATGAAGGGGGGAAAAAAAAGCCAGTCTAAGTTGAGTCACATAAATGAGAGGGTGCAGGAGAGAGGAGGTACTGACTGCCATCAGTATTACTCAGATGTCAGTGGTTTTATGACATGTTATTTAATGTTTACCACTGCCTGTGGATGGAGGCTATCATGCTGATTACACAGGCAGCTAATTTTTTTTCCCCCCCTTGGGCTCCCTAGCTTGGGTTTGGTAAGATATGACTGCTTCTAGAATTGCAGGCAAAGATAAATGCCAGAGGTCATGATAATTCCATGTTCTCTAGTTCAGCTATTAAACCAATGAATAGATTGACTCAAGTACTCAAACATTTAACTGTGTAATGCTCAGATGCACAATGAGTGACACACGCTGAAGACAGGCACTTGTTTACCAAAAATGGCCCTAGAAACACTAGAACACCCCTTCTAAACAAAGCTAACAACAGTAAAAAACAAAACTGGTTATCTGTAGAGGAGAATGGCTCTGTGATTGTTACAAGTGTTCCAGAGCCAGCAACTTAATTGCAAATTTCCTAAACACAATCTCATTCATGTTTTTTATATATCAGAAATGAGGTTTATTTTTGTCTAGCTCTTAGACTATGTTTGTCAAAGTTTTAGGATGGAAACACAATGTAGACATCGTGTGCTTGTGTCCAAAGATAAAGGATTCATGAAACAATACTCACTATACTACTTGGAGATCCCTTTTTGTTGTTAGTTTTAGTGTGTTATTTTCTGCATTATTTTTATTTTTAAAATGTTTGCTAGGACCCATCAGGATGGTTTTGTAATTATTAATCACTGTGAACCATAGTTTGAAAAACATTCTATTACAAGGTCAAGGACAAAGTTAGATTTTCTCACTTTTATTATCCTAATGTCTAGAACAATGCTCCATAAATATTTGTTTCATGAAAAATGAATAACCCCCCAGCAGTAAATCAGTGACCCAAGGGCAGACTTAAGGGATAGGTATGAGCAAAGATCCAAAGAAAAAAGAGAATAAAAAAAGAAAGAAAGTCAAGTAGACAGACCAGAGAGAGAGAGCAGAGGAAAGAGATCAGGCTGTGACAGTGTGTGACATGGGGTTCTAGGTTGCCCACTCTTTCCACTGTGATCTCAGCTAATTTATGGTACTAATCATTGCATGGTCATTTCTTTTTAATCTCCATTGCTCCAGTTATCTGTTGTTGAATCCCCAAGCACCCCAACCTAGAAACCTAAAATAAAAACCCATTATCAGTGGAAAGGATTAGTTATACTCACTGATGCTCTGGGTCATGGATCTGGATGTGGCAAAGCAAGGATGATGCCTTGTCATTGCTTGATGTCTGGAGTCTCATTTGGAAAGACACAAATATCTGGGGGATGGAATCATTTGGAAGCTTCATCATTGGCATGTCTGGCTGCTGGACTGGGATGACTCAAAGGCTCAGCTCAGCTGGGACTGTAAACGGGAGTGCCTACATGTGGTCTTTGCCTGTGGGTTGGGCTTCCTCAGAGTATGTGACAGGGCTCTGGGAAGCTCCCTGAGAGGGCACTTTCTAAGAGCCAGTGTTTCAAGAGAGCCGAGCAGAAGCTGCATGGCTCTTTGTGATCAAGCCTTAGAAGTTCTCTGGAATCTTCTGTTATACTCAGTTGATTGAAACTGTCATATGGCCTGCCCCGATTCAGTAGGAGACGGCAGGGGAACTTCCTCTCTGTGGAAGGAGTGGCAAAGAACTTTGGGGCTTTTTAATTAAGCCACTACATGCAACATCTTTTTACCTTGCTCTTTCAGGAGCCGTCAGATGGGTTTACTACTTTCCAGAACTTACTCAAAGATCAAACTCTGCCTTTTCACTTTTGCTAGATTTCAACTCCTTAAGCTAAGAGGAAGAAGAAAATATAAAGTAAGACAAGTAGAAGAAATTCTACATTAGTAAAACAGAGAGCAGCAAGGAGATTATTTTCCACATTGATAAAGGATACAGGCGGAGGAAAGATCTATTGCTTTTCTTTCTTGCTGGTGGAGGGGGGCAGTGATTGTGTAAACGGAGGAAGTTTTCACAGGAATTTAGAGGGAATCCATTAGGCACTTTGATATTTACATGTTCTTCTTTTGAGTACAATTTTGGGGGATATTGTTTCACTTCCTTTACCCTACGTGTACTTTCAAATTAAAAAATAAAAGAGAGTGCTTTGTTGTATCAGCTACACTTGTAAATTGGTGAGTAACTACTCTTTATCTTTCAAAGACAGTCTTGAACTTGGTGCTGTAGCTAAAGAGAAATCTGAAAGAGACCTGGTTAGACTGTTGCAGTCCTATCAGGTCTCTCAGACTGGTGCAGGTCAAGATAACTTTTTACTTTTTATCAAGCACAAAAATAACTTTAAAAATGATTCGTTTTGTGATCTTATTTAAATTTTCCATTTCGTTAAGAGATGAATAGGAAGGGAGAGCTTACTCTTGCATTATGATTGTTTAAAATTCATTTCTTCTCTTTTGCCTTTCTTTCTCTGCTCCCTAATGTTGATTCTTTTTCTCCTGTGACACATTTTTTCCTGCTGATTTTTTCCCTTTGTCTTTCTGTCTGTGACTTTGTTCCATCTTTCCATAGTAATATCCATAGTAATATCTTTAGGTTATTAGCCATCTTTTATTTTATTTTATTTTCTTAAAGATTTTATTTATTTATTTGATAGAGATCACAAGTAGGCAGAGAGGCAGGCAGAGAAAGAGGGGGAAATCAGGTTCCCTTCTGAGCAGAGAGCCTGATGCAGGGCTTGATCCCAGGACCCCGGGATCATGACCTGAGTGGAAGGCAGAGGCTTTAACCCACTGAGCCACCCAGGTGCCCCTTATTTTATTTTATTTTATTTTATTTTTTAAGATTTTATTTATTTAGTTGAGAGAAAGCAAGTGAAAGAGAGAGAGCACGTGGTGGGGGGAGGAGCAGAGGGAAAAGGAGAAGCAGACTCTCAGATAAGCAGACTCAGTCCCAGGACCCCAGGGTCATGACCTGAGCTGAAGGCAAATGCTTAACTGACTAAGCCAGCAAGGTGCCCCTATTAGCCATCTTTAAAAAAAAAAAAGATGTCTCTTCCTGGTCTCTGTTCATCTACTTTTCTTTCTCTTCTTCTGTGTTCAGTTCCCCTCTCTCTTGCAGCTTCAGATTCACATGCCCCGTAGTTAGGTTTAGATTTTTAGATACTAAAAAATAGCAAGGTGCCACTTTACTAATTTCATACGACTTATATAAATAGTCCTTGTTCCATTATTTGCTGCTTCTCAGCAAACTGATATGAAGTATCAGAGTTCATTTAGAAAATTTACATGGAGTAAGCACTTTTGAGACATAGTAGAAGAAAACAAGAAGAGTAAAAATTGTTTAAATGATCATAATCCTGTTACACAGTGCAAACTGACATTTTAGTATACATACTTAAAACGAAATTTGAGTTTGGGTGTGTATTAAGTGAGATCATCACTTACATATTCTCTTATAACTTGCATTTTAACATGATACATAGTGGACATCTTAACATGTTGCTAGCGAATCTACTCTGTCCTTTTCATTCTGTAATGACAGTGAAAATGCTTCAGGCCGGCAAGACAGTGTGCAAGGCGCCTAGCCCATGGTCATCCCTCAATGAGTCATATTTCCTATTTATTTGTCAAACTTCCTTCATGGCTGAAAGTACTCAACTCTATTTTAAAATCAGTTCTTTCTATTTGGACTTTTTATTTGCCTTTTTCTCCCTTTCTTTCCCTTCCTTTTTATTTTTTAAAACAATGCCCAGGCTTCCATTCTTCAAACTGAGTCTTCTTGTAATTATTTCACTGTTTCCTTACAAAATAAAAGTTTAACGATCAGTCAAAGACATTGGGTCATTCTGCTTATGCTGTTCATTTGTTAAGGACCCTCCAGGTGTCAGCCACTGTAATGGGTGATTTCACTGACATACTCAGGGCTCACAGAAGTGTTTGGGGGTGTTGGGGCTTACTTACTCAGCTTCTGAGTATCAGTTTGGAACTGAAACCAAGATCTCCTATATTATCATGAAGAAAGTTCCATTTCGGGGATTTTCAGAGGTGGTTCAGGACTTGCAGATGTATTTGGTTGATACAGCCTTTTAAAATATTATTTTGAGCTCTTTAAGCATGAGTGAAAGAATCAACATAAACTGTAATAGCTTAATCACTATTAACTTAAGGTGCTAGGTTGAGTTGACTTTCAACAGACCTCAGTAGGAAGCATCTACTTTCCTCCATCCTTGTGCATATACTTACACTTCTTATAAAGGTGTCTTTGATGGGGGAGATTATACTGTTTTACTTTAAATCAGGCATGAATCCATCCATTCAAGCAAAATCTTCAAGCAAGTGTAGGCTGCTGCACCAGGGTGAGGGCTCACAGAAGATGCTGGTAGGCCAGATAGATTGGCTTAGGAGCATGGCCGGGGTGCTATAACAGGTGAAAATCCAGTTTCATTCCATGCCCTTCTGTGAGTTTTGAATATTTTTGTCTGACTTTGAGTATTTATGAGGAATGAATGAGAGTTGAAATAGGTGTTAGGTCTATAGATTTGAAAGAAAAAGTGTCCCATTGTACCTTTTCCAAGCGTCTGGACAGACTCCTGAGATTTCAAGGTAAGTTCTCAAAAACAGTTCCCATGGACAGGTACATATGTGTGTGTGGTTGGCAGGATCTGAGGAGGCACCCAAGACACCCACAACCTCATGTTGCATGCCCATTATAATTCTGTCTCTTCTGAGGGCAGTCTGGACCTGGGACTTGGATGGGATGTCACTTCTGCGATTCTATTATGCTGTATGTTCCAGGAGCTTTGCAGATCCAATTAAGTCCTTAATCATTTGACTTTGGCTTAATCAAAAGGGCAATTATCTCCGTGGACCTGACCTAATCAAAAGGGCCCTTTAAAAGAAGCTAAAGCATTACAAAGATGCACTCCTGTTGGTCCTGAGAAGGAGCGGGTTTGTCAGGTTGTGGAGGCGGCTCCAGGGTAAGGGTCTGAGAGCAGACTCTAATTGTGAGCACGGTTCCTGGTCAACAGCTAGCTAAAATATGGGGGGAAAAGGGACCTTAGTCATACCACTACGAGGAAACGAATTCACCAACACCAAGAATGAACTTGGAAGAGGTCTCTGAGTTGCAGATTAGGAGTCAGCCAACCAACACTTTGAGTTCAGCCCAGGAAGACCCCAGGTAAAGGACTCATCTAACACGTGCCCCATTCCTGACCCATTGAAACTGCGACATCATACATTTGTGTGGTTTTAAGCTCCTCAAGTTGTGGTAATTTGTTACGTAGCAGTCAAAACTAGTACAGTGTGCATATATATCCAGATTTTCTCCATATTGAATACGATAACAAAACACAAAGTAAATTGAATGTGGGAGCTTGTTACATTCTTATAATAATCATTCACAAGACCAGATATTGAATTTTTATGTTAATAAAAAAAGCCTCCTTATTCCTATTGATTACCTGAATAAAATATACATTTACAAACCTAAGCTCATAAAACATGGTAATATGAATACAGTATCTCTTTGTCTATTTTAGCTTCTGAGGCATCATCTGAGGGATTTTTCCCCCCTTTCTAGAACAAAAGGATTTCATTATTTGAAAACCACTGGCTTGACTAATAGGCACTTTTTAAAAAGACTGCATTTCGGTTGTTTTAAGAATGTAACTGTTGGCAGGGAAAAGAAGAGCACGATTGTGCGAGGCTCATTTACAGTCCGCACATTGTTTTTAAATACATGTTTTATCCTTAATTGTTCCCTCATTACAAAGCAATGCATAGATGTGAGAAATGCAGCCACTGCTTTGGACTCAGACAGATGAGTTTTGCTCTAGTGATACTGTTGTTTAGCAGAATTCATTTAAATGGTAATTTAAAACTTTGTAATCATGCAGTATTTCAAACACACCAAAAAAGCCCAAGAAATGATGTTACTGACACCCATATACCCAGCCATCTAGATGTTAATAGATATTAATAGCTTGCCTATTGCTTCAGATTATCTTAAAAAAAAGAAAAAAAGAAAAAAAAATGTGGTGGTCTGGCCCAAGCCCAACTCTGTTTTTTTTCCTGTCTCTTTTTCTATTCCTCCCTCCCTAGAAGTAAATACTCGCCTGAAATGGATGTACGTTATTCTCATGCATGTTTTATAGGTTTTCTACATATTTATGTTTTCATGAAGAATATAGAGACTTGTTTAGCATTTTAAAATTTGAGTTATTGCTCTCCTACTGTAGGTAACATTTTCCAATTTAAGATTTTCAACCAAAGTTATATTTTGAGAAGAATTATCTATAATAAAGCATGGCGTGAATAAAACCCAGTTGGTAAGCAGTTGTTTCCCCAATGTAGGGATCACAGCGCTGTGATGAATAGCCTTGTACACGGATGCACGTGACCTCATTTCAAAGTTTCCCACAAGAGAAGGTAGAAAGTGCTTGGGCTAGAGGCTGTGCCCATCCTCGACCTTCTCAGGGATTGCCCAACTGCTTTCCACCCTCCTACTGCCACCCCCAGTGTAGAGTTCCTATTCTCTTTGTCCTCCCTGGTGCTTGCCATCACAGTCTTGCCTAACGCTGGGCACACGGATGGGGGTGCCACGTGGCTTCTTGTGATTTTAATTAATGTTTCCCTAACTGCGGAAAGTTCAACCTATTTCCCATGTTACTATCTCTTCAGACTTTACCTTTTACAAACTGCCTGTCGGGTCTACGTCCAGCCGTGGGTGGGGAGTGCTGTACTCTCACTGACGGAGAGTTGTTCTTCTAGGATATGGACACAAGTTCTTATTTATATATCTCCATTCACTCCATAGCTGTTCGTTAACTTTTCAGTGGTGTCTCTTGTCAAAAAGAAGTTAAAAAATCA
Organism: Lontra canadensis; assembly: GCF_010015895.1. NCBI lineage: Eukaryota > Metazoa > Chordata > Mammalia > Carnivora > Mustelidae > Lontra > Lontra canadensis. Next base: position 33,222,983 of record NW_022630996.1, read on the forward strand.
TTTCAATATGATCACATTGATCGTTTTTTCCCTTTATTGCTTGGGCTTCCCATGTCTTGTTTAAATGCATTTTCTCTAGACATCTGTCATAAATGTAGTCTCTTGTGTGTTTTCTTTTGAAAGCCAGAAAGTCTTGATTTTTATATAGGTCACTAATCCAGTTTGAAAGTGTGTGTGTGTGTGTGTGTGTGTGCGCGCGCGCGCGCGCGTCTATTAGGTAGGGATCTAATTTTGTCTTTTTTGTTTTAGCACCATTTATCGACTATTCATTGCCCATCTTCCCACCTCTGCTGGGAGCCAAGTTTTCTCAAACATAGGCATCTGTGTGGCTCTTTGTTTTGTTCCTTATCATACAGCTTTGGTCATTTACAAGTTGGTAACAAAACTGGATACCTCGTAGGATGAACTTGTCTTCTTTATCTTTATCAAAATCATCCTGCCTTATCCATACTGTGCCATTTATATGTATTTTAGCATCAGCTTGTCAAATCCTGTGAGGATTTTAATTAACATTGAACAATTTATGGATTCATTTTGGGGGAAAATTGCTTTCTTTAAGATATTTTTCTATCTCATCCGTGAATATAATATATCTTGATTAGAATATTCTTTCACATTCTTCAATTAAAGTCTTGTAATTTTTTCCTTTAATTACACTTAGTAAATATTTTAGTGGACATTTAGCAAAATGTATGCCTAGGCACCTCATAATTTTGTATCCATCGTAAATTATATGTTTTTAAGCACTTGCATTGTTTATAGCCGTTTATGTATTTATTGATCATTTGCTGTTTATAAGTCATTCTGTTGAGCTTAATTAATTCTACAAAAAATTACTTCAAAACCACTGAGATGTATTTTACCAGTGTATTTCCTGTTTTCTTTTTTAAAGATTAATAAAATTAAGTATTAGAGAGAGGTTAAGTAACATTGAGTATGATTCATATGAATATGAACATTGTATATGACTAATTGTATGGCCTGGATTTTGACTCAGTCTTATTTAAATTTTTATGTTTTGCTAAAAGCCATGCTTCAAATGGCTTTTTAAATCAGCCTCCTTTTCTCTGATGTATGTCATCTTGTTTCACAGGATCTTTTTATAGTGAAAAATCCAAAACCTCATTATGGAGTCTCTACGTGAAAAAAAGGCATTTAATTCACCAAGTAGTTGTCCCTTCATAGCAATTAGTTAATTCATCTGGGTTAGAGACATTTATGACCGAGAGTAAGTCTGTAAAAGAAATGCTTTCTCTAGCAGTTATTTTTGGATCAACTCTTAAAGAAAACCCCCTTCCTAACTGAATTGGCAGAGTCTTGGTATTGCTGATGACATCATCGGTGCTTTCGACGAAGGTAGCATGAGTCCCCCCACCCACCCTGACAAGACAGCTTCCGGAGACGAGGCCTGGGCGTCTGAGTGAGGTGTGGGTGCTCCAGTGAAAAAGGCAGAGAAAAGCTAAAATGCAGATGAGTTGTTAATACTATTTAAAGGTTTGACTATTTACTTACCTCCTCTTACATCTGTTATTCCTACTGACTCCTCGAGAAGACTCTGTTTAAATTCCGATCTCACTCCCGGTGCAAGAAGGGAGAGGAGAGGAGGGCGTGAAGGCAACTAATGTGGATTCTGACCGAAGCCTTCTCTTTCCCCGGTGTGCACTACAGGGTATGTCCCTTCCCATGCTGAGTCTGCAGCCTGCTTTCCTAGGGCACCCCTTGCACTTCTTCTCGTGACAGGGCGCTTTCCCTTGGGGCAGGGGCAGGTGAACTTCTGGGAGTGGTTCTGGACAGTCTTACGAGCTGCAGGCCTCAGTTGTTGCAGAGCCCGGGGGCTGTTTGTGACTTTGCTCCTGGGCCAGAGCGGCCTGAGGCTGCAGCTCAGGTGAACAGTGTGGTGGGATAGAGCTCATTTCCTCTCAGCACCGTTGTGGACATGTGGAGTGATATTGGAACAGGAGCGCATATATGTTAGTTCTCTCTTTTTTTAAAATTAAGATTGTTTGTTAGAGATAGAGAGAGTGCGAGAGAGCATGTTCCCCTGTGTGGGGCTCCATTTCACAACCCTGAGATCATGATCTGAGCCGAAACCAAGAGCTGGACGCTTAACCAACTGAGCCATCCAGGCATCCCTCGATTCTCTCTTTTTAAAAAAATGCTAAATGAGGGACACGTGGGTGGCACCGTGAAATGTCCTGCTCTTACTTTCAGCTCAGGTCGTGATCTTAGGGTCCTGAGATTAGGCCCTGTGTCAGGTTTGCGCTCATCCTGGTTTCTACGTGAGTTTTTCTCTCCATGTGCCTCTGTTCCTCTCCCTTGCATGCTTTCTCTCTCAAATAAATAAATAAATCTTTAAAAAAATGCTTAATGGGGGCACCTGGGTGGCTCAGTGGGTTAAGCCTCTGCCTTCGGCTCAGGTCATGATCTCAAGGTTCTAGAATCGAGCCCCGGCATCGGGCTCTCTGCTCAGCGGCGAGCCTGCTTCCTCCTCTTTCTCTGCCTGCCTCTCTACCTACTTGTGATCTCTGTCAAATAAATAAATAAAATCTTAAAAAAAAAAATGCTTAATGATACATGTGCCTCATAATAGGTATGAAATAAATTGTTGTTTCTTGTTGACAGAAGGTTATAGAATAGAGAAGGGAAGAAAAGATGGTTTAAGATTTATTTGCATTATGGGAGGAAGAATGGGACTGTATTTCTGTCTTTAAAGACATAAGTGGCCGGTAAGCTTTAGTTTACGGATATGCTCTGGCTCTTCCTCCATTATTATGATTAAAATACCCATTCCATTGATTTAAAAAGTATTTCTTGAGCACATTTCACCCACCAGGCATTGTTTTAGGCCCTGAGGATGACAAAACGTGAAGATGCCCTCTCTTCTCTTGCATATGTTCTCGTGTGTGTGTAGACACAAACAGGAAATTTTTAAAAACCGAGCAAGGCATTTATTTTCGGATTGGGGTAAGTGGTATGAAGGAAGTAAGTGACGTCTTGTGACAAAGTTCTGGTGGTAGAGTACAGTAGGTGTTGCTACTGAAGGTCAGCCTGCTAGGCCAGTCCTAGGTTCCAGGCTCAAGAATGGGCCTGACGTGGCATTCTTGAGAGGCATGACGTGGGTCGGTTCAAGCTAGCAAGTAACCACATAAAAATGAAATAAAGCTACGAGTGTGTGGACTTGGTTTCCAGCACTGGGAGCTTAAGGCCCTTATTTTTCTGACATCGTGAGCCCCAAGAAGAAAACTTATACCTCCTAAGCAGTAATTCTCCGTAAGGATTTGTGCTCCCCAAGGCTAATGTTTGGCTTTTGGGTCTTCATCATGGGATTGTGCCTGCTCTAGGGCAATCCGGATATCTCTGCAAGCAAGACCCTGGATGTCCATCTGTGAGCCTTGGCCAAGATTGTCGGGAGGCATCAGGAATGTCTCTCTAATGAGGAGACATTTGAGCCAAAACTTGATGATAATGAGACAGAGGATAGCATTTCAGGAAAGGAGCAGCCAGGATGAAAGCCCAGAAGCATGATGTATGATAGGGAAAAAAACGGAACAGGATAGTGAGCTGAGGGGTGGCATGTGGGTTGGTTATTGTTGGGAAGGCTGGCTGGGGCCACAACAAGCTGAGTCTTTTAAAGCATGGTAGGTATTTGGATTTTCCTCTAAGTGCAGTGGAAAACCACCATTTTCACCTGGGGCCCATGAACTTACTTAGGAGGAAAGTTACAGCTCTGTGAGAATGTGAAATACTATGTTACTTCAATCATGAATGTAGGCAAAAAGCTGTATAAGCAGTATCTGTGCCAATGTTACCAGAAGAAATAATAGATATTTCCATTTATTACTGTTATTACGGCTACCTCAACATGTCATTTATCACCATTACACTTAATTAGAAATTATGGTAGTTTATCTTTTTATTTCAGGCATTAATACAGGGGTCAACAAATTAGCCTGTGGGCTGAATCCAGGCTGCCCCCTGATTCTGTAAACAAAATATATTGGACCACAGCCATGCCCATTTATTTATGTATCATTGTTGCAGACCTTCTGGCCCACAATGCTTACAGTATGTACTCTCTGGCTCTTTCTGCAGAGAGCTGCTGATAACTGCATTGATAAAGCGGCATGTCTGTTACTATGATACAATTTTAAAAGTATGTGCATAACTATTTTTTTTTGCAAGCTTATGCATTGTATTTATGCAGTTAAAGACTTATTCAGAGAAGAGATCCCATAAGCTTCACCAGACTGCCAAAACCTCCATGATCCTGGGGAAAAACAGAAAAGAGAAAGAATCCCCGCACTGCGTTGTCCCAAGGGACACGAACACTGTGGCCTGATCTGGGTTTCCTTTGCTTAGGATTCTCTTCCTCCTCCTTTGTCGGGTGAATTTTACATATTTTCGGTGCCTAGTCCTCAAGCTGCCCCTTCCGTATGAATGATGTGTTGTGTCTATACTGTGTGCAAGACAGAGGCTTTATTAGCACTATCTAATTTAATCTCCACACCAGTACCGTTTAATCAAGGTGAATGTGACAGGGAGGGTGGCCAGAGATGTTGTCCTGTGCGGACATCATTCATTGAGTGAATTTCCCTGAGCACCTGCTATGTGCCAGGTTCAGTGCCAAGTGCCTGGGTGACAAAGCTGTTCATGGCAAAGCCATGCTTCAAGTCAGGTTCTTCGGAGGCCAGCGTGTAGGTGGGTCACACCAGATCAGGTTATGTTTGGGGTTCCGTGTGACACAGCACTGTCTGCTTGAAGCCAGCCGGCAAGCTTGTTGGCTCGCCCCTTCCTGGTGTCTCCATCCCCCTTTGCTCCACAGTTCTGTGATGCAGAGGTATGTGTCTTGTTCTCTCTCTCTAGTGTGTTGTTTGTGCTGGCTTTGCCTAGAACCAGCCATGGAGGCAACATTTTCCCAGCTCTCACAGCATCCTTGGCGCTTCCTGCCGCTGTCCTCAGAACAGCCCTTTAAAAATGTGTGGTTTGCAAGCGCGAGCTTTTTTCCTGTAAGTGGAAAGAAAGAAGCGCTTCTCTTCTCCAGCACGTTGTGGGTTTCTGAGGCCACAGGCTCGGGCTTGCCAGCAACACTGTAAGCTAGGTTTAAATATCCACACGTGACTTTTGATTGGAGGGTGGGTTAACACTGATGGCCGAGGAGAGGAGCTGGGGATCAAGTCTCTCCCAAATGGGTGACAAAACAGGACTGCAGGAGAAGGACTGTTGCATGTGTACACTCCAGCTTGCGTTGGTTCCTTCTGTCAAAACCAGGGAGGTTGCTCTCTCTCTCCCAGAAACACAGATAATCTTCATTAGTGGGGTTGGGCAAACACCCACAAGAACTGGTATTTTTCCTGCTTTCTTTCTTTTTTGTACCTGTTGCAAGTGAAGAGCATTGTTCATGTAGTTATCTACATAGGCACAGGTGTTCTTTTTTTTGGTGTATACACAGATGTTATTGTCCATCCATTTACACTCAGGCTACAATAGTATTTTGCAACCTACATTTTTCACCGCACAATAAAAAGTCACATGTTCGTGTATTATTAAACATCATTTTATTCCAACCCTTCCGTGGCTGTATTATGTATCATTGGCCTGCCCAACCATATTTACTTAAATTTTCCTTCATGTTACAGAACCTTTGGGAGACATTGTATCTGTCAGGGTCCAGTCAAGATGTAGAAACCATACCATTACTTGAAAATGGGAATTTTATTTTACTTATTTATTTATTTACTTATTTATTTTAAGATTTTATTTATTTGACAGAGAGATCACAAGTAGGTAGAGAGACGGGGGCGGGGGGAAGCAGGCTCCCTGCTGAGCAGAGAGCCTCATGTGGGGTTTGATCCCAGAACTCTGGGATCATGACCTGAGCCCAGGACAGAGGCTTAATCCACTGAGCCACCCTGGTGCCCCAGGAATTTTATTTTAAAAATTGGTAACTAGTAGGAGCTGGTTAGTTGCTAGGGAGGGTAAAAAGGACGCTGGTGAGTCCAGAAGAAGCAGTTGCAGCAAATCAGCTGTGGCCTCTAGTCTGAGGAAGGGAGAGTCCGAGAAAGAGAGGGAACTGCATCCCTCCCCAAGGCTCTTCAAAGGGAGCCTGGCTGCTACAGGAACCTCATCACCATGGCGAAAGGAAGTAGGCCAGTGGCGGATAGTAGAAGCACGTCTCTTGCCTTCAGGCTGAGTAGGCAGAGCTACTTAGAAGTGGCCTCTGTAGGGGGAAGTAGGGCAAGAGGCCTGAGGGCTTCCCCATTAAAAAATAATGGTGGATGGAAAGAGAACTCCATTTCTCTGACCAGACAAGATCATTTCGGTGCCCTCTACTGGAAAAGCTTAACATTCTCCCAGATGGTGAAGGGAAAATGCTAGGATCCAGATCTTGTAGCCCAGGGTGGGGCCAAGAAAGCTGGATTTTGAGATAAGAAACAATAATTAATTGAGATAGTTGGGTTTGCTTTTAGTGTTTTTCTCCATTATAACCACTACCGCAGTAGACATCCTTTGTAAGATGTCTGCATCTCTGACGTTTCTGTAGGACAAATCTGTAGAATTTGATTTTGAACATTTTTAAGGCTTTTGTTAAGCATAACAGAGTCACCCACCAAAAATGTGGCCATGTTTCTTCTCCTTCAAGTTACGTGTGCGAGGAAAGGTGTATATTTTTGTCATATCCCTTAAGACTTACTAGCGTCTCAGATCTGGGTTTTTGTAGGAGCTTGTTACCCTGGAGACTAGAGATGCCTGAGGCCGGTGGTCCTGGGCTGGAGACCACAGGCTGACTTTGTGATGGGAGGCCTCACCTCAGCCATCTTTCTCCAATTCACTGCTGCTGACAGATTGATTTCTCTGAGACATCCCCTTCATTGTGATCATTTTGCTCAAAAGCTTGAAATGTTTCCTCTTTGTGTGTTGTACTGAGAATGAAAGAGAAGAGAAGAGACTTGACCTTTGGCACTGAGCCCCTTGCCTCCATTCTGTTGATGAGGAAATTGAAGCCAATTGACTTGCCCAGGGTCATATGGGAAGTTCACTGGCTCAGGCCCCACTTGGGCTTCCTTCCTTGTGGTCCACTGCGCTCTCCAGGCTCCCAGACCCCTGTTGGTCCATGATGCTCATACCCTCCTGTTCTCCCAGGGCAACAATGTAGTGAGAGAGATTTTATTAACACATGTCCTCATCCCCCTGATGCTCACACTGTGCCCTTGCTGGTGCCGATGCCCCTGTCCGGATTGCTAAAACTGTCCCCCTCAGGTTCTGTGCTCAAGGGAACTGTCTTTTCACTTCAATTCTGAGACTGAGACTCACCTCTGAATAATGTCCTTCCATTACTTCTTCACAAATTGGACTCAATCAGTTCCTATCTTAGAGTGTCAGAGGGACCTGGATATGGATTGGATTCAACCTCGAGCTTTTGGTCCCTGGGCCTGGACACCAGGTGACAAGAAGTGTGTGCTCATTCCTGCTACGTGAACATGACCGAGGAAGCAAGCAACTTCCCTGGTTTTCAGGAACAGTGAACATCTAATAGTGCATGTTCCTTTAAGATAAGACAGCATGTTCTTTAGAAAAACACACTGTTCTTTATCTCTGTCTTCTACAAGTGGTTGATTAAAATGCTAAGGGGGACAGGCATTCTCCCCAGGTTCTTTCCATGGGGCTGACTACATCCTAGTTGACTCCCTGGGCCTGCACGGTGACAACCCACTGCTTTCCACTCCTTTTACCCGGGTCTCATTATCAATGGAAAGAGAGCAAACTAGTTCCTGTGTGATGGGCTGTCCACCTCCATGGTCTGTGTTTACCCACCACAAAAACAGAGCTAGTAGATATCTTTCTTAACACATGCCTCGTTCTTCCTTCTCTCCATTTTGGGAATTGTGTACAAGATGTCCGGATGCTGGGAAAAGGAAAGTGACGGAAGAAAAGCAATTGAGAATAGAATCTAATTAGGGGCAGGAAAATAGAGCAAGAAGTCAAATCCAAATCTTTCAATTAATGGGTGGAGATGACCTGCTCAAGCTGTTTCGGGCAGTGGAGACAGGTCCCTGATGGTAAGCGAACGTGGGAAAGGCCAGAATGTTAATTACAGGAAATGTGCATTTAGAACAGGTGGGCACCCTTTCTTTCTTATCCCGCTTCCTCACGCCCCGCCTCAGTCCCTTTTTCCTCGTTTCAGAGGTTCATATTTTATTTTAGGGTATTTCTGACATCCCTCCTCAAATGTTAGACCGGTAGTCCTCTGTCTGGAGGCTTTGCTCTGTAACCTAGCAACCAGGATATCATGTACTATCCTCTGTTACTTCTTTCAGCCTGAAGATTTGAAGATCACTCAAATGGACACACAAAGGACAAAAGGGGTCAGGTTTACATGCAAAATCAGTATTTATGATGATTGAGTAGTGGATGTGAAGAACAGCATTGTTCAGTAACAATATATCCAAGGTGAAGACCCCGTCACATCTGGAGAGAGAGAGAGGGAGACAAAGACAGAGAGAGGAGGAAAGACAGAGCCAGCGAGAAGACCCTGGAGCTGCCTGTCCTCCAGGAGTCTGCATTTGCGGGGCCGTAAGCGCCCTCCCCCCTCTGACCTTCTCTTTGCCTTGCTAAATAACAGAAACAGGGGTACCACTTGTATTTTTGACCAGGGAATAATTTGTAATTTGTCTGGCTCGAGAGAAAGTTGGCATACTGAGGAAAAACAAATCTCAGAGGGAAAAATAGGAGAACAGTGACATTTTTCAGCAGGATCTTATTATCCAGCCCACACAGAGGCTGAGTCGCTGAGCTAGTTCTGTGAAGAGACACAAAGACATCCCATCGAGACGACTGTGAATGTCAGGGGCTAGTCCCGCCTGGAACTGCTGGGCATGAGTAAACAGGACAGCGAGGCTTCAGGGGGCTTTCCCTTGGTCACTTCTCCTCAAACGCTGTTGTGCACTTGGGGTATTTCCCTGCGGAAATGTTCTTGCTGCTGGTTTTCTCCTCTTCACTTTTGCGGAGCTGGCATTAGTCTCGTTTGCCTCAGACTTTATTTCCTTGAAATTCAGAACATTATTTGAAATGTGCTGGGTAGTCTTCTGAATGAGACCGGGACGATTCCACACTGTACCGTGCATCCGAGTTATTGGGAATCCTAGCGAAAATGCAGCATCCCAGGCCCCTGAGTCAGTGGCGCTGGATGGGGGTGAGAGCCCCAGCAACCAGCATTTAAATCTGCACCTGTGGTGACCCTAGAGGAGAGGAACCGAAGATCGTGTGAAAAATGGAAGATTGAAGACTGATTTCCCAAAGAGGGGCAGGGAGCAGTTTCTTGGCCTGGGACTTGATGAATGCATTCTTTACTTTTGCAGAACACCCCTCTCCACTGGGGCAAGGAGTTGGCCCGTTATTTTCTTTTCTTCCCCACATGCTCGTATATGTCCTTTAGTGGTGGTGTTCCTTGCCCAGCGCGGGAAAGTGAGTCTGAGCTGGTTGAATGGTGCTGGATTGGTCCAGTTCAAAGCTACTCCCCAGGGGCCACCGGTACAACCTGAGGAGACAAAGCTGGTCAGTGTTTTGCTCACTGTGATAAGGGAAATGACTGCCATGCAAAGCTTTGGCACTGTCTGGGCAGGTGCAGGTCAGGTATTGGTCAGGGTTCAACGAGAGATGCAAAACCAGTGGGAGATATGTGCTAAGAGGTTGACTGCAAGGAATTGGCTTGCTTGACTGGAGGTGGGCAAAGCAAATCCGAAATCTGTAGAGTAGGCTGGAACTCCCGGGTAAAGGCTAAATCTGCTGTCCCCTGGTAGAATTTAAGGCCTTTCAATCTATGGAATCAGGACCACCCAACGTATCTGGGGATTATCTCCCTTACTTAAAGCTAACTGATTATCAACTTTAATCACACCTGCAAATACCTATACAGTAACGCCTAGAAGAAGGTTTGATTGAATAATTATGAATGGCAGCCTAGTCAAATTGGTGTATCAAAAGACCATCATAGAGAGTCACATCAGAATTTACTGAGAATTGGAAATTTGATTTCGCCTGGTCTTTCAAAGCATGTATGGATCATGGTATCCCCGTCCAAGGTTGGTATTAACAGCCGAGAATTTCCAGTTGAAGGATTCAAAGAATCTTTGGATGAAAAGTTGATACTTTGCACTGAAGAGTTTATGAGACCTTTAGGAAGTTCTTATAAGGAAATTCCTGCACTCCTTTCTAGTGAAGGAAGATATACTGCTTTTGTTCCCAAAGCATGAGCCTTGTGCTTCTCTTCTTTACTTACGGCGTAGAAGCGTTAAGCACAAATATGGCTGCCACAGCATCCAGCTGGCTGCCTCAGAGAGAGGACACGCTCACAGACCGCAAGTCAGAGCCGGAATTTCATGCCGTGTATACCTGCCCCTCCCTCTTTAAGTGGTCAAAGGCTGGTACACTTCATGAATGTCATGTCTTTCCAGTCTTTATGCATCCTTGGCTCATAAGTGACCCCACAGGGCTGTTCTCTGATCTGTGAGGTTGTCTTGTCCTTTGTGCTGTGCTGGGAAACCCTTGCTTGTATTTTGAAAAGGGAAGCTTTTTGCCGAGTATCCTTTTCCTCTCTCCTTCTTCTCGCATGGACGTGCTGGTACCGGTAGAGGCCACCGTTGTTTCATGGTGCAGATACTACACCTGTCTTCCACTTTATTGAATTTCCAGAAGACAGGAGTTAAGTCTTATTTAATTTTGTATAGTGTCTCATCTTTGGCTAGGCACACAGTAGGTTCAGAATTTTATTCAACCCATATTTATGGAGTCCTGCGCATATGCCAGGTCACAGGTAGCTGCTGTTTTAGAAAGGGTGTTACAGTAGTAACACGGCATCGACTCTGGGGTGAGGGGTGACGTTCTGAGGGTGGAGGGACACTGCCGGTAGACTTGCGTGTGCATGCTCGCTCACTCTCACACACACGCGTGCCACACACAGCGCTTACTGAATGCTTGGAAGACTACATCAAGGAATGCCACTCCAAAATAGAGGTGGGGGCCCACGAATGATAACACAGTGAGTCCCAGCTTCCCAGCCTTTGAGGTAAAATGCACTGTGGGGCACGACTCCTCAGCCACGTTGGTCTGTTGATAGAAGACGTGTACGTTTGCGAATATTTGTTATTTCTGCTGGGCCCATGCTACTGAATTTAGGGTCTTAGGCTTAGGATAACTTAGATTATACTATTATTTTATTGATCAGATTATGTAGAGAGACGAGCTAAAAACAAAGATATGCAGCAGTGGAATTTTCCGGTGGTATTTTTGTGCCTAATAATAAAGAGCCAACTTTATTTTCTGGAGTGTTTGCTGCATGCCAGGCACTGTTCTGAGTACCGTAAGTGGATGATTTCGGTTAATCCTCAGCACAACCCTAGGAGACAGGTACTGTCCCCATGGTGCAGCTGAAGGAGCTAGCACAAAGGACAGCTGTGCCACTTGTACCAGATTCCCTGGGTAAGAAGTGAAATGCGGGTCACATCCAGAGTGTCCTGCCTGGAGATCCTGCTCTGAACTGAGGCTCCATGTGGCTTGGATGGAATTTATAGCATCAGGACAAGCACAAGCCCGTTCCTTTGCTGCCCAAGTTAGCATCTCTTGGTGACTGGAAGGCGGCATCAGCTGCGGGGAGAAGAGTGCGTTGTGGCTGATTCTCCTGGCTTTCCCTTTGGGTCTCATCCACTTTTCTGCTGGGACCTTAATGGTTTTCATGCGTATTTCACAGCTCTTCTGCATATCTGCTTTTATTCCAAAATGCCAAACACCGTTTTTAAGAATAAGTCTTTCCGAGGGAAAGAAAAGAGAGGAGGTGAGTGAACTCCCGTTTGAGGAGACGCAGGCAGAGGGATGCGAGCTGCTCTCCGTCTGACGGTCGCAGTCACTCTCGGTCTGGGCCGGTTCTAGGCCAGGCTCAGCATCTGTGGCACCTGTGGTTCTTCCTGTTCTCTAAGTAATGACTTGCTGTCCCCATTGAGGGAAGAGAAGACTCGCATCTGAGTGGTTAAGTAGCTTGCACGGAGCACACACAGCTGGTGCGAGGTGCGTGAGGAATTTGAACCCAGCTCTGGCCGTCAGTGGTTACAGCACTGCTTTGGTTTTCAACAAACACCCTCAAGACCCTTTCATCACAGAACTCGTGCATAGACTCCAGAAAGTCGGGAGTCAGTGTTGCAGGAGTCAGCGTGGGGCCAGCTGCTTGATTTTACTGCTGTCATACCCCACCCCATGTCCCGCGTTTGTGGCCTGAGGATCTGCAGGGCATCGTCAACACCACGCTTAACTTCCTCGCTCTCACGGACCTTGACAGTTGATGGGGATAAGGACCCTCTGAGGATAAAGGCAGGATCTTGTTCTTCCAGGGGGATCGCGTGCAGCTTCTGGGGTCAGATCTCCCTCTCCCTCCAGGATGGGTTTGCGTCTTCCCTTCCCCCTCCATGATGTTGGGCAAGTGATTTACCTTCTTAGCAACTTTGGTTTCTCATCTTGAAAATGGGCATGGACTTGGGGGCACTTAACTGGCTCATTCGGTACAGCGTGCGACTCTTGATCTCAGGCTTGTGAGTTTGAGTCCCACGTTGGGTATAGAGATTCCTTTAAAAAAAAATCTTTAAAAAACTGGGCATAGAATCATTACGATGGTTAAATAAGCATGACAACAGAACCCAACAATACATCAGCTCGGTGCCTTCCAATAAATGTTTTTTGCTATTACTAGGAATCCCTTACCCCCACCCCAAATTCCACGAGGAGATATTATCCTAAATCCTCCTGGCCACTTTGTATCAGCAGGGCCTCTTTTTCTCCTTGACTAGCTCTTCGGGAAGAATAAACTGGGCCCTTCTTTCCTCTGGGAAGGAAGTTCCGTTAGGTCTTCTAGCTGTCTGCTAGTTCTCACTTTGAGCCTTGTTCTCCATAAAAACTAATAAGGGGGATATTTTAGTTTTTTTCTAAAAAACGAACTCTCTCAGTTCGTTTAGAACCTGAGCACAAAAGAGGTATGCCTTGGATTCAGCTTCCTTAATATTCTGTCATGAGTGTTTGCTGTCTTCCTCTCCCATTCTCATAGAGTCCCAGGATTTTAGGGTTCAAAGATTTTTTAAATGACTGAAATTAATTTCACTATTCCTGCCTCCCTGGTGGTCATTCAACCCTTGCTGGAAACTTCCAGGAATGAGGAGCTTGCTTTCTTAAGAGGAAGTGCAGGGTATCTGGGTGGGGGTCAGGGATGCTCTAGATAGAGCCAGAATCACCCAAGAGGGGGTTGGAGCTGGCAGAGTGGGGTTTTCAGGCCATCCTGCACTCCGTATAAAATGTTCAGATTAGGTTTTCTTTGGGAGACAGTACGGGCCTGAAGGCTGCTCCCTTTCAGGTAGTTATTTTAGAAAATTCATTTTCCAGTAAGTGGTCAGAATTGGAGCAAGGAGAGTGCCACTGTTCTATGTGCTTTTGGCATCTTATCCTGAGAAATTTCCCACCACTTCAGTCCACCTGCTGAGGTAATTCTAGCTTGTGGCTTGTCATGAATGACGCAGGACACTGAGCCTCATGGCACTTTTATTAACTTCTGGCCTCTATGCTCTAGACCTGGGCATGTGCACATGTGACTCCCAGCAGGTCACCTCCTGAAAGCTGAGTGTGGTGTGTACTCTGGTGGCAGGAAATAAAACTACTGGGGAAATTCTCCTTCCAGTGCCAGAGATGCTAAGAGACAGCTTGAGACCACTCACCTCAAATATACCTGCTAAGTGGAGGAGGACTGATTTGGGATCCGCTTATTTATGCTGTTTGTTCTTAACATTGAGGCAACATGCAGGAGGCTCTCGGGCGCCTGGGTGACTCAGTCAGTGAAGCATCTGCCTTCGGCTCAGATCATGATCCTAGGGTCCTGGAATTGAGCCCCTGCATCAGGCTCCCTGCTCAGCAGGGAGCCTGCTTCTCCCTCTCCCTCTGTCACTCCTCCTACTGAAATAAATAAAATCTTAAAAATAACAACAACAACAACGCAACATGCAGTTAGAGCCAGCAAAGGTTAAGAAAGCAAACTCCTTAATAGAAACTTTACAAAAAATAGCTTTACTGAGATAGAAGTCACGTTCCCCCAAATCCACTGTTTAAAGTGTTCAATTCGGTGGTTTTTAATGTATTCATAGATTTGTGAAATCATCACCACAATCAACTTCAGAACATTTGCATCCCCTGGAAAAGAAACCCTGTAATCATTAACATTCATTCTCCCCACCCCTGCCCACCAGCCCCAGGAAACAGCTAATCTCCTCTCTGTCCCAGTGGATTTGCCTATTCTGGACATTTCATATAAATGGAATCATAACATACGTGGTCTTTGTGTCAGGATTCTTTTACTTAGTGTAATGTTTTCAAGGTCCATTCACGCTGTAACATGCATCAGTACTTCTTTTTATTGCCCAATAATACTCTGTTGAATGGCGAGACCACATTTTGTTTACCCATTCATCAGCTGATGGACATTTGAGTGGTTTACAACTTTTGGCTATTATGAATAATGTTTTTGTGAGCATTCATGTACAAGTTTTTGTGTAAATGTATGCCTTAACTCCAGCAGAATTGCTAGGTCATGTTTCCTAAATAACCTTTTAAACTTGCTTTTTTTGTGTTGTTCTTGGGCCCCATATGCCTATTCTTTGAATTCATACTCACTTCTGTGCTCAATGTTACCTATGACTTGATAGAAAGTTAATACATCTGAGACCCAGTTTAAAGTTCTTTGTTGAAATAATGAAAAAAAAACACTCAATAATTTTGAAAATAAAGTGATAATAAACTGAGTCGTAAGAATTCTTATTATATAGTGTTAACTACTAGATCATTTTTGCCTTTGCTCTCTTTTTACCAGGCATCTCAACTTTGAAGATTTACAAAGATTTTATTTTTCTTTTCCAGAATCGCAATGAAATAAAAAATGGCACTATCCTTCGGTTAACCACATCTCCAGTAAGTTGACCTGAGTGTATAGCTTTCCAGTAAATACTTTGCTCTCCAGTTCTGCTATATGTGATTAAAAGATGTTAACTTTTGAGGGTGATGTGAGTGCAAAACAGAAGATCTCTAGCATGTCCTGACATGTGGATTCTGGGTTGGCAGGAAGGTCCTTCCTTATATTTCCCATTACAGAGGAGGAAGCTTTTATTTCCGGTTAAGAGCAAGGAAACGGACTTCAAGGTTTGCGTTTGGTGGTCATTTCAGTAGCTCTTATATTACAGGTACAATAACTCCGCTGCCCTGATGGGTTTTACCCACCTGTTCAACATATCCACCTAATGCCCTCTAAGCAAATTCAGTCAACAAACAAAGGAAACAAACCCAAAGACAGCCCATTACCTCTCTTTAAAGTCGAGGTGTGTCTATGTGGAAAAGTGAGAGTGTTGAAGCATTTTCCAGTTCTGGCCAGTGATGACGATGATTGATAATAATGTAGTTTGCGAAATGCTTGCCACTTAATCTGTTCCAGTGCCAGCTGATCCGGATAAGACACTTTAAGAGCTGCTCACCAGAATGCTGTAGAATATTTAGGCCACTGTAGCTGGCTGTGTTGCTTATCTTCATCTTTCTTCCTTGCTTGTAGATACTTTGGATAGTAACATTAGCATATTTAAACTAGATTATTTCACAGTGCATTTTATTGCTTTCCTAAAAAATAATCTGCGCAAAATACACCAAGTGTTACTATTTTCACTCTGCATATGTGACAAAAACTGTGTCTAACTCTTATTTTCAGTTTCCACTGAAGCCATGTGGTAGGCTAAAAATAAATTTAAAAATTGGGAAAAGCATCTGGCTGAAGTTAAACTGTGGGTACTGTAACTACCACACATTCTTCTTGCTGAAAATTACGTTAGAGGGGCTTAGAAAATCCTAAACATTTTACCCAATAACATCTTGAACCTAAACACAGCGACAGGCTCCACAGAATACATGGCTGGAGTTGGCCAGACTGTCTTCTGATGCCTTCTTCTCCACTTACTGGAAGTCATCATTCATACTCATTTTTCAATGACCACATGATGAGCTGAGACATTTTTGTCTGACTTAGCATTGACCTTACTTTAGTCAGCATGAATTAATGCTAATTTGACATTTCTAGAGCATGGTTTCAGTTGGTTTTTGTCGTTGCTGTTTATCCTGTTACAGTTGCTCTTCTGTTGGCCGGCAGAAGGAGTACACCTTGCCTTTTGTTGGGTCTTAGAATTAGAGAGGCTTGGTTTTTACACCGAGATCTGCTCTAAGCCGAAGAAGATGTTCGTTCTTTTTTTTTATTGCTATGGGCTCATGAACAACATTTCCACAATGTGAGCCATTCCTTGGAAGAAGGTTAAGTGTTTGGCAGGGTGAGGTTTTTCAGCGCCCCAAAAGTCCGTCCTCTTCAGATTGTAACTGACACATTCTACACAGTATCATAAGATGGGGTCCACCTAGAGGATCCTGGTTTACGTGTTCTAAAGAGCAGGGGTCCCCAAGCCGAATCACTGGTGGAACTCTAAAAATGCTGCTGTTCTGGTCTCTGCAGAGAAACCAAATTACGATATCTAGAAGGAGGTCCAGGAATGTGCATTTTAAGCACGCATTTTATAATTTAGCTGTTAACCCTAGGGTCTAGAACTAGGTGTTATTCTATAAGCAAGATATTTTGGCTCTGTAAATGTCACTTGTTGTTAGTAGATTTTTTTTTATTATTTTATGTTTAACTGAGAAATATGGGTCAGCATATGCTAACTCTTTCACTTTTTATATACACACAAAAAATGTTAAAAAATAACATAACTGTCTCCATCAAATTTGCTAGGAAGTGTTAGTGTACCATAAAGAAATGAACAAATGGTGTTATACCATAAAAATGTTCAGTTCTTTCCTCTACCTTGGCTGAACTCTCCCTAGAGCCAGACAGAATGCACACACACCTACATGTGTATGCATGTGTGTGCACATACGTACACACACTCTTGCTTTAAGTGATGTGCATCTCTGCCAACTTCTGCCTCTGTGACCTTGGCTAAGTTGCATAACTTCTCTGGCCCTTCAGTTTCCTGTGTACAATGAAGATGGTGAGGACACCTACCTGATAGGATTACTGTGTAGATTAAATGAATTCCTTCTCGAGGGTATTTAGAACAGTGGCTCATAAAAAGCCCCAAGTAACTTTGCTGATTTTATTACTAGTATTAACAGCCCCAAACACTATTAGTCAGAATTAATACTGACAGCGAGATAATCTTTGAGTATTCCTTAATTATCATCATTTGTACAGTAAATGCTGACATCTTGCTTGGAGAAAAATGTATTTTTCAAGGAATTCAAAGTCATCCACTTGGTTTAAATACATGTTAATGCTGTATGTCCATTTGGAAATTGTAAGAACAATGTATCTTTGAGTGATTTTAAAAGATGAAGTGATTCTTGCTCAACTCTCCATTAACCCCCTTAAAAACATAGGATTTGGGGTTGGGGTGATTTGTCAGATATCTAGGGATCTGTGAGTGAGTAGAGAGTTCTTGTTCTCCTCCTTCCTTCTCCCCCTTCTTGTTTCTGATGCAGCGTGTCAGTTGATAGTTACGATGGGAGACTACCCTGTGTCTCTGACCAAGTTGGGGAGGGTGTGGGGTTCATTCCTGTCTTGGTCCCTGAAGATTTGGCCAGACCAGAACAGCAGCATTTTTAGAGTTCCACCAGTGATTCAGCTTGGGGACCCCTGCTCTTTAGAAGTCTAATTTTAGGCAAAGCAGCTAATTTGGTTAGTTTCTCTGCTGGGTCCCCTTCTCTCCTAGGGACTACTTCCAGATGAAGTGAAGGGGGACC
Source organism: Lontra canadensis (assembly GCF_010015895.1). Classification (NCBI taxonomy): domain Eukaryota; kingdom Metazoa; phylum Chordata; class Mammalia; order Carnivora; family Mustelidae; genus Lontra; species Lontra canadensis. The sequence continues at coordinate 33,240,830 of NW_022630996.1, forward strand.
TGGGCAGGGAGGGAGGGGTCCCTGGCCGTGGAGCCCAATGGGGTGGAGAACCTTTGCTGTCAGTACTTGGGTGGATTCCCTTCCTTCCGTCTGCAATCTTAACCCCGTTAGAGCTCACGGGGGGCTCCTTGGATCATTCTCAGGAGTTTCTGTTCAGAAGATACCTCACTGTTGGGGACAACTATCCCCTCTTCCTCTTCCTCTGAAATATAACATGTTTCAGAGAAGAAAGCAAGTAGCCAAGAGGGAGAATATGAAGATGGCAATGGCACATTGCAATTTTGAGTTAAATAATAAGTACAACAGATGTTGAGTTACTTCCATTAAGCAGAGAAATACAGGCAGAAAAATTTAATATTTTATTTTTCTTCCTATCTGCCCCAGCTGAAAAGTAGATATGAAAACCATTCCTGAAATCTAAACTGTAAGTTATTATCCAGAAGGTCAGCTCCTCCAATATATTTCCATCCCTCCCTGCCCTGGGTATAGTAGCCAAGGGCAGATGCCATAAAAAGAAGTCTAATTTTAGGCAAAGCAGCTAATTTGGTTTCCAAATTATTTTATTTTATGTTTATGCAGTAATTAGCCAATGCCTGTGAAACACATGGTGTTGAAAAGTGAAATTTATAAGCACCATTGTGTTGTGCTGGAAAATTTTCAGTAACTGGGAAAGATCACTTGGGCGTCTAATGAAGCTTTTGAACACGGTGTGTTGGCAGTTTTTAACGCAGAGTATTGACTGAACAGGTGAACGTGTTGCATAAATTTGTGTAATTGCTTAACTAAGCAAATAGCTTTTTGTCATTTGTAGATAATAATTTTACTTAAAAGGTAAATGTTTTCCCAATTTCCTCCTCCTCCCTGCCGCTCCAGTTCCATTTCTGGGGCTTTATTGTTTTTGTGCTCTTGCTTTTCCAAGAGATGGAAATATGGGCTCTGTCAGGAAAGTGTTGATTCCCGTCATGACGTTAACAGCCGTTGCCTGAAGGCAGAGTCATTATGGTTGGAAACCTGCCCTTGGTACAGAGTATGCATATGGTCTCGTGCTTTGGCCTCAGTGTCTTCGTTTTTCAACGAAACGGTAATTTTTTGTCAGTTGGGGTTTCCTCTGTGAACACTCTTCCCTTTGTTTTCGTCCTCAACGAGGCTCAAAACGCCCAACAGCTCCACGAACGAATTCAGTCGTCGAGTATGGACGCCAAGCTGGAGGCCTTGAAGGACTTAGCCAGCCTCTCCCGGGATGTCACGTTTGCCCAGGAGTTCATAAATCTCGATGGCATCTCTCTCCTCACACAGATGGTTGAAAGTGGCACGGAGTAAGCATCTTTTATTCAGACTTCGAGTCTGTTCTATTCTCTCCAGTATTCTGGGTATTAGTTACTTTCCTTGCACTTGCACTTTCTAGTTTTTTTTTTTTTTTTTAAGATTTATTTATTTATTTATTTGACAGGCAGAGATCACAAGTAGGCAGAGAGGCAGGCAGAGAGAGAGAGGAAGGGAAGCAGACTCCCCGCTGAGCAGAGAGCCAGACGCGGGGCTCGATCCCAGGACCCCGGGATCATGACCTGAGCTGAAGGCAGAGGCTTTAACCCACTGAGCCACCCAGGCGCCCCGCACTTTCTAGTTTTAAAGACCAGAAATTGACCGCTCCACTCCCCCAAATCCTTATGTTCCAGAGTCTTAGACCAGGTCAAAATAACATCCCTGAAGTGATTTTTTTTAAAAAAATTATCATTTGAGGGGCACCTGGGTGGCTCAGTCGTTTAAGCATCTGACTCCTGATCTTCACTCAGGTCTTGATCTCAGGGTTGTGGTTTCAAGCCCCATGCTGGGCTCTGTGGTGGGCATGGGGCTTCCTTAAAAAAATTATCATTTAAATGATGAAGTATATATCCTTAATTATTTAAAATTAAATACAGTAAGTATTTACTAAATACTGCATGCAAAGAGTGGAAGTTGGTAGAATTTAAGAAGATGTGAGGCTTGCCATTAAAAAATACATGGTGGCAGAATTCAAGTGACGTCTAATTCCTTCTGAGGGTGGGGAGTCCAGAGGTGGGACCAGTTACAGCTCACGGAAACCGACGGAGGGGGTGTCAGTGAGTGGGGCCTGAAGGAGTTTGAGTTCCATCATAGTCAGGAAAGGGATGGGCATTTCTCCTTGGGGAGCTCACATTCTCAGGGGAGGCTTTGATTCTGTGGTGTGATTGGGGAGTGTAAGGAGCCAGATGGGGCTGACTCTTGCATGTGTGGACAGATAGCTCCCCTGACCACCGGACACCAGGGTAGGGTTCTCAGGTATCTGCTCATTCCCAAGTGGTCAGGTGAGACTAACATTCACTATTAGAATATGTAAATTAGACCATGTGATGATGCCACAAAAGTTAATTAGATATTAATATGCTAAATCAGTGATGTGCAAAGTTGGTATAGATATTTATGAGGAAAGAGTTAAATGTCCCTGAGAATTGGGGTTTAAGCCCGGGCCGTTTACATGTCTCTTCAGTACCTGGTGATGCAAAGAATGAGTTGTTGACCGTGCGTGTTGCAGACCCATTTCAATCCTCTCCCTTCCTTCATTCTTTTGTTCCTTCGTTCTTTCCTTCCATCTCCTACAAGTGGCCTCTGCAGGTAGCACTTGTGACAGATTCTTTTTTTTTTTTTAATTGGCAAGCAGGCTTAGGTGATTTGGAGGGGGTTGATTGTAGACAGGTTTTGTTTATTTTTTTAATTTTTTAAAAAAGATTTTATTTATTTATTTGACAGAGAGAGAGATCACAAGTAGGCAGAGAGGCAGGCAGAGGGCTCCCATCTGAGCAGAGAGCCCGATGTGGGGCTCGATCCCAGGACCCTGAGATCATGACCTGAGCCAAAGGCAGAGGCTTAACCCACTGAGCCACCCAGGTGCCCCTGTTTATTTTTTTTTAATGAGGGCTGAAACTCAGCTCATTAAACGTTTGGCGAACGTCAATTTGGAGCAGAGCGGGAAAACTCAAATTCTGGGGTTTACAGGAATCTTGGGGTGCCTGCTATAAATTGGAGCTGGAGTTTGAAACGGCTCAGGGGAATTTGAGTAAGTTTTTGGATCTAAGGGACTTGACTAAGGAAAAGGAGAAAACGTTTCATCTGTATTGGATGCCCCAGGCTGAGGTGTGGTGCAGAATGGTTCGGATCCCTCATTCTTTGGTAAGAGTGAGCAAGGGAGTGGGAGCTGTGATTATAATCACCTTCTCCGGTCACTGTAGACGACTTCATGTGGGTGCCACATATGGAAGGTCCTGCAGAATCACTGATTGGGGTGGGACAGTGAGCCCTTAAGGGGGGGTGTACCCTCAGTCACATTTATAGTGTGTTAAATGAGTATATAAAAATGCCCCCACATTTATTATCTGAGTCACTGATGTATCGCAGGCAGGGTGCTAGAGCCAGTCGTAGTGTAACCTGCTAACACCAGGTGTTTTTATCACGGATACCTAAGTATCCAGGGGCTTAAGCTCTTGAGCATTCAGAATGATAGTGTTAATGCTTCTAAATTTAGCAGAATTGCAATCATAATTGCAATTATAGTGTGAAATATACTGAAAGCAGAGGTCCATGTGATTTATACCCTGAATAGAAGGCTGGGGCCGAGCTCTGGGACTGCCAAGGCTGGCATTTATATATTTTGGAAACGAGGAAAAATGCACATTAGGAGCTCTGGGGTTTTTTCTGTTGTTGTTTTTTGTTTTTTTAAATTTCCATTATATTTGTTTGCTAGGCAGCCATAACAAAACACCACAGGCTGTAGCTTACACAATAGAGATGTATTGTCTCATAGTTGTGGGGGCTGGAAGTCCACGATCAAGGTGTTGGCAGCATTGGTTTCTCCTGTGGTCTCCTCGGTTTGCTGGTGGCTGCCTTCTGGCTCTGCCCTCATGTGGCCTTTCCTCTGCGTCACTCATTCCTGAGTGAACCTCTCTGAAGGTCCACATTTCCTTTTCTTATAAAGACACCAGTCAGATTGGATTAGGACACACCGTCACGGCCTTATTTTAACTTCATCCCCTCTTTAAAGGCTCCGTCTCTAACTGCTGTCCCATTCTGAGGGACTGGGAGACAGGGGCTCAAGATATGAATTCTAAGGGACCGCAGTTTAGACTCTAACACCCCTCACAGGGACACTGTCCTTTCTGCTTGAGAAGAAAAAGAGTGAACACTGATGCTCTGTATTTGTCTTGTCAACATTATTGCTTAGTATCCGTGTCATTGCCTTGCCCTTTAATTCATCTCGACCTGTAGAGGGGCCCCCAAAGAGCCATTCCTCCTCGGACTGAGGACTGGGGAGGCACGTCTGAATTCTGTCTCCGTGTTGCACACAGATAACCAGAGAGGATGTTGACACAGCATGTGCTTTATGAGAACCGTTGTCATTGAATTCCTTTTTTTTTTTTGAAAAGCGTTATTATAGTTATTAGTATTTTAACAATTTGTGATCTGCAAGCCGTGTTAATTTGTTCCATGCAGCTGGGTTTCAGAGAGACAAACGACCCGAGGCCAGATTTTGGGCGAGTTCTGGTTTGTATTTCTCTCTCACGCGTTCCCGTTGCCCTCTGTTTCTGAGAGGAATGGTGTCTCTCTGACTCGCGTTTGGTGTCCTCCTCACCGACTCGTGTCACTTCAAAGTGAGGCTCCTTTCGGGGCTGGAGGAAGGAGGTGCTGGAGCCACGCGGCCTTCTGCCTCATTCTGCTGGATCCCACAGCTCATTTTAAGAAGCTGCTTATTCGATGCTCGGCCATTATTCCAGCTCTTTGGCTCAGATTAAAAAGATGAGAAAAAGACATTTTTTTCCTATAAGGAAGCCTGGCTTCTCAATTAAGCTTATAGCAAGACTTTAATTAATTAATAGGCAACTTTGGGAACAGAAACTGTACAAATTAAATAGATCCTGCAATTTGGAATATATTTCGCTGTGACTCCTGGGCACATTTCCAGCAGGGGAAGGCAGAGGTTGCCTGAGTAGGACCTGTGGAAATTTTTAAGAAACACTGAAGAAATGTAGCTGGAATTTTCCCCCTTACTTGGAACCATAATGACATTCAAAGATTACTCACCTGCTTGTCATTACTCAAGGCTGAGTTTTTAAAGGTCTCTCTCTCCAGTTGGTCCCAGAAGGGGCCATGGGGCAAAATGAGCAACAGAGGAGCAAGGGGAGTGTCACTTTGGCAGGGCATAGTGTCTAAAACCTGAACTGAATTTTTCCATCCTTGTGGAATTTAGAAATTCCCTTCCTAGTCTAAGCTTGAAACATATGTGTGGAAGCAAGTGAAGCTGTGGGGAAACGTGTTGGCTCAGCCTGAGTGAGGCAGTGGTGTCAGGTAAGGAAAGTCAAGGAATGGACAGTGTTTTTTTTAAAAGCAGGTACTTAGACACTTCTCTCAAGGGGTTAATATCCAAAACCTCTAAAGAGCTCATATAACTCAATAACAAAAAATAGCCCGGTTAAAAAATGGGCAGAGGGGAGTGCCTGGGTGGCTCAGTGGGTTAAGCCTCTGCCTTTGGCTCAGGTCATGGTCTCAGGGTCCTGGGATCCAGCCCCACATTGGGCTCTCTAATCATCAGGGAGCCTGCTTCCTCCTCTCTCTCTCTCTTTCTGCCTGTGTCTCTGCCTACTTGTGATCTCTGTCAAATAAATAAATAAAATATTTAAAAAAATAAAAAAAATAAAATCTATTAAAAAAAATGGGCAGAGTATCTGGATAGTCATTTGTCCAGAGAATACATACAGATGGCCAACAGGTACTTGAAAGAGGCTCCACAGCACTCATCATCAGGGGCAAGCAAACCCAAACCACAGTGAGAATTTAGCTTACACCTGTCAGAATCACTGCTGTTGAAACAAGAAATAACAAGGGTTGGAGAGCATGTGGAGAAAAGTGAACCCTTGTACATGGTTGGTGGGACCGTGAATTGGTACAGCCCCTCTGGAAAACAGTGTGGATGTTCCTCAAAACATTACAATTAAAACTACCATTTGATCCAGCAATTGGACAACTAGATATCTATCTGAAGACAATGAAAACATTAATTTGAAAAGGTACACACATCCCCGTGCTTATTGCAGCATTACTTAAAATAGCCAAGATACGGAAACAACTGAGATGTCCACTGATCACTGATGGATGAATGGATAAAGATGTGTGTGTGTGTGTGTGTGTGTGTGTGTGTGTGTGTGTATAGGCATACATATATATAGGTATGGTGGAGTAGTACTCAGCCATTTGTGACAACATGGATGGACCTAGAGGGTATTAAACTAAGTAATACAAGTCAGTCAAAGAAGGGCAAACACCATATGATTTCATTTACACATGGAATCTGAAAAACAAAACCAAACTAAGCCCAGACTTATCGTTACAGGGAACAGATTGGTGGTTGCTAGAGAGGAAAGAGCTTGGAGGGTAGGCAGGATGGGTGGCGGAGATGAAGAAGCACAAACATTCAAGTATAAAATAAACAAGTCACCGTGATGTAATGTACAGCATGGGGAATACAGGAAGTAACATTGTATTGACTTTGTATGGTGACAGATGGTAAGTAGACACTGTGGTGATCCTTTCACAATGTATTCAAATGTGGATTTGCTCTGTTGTATACCTGAAACTAACATGATATTGTATGCCAGTTACAGCTCAGTACATGAAAAATAAAATGAAATATTTTAATTGAAAGAAAAGAACCATACCTGCCACCCTGAGCCCAGTGTAGTGACTAACACTGCCTTTCTTGGGCTTTCAATAAAACACCATGTTCTTTGTCTGTGCCTCCACACACATGGTCAAGAGGATAGTTTATCTCGTGTCCTTCCAGTGCTAAACAGAAGAACAGGGAACATTTCCAAGAACGAAAGGGCAGGATTCTTACAGTTTCCTTCCCACTTGGCTACGTGACAGGAAAATTAACGCTGTTGGAATATGAGTAAGCTGTAGCACCACCCTGGGCAGAGAAGTCAAGAGAGAAAAAAAGTTAAATTCATGTGTTTGCAAAAAACTCAAGATAGTCTTTTGAATTAGCTTTCTATCCTTAATAAAAAAAGTTATATTATTTAAGAAATAAATATAAGTAACGGTGCCTGGGTGGCTCAGTGTTAAAGCCTCTGCCTTCGGCTCAGGTCATGATCCCAGGGTCCTGGGATCGAGCCCTGCATCGGGTTCTCTGCTCAGCAGGGAGCCTGCTTCCCCCCCCCCACCTCTGCCTGCTTCTCTGCCTACTTGTGATCTCTGTCTGTCAAATAAATAAATAAAATCTTAAAAAAAAAAGAAATAAATATAAGTAAACAGAGGAGGAAAATAAGAATCATTTGTAATCTGCCTTTCCAGAGACATTTTTAATATTGTGGTATATATCCTTTTTGCATTTCTTTTATATATATATATATATATATATATATATATATATATATATTTTAAGATTTTATTTATTTATTTGAGAGAGAAAGTGAGAGAGATCACAAAGGGAGAAGGAGAAGCAGACTTGCTGCCAACTGAGTGGAGAGCCCTGTGCTGGGCTCGATTCTGGGACCCCGGGATCATGACCTCACCCGAAGGCAGATGCTAAACTGAGCCATCTAGGCGCCCCATTTTTTAAATTTCTTTTAGGTATACGCACACATGCACAGGCTTTGCAAAAGAAGAATTACAATGTTCATACTCTTTGTAGTTGCCTTTTTATACCTAATAATATTTCCATGTAATTAATATTATTTCCATCATCATTTGTGGTGTTTGTATATTATTTCATTTTTAGAACTTTGTTGAGGTACAGTTGAGGTACAGTGTGACAATTTGAAGGATGTACACAGTATGGTTAACCATTCTACTGTTGTTGGACATTTCCATTATCTTGGGATCTTTTTCACGTTCTCTAATCAGTTTTTCTTCTAGAAAAATCTTTGTGAATATTTAAGTTATTTTGTTGGAATATGATTCCTGACTCAGAGGATTTTTTAAAAGATTTTACACATTAACACTTTTTTTTTTAAGATTATATTTATTTGAGAGAGAGAGAGAGAGCACAGTGTGGGGGGGAGGATCAGAGGGAGAAGCAGACTCCCTGTTGAGCAGGGATACCGATGCAGGACTCAATCCTGAGACTCTGGGATCATGACCTGAGCTGAAGGCAGTCACTTAACCAACTGAGCCACCCAGGCACCCTAGGATATACATATTTTAAAGCTGTTTTACAAATAAGAACAGCCCTGCAGTTCGTTGAAATATCCTTTTTTATACTTTACTACTTGTGGGGGAATCTGTCCATTTCTAACACCCTGGCCAGTACTGGGCTGGTGGTCCCTGAGGGATTCTAGCTTTCCTAAGAAAAATAGCAGTGAGATAGTGAGGGGTTCTCACTAATCTGGGGAATTTACAAGTGCTTTTTTTTTTTGGTTGAAGTCATTTCTCCAAAATTTGGCGGTATTAGAAACAGTGGAGAGAGTTCCAGAGTTTATTTGAGAGATATGTCAAAAGCTCTCAAGTTATTGTCTTAAAAAACAATGTTAATTGTATAAATTATTAGTCCCCTCCCCATTCTGTCCTCCATTTGGACACAGATGAGGAATTTTGATGGTGCATATGTATAGCTCTGTGTGTTTGTGTTCATAAAAATTGTTGTCAGCATTCATTAACACACAGACAGTTTCATATGAAACTTTCATTATGCGACTCATTTTTTCCAGGCCCGAATCAGAGCTACAGCCATTCCTTAGGAGATGTGAAAATTGATGTATGACTTGAATTAAGCACCTGAATGATGTCTTGGCATTGATGTTGCCTAGCACCCACAGTTGACAATGGATTTGTGGATTTTATTCATTTAGTTAAGTGTGTATTACTTGAGTGCTGAGTGTTTCTGACGTGGGGTGAGGCACACCGGAGAAGGTGTGTAGGGGAAAATACAAAGATGGATATGACAGTTTTGGGCTATGTGTGACCTTTTTTGAACTTCATCTTCACACAAAAGATGACTTCGTTTGTTTTTTTGAAAGTAACTTTGTTAACCTCTGTGGGCATGGATTCTCAGCTCTAACTTCACGCTCTTAATTCTAAGAATTTGGTGTCTCTCGTAAACCTTGGCTGTTCTGGAAGGCCTGAGCCAGGCCAAGCTGATGAGCAGCTAAGTACAGGTCACACGGTGCGTGTCCTGCACTTCACCTTGGACAGAGGCCACAGGGAGGAGCCAACAGCTCTCTGGACAGAAAGAAGCTGCTCCGTGTGGTCTTGGGGCCCCAGCTGTGAAGTCCGCTGGGTCTCCCCAGATCATCTGCCCGATTTCTTGGATTCTGCACTCCGCAGAGTGCAGGGAGTTCCAACTGGAACAGCCCTTCTGGGGCCCGGCCAGAAATTTGCATCATGAACCCGGAAGAGGTCGGTCCTCTTGGGCTTTGTCAGCGGTTGTGCAGCAGAAAATTCCTTACACTGGATCTTCCCCCTTCCCAGTGCTCTTTGCTTTGTCCCTGGGTCTTTGTCTATCTGTGCAGCCATACCCCAGCAGACTCCAAGTCAAGGGTGCATGATAGTCCAGTGAGGCCAAAGAAGAGACCCAGAGACAGCAGTCGAGACAGGTTGATTGGGGAAAGTTGTAAACAAGGAGGACCGAAGCAGTGAAGAAAGCGTCGGCTGCTGGGATCTCTGTGCAGCTAGCTTTGACAGCACAGCAGCTTAGCCTGGCAGCTATCTTCGGCCTCTCCCTTCTCACATGGCCAGCGTTCCAAGGAGATCAAGGCCTGCCATCTGGACACCCTTCAGTGCAAAGGAGACGCTCTGGGCTGGGCATCTCCAGGAGCCCCTGACCCTGAAGCCTGGACAACACATTCTTCTACACATTCTGCTTGATGGGAATATAGAGGGAGGTGGGATCGGTATGTTCTCAAGATAGTGATTAACAGGGACGTTCAGGGTGAGCTTGCCCAAGCTAGCTATTCAGTATCACCCTGGAAGCAAAAATGGAAACAAGAGAAGGTCTCACAGCCTGTTTAGAGAGGAGATTGTCTTCTGCCAGGGAACAGAATTCTGTACCTTGATTCAGGTGAGAGGCTTCTGGCTACCCTGAAATAATAAGCCTTTCTAGACTCATTTGTTCCTGGCCTATTTCTTTTAAAAATGAGTATATTGAGAGAGAGACAGACAGACAGAGAACACAAGCAGGGGGAGTGGGAGAGGGAGAAGCAGGCTGCCCGCTGAGCAGGGAACCTGACACAGGGCTCTATCCCAGGACCCCGGGATTATGACCTGAGCCAAAGGCAGATGCTTAACGACTGAGCCACCCAGGTGCCCCCAGGGGAAAGACTTTTATACAGAAGAGGAGGAAGCAAAACAAAGCAATTATTTGACTGGCTGCAACTTAGAGTCTGGCTGGATGTTTGTGATTGGTTGTCCATAGATAGCATTTTTTGTTTTTTGTTTTGTTTTGTTTTGTTTTCAACCTTGTAGCATTTACAGGCTTAGATTTTGGTTTGCTTATATAGGCCTCCAGCCTCAGGGCCACCCCAGTTAATGGCCTCCTTGTTTAATTAACTGAACAGTTCCCTACTTACTGGAAGAGTGGCAAGATCAAGTCTCACACTTGTCTCTCTTGTGTCCGGATATCACCTTTGCACCAGGTGTTCCTTCTTTTTCTGATCTCGTTCCATAAGAAATGATTCCTTAAGGGTTTCCTTTTCTCTCCTGATTTTGGCCCGTTTTAAGATGATAGGTCAGCCGCTTTTAGAATTTCCTCCAGTTTGGGTTTGTTAAAAGGGAATTCATTACAGGTGATTTTTAGAAAACAATAAAAGCCTGGCTCTCACACAGATATAAAACTGGACACGTGTTCAAACAATTCTACTCCTGTGAGGTGAGGGAATGGGGCAGATGTTTTAACGGTTTCAAAGGAGAAGTCAAAAGGGCACCAATTCATGTGAAGCAAAGGGATGTTGAAATCAATTGTAAGTTGAGGCAAACTGCATTTTCACCTGCAAGGAGGAAGTCCATAAAATCACTGCGAGATGGGACTACATGTACATATTCACCAGCTGCCTACACTTAGAGACAACTGGGCTGGTGTTTGAGAACTGGGAAGAGAACGCAGTTTCCCATTGGAACACAGGTGTCTTTATCTGCAGGTTTATCCTGTGTTGATTTGTTGTTGTAAACCCATATTGTACGTCTTTGGCTGGAATATCACCAATGCTTGTGGTTTCTCCATTACAGCCTGTGGATGGACTCAATGTCTTATCACTGGTGTTCACTTTGACCACTTAAGAGAGCACTTTCCGGGAGTCTCTCCTGTAACACGTTTACCTCACCTTGTAATTAATTAATAAATAATTTTGGAATGGTTGTGGGCTGGAGGATAGAAAAGAGTACAAATCAGATTTGAATGTTTTCCCCCAGAGATTTGGCTCTGCAACAGTATCAGCACACCACTCTTTGAAACAGTGGACTCATTTGGTCCTGTTTAATTCAGTATGCTGTGATCTGCCACTGTTATTATTTATTTTGGTGCGCAGTCTGTCCCAGATTTAGCTATGGAAGCTTCAAGCAGCATTCCATGCCCTTCTGACCTGTCTCCCATTATTCTCTGGGCACTTTGTTCCTTTCTGGCTCAGGGAGCTGTTCCAGGCTTATCTAGAACTTTCCTTACTTCAGTTCTGGCAGGAGTCATTTCTACAAGGAAACCAGTTCCTTTTAGTGGATGGTAGTGCTCAGCCCCTGGGAGGGGGCCCACCCTCTGCTCAAGTGTGCCTCCCTGTGGTGGGCTGGTCACCTACTACTTCTACCCTGCCCAGAGGCTTTTTGAGGGAGAGAAGGAAGGAAGCTAGTAAGTTGGTTTTTTTTTTCAAAGACAGGTCAAGGTGGGGGATGGGAGGAGGAAGAAGATGGCTATATGCATTTTTTTATACCTCCTCCCTTCCCCTGATTTACCAAACACAAGATCTGATCTCCTGTGGTCAGTTAGGTTTCTGAAGTGGTTACATTTTATGTGGATGAAAATGAAACTTCACTTCATCTGAAGAGCCAAATCATTCATCAGCTGCTTATTATCTACTCTGCACAGACCTGACATAGTACTCAGTCACGGTTAAGGCCTCTGCCTTTAGGGGGCTGGAAGAACAGTGAGATGTCCTACCTAAGTCATACTACAGCTGATGTTTCTCTTAGCACGTGGGGGTAAGAGTGCCGCCCTCGGTCTGGTCAAGGAAGGGGAATCAGAGGTCAGGAAGGGTTCCCAGAGGAGCCTAGAAGCTGGGGAATTTGGAGTAGAACTTAGCTAGTTGGACAAGCTGGTTAGATGGGAAGGGTATTCAAAACAGAGGGAAGAACATACTTAAGACCAGAGAAATATGGCAGACTGGAGGGATGGGAAGTGGTTTGATAGGATGAACATCACTTGTTTCTTCATCTTCTTGACCTCAGTTTTTAAAGAAGCATAGTGGTCCTTTCTTGCATTTTTTGCAGGGTACTATCACAGAGTTCCATCTGTTGTCCAAGACTAGTGCAGTATCTTGTGATACCTTCCCTGCAAAGAGGCAGTCTTTTCTCAAGAAAAGTCAAAGTGGAATTAGTGGGCATTTTCCCAAAGAAAGATAATCAATTATTTATTCAGTGTTGAGCTTATACTTAAGAATTGGTCTAGTACCTTTTGGCTCCACTTTTTTTTTTTTTTCCATTGAAAATATGCCCGGTCTTATATCTAGGGATTTTCTCCCCTCTGAACACATACTCACTCTGATCTAAATGGAGTGTTCTGGTTGCCTTTACTCTTAAATTAATGCAGCGGGTTGGTTACAGTAGTTTAGTTCCTATCTTTTGATTGTTTCTTATCATTGGGGGAATACCAGTTTATTACTTTGAATAATGTTTTGAAATGAATAAAGTCATTTACATCATGGCAGTTACATCTCCCCTATACGTAATCCTGACCTTTCTTCAAGATATGTTCTTTGTGTAAAAATTATTGCTTTCAAACATGCTCCTCATATGTTTTTTTTTTCAAATTTTGCAGACGATACCAGAAATTGCAGAAGATCATGAAGCCTTGGTAAGAATTTATGATCAATTAATATAGACGATGTAACACTTCTTCTTCTCTGCATAATTAAACCCTGTCCTCTGACTGACCTTATAACTATGCATCTAGATATTTTGAGTAAGTGATTTTTTTTTCGCTTGTTTGATATTCTTACTAACAGGTTCTTCAAAAATTTATCCCCCCCCACTTTTCTTTTGGTTGGTCATCAGAGGATATTTTATGTTTGTCGCCACTCAATGATTAAAACAGAATTGCTATCCTTCTCCGGGAGCAAGGCTAGGCATAATTTTATGTATTACTTTAAACAAAAACTTCCTTTTTTGTGGCCTCTCTGATGTTCAAAGTTAAAAGTCTTTGATTTTCTTCAGTGGCTCAGTATGAAAAAGATCCACATTAAAAAAAAAAAGTTCAGGATTGAAGTATGGTATGAAAATTATTTACTCGGAGTCTCAGAAAAAGTGTTCAGTCCCCTCTCAAGTGAATTGCATGATAATTGTGTCTGGAGATCTCAGAACTTCTTTCTTAGCGCTTTTCCTCATCGGTGCCTTTCTTGTCCACTGAGGAAGGTGAGTCCAAACAGGGTCTAACAAACTCTCTCCAGTGGGCAGAACAAATTTCCATTTTGCCAAGTTGTTAAGCAGATAATTTCAATTTGAGAAGCAAGACTGAGCAACATCTGAAAATGTGTGTCTTATTTTTTCAGTCCTCAGAGAAAATTCCAATCGCCTTCAAGTGCATAAAACTGGTCTCAGTCATTCACCTTCCCCTACCCTTCCACATAGAAAAGAAAGTATATACTCCTTAGTTACTAAATCCTAATAAAGTGGAAAGCACTACTGAGTTTTTAGGGTAAAAATTTTTAAATATTCTTTTGATATATGTATTTAATATAGTAGGCACACTTAATGGTAATGGCAATAGAAGCCCTCTTTTATGAGAGTTTGTTCTGGGCACTGTCTCAATGTTTACACTCATTACTTTTTTTTTTTTTTTAAGATTTTATTTATTTATTTGACAGCTAGAGATCACAAGTAGGCAGAGAGAGGAGGAAGGAGGCTCCCAGCCGAGCAGAGAGCCCGATGCGGGGCTCGATCCCAGAACCCTGGGATCATGACCTGAGCCGAAGGCAGAGGCTTTAACCCACTGAGCCACCCAGGCACCCCTACACTCATTACTTTTAATCCACACTTCTATCCACCGCACAAGATCAGTATAATGAGAATTACTTCATTGACGCAGAAGTTAAAATCAGGTGGTGGAGATGGGACTCAAACTGAGTTTTTCTCTAGCAACCTCGTACGACTTGCTAGTGTCGAAGAATTTGGGGGCTCTGAAGCCAAAGTAATTTCTTAAAATTTATCTGCCAATAATTTTAATCTTTTGGTATGTAGGGATGCTGGAAGTGTGACTACATGTGAACCATGATTTTCATTTATCAAGCATAGAATAAATCAGTGTTCAGGGCCTTCATTCTGGTAATGGCAGAATATCTTAATTAGACTAATATGGATAGCAATTACAGAATCTGGACAAAATAGTGTAAACAAAAACACCTAAAAACAACTGCTTGAAGGAACTGGATAGCAACCCAAAGGAGACAGAAAGAAGGAAGTCAACCCTTGGAAGAACAAATGAGTCTCAGATGAGATTTATGTGTTTGTAGCTTTTCCCTGAAGATCCCTGCTCCGTAGTTAAAATGCATGGAGTGGCTGAAAGCCTGAGTCTTGGTAGGACACTAAGAAGGTATAGTTTGGGGCTGATGGAGCAGCTACCTCATGAGGGGAAATCCATGAAAGGAGGGAAGTTCAGAGGATATGAGACCCTATATCTATATACATCCACCTGTAAAATCGGCCCAAGTCAGTAGTGTGAATGTGTGTGAGAAACCAGGGGGCCTGGTAAAAACAGCAACTGGAAATGAAAAGAATTGAGAAGAGATTTAAACTGCCATTCACTACGAATTTGGGAGTTTGATTCTAGCTAGGTTTGTTCCTGCTCTAACAAAACATTCTTCAGAAGAATAAAATTGAAATTTTGAGACTTGGCGGTCTTTTATTCCCAGTGTTCAGAATATAATAAAAAAAGAAACAACTAGATATGTGAAGAAGAAGAAAAGATGACTCATTCTTAAGAAAAACAAAATAAAGCAAGTACCAGAATCTGAGTCTGAGATGACCCAGGTGTTGGAATTAGCAAATGAAGATTCTAAAGCAACGTTTGTAACTATATTAAAAGAAGAAAGTATTTCTGTGATGTGTGCACAGATGAGAAGTCTTAGCAGAGAAATGGAAACCATAAAAAAATAACCAATTGGAGATTATAAAACTGGAAAGTGTAATACTTAAAATGACAAATTCACTGTATGGGAGTTGAAGATAGCAGAAGAAATAGTAACCTTGAAGACGTGTCAGTACAAATTGTTCAGTCCGAAGAATAGATAAAATGAATAGAGAGTAATTGATCTGTGAGATTATAACAATTGATTTAAACCACATTTAATGCGGGTCTCAGAAAGAGAGAAGAGAATGAAGCAGAAAAATATTTGAGGAAATAATGACAGTTTCCAAAATTTGTTGGAAAACATAAATTTATAGAGCTAAGAAGCTCAGTGATCCTAAGTGGGTTAAGTAGGAAACTGTTATCTGGAAACATTATGGTCAAACTTTTGAAATTTAAGGAATTTTATTTATTTAGATTGAGTGTGAGCTGGGGGGTGGGTGGGGAGAAGAAGGGCAGAAGGAGAGAGAGAATCCCAAGCAGATGCTCTGTTGAGCATGGAGCCGGACCCTGGACTCGATCTCATAACCCTGAGATCATGACCTGAGCCAAAACCAAGAGTTGGATACTTAATCAACTGAGCCGTGCAGGTGCCCCCAGCACAATATCATTTTTTAAAAGGAAATTGCAAACCAATCCTAAAACTGAAAGGAAATGTGTAGGACCTAGAATAGGCAAAACAGTCTTGGAAAAAGCAACAAAGATGAACCAAGTTGGAGGATTTCATTAACTGACTTCAAGACTTCTATAAAGTTACTAACACACTGGGAATTTGCTATAAGGGGGTAGACAGATCAAAGGAACAGAACAAAGTCCAGAACTGATTTGCAGCTAAATTTTTAACAAAGGAGCCAAAAGAACGTTTGCACACGAGTCAGGCTATGAAAATGAAGGCCAAGGGTGATTTAGCAATTTTTAACCTTTTATGTGTATAATTTTTACCACATACAAGAGAAAACATTTGGAAAAATTCAAAGGGCAAGGCAGAACTGTATTCATTAACTTTGGGAATTAAGGATATAGTGAGTATGATTTATTGATAAGTTTAAAAGTGGCCTTCACTTCCATCTTCTCTCCACCTCTGCCCTGGGAATGGCCCTCAGTCAAAACATTTGGAGGCACTATTCTTTTATAAATTTAGCTGCTTAAATTTGAAACGCTTCAAGATTGGCTTTATTTAGTTGGAATGAAGATGGTCTCTACTGAGTTGATGAGAAACATTTATTTGAATCATTCCAACACACATGGTGTGTTGGCTGTGACATGTCTCTCACCAGAATGTAAGTTTGCAGTCGGCTTAATTTGTGGCAGTCGGTACTGCAAAATCTTTAGCTTAGCACTTTATAAAAAAACAAATAAAGCAAACAAATAAAAGTGCTGCTGCATGTGCCATGTGGTTGGGTTTTACTCAAAACCCTTTTAGCCTTGATCTTGTGCGCGTGGCATTGACTTGGAAAGAGAGCCTTTCTCCTGCCTTTGCCTTTGGAGCCTCAGTCTCTCCTCTAGGGGTGAGAGTCAACATCTATGTTGGGGTTCGATAAGAGCTTTTATAGCTGCATTATTTGAAATTAGATGATTGATTTAGAATGTAATAAAATTTTAGCATGGCCATTTCTCTTTTCAATTGAGGATTTGAGTTTGAATTAAAAAAAAAAAATTCTCTCTTGTGGAAACCTAGTATGCCATCTAGCAACCAGTCACAGAGAATTATATTTATGTTCTATATGCACTCTCTCTATATGTAAGAGTATTATATATGTGTGTGTATATTTTATAATGTAATAAATAATATAACACCTATATTTAATAATATCTTTATATGATATAATATAAAATGGAATTGTATGGTCTGATTACATATACAATATATTTTTTTTAAGATTTTATTTATTTATTGGACAGACAGAGATCACAAGCAGGCAGAGCAGTAGGCAGAGAGAGAGAAGGAAGCAGGCTCTCCACTGAGCAGAGAGCCCGATGCGGGGCTCGATCCCAGGACCCTGGGATCATGACCTGAGCTGAAGGCAGAGGCTTTAACCCACTGAGCCACCCAGGTGCCCCACATATACAATATATTTTAAAATATGTGTATAAATAAGATATTATTATATAATATTTCTATAAAATATGAATACAAATAATACAACACTTATATACAATGTTATTAGATGGACCAAGGGAGCTATCCCTACTCTGGGCATCTTAGTGTGTGATGTGGAAGGAGCTTCTCCCACTTACCAATTAGTCATACTTATGGAAGACAGCAAAGCCCAGAAAGGCCTATCAACAGTTGCAGAAATGGCACTCCACCTCCTTCACAACCATGGAGATTGAAATCCTGGGCCCAAAAGCAAAGATTGCAGATTTGGAAACCAAGTGATACCTTTTCTCTTTCTCTCCATCTTTCCTCCCAAGTCCTTGCAGCCTGTCTGAGGAGTCCACGGGCAGAGTTCCAGAGTATTTGAGGAAGCAGGGCAATCCCTAGGGCTTACTAAGGTCACTCAGAGTATGGGCCCTTCCAGTGGGGACCAGGGTCATTTTACCTTCGGATAATTAGAGAGCATAAATTACTTATATTTTGTTTCTAAAGCAGCTAAGGAAGACGAACACCCTCTCTGTTATCAGCCTCAGCTAGCTCCAGGGGGTGTAAAGAAGGGTTTGATTGCAGTAGTGTGTGCTTTCCTTTGTCACTGTCTCAGTGCTGGTGCTGTTGAGTGACAAGATGAGGCCGTGTTTCCACTGTACGGAGGCAGCGGGTGCCATTCTCCAATGTCATTTACATGGGAGTCTTGTAGAGTTGAGATCTTTGAGCTTGCCAGGTGTAAGCAAATAGCAACAATTAGTTACTATATGCTTGTTTTCCCCCTTTTTAAGCAAAAAAGAAAATAAATTAGCTGATAATGGTGATGACTAATGTTATAATAAAGTAATACATTAGCTAATACTGTTTACTGTGAGTACTGTACATTATCATGTAATAACGTTTTCACAGCAATACTAATGCCGACACACTTTATTAATAAGTCTTACTAATTGCTTTTATACCTGACTTTCTTATTTTCCTGAGGCAGTTTCTTTTTTTGTTTTGTTTTGTTTTATTTTTCCCCCACAATCTGACATCTGGATTTTCTTGTGATTCATTGTAGAGTCATTTCTGGATTTTTTTGGTAACCTTTCTTGCTACTCTTTTTAACCCCTTTTTCATCTTTCTACTGGTTATATATTCTGCTTCAAGTACGTTTGGGTTTTTTGATTTGGAATTTATGTTGGGGGATGTGCCACCTGGGGAATCACCTGTGAGATTGGTATTGCCAGTCTGTGATTCAGAGAAGCCTTTAAAAAAAAGTAGTTCTTGCCTGAATGGTTTGGCTTTCCTTGTTTTCCCCTCCCACCCACCCAACACCCTCCCCCACCCCCACTGCCCCCTGGCTCCAAGGACAGAGAATCCTTGACAGAACGAAGGCAAACATTTGAAGATCTTGGACTGTGTTTACCTTCCTACAAGATCACTTTTGTGTAATGGATCACAGCTAACACATGTTGCTACTATGCTACACACTGCGGGAAGGGCTTGAAGCCTGGTGGCTTGTTCTGTCCCCCCAGAAATCCCCGAGTCAAGTATGACCACCACCACTGTCAGTAAGGAAACTGAGGCACAGCCTGAGTCAGTAATTTGCCCATCGAGTGCTGGAGAGGAGACTGCTGTCTGACTCCACGGAACGGTGTCTATCCGTTCCATCCCATCCTCTCTGATCTCTGGCAGCTTCGGATCACGGTCTTCTCCTGACAGCCTCGCAGCCTCCCAAGTGAGGCGGAATTCCCAAGGTCATGCCCGAGGTCATGGGCCCCTCTCAGGAAACTGACGAAGCTGCTTTCAAAGAAGGGGGAGTCTGTTTTCTGTTCTGTTAGCACAAAATAGATAATAGCACAAAATATTCTAAATAGCACAAAACAGTCTAAGCATTCCATGAGCCTTTGTAGTATAGCAGTTGTGGCATGACGGAGTCTAGAGATTCAAAATCTGAGCAACCAGCTTCGTTTATTTATTGTTTTAAATCAAGCGTGTGAATCTGTGAGGTTGTGTGCGGTGCAGACATCCTGGTGGGCCTCATTCAGGGTACTTGGAGAGAGTACTCCCTTTGAGACTTAGCATTGATGATGACGATGATTTACAGTAGAGGTGAGTTTCTGTAAAAGATTCTGAGTGTCTGTTAAGTGTTGTTTTGAGAACATTAGAAACCAGGGTATTGTCTGATCAGGGACAGGAGTGGAGCTGTTTTAAAAGGATAGTGCTTTTGCCTGAGTGTGTCTGATCTCTGTTTTGATTTCTAACCCACACATTAGACCCTCCAGACAGCCCTCCAAATCACAGCAAGTCTATGGCCAGCAAATAATGATTATTTTCACAGATAGTCTATAATAAAGATAAAGTGCGGTATGCCTGGGTAACGCAGTCAGTTAGGTGGCTGCTTTTGGGTCAGGCCATGATCCCAGGGTCCTGGGATTGAGTCCCTGCATCAGGCTTCCTGCTCAGTGGAGAGCCTGCTTCTCCCTCTCCCTCTGCCTGCTGCTTCCCCTACTTGTGATCTCACTCTGTTAGATAAATAAATAAAGTATTTAAAATAAAGATAAAATGCTGGCCAGTGTAATATAGAAATGAATATGTTTATTTGCATATATATTTGTATCTGTGTGTTCGTGTGTGTGTGAGCACTCCTCCAAACACACACACATGCACGTGTATATACAGACTGCTCAAATCCTCTGCAAAGTGCTAATACTCTTACTGGAATTATTTCTGATTATTAGCTACCCATGAATAATAAAAGAAGCACATTGCCCTCTCTTGGCTAAGAAGCTTTAAGCGATCTTTCACTGAATACTTACATGCTACACATGTTATTAAGTACAGTACAAACAGTCCTGTGTTAAACAGGTGTCACTCTTTAGTTTTTCAACTGGGAAGACAGAGGCTCAGAGATATTAGGGAATAGTGAGACATAGTGAGACATAACTTAACCAGAGTGAGAGTCAGTAGGAGTTCAGTTCTGTGCCACTGAGGCCCTGGCTTTCTTCGTCAAGCCCACCAGCCTCCTTCCCTTTAAATCACTTTTTTTGTTTTTAAAGATTTTATTTATTTATTTGACAGAGAGAGACCACAAGTAGGCAGAGAGGCAGGCAGAGAGGGAGGGGGAAGCAGACTCCCTGCTGAGCAGAGAGCCCCATGCAGGGCTCGATCCCAGGACCCTGAGATCATGACCTGAGCCAAAGGTAGGGGCTTAACCCACTAAGCCACCCAGGCGCCCCTTGACTCACATTTTTGATGAAGTTTCCTATAGCCCAGCTGTTTATCTCAGTGATCTTCCACAATTCTGTTGTATTCACTTTTCTAAAGCTTTCTAACTTCTGTGCCTGTCCTTGGGCTCAGCTCTTGGCCCATCTCCATTAATCCTCTTTGTGTTTTCCAGCTTTGGAGACATGCTGTCCTTCACCCTGACGGCCTTTGTTGAGCTGATGGACCATGGAATAGTGTCCTGGGATACGTTTTCAGTGGCATTTATTAAGAAGGTAATGCAGACTGTGCTTTTCTAAGGCTTCATTTACTTTCATGTTGCTCTGCTTTGGAGAATATTGTGTCATTGTGTCCTTTGGTTTCTTTGTGTTAAAGGTAGGTGTGGTTGTTGAGAGTATAATGAATATGGGGGTCTGGTCACCTAACTCCTCTGTGGAGATGACATTGTCCCCCCACCAGGATCATAAAGGCTGGGACGTGAGAACCCACAGTCAAGGGAAATCAAGGTGTCATATTGTTAACACCCGCAGATGCAGTCCCTGTGGATTCCCTGTCCAGGACTTGGTTGTTTTCAAGACCTAAGCAGAGTTCCTTCTGTTCTTCTTAAACCTTCTGCCCTCAATGAGGTATTCAGGCAGCAGGAAAGAGGCAGAGTATATTGATCTCTTACGTCCGTGAGTTTAAAGCGGGGATGTAAGAGAAGGGGGTGTGCTTGGTTTCATCTTCTTACGTTGAGCTCACTTACTTGTAATCACAGTGCAGTAAAGTGTCTGGGATTGGAGCCTCCTTCTTTAGGAGGGAGCTAATAAAGGGCTGGAAAAGTGGACTTGGTGTGGGAACAGCTCCCACCGTTCCCTGCAGTTGCGTTGTGTTAAGAAGCATTTGCAAACTTATAATTCTGTTTACAGTCTTTGAACAAGTAAGTAGTTCTGCCTTGATAATTCCTAAATATGATGTTGGATCATGGATCATTATTATTTAATAACTTATTTTTCTTCTCTCTGTAATTGTGAAATGATTTATAAGAGTATTGGCATTTTTCTTCCTATTGTATTGGCAGTAAAGAGGTGTTTGGAATTCATTAATTTATTTTATAAGTATAGATTTCTTGGAAGAGTTTTTAAAATAAAGACTTTCAGAGAATCTGTGAAAAAGCTAGAAAGTCAAAGCGAAATCCAGAAGAGCCACTTGAAATTTTTAAATGTTTCATGTTGAAATCATGTAGACTTATAGAAAAGTTGTACAAAATAATACAGAATGTTTCCATATGCCCTTTATCCAGCTTCCCCTATGTTAACATTTTGCATAATGATGGTACAGTGAACAGTGGTGTGATATCATTACCATTTTTATTTTGGCTTTGCCATTTTTTCTAATAATGTCCTTTGTCTGGTTAAGGACCTGATCCAGGATCCCACATTGCGTTTAGTTGTCATGCCTCCTTAGTGTCTTCCAATCTGACAGTTCCTCCATTTTTCCTGGTCTTTTATGACTTCGACAGGTTTGAAGAGTACCAGTCAGTTATTTTGTAGAATGTCCTTCAATTTGGGTTTGTTTGATATTCAATGGTTAAATTAAGGTGGTGCATTTTTGGCAAGAGTAGCAGAGAAGTGATATTGTGTCCTTGTCAGCACATTGTACTGTGGTACATGATGTCGACAGGCATTAGTAATGGTGACGTTGACCTTGATTATGTGGTTGAGGTGGTTATCTCCTGGGTCCCCTCGTCCTGAAGTTTCTCCTTCTCCTTTTGAAATTAATCCATATCTTGAAAGACATACTGCCTTGAACTGAAGGGTACAGGAGAGCCCTAGTCAGCTGAGTGAGGTGTTGGGAATGGAAGCCCCACAGATCGGATGCTTGCATGTGTTGTGTATGCATTTCAGACGAGAGCTGATGGGAACCCAGGGCCTTCTCAAAAGACCTCTGCATTCTCTTTCCTTCTCTAAGGGCATCAAGCCAAAGGAGATGATTAATGGGAAACACTAGAAAAGAAGGCCTCTTTTTGCCTGTATTAGTCAGTGGTACGAATTGCTGAAGAGAAAAGAAACAACTCTAGATGAGAAAGCCAAGGAAATGGAAGCTGTGTGTTATAAATGCAAAATAACAAATTGCAGAGTTCTGTCCTTCTAAGCAAAAAGATCTAGAGGAGTAAGTTCAAATCTGAGGATACTGGGCTTTGTGGATTTTTTATACTTAACAAAAATTTTAACTCATTCTGGATTTACGGCAGGCCTTTCTTTCCTACATCCAAATTGCCTCGCTTGTCTGTTGTTAGAGCCTCTTTTGCTCTGAAAACAATGCTGTCTTGAATGAGAATTCCTTAATGTTGTGTTATACTTTCATCTGTAGTATAGCTCTCCCTTTTAAAAGATTTTATTTATTTATTTGACATAGGAAGAGACAAGAGAGCACAGCAGGGGGGAGTGGAAGAGGGAGAAGCAGGCTCTCTGCTGAGCAGGGAGCCTGATGTGGGACTCGATCCCAGGACCCTGGAATCATGACCTGAGCTGAAGGCAGAGGCTTCATGGACTGAGCCACCCAGGTGCCCCCATCCACAATATCTTTTGATCTCACAGCAGTCCTTTCCAGAACAGAACAGGCTGTCTTGCTCCTCCGAGCCAGGAGGCGAGGATATAGTCAGTGGCTTGGGGAGGTTAAGTGATGGCATAGGGAGTGGAGCGTCATCAATCCCATGGTTAAGGGCTCTTTCCCCCATGTCATGCACCTGTGCTTTCAAGTGGTGGAAAAAAGTAGCTCTTGCAGACTTGTTGAACCAGCATCGCCTCTGTTCAGCCCTCCCCGACCTCACTGGTATGGAGTTAAGTGATTTCTTCTGCTCTCCATTCTCCTTGGATCTTGTGTGCCCCTGTGCTAACACTTACCACATTCTGTGGATTCTTTGTTCTTTTTACTGGCTCCCACTAGACCATGAGTCCCAGGAGGCTGGAACCACAGCTTTCCGCATGACTTTATCCTTGGGGCCTGGCATGGAGTAAGACATTAATACATTTCTCTGAAATGAGTGAATGAAATTTGTTTTGGAAGCATTTTTTTAAACCCTAACACTTAAAGAAGAGAAGGAATATAGTGACATTGTATTTAAATATATTTCAAGTCAAATTTCAGTCATGAGTGGAAAGAAATTACAAAACTGTCTTTTGTTAAATGATGTGAGAAGGGATTAAGAAGAATGGCAATAATTTAATATCTGACTACTTAAGAAAATGGTTTTCACTCACTGAAATTAAATTAAAAAAAAAGGAAGCAAAGACTAGCAGTCTTGACGGTTTAAATAAAAATTTAAATATTTTCTTGAAAGGCAATACATTTAGTGAATCTCATGTTCTCATTCCTGGTCATTCTCTCTTTTTTTTTTTTTTTGCATTGCTACTTAGATCTCAGTCCCTTATGTGAATCTGAAAAGTAGTCATCAGATAATGACCTTGTAATCGATAGTTTTTGTAAGCTTAACTTTTTTTTTATTCATTAGCTGATTCAAATTCAGCAGTTAGACAACCCAGGAATTGTATGCAGGCAACTGTCTTTTAAATGGAGCTTTATCTCGACAAAACTCAACTAGGAAATGCACTGACAAGAGATGCTTATCTCTGTGGTCCAGACTTGGCTTCCTATTAATGCCAAATTCATACCACTTTGGAGAAATATTTTTTCCCCTGCCAGCCCCTGTCTTCTTCCTTACTGTCTGTTTTCTTCTGTTGGATCTAGGTTCTAGTTTATGAACTTTGTCTACAATAAATGACATTGTTTCATAAATATTTTGAAACATGGAATCCCTTGATGCTAGGATCTAATGTTGCATTTTAAAGACTTGCTGCTTCAGGAGAGGGTAGGAAGGTATGGAGAAGAAAGAACAAAAAAAAAGAAAAAGAAAAAAAAAGAAAAATTAAACAAAACAAAATAAAGCAACACCAAAAACCTGGAACTTTCTGTATTACGATTTGGTTTTCCCTAACCAAGTATAACCCCGGGGCCTTTTCTTGGAAGGAGGGTTTCCTACAAATACTCTTGCAACCTCAGTCCTGTGGGAGGGCTTAGTTCACCCCACAGTGTTCTCTGTGCCTGGACAAATAACCAGCCGGTTCAGTGTAGAGACCCAGTAATTTTTACCTCTTAAAAACTCGAGGGATTGGGGCGTCTGGGTGGCTCAGTGAGTTAAGCCTCTGCCTTCGGCTCAGGTCGTGATCTTGGGGTCCTGGGATCGAGCCCCGCATCAGGCTCTCTGCTCAGCAGGGAGCCCGCTTCCCTCTCTTTCTCTGCCTGCCTCTCTGCCTACTTGTGATCTCTCGCTGTCAAATAAATAAATAAAATCTAAAACAAACAAACAAACAAAAAAACCAAAAACAATACTCGTGAGATTTATGGGCCGCTGCCCAGATAATTTTAAAATATGGCAATGGAGCTGCATGTTCTCTGCGGTATTTTGCTTTGGATAGCATGGAAGAATTTTAAGATTTCATTCTAAGTTATTCTAAGAAGTGTTTACATGCTTTTAATAGTTTGTGTCATTGATTCATGCACTGTGATGCCCCTGGGCTTCGTAGAAGCCATGCAAATACTCCTCTAGCTTATTTAGGTAAACATTTTTAAATGTCTGGAAACATGCAGAGGTAGTATATATCATTATTGCTAGCTCTTCTTCCCTCTTCTTTCTTGTGGTACAGACTTACTTTCATGCAGCTGTGCTCCTCTTAGCCTGGGTCACCTGCATGAGCCAAAAGTGCGTCATGGAGCCGGGAATAATAGAAAGACAAAGAAAGTCGTTTTTTTTGGGGGGGGGGTGACATGGAGAGGGACAAGAGAAATTGAAATTTAACCCCAAAATCATTAATGCTCTATATCTATACTAACATCTGTGGTTTTCAAAATAGATATAGAAAATAACATTTGTTTTTTGGCAAATTGTATGTGCACTAATAAGAAGCCCGTCCACAGTCGTTATGTTCACTCTGTCAGCGTGGGTGCCTTGGTTATTAGTATTCATTAGATGACAGTATTGGGTCATTTAAGCGTCTGGCTAAAACAACTGACACGTAAAGACAAGAGATAGAAGTTAGTTTTAAAATGCCACTAATGGGGGGGCGCCTGGGCAGCTCAGTCAGTTAAGCGTCGGTCTTCCACTCAGGTTATGATCCTAGGGTTCTGGGATTGAGTCCCTCATGGGGCTCCTTGCTCAGGGGGGAGCCTGCTTCTCCTTTGGGCTGCCACTCTCCCACCCCCCCCCCCCGGTTGTGCTTTCTCATTCTGACAAATACATAAATAAATAAGTCTTAAAAAAAATTCTGTGGCTAGTATTGGCCCCAGAATTGTACTTAGGTCTCTAATAATTTACGTTCCTGGCAGTACTCAGCTGTGTTCAACAAGATGCTCCTTCTGTAACCTGCATTAGGATTGTTGAAATGATAGGATCTTTTATATCACAAAAGAGATGAGCTAATAGGAAAGATTATGTTTAAAGGATATTTTGATGAAGGTAAGGGATTAGTTGTATGGGAGAGAAATATATAGAAATAGCAAATGGAAATGGAATATGCATGTGGAATTCAAATATGCCTGAAATAAAGCAAAGACCACAAACTATTTTACCAACATTGAGCAAGCCCCTTGAGAACATGACTGCCAAGAATTTGTAGAGAACTTTAAAACCCTTTAGCAGAAGGTGTACTTTGTATCAGAAAACATTGAGAGTTCTGGTTATATATTTTGAGAAAGGAAATAGTATCAAAAGGATATTTGTGGAAGTAGAGAGTAAAATTGTATTAGAGGGGAATCTTGAACAGAGAGGAAAGTGAGGAAAATGCTATCTTAGGGATCCAGGAATGAGTTGGACCCTGGGTCAGTGTTGTGCTTGTACACCTGAATGCATACCAAAGGGGAAGACATCCCAAATGTGTTCACAGGAACAGAACACTGGGGACTGTAACTATGAATCACTAATGATTATGGCAAACGTGGAAAAAGGTGATTATTGAGAAAGGAGGATTAAAAAGACAGTGAGATTGGTTTTCACACCATTTAATTTTAGGCTCTGTTGGAATATCTAAATGGAATTATACTTTTGGATGCTAAGAATAAGCAATTAATGTACTTCACAGTAAATGCCTTTTTACCTGTTTTTGCTAGACTATCAGGTCCTTGAAGTTCAGCATCCTGTGGGTTTTGCTCATGTCTCTATTTCCAGATCCTAGGACAGTGTAAGCCTGTTTGTGGCAGCCAGTCAATACATATGATTTGGATGAGTGAGAAGAGGGTGTGAAGACTGTAGGGTGGGGGAGGGATTTTGATAGTTGACTGAAGATTCTCTATGGACCCTTGAAAGTACATTCACTTTGGCTGAATGGGGGCAAGAAAAGGAGCATGGAAGACGACATGAGTGCTGAGAAAATCAGAAGTATTGTCAACAAACTTCTGTGTGAGTTCAGTTTTTTAAGAAGTGCCAGAACTGTGCTGGGATCATGGAAAATGGTGGAGGAGGTATTGGTGAGGAAGTCGAGGAACTAACTTAGTTGAGCTAAACATTCTGTTGAGCAGAGGTCTAAAGAAAGTGTTAAAGTGAGAGTGAGTAAGAAAGTGAGCTCAGGACGAGGGTAATTGGATTTTTGTCAGAAAAAGATGGCCTTCGCTTGGTAGATTGGACAGAGGGGAGCAGATCGTGAGGATTAAGGCAAAGGCTTGCCAGGGACAGTAAACACTGGAGAAGCTTATTAGCCATGAAAGGAGCTCAAGCAGCCTTTTGAGAATCTTAAAATTCTCATACTCTTCCTGTATTTTATGATATAAAATAATAGCTTTTTGGAATATAATCATATTGCTATGCTATACTATATTCCTTTTTTTTTTTTTAAAGATTTTATTTATTTATTTGACAGAGATCAGAAGTAGGCAGAGAAGCAGGCAGAGAGAGATAGGAGGAAGCAGACTCTCCGCTGAGCAGAGAGCCCGATGTGGGGCTCGATCCCAGAATCCTGGGATCATGACCCGAGCCGAAGGCAGAGGCTTTAACCCACTGAGCCACCCAGGTGCCCCTACTATATTCCTTTCTGTCCTGTATTTCCCACCCCTGAGATCCAGATGTATCTGGGGGCAGAGAGGCTGTTGGTGTCTGTGTCAGCTACCTCTACTTCCACCAGGGAGTCGTTAGCTAGAAACTAGTGGAGAGGGTAACTGCAGTTGCCATGGGCACCTTTGCATTTTATCTTGTCCAAAGATGGGGGGTGGGGAGGAGGATGAGGAGAAGAGGCCCGATGGGACAGCAGGAAGGAAGAAATCAGAGTCACCGGGGGTGGGGAGGGGGGAAGTGAGCAAATGTCAATTTGTCACGGAACCAAATTATTTAGCTTTTAAGAAAGCAGTCATTATGTTGATGTAATAACAGCCCTTTAGTGTGAGTTGTCAACAGACAGTAATAACTTTTAATGAGGCCTCTAAAATAAAACCTTTATGGTACCCATGTGTTTGGGTTACTGCGATCCATTATTCTAACCCTTATTTTACTTCCCTCTTACTTTGTGATTTATTATGTTTGAAGCCTCCATGATTAATTCCTTAGGGAATGTATTTTAGTGCTTAAGCTATTATTTTAACTTTTAGCACTGCTAATTTAAGTTTGTTCCCATTTGCTAAATTTGAGATGAGAGGAATTTATTTTAACCATAAGAAATTGGAAGAACAGGGGGAGAGAGTGTTTCATTGTAGAATAACAAGGAGAGTAGCCAGTGACTGAGAAGTTGCCAGTTGCGTTGTGTTGACAAGTGTGATTTGTGGGAGTCCCTTAAGAATGTAACAGGGTCATAATCTGAACATAAAAATCATGCATTGTGTGGGTGAAGGAGTAGCCTGGGAATGGAAGGGAATGGCTATTAGTATATATTGAAATTACTGCCTCAAAGAAACACAGGAGTCCTTACACTGTATGTGTTGAAATCATCTGCCCCTGAAAGCTAAAACCTGGCAGAAAAATCCCAGAAAAACCAGACAATAATTCCTTGAAGCGCCATCTCCTTTTTTGAATTGCTCATTATTGAATTATAGAAATAAGATATAAAGGGTGCTTTGTAGTAATATAAGCAATTGTCGCTGACTTGATGTGTTTCTGACAATTCTGCTGTAATTCCCGATACTTGTCATCCTGTGTCCGGTGTTTCTGAAGTGAGCTCCCGATTTCCTCAACTTACTCCCTTCTGTATTTCTGTGCTCTGTTTACTGCTGGTAGTCAATTGTGTCCTCCTTGGCTTTTCAGATAGCGAGTTTTGTCAACAAGTCAGGCATGGACATCTCAATCCTGCAGCGGTCCTTGGCCATTTTGGAGTCAATGGTGCTCAACAGCCATGATCTCTACCAGAAGGTGGCTCAGGAGATCACTATCGGCCAACTTATTCCACATCTTCAAGGGTAAGCCTTCAGTTTCCTCTTGTGTGTGGGGGGAAGTGGTTCTGGTAGATAGCTGCAGTAAAGCCTTGGGAAAGGTTTTTGGTTGGTTTGATCAAATATGTAGAAAAGGAACCTTCATTTGGCATCGAACCACACCATGTACCATACCTATCCCCCAACACACTGATGGCATAGTGACTGACCCGCCGGTGGGGGGGGTGGGATCCCAGGTCTGTTCTTGGTACCCTTCTGTCCCCAGTGCCTGGCTTTTCGTAGGCAATCACTTTTGATATCAGTAGAATTTTACTTTTAACATCATAGGACAGTTTGCTGTCCTAAGTTCTCAACAGTATCTTTCCCTTGTCATTAAAAATAGTGTTTTCTCTGCTATAATGAGTATTTTCATAGATAATTATGAATCTTTCAAGATAGTCTTCCTTCTTAGGCTCAAGGTGATTACAGTGACCTTCTTTTGTCTTTTCTAATGCATGTGTTTTGTCTCCAGAGGCTTGAGCCGGAAGACAAGGCACTTAGCAGGCTGCGGGCTTCGGGGCTCTTTCCCTTCTCTCCACTCAGGCAATCAGTAAGGTTGTCCCTGAGAAGGACACCACTGTACAGTGCTTCTCATAAATTAAAGGATGTGGAGTTGCACGTGGGCAACAAGCCCCGTGAGGTGGCTTACACAAACAGGGAATTCATTGAAAGGATCCGGGGGGACTTTATAGACCCCAGGAACAACTTAAGTAACCAAGCCTTGAGAAGGACAGAAAGTGTGGCCTCCTTGGAGCGGCCACAACAGGCCTTTCCTCTAGTGCACTGGTTGACACCGGTGTGACTTGGCTCCCAGTAACTGCCATCCCTGGTCTCTCACATTGCATTTACACGTTCTCAGGAGGAAATCTGATTGGCCTGGCTTGGGCTGGGGATGCAGGCTGGGGATGTGCGGGAACAGTCAGTAGTTCTCCATGTACCAGAAACATTAGCTGTTGTGTTTATAAGGCAAATCTACTGAAGTGTGTTAGATGTTGCCTTCATTTGGGGGGTGGGGTGGGTGACCAGATTGTAAAATTTTAAGTCACACAAGCTGTGGATTGTGGCCTCAGGGAAAAGGAGCCCATGATCTAAAATGATGCTTTTGTGTGAAACCGCTCTCGAAATAATACCAGATTCACATTTCCCTGAATGTAAAATGTTTAAGTTCTACAGCCCGTGTCTTTTCTCTCAGTCTCAAGGGCATACTTGTGCGTTCACAGTGTGCTCTGCTAGAGTGCAGGGTTTCTAATCTGGCAAGTGCCGTGCTGAGGGTTTTATATACATTAACTAATTTTACCCTAAAAGCAGCGCCTTAAAATAAGTGTGTTCTTCCCCAGTGTTCCAGATGAGGAAACTGTTTTGGGGACACCCCCCTCCAACCTCGTGCAAGGCCACACAGCCAGCCTGCGGGGCACTGGGGTTTGGATTCCATCCTGCCGAAGGCTGTGTTCTACACTTGGCCTCTCCTGAAATGATCTCCGAGTGTAGCTCACCGGCTGCTCCTTGTTTCTGTCTCGGGTCCTTCTTATTTACCATTTACCACATGGCTTCTATGAGATTCTTGTTTCCTTTGGAATTTCTGATTTCACTTCTGTGAAAAGCAGTTTTGCAAATTTCACAAATAAAAACTGATTCTTTTCGTTTTAAAAAAGTTTTTATTTGGGAGTAGATTTTTAGACTATGTACTAGCATTGCCATGGAGACAAAGGAGTTTCCTTTATAATAAGTCCGGGGGGGAAGGATACCCAAGTCCAGTCCCAGATATACTTCATGCATCAGACAGAAAATCATAGCCCCCATCCCCCCCCAACCTCACAACCACACGTACAGCCCCTGGGTTCATGTATTTAAGCCTATTAGAGAAGAAGGGGCGAGCCGGCTGACTGCCTGGACTTCCTACGTGATCTCCGCTCAGCCATGTATCGTCAAGCTAGTAATAGTAATGCCCCTCCCCCCCCCATGGTGTGTCCTTCCTTATGATGGTTGAAATATGTTCTCACTCAGTTGCCAGCTGCATTTTCTGGGCCATACCTTTCTCTCTCATCTTTTTTTGTGGGGGAGATCATGACCTTTATCATGGTCTGACTCAGAGGTAGCCTATTCTGACTTTCTGTATTGTTCTGGGTCTTTACAGGACAGATCAAGAAATCCAAACCTATACCATTGCAGTGATTAATGCACTATTCCTGAAGGCCCCCGATGAGAGAAGGCAGGTAAGTTGCGTTTCTTTGGTCCTAAGACTGTACTCAGGGCTGGCAAATTTGGGGGCAGAGAGTGCCCTCCCCTTCCCATCCTGGGGATTCCTTGGGCCTCCCCGCTGCCCGGGAGCTTGGCTGGCCAGCCTGGAGTCATTCACAGATCCAGTGGGAAGTAGGTGGAGATGCGCAAGCCCTTGTCCTAGGAAGAATGCTAGGAATGTTCCAGAGGCAGAGCCCTTGCATCAAAGGAAACCCAACGTAGGAGCTCGCAACATAAAAAGATGAAAACCTTTCTGCTTTGGGGACAGCAGAGGTAGAAGCCCTGAGATCTTCTGTCATGCCATTGAATGCTCCCTAGGGCAATGAGGTATTGTCCCTATTTTCCTGATGAAGACACTGAAACCCCGAGAGGTGTCCCGCTTTGCCCACAGAAGTTAAGATGGAAAGGACAGGAGGAGGACCACACAGTTCGCTGCCCCTGGTTGAGATAATTATTCCTAAGTCAGGGAGGGTCTTTGCTCCATGATATTTCTGTTGTCCATATCTGTATGTGGGGAGGGGAGTGATCAACCCATTTCCCTTTCTCTGTGCACACAAGAGAAGGGAACCCCTTAAATGTACCCATGTGAAACCCATCCTTTGATACTCTCCTTTGTCTATGGTTCTGTGGTTCTTCTGCAATGAGGTAAAAGATCCTTGTAGAGGGGGTGTAGAAGAAGTGGAATTTTGTGTGTCTTGGAATATAGCTTGCCCTTCAAAGTCCGTTCATTTTTTTTTTTTCCCCATCAACATAGCATAGACCATGTACCTTGGTCACACAATTCACTTCACTTAAAAACTGGGTGGAAATATGAGAT
This sequence comes from Lontra canadensis, assembly GCF_010015895.1. Lineage (NCBI taxonomy): Eukaryota > Metazoa > Chordata > Mammalia > Carnivora > Mustelidae > Lontra > Lontra canadensis. The sequence continues at coordinate 33,272,924 of NW_022630996.1, forward strand.
CTTCCAACCAGTAGAAAGTGTACTGGGAGCTCTGTGACAGTTACCACTAAATTGTTTTAGAAGAATTTAGAAGCTAGCATGCTACTGAACCCTGAACACTCGAGAATTCCTTTTTTTTTGTTTTGTTTTGTTTTATTATATCATCGCCAAGGATTTTAAACCTCAGTGACTAAATGTGAGGGTTTCTGGTTTGTTTTCCATTCAGAATTGTTTGCTCATTCCTAGGGCTATGTCTGCACGACTAGAGTGACTTTATTGTTTCCTGTGTATTGGGTTGTGTCTCTGACGGAGCCTGGAGCCTTATGCTCCAGGATGGATTTTTAAGTATGGTTTTGCAGGTCAAATCCTAGGTGGGTCTGTTCCTTTTTTTTTTTTTTTTTTAAGATTTTTATTTATTTGTTTGACAGAGAGAGAAAGAATAAGCAGGCAAAGTGGCAGGCAGGGAGAGAGGGGGAAGCAGCCTCCTGCTGAGCAGAGAGCCCGATGCAGGGCTCGATCCCAGGACCCTGAGATCATGACCCGAGCTGAAGGCAGAGGCTTAACCCTCTGAGCCACCCAGGCGCCCCCGGATCTGTTCTTTTTGTATCTAAATCTAAATGCTGGCCTCATGATAACTTCCAGCAGCTCAGCAAACTGCCTGACAGCAGGCTCATATGCTTGCACTCCTGACATAGCCCTGGAGAAGCTTGATCCTTCTTCTGCTGGTGGGACCAAGGACACCTGGCTCAACTGGTAGCTGCCATCTGGTCTGACCTCATGGGCTTTTTGTTTCGCCTATGAAGAGCTTGGATTAGAGGAAACAAAAACTCATGCCCACCCCAGTTGCTATGATTTGGATCCCTGGATCTAGACATCAGTAAGATACGTACACTTTGCTTCTGCCTCTTACACCAAGAACTATTGTTAATCTACTGAATTAGTTTCACACGACCATGGAGAAATCGAGAGCCAGATGCCAATCTGTGCTGACTCCAGAGTAACCATCCCCGTGAAACATAATGGCATATCAGTATAACATTAGGTTTGGATTCTGTGAATCACATTTTTTTAAAAAAGATTTTATTTATTTATTTGACAGAGAGAGATCACAGGTAGGCAGAGAAGCAGGCAGAGAGAGAGGAGGAAGCAGGCTCCCCGCTGAGGAGAGAGCCCGATTCAGGGCTCCATTCCAGGACCTCAGGATCATGACCTGAGCTGAAACAGAGGCTTTAACCCACTGAGCCACACAGGTGCCCCTCAAAATTTATTTTTTGAAAATTAGAAATATCTGACTGAGATGACACCGATTGGCAATCTATTGCTGTAAAGATAATAAATCACAAAGGATAGTCTAATAACATTGGATAATTTAGGAGAACAATCCAACTAAGAAAGATGGGTGTCTGTAATCACATAGCAGCATATCTAGACTCTAATTTAGCCTTTGAAATAAGAATAGCAACAACACAGAAAATTAACTTGAGCTTTTTAAATTGTGTTGCATTAAAGATGAATCAGTGCCTATTGTTTGTCAAGACAAGGAGTATTTTGATTTTTAATTTAAAAAATATTTTTCAGTGAGTTCAGCAAGAGCTGGCTCTAAAAAACTGATTTCAAGTTCATACTGAAGAAAAGTTTGATGTTATTTTCTGAAGGTTAGTGGAACCTGCAAAGCAGAATACCATGCTAACTGGGGGTGTCATGTGGCATATATCCTGTGTTGTTACCAGCTTTTCTTGTGGGAAATTAAACATTCTGAATTTTGGGGGTAAAGAGGAAAATTTAGCAAAGCCTGCCATCCGTGATGATACTTGGAGAGTTTGCCTTGTGCCAAGCTCAGTGTTCAGTGCTTTGTGCCTTATTTCAATTTATTCTTCTATCACTGGAAAGCCTTATTTTGCCTCTTTTCAAAAGTGGAAATTGAGAGTCCGAGGGAGTAGGGAAGGGAAGGAGCCGCTCAGAGTCCCGCCTAGGCCTTGCTGTGCTCTGGGGAGCACCCCATGGTGCGGGAGGCGTTACCCAGAGAATTCTCTGGTATTTGCTGAGTGAAGAACTCCCTGGAGCCTGAAAGACACCAAGCCCGTTTTCTCACTCCAATTCGATTAAAACATAATCTAAACATTTATTTATTGGATTTACAGGAACAGCTTTGTTTATTTTTTTTTTAAAGCCTTAGGACATTGGATAAATTCCACTTCAGTGAAAAAATTTCATTTGTTTCAACTTCTCTTCCCAACTTTGGGCCAGGCACCATTGGTAGGACTCCATTTATCTGGGTTTTTCTTTATTTTTCAAAATGTATGAAATGAATTTGGATGGATGGATTTGAAACACCTCTTTCTGCTTTTACTGAAGAAAAATACCACCATGGTCAGATATTTTTACTTGGCGGGCAGGCTGGAGTGATAGTTCTGTTTTGCATTGACTCAGTGGGCCTTACTGAGAGAGCATGGGGTTTGTAGAGGGTCGGATGTGTTGAGAGCTGGGGTAGAACTTCCCGCTTTGCCATGCTCCACTGGGGGCTTTCCGGTAAGGGGGTGGAGCGGAACATCCTGCTTCCCCGCCTCCTGGATGTGGGACATTCTCCCTTTTTCTGCACAAATGAAGGGAAGGAGTGTTTGTTTTGCAGAGATGGGGCAAATGGATCCTTTCCCTCACAACTCCTTGCCATTATATTACTGTTCTCATAGCGAGCATGTTGGTGAGGTCCCTTCCAAATTTCTCTACATGTATTTATGATTTTCATAAGCATTATTAAAAAACCTTTTTGCAAGTTAAAAGATTTGGTGGTAAAATCAGAAAATATAGATTCAGAGGAGGAAGTTTGAAAGACGACTCTAAGTGCATGCCCCAAGCAGAGAACCCTCACAGTGAGTCACATTGTGTAGCCCTGGTTTGTTCTGGCCAAAGACTCTTCTACCTACATAACTTTCTTCACAGGGTGGAATCATACTACTTGGACTGTTTAGCTGTTTTTTTACTGCTTTTAAAACTAAACAAGATTTTGTGAATATCTTTCCATGTCAGTATCCCTCTATCCATATTTATATCTATCTATACTTTTATATCATCTCGATGGTATAAAATATTCTCCATGGAGCCTCAAGTTTACTCAGACTGTTTTCTAATATTGAACACCAACAAATACATGATGTACACAAGGATTTTTCTATTTTCTCTCTGACCAAGCTTCTATGTTCCTTAGGAGGGTAGTAGAAATTACTCTTTGATTTTCCACCAAACATTTACTGTCTGCTCTGTGTTAGACATAGTGCTCTGGGCACAGGAACACAAAGATGAAAAGGACAGTCTCTGTGCCCCTAAGGCGACCGTGGTCTTACAAAGAAGAGAAACAATGTCAAAGATAATTACAACAATTGCTGTACATATTGAAACTATATTGTCCCTTCTAACTTATTTTAAAATTCCAAAACTCAATAGGCTAAAATAGGCACGGAGAATATTTTTCTTTTTCTTTTCATTTATGTGCCAGGCAGTAATTTCATTTTTTATAAAATAAAATAAATGAAAAGATCCATAGGATCCTTTGGGCCCTTTGTTTTTCATTGGGTCCGGGAGAAAAAGTGGACCTTTCTATTTGCTTTTGGAAGCAAGCTCCACTTTCTGGGGACCATGGAAAGACAGGTTCCTTCCAGATTGCCATTTCCCTTGTTTCTGAATGTGTCATTGTCCTTGCTTTCCTGTTGTCAGCAGAGTGGAAGGTGTCTTGAAACACCTCACGGTATTTGTGCACTTTTCTCCCCCAGGCAGTGGGTGAGCAGGGGTGTTAACATCAAGTTGTAACTGCTAACAGAGTGCTCTGAATTTCCATCCCTTCTTCTCTCCTGCTTGCTTTCCTTTCTGTGGTGGCGATGGCGCCCTTAGGTTGGTGTAGAGAGCAGTGTTGACATCCTTGATTGTCCTCTGACTGTAAGTCCCCACCTTCTGCTCCTGCCCCCACTTGCCTGCGTGTCCCCCCTCACACTTCCCGCCCGCGTGTCTGGGCTCTCCTTGCTTCCTGCGAGTTTATTTTCACCGTGATTGAATTCATGGTTGTGGTTTCGAATCGTAGCCTAGTTTCTTCTCTACTCAGGAAGAGCAGCAACTCTAACTCTAAAATCCAGCCCCTCCCCACCAAAAGAACACTCAAGTGCCTTCCTGAATATGAGCAGTATTTTTTCCACTAACTTACAATGTTTGCACCAAGGTTGTACCCAACTTGATAATTTCAGCTTCATATCTATGGCTCGATATTTAGAAAGAGTATCTGTGAATCATTTCTTTTACTAAAGTCACCTGCAAATCCTCTGTGCTAGGTGGGCCAAAGCCCCAAATACAACTTACAGAAATGAGTCCTAGCAATGTGGAGTGTGGATTCTTGGAGTCCCTGCTCCATATTTGTCCCTTCCTAAAGCACCATACAGTTGACTTGTGTAGACTATTTTCAAGCCTTGGGGTACGTACCACTCATGCTTTGGTTTTGCACAAATTAAGATGATGTGGCTCTTGGAAGACTTGGAGACTTAAAGTGATGGTGCTCCAACACTGGGGGACTCCTTGGTGCAGGCACATTTCCTAGTAAACCTCTCTGCACATGTATAGTCTAAGAAAAGCGGATGAGCCTTTTGAATAGAGAACCATTGCCTTTATCCAGAGTATTTGCTTTTTATTCCATGCTCACTTTTTCCTGGAAGGAGGAAATTCCTAAAAAAACGAGAAGTTTGCGGGTGCCAGATTTCCTTCCTTTGCTTTTGGACAAAGCTCTGTTGTCCAAACAGAATATTCAAAGAGCAATTTGAATACTTCTGCCTGCTCGAGTCTGTTCTTCCGTAAGAAATACTGCTGATATCCAGTTAGGTAGCACCCCCAGGATAAAGTCATGTGAGGCCATGTTGAAATGTGTTTTTCTAACCTAAGGTTTTGTGTGGGTGTGTTTTTCATCAACAGGAGATGGCGAATATTTTGGCTCAGAAGCAGCTGCGTTCCATCATTTTAACAGTGAGTACGCGTGCAGTGTGACCACCCTGTTGGGCAGGAATGGCTCTGGGCATTCATTTATCTCCCCTTGCGGCTTCAGTTTGTGGTTTGTTCTGTGACTTGCTTCTGTGATGAGCAGTAGTAACTAGCAAGGAGGAAGAAGTATGCTTTTGGAACTGGAATGAACGAGGCTTTCCCACAGGAACGGTCTTATAGGACTGGAAGGAGGGGTGTCCGGAACTGCCCTGGGAAGACATTCTGGCAGGAAGGAGTAGTAATCTCTCCCAGTGGGCCAGGTTTATTACACTCACTGCCACTTTATATTTTAATTTTTTAAAGATTTTATTTATTTATTTATTTATTCATTTATTTATGTGAGAGAGAGAACATGAGGAAGAGAGAGAGAGCACAGGCGGGGGGGAAAGCAGATTCTCTGCTGAGCAGGAAGCCGTATGTGGGACTCAGTCCCAGGACCCTGGGATCATGACCTGAGCCGAAGGCAGATGCTTAATGGACTGAGCCACCCAGTCACCCTCCTCAACATCACCTTAGCTTTGCATTTAGGAAATCAGGGGCTCTATGATTTAAAAAAAAATCCACTGGTGTGAGCTCACACTGCTTTTAATGAAGAAGCTAACTGGAGGCTTGTCAGACTGACAGAGGCTCTGAAATTCTGACCATCACTTCCCTGGGCCCCTTTGCAAGAGACAGACAGAAAAGACATACATGGAACCCACTGGTTAACTGCCATGTGCAAATGACCTGAAACGTCAGTGGAAAAGAAGTCCAGCATTTTATGTGGCGAATGTTTAGAAATAAATCAAATGGCATGATTTCCTGAGGCCTTACCCTCTATTTGACTTTAACCAAAGACTGAAAGAAGCACATGTGATTGATTCCCAGCTTACCAAAGAGGCAATTTCTGTTTCTGTGATTTCAAAGAGGAGTTCCACTAGCTTACAATCACACACACATACACGCACACACGCGCACGTATGCGCACTCACTCACACACACACACACACACACACACACATTCCAATACAGTGAGGCTGTTGAAAATTAAAAACCTTATGAGGGCAAACATAATAAATATTCTAGAATCCAAAGCCAATAGCAATGACTACAGTTTGTCATCGAGTTTGATTTTGAATTTCCTGGCTGACAAGAATAAAAAGAAACATATGAGTGTAATTTTCGTTGTTTGATAAAAGAGGTACCCCAGTTCTTCGGGGATGATATACTTCTCCCCCTGCACCTGGGCTATGAAGTGGGTGTTGGTAAAGCATTCGGATAGGTTCTTGGTCCAAGAATGGTTTGGTAGAAGTTGCAGGAGGATTCATAATACGGTTAATCTTTATCGTGGTTCTTAGTGCGAGCAGAAAGCGCAGTATTTAGAGCGTGGTTCAGTGAAGGTATCTGTGGGACAGGAGGAGGGTGGAAAGACGAAAGGTGAGAGATGTTACATTAAGGTCCTAGCCTGCTGTTCTTACCTGGGTGTGGCAGTCGGAGTTGGAATGCCGGGAGATGGGCCAGGTGGAATGACTGTAGCCCCCGTGCCTAGAAGATCAGTTGGCTTCCATGGGACTTCTCCTATGAGACTTCGATGGCTGGAAGTTCCAAGCTGCTATCCTCAGGCAGAAACTTGGAGTGAAGATACTTTTGAGTTGCTAATAAAATAGATGGCCTATACACCTTGGATACGAAACATATACTCTGAATTAACATTCTGTTCTGAAATTGGGAGGATATGGCGTTTCATGCCTTTCCCCATCTCACCGCTGAGCTTCCCACCCCCATCAGCCCCGTTACCTTGGTTCAGTGACTTTTTCCGTTTCTCATTCTTCTCCCGACCCCTCCTCCTCCTTTTCTTTCTTTTTTTTTTTTTTTAAAGGTTTATTTATTTATTTATCTGACAGACAGAGATCACAAGTAGGCAGAGTGGCAGGCAGAGAGAGAGGAAGGGAAGCAGGCTCCTTGCTAAGCAGAGAGCCCGATGTGGGGCTCCATCCCAGGACTCTGGGATCATGACCTGAGCCGAAGGCAGAGGCTTTAACCCACTGAGCCACGCAGGTGCCCCCTCCCCTTCTCCTTCTTTAACTGGCTCTTTTGACATGGTACTCAGAGCCAGGGTGTGGAGTCCAAGTGCATGCTGGCTTTGGGACACCTCGAGAAAGTTCTTTTAGACGGCAGGATGTGGTTGGGTATAGCACATTCAAACTATCACATTGACCCCGTCCTTTGGCGTTTTTAAGGCAAAACCTTATTCTCTGCTAGAGGAGACGTATGTTAGGCCAAGTGTTCAGTCTCCTTTCTGACCTCGCTCCAGTTGGGGGAAAGGCCCCCATGTCTAGTCTCCTGCCATTTCTTTTCCATTTGTTCCATTTTGGTTCTGTTTCTCAGGGGAAGGGTCATTTTGTTTTTCATTTAATTGTTAGCAGGAGAGCAAAGTTGTGCACATGAATTAGCTCATTGCCTGTGGTGGTGGTGTTCTCTGGATAGTTGCCACGGTGAATGAGCTGCAGGCCTGATTCATACTTTGCTTTCTTTTGTGTTGCTTCTAAAACATTTCTCCACCTAGAAGCTGGATCACCTGTTGGAGACAGTTGTAGGGTAAAAGGATGGCAAAGTTGCTTACAACACATGCACACGATTTGTTCCTCTGCTGCGTGCATGGAAGGCTTCTGTTGTAGAAATCCACAGCTCTCTTCAGGATGCTCTCACATCAGGCATGCTTTTTTTGGTTTATAGAGCTGCAGTCACCTGTGCATTTCCAGTGCCTTTCTTTTGCTCCCTGCTGTACAGAGCAGGTCTTTACCTGGATTCTGGCCTAACCATCAGGAACTTTATTGGGCCCTGGAATATAAAGAAAAGCTCCAAGATCACTGACATCCTCACCTTTCTTCTGAAGGGTGGTCCCATAGACCTACATTTCCCGGGCCTCCAAGTGAAGACTTCTGGGGTTCTTCTTGGCATAATGACAGGGGTTAATTGTTGCTGGCTTTTTCTTCCTTTAAAAAAAAAAAATCATTATTTCTGAACCATCTCCCCAGCATGTCATCCGAGCTCAGAGAGCCATCAACAATGAAATGGCACACCAGCTGTACGTGCTTCAGGTGCTTACCTTTAACCTTCTGGAAGACAGGATGATGACCAAGATGGACCCCCAGGACCAGGTAAGTGCCAACAAGACAGCAGCAAAAGCGCATAGGGGAGAGAAAGTGGTTATTAAAGATCTTTTATTGGACTACTACCAAACCAGGAATTTGTAGATGATGATATTGTTTTATTATCATCTTAAAAAAAAAAAATATATATATATATATATTTGAGGTTTTTAAAAAAATTTATTTGAGAAAGAGCAGGGGAAGGGGCAGAGGGAGAAGCATACTCTCTACTGATCAGGGAGCTTCTTTCAAGGCCCAATCCCTGGATCCTGAGATCATGACCTGAGCTGAAGTCAGACCCTTAATGGACATACCCCAGAACTTGGTGGGGGTGGATGTGTTTAAAATTTAAGTGAACTTGGGCTCAGAGAACAAAGCAGATGGAATTATTTCATTATACATCAAACACATGCATATTTTTCCTTTGTTGGATAAGAAAGCCTAATGTCACATGGTCATGAATCTTGGCCCTTGGTCCCAATACCTGCGATGGTAATGGCTTTGGACTCAAGTTCCCAGACACCTTGGGCCATTTGGTTGCCCTGTGTGATTCTGATACAGCTGGAGGAATTAATTTCCATTCTCCAGTGCTCAGTGCCGAGAAAGGGGTGGGGGGCGGTTCCTAGGTTACACCTGATTCCTGGGCTTGCGTTTGTGTCAGTTGGCTATTTGTTTTAATTCTCTGTAGGCCTCTGGTGGTTGTGTGTGAAAAGTTATGCCTCCATCCAAAAGGCTTTGGGGGAACTTTACTGTGTGAGGACAGACTGAGAGGAAACAGCTGGGGGCCCTGCCGTAACCCATTTTCAACTTAAGCAGTGCTGCAGCTTTGGAAAGGAAAACACTCATTACTGGCACGTGAGGGCCTGATCTATCACAGATGTGAGCCCCACATGGGGAGCGTGTAACTGCCGCAGCCCTGCGTCCATGGCACGAGGCCACGCGATTAAGAATGATGGAGAGGCTTGGAGAGGCTGTCCAACGTGCCCCGGACTTTTGGCAAGGCCAAGTGTAATCATCCCAGAGAGAGGAGACTGTCAGCTTACCACTTCTAGTGACGGAAGGCCTTGCATCTTAATGTGGAACGGCCCTCCCCGTTTGGAAATACTTCCTTCTATTTATTGAAAACATATATACATATATATATATTTTTTTTTTCTTATTGTGGTAAAATGGACGTAGCCAAATATTTACCGTTGTAGCCATTTTTTAAGGGTTTGTTTCCATGTAGTCACTTCTTAGTGGTGGTAGAGATCCCTTGTCACTTGAACGCTGTTTGTAAAACCTGCACGTGCCTCTCACTTTGGCTCAACCAGTGTGGAAATCCCCAGACCCAAGACTTCCATCATATTTGGGACACCATTTTGAACTTCTAGGTAATTGACCGAAGTATTCCAAACGACTTGGCCGTGAGGATAATCGTGGGATGAAGCCGGGGCTGGCCAGCAGGGAGAGTGGCGGGGAACGATGCGGAGCCCTAACTTGGGACATCCGTTGCCTTTCATCTGTTTTCCTTCGGCCTGAAAGCAGTGATTCGTTTAGATCCTGGGGAAAGAGGGAATATCTGTAATGTCACTCAATGAAAGCAGCTCTTCCCTCCTCTCTTTTTTCTCCCGAACGCCTTCAGGCTCAGAGGGACATCATATTTGAACTTCGAAGAATCGCTTTTGATGCAGAGTCTGAACCTAATAACAGCAGTGGCAGCATGGAGAAACGCAAGTCCATGTATACCCGGGATTATAAAAAACTTGGCTTCATTGTAAGTAAGCTATCTCCAGTAAGCGCTCTCCTTCCAACATCAGGGGTCTGACCTCAGCCGCAGAAACCTATGTCTCCTCCAAGCGTGTGGTCCTCTAGCGCCTCGCGGAATAGTTTCCCCATTTTCCAGATGTTTAGCTGGTTTCAGCAGGATCCCGTGAAAATCTCTTCTGGCTGCAGTGCAGCGGAATAGCTTGCCGAAGTGTGACTAATACGGAGTTTGTTTATTCAGTTCTGATTAAGTGTAGTGAGCCCGGAATGCATGTAGATTTCATTAACTCTGCATCACAAGATGTTTCAGGTTCTATTGGAAATAAATGGGTGATGGCAACTGCGGGATAGATGTTATTATTGGGTTACTGTTTGGATCACTGACATACATGGATTTCCTATCAAAATCAAATTGAGGGTCTCCTGAAACGTAGTCACAATGAGATTTACGCAATTTGTCCTTTCCTGAAAGTTTTTGTCTTGTTACGGACGTTAGTAAGACAGCTCCTCGATTTCCTTTTTTTCAGTTTGCAAATCAGAACACTGCTTGTCCTGAACGTAATCTGTTGTTTTGTTTCTACTTGGGTTCCATTCTGGCCTTTATCACCGTGACATTTCTCCCGTGACTTTGAGCTAATGAATGTCAACATCTGAGGGTGTAAAATTAGGTTTCCATTTTGGCTGGCTTCTTAAGTGGCCAAAAATGAGATTTTGGCTTCAGTGATTAGAAATCATTAGGCATTACTTTATCATTGCAAATAAACACTCTTCTGTAGTACACACACACACACACACACACACACACACATATTAATCTTTATATACGTATCACGCTTTGTATGTTATTTGGGAAACCCTGTCTTTCATGGGGATCGTCTTTGGAAATGTTTCCATGTTAACATGTATTGTTTCCCATTACTGAGGAGTTTTTCATTTTTGGGATGGACTACAGTGTATGTAACCAAACCCTCTTGCTGAGTAATTCAGTCTTTGAAAGTTACTCTAAGTCTGAAATTGACATCTTTGCCGCCCAGTATTTACATGTATCCATGATCATGTTATTAGGATAAATTTGTGGCATTTATTTTTTAAGGTTGTTGATATTTACCAATTTGTTTTCCACACTGAGTCATTTCCACTTTAGCCCAGTGGATCAGAGTGGCTATTTTTTTTAATCTATCCAGTGTTTCCTAAATTTAAAAAAAAATCTGATTATTTATTGTTTTTATGTAGATAGTCTTAATATGTCTTTTCTAATAAGAATACTTGTCAAATGTATTCTGCTTTGCAACTTACTTTATAGAGGTACTGTGATATCATTCTTATATCATCATATCTTGCATTTTGACATTCCATTTAAATTTTTTAGTAGAATCTATTTTTTGAAAAATTTTAGCAGGAAGTGTCATGGCCAAGAGGCCAGGTGAGAGCTCCCTATACTTGAAGTGTATTGGTGGTCAAGGCTAACAGGTGGTCCCCGCCCTGCTGTCACCCACCTGTGTGTTAGCAGTTATTGGGGATATAGCTGAGGAGTGTGCACGCGGCTCACGTCCTACTTCCCCACCCAGTTTTTTTCCAGGTTTTACTTTTGTGTCTTGAATGAGGCCTGTCCAAATCACGTGCGAAGCTTTGCAAAATCACCCAATCTCTCTTGCCCTCCAGTCATATCAAAATCACCTGGGAAGAGATCAAGGCATGTGTATTTCAAAATGCTCCCAATTGATTCTGATACTCCGTCCCAGTGGAGAGCGTGGGTATAGGCTATGCTTGAGTTACTCCCATTTCATTGTCTTCCTCCACTACCACCTGGATTTCCAGTGCATTTGAACTGTGTAGAAAACACAGAACTCTGGTTCTTGATCCATAGTGCCCCCAAGACTCACTGTGTCTCTCTGCCCCACGTCCTAGTCGGGGACAATTGGATCCCCAAATGCACAGTGTCATTTCTCCTTCTGGCTGTGTGCCTGAAGGATGGAGGGGAGAGGGGAGATTGGGGGAAGAACACTTGCTGGGATTCAGATTATTACAGGTTCCTGGGATTATTACAGATCTCTAGGAATGGTATATGTAATGGGTGTGGGAGGTATGAAACATCTCCCTTTTTATTTTCATGTTCTAGGTGAAGTCATCAGAATATTTCATGAGCCAAAGTCGGAGTGACTTTTCTCAGGGTAGCTCCATCTGTGTTAACGTGGTGTTCATTCCTTCCACAGCTGACTAATAGAGTGTATCTCCGTCTTAGTTTTCAGTGTCTGCTGAGCGTTCTGCTTCAAGTAGTTTAGGAAGAACAATGTATTTTTTAACTGAAAGCTAATTTGATGTGGTTTTAAGGCTTTAGCTCTTATATGGCCTCCTTTCAAAGGACTTGAAAAGTCATTTTAGGAAAAGCAAAGACCTGGAACCTAGAATAACCAAAAAGAGAGTGTTGGTTTCCTTTATTTTTCCATGGTTCTTTTTTTAGTTTTCTGTTTTAGTCCTTCCCCTGAAATTTCTTCCAAGCCATGAGCTTGCATCATTTATTGATCAGAAGAGTTGAGAAATTGGAAAGACTAGTTAGTAATGATTTCTAATGGTGGAGAATTTCCTACAGCCTTGAGGAGCAGAGATACTCACTTTTGAATGCCCAGTCAGCCTGAAACAGACAAGCCTTGGTGAATGGAATCACGTGCTTGTTGCGCCACCTAGAGACCATCGTGCAAAAATGCTGGAAGCCAGCCGTAAAATCTCTAGAGGTTGTAAGCTGCCCGGATGCAGAATTCTCTTTGTGCTTCTGAAAGAGAATAATCTTGCCTGTTCCCTTAATGAACTCCTTCCTGTTAGGAGCAATTGAGGTTTGGATAATCTTTTGGATCTCGTTGAAAAGAAGTTTAATTCATAAGATGAAGATCGTTCTTTATCATTTCCCGTCTTCCAAGTGGGCAGTGCCCAGGAGATGTTAAATGACAGGTTTTTGGAGTCGAGTAGGCCTAGATTTTAATTCTGTCTTTCCTGGTTACCAGCCGTTGGACGAGCCGGCCAGTTGTTGAACCTGTTTGGGCAGCAGTTCCTCAGTTGTGCAGCTGTTTGTCTATTTTAAGGTCTTTGGAATGTCATCAAAGGTCATCTGATAGTGCTTCCTTTCTTTGCTTTTTGGAGAAAACATATCATGGAAATCACAGGCAACCTCTTCAGTTTTCCAAAGTAGAAGGGGCAGTTGCTCCAACAAGGCAAGCAGAGCAGTTGTTAAAGGGTAATAAAGCACAACACCTTTGAGAAGGCAGATGGCCTTACATTCCTTCCCAGCACAGCCTCCCCACAGAGCAGATTCTTCTGATGAAATAATTCTGAAATCTCAATTTAAAGCGGCTAAATGGTGTATTATGGTTTGTCATAATACAGGAAAGCACCTGCTTCTAAAACAAAGCTGCTTAATCTTCTAAGATCTCTCAGTTAATGATTCTCTAGTTGCAGAAGGGACTTGCAGGTGCCCAGGCGGGAGGAGGGGTCCAAGTTATCTGGGATGATGCTAGTTCTTATTAGAAATAAGAGGGTGAGGACGCAGGTAGTTCTCAAGGCACTGGAAGGCAGATTCCCTTATTTAGAATACTTTATTTTGAAAACTGGGGAAATACCTGAATACAAACTGTACCTTATTGATTATAATGACCAAGAACTGTGCAAAATGGTTTTCATACTCTGAAGAATTACATTCCTGGCCAGAGACCCTTCAGAGGTTGTCTTGATGTCAGATTAGTAGCTTCTCTATTTGTGAACTTTACCTTTGTTCGGTCGGTTGGACAGTCATTACAAAGAACATATCTGTAGTTCATTTTTGTGATTGCCCTTGAACCAAGGCAGATGTTGAAGTTGGACAAGGCTGTTGTTTTTGTTTTTTTCCTAAATGCCTTTGCTTTCCCATTCCTTTAGCTTGATTGGGCCCCAGATGATCTCATTTTAAATGAATGAATGAATGAATTTAGTAGGCTCCACACTGGGTGTGGAGCCCAATGCAGGGCTTGAACTTATGACCCTGAGCTCGAGACCTGAGCTGAGATCAAGAGTTGGACACAACCCACCGAGCAACCCAGGTGCTCCAATAAACTCATTTTTAAACTGTTTCTGAACAGTATAATATGTTTTAATATGAGAAGTTATGATAAATATTTCCCTTAACATTTTCAGATTGTCCTAAATGAGAAAAGTGACTACAATGTGGAAGTGAAAAAAGGTCATGAGAAAAAGATGACTTCAGAATTAAGATTCTCTTTTGAAGTGTAGGTTTGATTGTGTTTTGTTATGGAGAGGCCACACCTGGAGAAGACGTAATGTATTTACTCATAGTTCTCAAGAGTGGGAGTGCGCTACACCACATGGGGCACAGGGACAAGCACTGAGGGGCGTCAAGAGACAGAGGGATGAGGGGGAAATGTGGACAAGAGCCTTTGTTGTGGTTTCCATGAAAAAAGCAAGGCAAGATAAGGTAGGCAGGTTTAAGGTTGGCCGGTTTGAATAATTTCATTGGACTGTGGAGCATAGGCACTGCCCCTAGCTGTCTACCTTGTGGTGATGAGGGCAGGGGACAGTGGGCCAGAGTGCAAAACCCTGATAAAGGAGATGTTGGGGTTTGGGATCTGGACTGGAGAGTCTGCTTATGTAATGCATGCTTCCTATCACTAGGAATTAGCTAACCCTGGGAAGGGCAGTTCCTCTAATCTTAGCAAGGACCCAAGGGATCAGAGGATCAGAGAATACCAAAAATTTAAAAAAATGATTAATACAGATTCATGTTAAAATTTTTAGAGGGTTTTCTACTTTCCCAGATGATAGAAGATAATTATGCATCTTTACAGAAGTATAATTATACGTAATTGCATATGCAGTGCTTGGTGTCATTTTAATATATTTTTTCTCAAATACAGATGGCAGAGAATGAAGTGAGATGCATGTTTACCCATGTCTTCCTCCATCTCCATCCCCATCCCTACCACAGGAGGAAGCCTCCTGGTCTAAACGCTGCTAGAATTCAACCGTAACTGTGAGCGTGACCTGGGGATGACACTTGGGCTCTGAACGCAGGCTCCCTGCGGTTGACTGCGGACTCTCCCACGCACAGGCTCAGTAGCCTGGGCAGATTACTTGATGTTTTCATGTCTTGGTTTCCTTATCTTTAATCTGGGGATCTAAGCGTTGTCTCTGTTGGTGAATTTGTTGTGTGAATTAAATTAGTAGATACTTTGTAGACCCTACAGCAGAGTGCCTGGCAGAGAGCAAGAGGACTGGGGATTCAGATGCATTTATGCCGATGTTATAATTACCATTGATACTGTTATTGCAGCATCACACAGTGTCCCATGACCCTGTGACAGGCAGTGATGGGGGTGCGAGAGTTGTAAATCGTGCCAGGAGGGTAGTGAGAAAATGTGTGGCTGAAAATACGAGTTACTGGTGAAAGAGCCATGTGCTTGGGACACTGCAAACATGCGTCGCTGGTGCACATTCAGGTTTACGGGGAGAGAAGTCGAGTTGGCTTTTGCAAGTGAAGACAGATGATAGAGAATTTTCAATTCAAAGGGGTTTGAAATGTTCAGTCAATCCTCAGTCCTCACAGTTAACGGATTCCGCATTTGCAAATTCAGCTACTCGCTAAGATGTATTTGTAATCCCCAAATCAGTACTCCCGGGTACTTTCATTGTCATTCGCCCATGTGAGGTCAGAACAAGAGGGATTCCCCCCTTCTTGGTTCAGCTCTCCTCCACTAAATGGGGGTCCTTTTCATAGTCAAGCCAGGGCCTCGATGTTTGAAATCTGTGTCTTGGAGGTGTTGCTGTTTAAAGGGGTCCCCAAGCATATTTCTGAAGTGCTGTTTGATGTTTGTAAGGGCATGGAGCCGAAATGCACCTTATGGGGGGGAAATGCAGGTTAGATAAACGCAAGTCAGGCGTGCATTACAGTGTCATTGCTGTGAGTTCCATGTTAATGAACCAACAGTTTATATTAAATAAATTGTCTTTTAAAAGCAAGGTTATGTATTGACTGATTGACAAAGTCTTGACACCAGAAGCGGGAAGTCATCTCACCCTGTACTTCCCCTGGGAAGTAGTGGCTCAGTATTCATTATCTCAGGATTTGCAGTAATTTCATAGGACATAGCAGTGGGGGGGAGGGGGCAGGAGGGAGGGAGAGGACAGGGAAGCAGAATGGACTGGACTTTGAGGGCTTGGGGAGCCTTCAATCAGGGGTGGGCCGTGGAGAGGAGAATCCCAGGCGGTTCTAGGCTCATTCCTTCTTAGCCCTGTGGCCTGTACGTGTAAGTGGGGAAGAGAAATTCCACTGTTGATGAGCTGACAGCATGTGAGGCCTAATAGGGCATCTGCCCAGCCCTTGGCACACTGCTCAGGACAGTCACAGGGGAGCAGGACAACCTACTGAGATTTCATTCATTTGTTTGAAGTCAGAGGCTGCCTCGAAATTGCTGGTGCCCGGAAAATACCACATCCTTGAGATCAGGGGAATTTTCAGTCCACATTCATTGTATCCATCATAGAGGAGGCCCTGCCTCTGGTGGGCTTGGCTTCTATTTCTGCATAATTCGTGACAGGACTTTCTCATGAAGTTTTGTTGTTGAGAATGTGCTTCAGTCCCTTGGGGTCCAAGGACAGTGTTAGTAAGAATCCGGAGTATATGAGTGGGAATTGTAGAAAGTGAATTTGGCCATTTACCTAATTTTGTGGAGCTCCTCAACCCTCTCCCTCTTGGCAACAAACCACCTCTGGTAACCACAAGATAAAGCAGTTTTTTGTAAAGTAAGACACATTTTCCCATGTGAGTGATTTAATAATTAGGATAGTATTCCTAACCAAGCATTTTGCTTTCAAATAAATATTGACCCATGAACAATAGTTCATAAAAGCAAAAGGACAATGAATTTTTTTTTTAACTGTTGTTTATTGAAATTCTCCAAGTTTCAGTCACATAGAATTCAGGAGGTCCCTGTGTGGGCTGGGGTGCTCTCCTGGGAAGCGCTGGCCAATCCTTGCCAGACTGTCCAGCCCCAGATAGTCCCTTCCACCCGAGAGACCCCTGGGGGATGTTGGTGAGGGGTTGCCCGTGACTGAGACCCGTGTGTGGTGGTGAAATTGCAGGCAGATACTGCTTGTGCCTGTTCCTTGGAGCCTGGTCTTCTGTGGGCTGCTCACGGATGCTGCAACCTGCTCCGTTCTGATCACACAGCCCCTGTTCCCATCTGAAATGCCACAAAGCCCCAGTCCCAATCATTTCAACTCTGGCTCCATCAGGGTATAAACGAGCTGGGGGAATCCTGTTTAGTAACTGGAAGCTGGAGCAGAATCAGCCACCAGATGGCGCTAAACGACAGCCGTTGACTCCTAACCAGAACCCCGCACCTTCCCCTGCCCCAGACTTGGACAGACAGCCTCTGGGACACCCAGTGACGTTGCAGCTCTGCTTATGGGCCTGCAGAGCAGAAGTTGTAGGACCAATACAGGGGCCTTACGATCTCCTTGGGGCAGGGTGGGAGTCACTAGCCTTCATGGGGACCTTTCAGGGGCTAAGAAAACTCTAAGATGCACAGATGGCCTCCCTATTAATTGAGATTTGTCTGTTGTTTGTGGCAGGTGAGCTTTTATCAAGCACCTATATATCTGACTTTCTTGTTTGTTTCCTTTTTTTTTTTTTTATATATATCTGACTTTCATTCTCAGTTCTTTTTCCTTAAGCTATCATGGAGGTCTTTTATATGAGGTACAATAGTCTGTACATCTAGTATTATCTTCTGTCTTAACACAGAGATGCAGGAAAGAATGCACTGGAAATGGAAAAGCTAAATGGATATTGACTGTAGAAACAATAGTAATGTATTTTGAGTTAAAAATACACCTAATTAAAATGTTTGATGCAATAACATGGAGGGGTTAGTAGTTGCCAGTGGAGTTGTAGTAAACCAGCATTGTTGGGGTGGGGTACAAAGCTATCTGGGGAAGTCTGAAATTATTTCTTTTTCCTTTCCTTTCCTTTCCTTTCTTTCCCTTCCCTCCCCCCCTTTTTTCCTTTTCTTTCCTTTTTAAACATTTATTCATTTGAGAGTGAGAAGGAGAGAGAGAGAGCACAGTAGCTAGTGAGCAGGGAGGAGAGGGGGAGAGGGAGAGAGAATCTTAAACAGACTCCCCAGTGAGCATGGAGCCCAACATGGGGCTCGCTCCCATGACCCTGAGATCATGACCTAAGCCAAAAACAAGAGTCAGACCCTCAATCGACTGAGCCACCCAGGCGCCCCCGAGCTGATTCTTGATACACATTTCTCAAGTGGATAGAATCTTATAGAATCATTTTTCAACGTTTTCTTGTAAGTAGCAACTTCCTGAATTATATGTTCAAAGATGTCATTGAGACTTCTGCCTTGATGACAGAAAGTACGTGAGCCTTGTGGAATCTCAGGGACTATTTTTTGCTTTTATCTCTGCATTTGCCTTTCTCGTGCCAACAAACAGCAAGTGGGATTCGGAATGGAGCCAGCCAACCGAGGGCATTCTCTGAGGCTGCCAATAGTTCAGGCAAAAATTTGCAGGCACTTGTGTTGCTCACTTCCTTGATTGGCAAACAGAGGTCATGTCTTTCAAGGGACTCCTTCCTTACAGGTGAAGAGAAGATAACCAGTGTCCTGTCCTTACACGGCCAGGGTGGGCTCTGCATTGTCTTCGATGGATGTTTTTGGTTAAGTGCTGCAGAGCATGGCACATGCTGTCTTCCCCTTTGGTTTTCAGTGTGAAGACCACAGCTTTGTTGTCACTATCTGTGTAGAAAAGTTAGCTCTGGGAAGTTCTCTCTGGCAGAGACCTGGAAGATCAGGTACTGGTTTGTATTTCCCATCAGGGACCCCACAGAGCAGGTCACTTGGACAGAGCTCCTGCGAGGTGGGCTCTTCAGGTTGGTACAGTGTCATGGGGCCACCTCTCTCTCTGGTTAACCTCATCGCTCTTCCTAGTGCTGGAAAGAGACAGTTGAGAAGTCCCATGCAGAATATGGATTATTTTCTTCGCTGATCTTGCTTTGCTCTCTGGCTCCCTTGCGGAAGGACAGTGAAAACTGGCTCAGGGTGGCTTCCAGGGGCAGCCCAGGTGTGAGCATTCACAGTGGGAGGTGGAGGGGGACCCCCTTTTTTCCTCTGCCCTTCTCTTGCCAGAGGGCATGTATTGTCCCTCCCATTTCCATCAGGTCAGTGATTTACATCTGCGCCATGCTCTTGCCCTCGTCCCCACCCGAGCAGAGGGGCGGGAGCTCACAGGGGCAGTGGAGCTAGGGATACAATCCCATCTCAGAATAACCCCCCAGACATCCATTTGCCTTACCTGTTGTGGGTACCCCCTGGAGGTGGTGAAAAGCACATCCGTCCTTACTTCCTGACAAGGGATACGTGAATAATTGTACTCATGATATGTTTTGATAATTTTAAAGGAAGTATTTTAAAGGAAAATGAACTATGGTTCTTTGTCAAGACAATTTTTGAGCTTCATCTTTCTCTTGTATTTTTTACTGTAACTTATTTTAATCTAAGCAAAATTTTGTAGGGATGATTACTGAAAACGGAGTGAGGAGACGGGTTTCCCCTGCTCCCTCTTTTCCCAGCTCCTTTCCTGTTCAACACCCATTGTACCCCAGGGGTCCACTTAGATTTCCTGTTGGCGCGCAATCTGTTTTCTGTCACTAGGGGGCGCTCTTAACAAAGGGATGTGTTTTAGCACCTCCAGGCTGAAGGAAGGAGCAACTTTGTAAGGAGCAATTCAGATGTACAGGAGAGGATGAAGTATTCAGTGGGGTTATTTTATCGTACTTTATTTAAGAGAGAGAGAGAGAGAGAGGGAGGGGTGGGGCAGAGGGAGAGGGAGAGAGAGAATTTTTTTTTAAGATTTTATTTATTTGAGAGAGAGAGCATGAGAGGGCGAGGGGCAAAAGGAGAAGCTGACTCCCTGCTGAGCAGGGGCCCTGATGTGGGACTTGATCCTGGGACTCCAGGATCATGACCTGAGTCGAAGGCTATTGCTTAACCAACTGAGCCACCCAAGTGCCCGGAGAGAGAGAATCTTTGCTTAAGATTAAGATTCCATGGCTGGAGCGTAGCCTAATGTGGGGCTCCATCTCACGACCCTGAGATCATGACCTGAGAAGGAATTAAGAGTTGGTGCTTAACTGACTGAGCCACCCAGGCACCCCTAGCAGGGTAATTTTCAAAAGGTTCTGAAGAAACCTGCTCCAGCCAAAATCTTTCACCTTCCCCTTTTAGCTTAAAACCTGCACGAACTTTGTTCCCTTTGACATAGAACTGTGGCAGAAGGAGGCAATTTACCGAACAGTGTTAGCGTTAACTTCTTAGAGTATTGTACACACCTTTTTGACCACCTTTCTTTATATGGAACTTTGGAGCCAAAGGGCACCACCTAGTGGGAGGATGATTGTGGGAGATGCAAGCTTAGTGCCCTATAAACAAATCACTTTTGTTTGAAACTATGTAGCAAAGCATTTGTGAGCCCCGCCTCACAAAAACAGGGCCAGGCTACCTGTTTTTGCAGCCCAGCTCCATTCCTCATCAGCTGTGTGATCTTGGACAATTGATCTTGATTTTCTCTACCTCATTCTTCATTAGTAAGATGGGCAGAGTAATGGTTCCTACATAGGCTTGCTAGGGAGATTAATGAGTTAATAGTTGTTGAGTTCTTAGCAACCTGCCTGGCCCTGAGAAAATGTTAATAAATTCTGATTGTTGATATCACCATTTGGATCTGATGGCCGTCATGAGTCCAGGGTCTGCATTTTCCCCTTGGATGACTGGGGCAATTCTCCATTTGACCATAACTGGCCGGGTCAGAGAGTAGAAATATGTCCCTTCAAGAGTGGAGCTAATGCTAAGGAGTGACACGTCCCAAAGGCCATGAATTCTAGAAGATTTTCCCAAGAGGCAGGAGTTTTATACCCTTTGAAGAGCCTCTTTAATGAAGAGGCCGTTCTTTTTCTTCTGCCTTTTGGCTACTCAGGACCTAGCACACAGGTCCATGGCCAAGTATGTCCTCATGGATCCAGTCTGTCACAGTAGTCTGCTTCTGGGAGAATTTTCAAAGGCAAGGAGGGCTCAGAACCACAACATAAATATTTCAAAAATTTGTTGTTCAGAATAGAAAGCACGATTCAATTGGCTGACTCCATCCCAGAGAAACATTTTGAGTGCCTTGAGCTTAGGCTGGACAGTTCTAGAACCAAAGTGTTAGATCAGAGTCTAGAATAGAATGAGCGGTTAACAGGGTTCTGGCATCTGGGATGGGTTGTTGCAAACATTCAGCACTTCTTCCCCTGATGCTTTGCTGTCCTTGCCTGACTTGGTGGTTTTGGCCCTGGTGGGATCCTCTCAGAGCACCCTTGAGAACAGTCCTGGCTCTTCTGGGGCACAGGCAAGAGGGTGAAGAAGTGGTCAGAGACCCCTGGTACAGTTGCCTGCTTGCTGTTGACCTTGCTTTGATAGCCGTGGAACAGCTCCTCATGGTGTTAGGGTGCCTTCTGTTTTTATTCTTTCTTTTCCCGGAGACTTTATTTATTTTCTTTTCCTTTTTTCCCCAAATGGCCATCCATTGTCCATGTGTCTCATGGCTCTGAATTCAGTGTGATGTGACCTTGGGAGAGAAGGTGTGAGCACGCCATCCAGACCTGTTTCATGTCTGGGAGGAAGTAATTTATACACTAGGAACTGGCTTCGTGGCGTGGGATTCTAATTCTGGGGATGGCATTTTGTATGTGTAGGAAGGCTGTCAAAACCTTTCCAATGGGAAGGGACAAGAACCAATTTGAGAATAATGTGCTTATATAAAAACTGTCCTGGTGCAAGCATCTTGGCACGCTTCCTGTACTTGTTCATTCTGAAGGGGAGAGAAGGGGGGCAGGAGGAGTTCTCTGGTGGACTCCTGCAGACTCCAGACTCTCCATCGAGAAATGACTCACCCTCCTGAAGTGGCTCTGGAGGTCACATAGTTAAAAGGGTGCCAGGTGTTTATGGACTTCTGGCTTTCTTGTTCTTCTTGCCCCTCCTCTTTAAGTGTTTACCAAACTGACCAGCCTGCTGAGAATATATGGTTTTTAGGTGGTCCATGGGGGTTTCCACTGGTTTTGGATCAATAACGGAACACTCACGGCAGCCACCCCCTCCCCATCGCCAGCAGCATTTTGGGGCATGTCCTGGGGCATGGGTCAGATGGCTCCCATGTACTATTTCATTGCATCTCTGCAAGGCACAGGGCACAGCGACTCATTTTCCCATTTTGGAAACGAAGAAAACAAGGCTTTTTAGCTCTGGGAGGTTAAAAACCTGCCAAGGGGACTGCATTGTTTTGGCAGGAAAAGGAAACTTGCAAACTTACTGTGACTCCTTGCATTGTTTAGGCAAAGGAACAGACAGCAGTGCAAGCAAGCGGGGACATGGGCGACTGTGGCGTATGTCCGCACGGCTCTCTCTCTGGCCTCTAGGAGCACTGAGTGGGTGTACAAAGCTGAGACTTTCTCTACTCCCGTCCCGTCCTCCCAGGGCCGAGAAACCCACCAAATACTTGTCTCACTGTGGCCTTTTCATTCTCAGAACATCACCATGAATGAAGACTGCACACCACCTGGCTGCTTTTTTCTCTCTCTTTTTAAAAAGATTTTATTTATTTGAGAGCGAGTGAGAGAGCAAGCACCAGTGAGGACAGCAGCAGAGGGAGAGGGAGAAGCAGAGTTTCTTCTTCCTCCTTCTCCCTGAGCAGGGAGCCCCAACACGGGGCTCGATCTCAGGACTCTGGGATCATGACCTGGGCTGGAGGCAGATGTGTAACCCACGGAGGCCCCCCGCCCCCCCACCCCAGCCCCGCGTCCCTCTGCTTGCTTCTCTTTAAGGGAATGCGTACAGACCATTCACTTTGCTGGTTCTGAAATCAAACCCAGCAAGAGCAAATCCATGTCCTTGTCCGCAGGTAGAAAGTAGAGCTGGACTTGCTTCTTGAAAACAGAGGTGCTTCCAACACTCAGGGCCAGCAAGCGGCGGCAGTGGTGGCTGTCCAGGCTTGCCTGAGGCCAGTCTCCTCCTCAGCCTCTAGGCTGTGCTGTCTCTCTATTAAAGGAGAAAGGAAAAGGCCAGATGAAAGGTCTCTCTGGATTCAGTTCAGGTTCAACAGAGACGCCTTGTTTCCATCCCCTCTTTGTTTCAGGGCTGCCTGCTTGCTCGGTGTTTTTCAGTCATTTAAATTTCATCAGTTTTGCTTCCGGGTTTTCTTTGTCTTTCCCCTTCTTCCTCCAGATTTAGAGCCTTTTCTGTTCAGAGATGCTTTCTCTTCCCCACACTGATGTTCACCTTGCTGTAGAACTAAGACAGAGTATGACGGGACACAAGCGCTTTGATGACCAACGTCCTGATTGCTCATTTACCCAACTTTACGGAAATCCAGAAATTGGCTCGAATTCTCTGCCTCCTGTTGCTCACGGAACCTGATAGTGGCAATTGTGATTTTGCTTCTCTTGACCATCCAGCCCTTTCTATGGCTCTTTGAGATACTCTAGATGTTCGTTCTTAGCTCCCTGGAAGGGCTCTCCCACGTTGCAGCCATTCCTTGTCGCTCATGAGCAGTGGGAGAAAGAGGACAGGCTGGAGAGTGGAGAACAGGAAGAGGGAGATCGCTGCAGTTTAGCTCTTGTTCTGGGGGCAGGATCCACCCCAAATAGCATACTTGGGACCTGGTCTATTAGGGGAAGAGCCACGCCGGCGCTTGCAGATGGGAAAGCTGCATTAGGAAGCACATTCCTCCCCTACTTGGGGAAAGCACTGCAAAGCTCTGCAGTTTCTGTGCATTGAAGGGAGCCCAGGCTCCAGCTGGCTGGGCTTGGCTAAGCACCCACACTAGCTCTTCAAGCCAAGGGAGGAGGCGTGTCCCTGGTTGTCAGCAGACTGGTCAGAGTGGGTCACTGAAAGATGGCACCCCGTGGGGCACCTGTAGAGTTCCTTGATGGTAATGGGCCAGGCAATGGAATAGGGGCATATAGAGCAATAAGGAACTCAGGAATTGACTCATTTTTTTTTTCATTCAACCAATATTCACGAGCATTTATTATATTTAAGGGACCATGCCAATACACCTCTAGTCACAAAGATGAACCAGGCAGAAGCCAAACCTCATGGAACTTAGTCCTTAGTGAATTCTCCATCCCTCTGGACCTCCCTGCACGGTATTCCCTCTGCTTGAACTCTCTTCTCCTTCTCTCCTCTCCAGTCTTCAGTCCATGTATGATTCCGGTGGGATGTATTACATTCTTAGACTAGAAAAGGTGAGTCTGATGGGAGGTCCAGGAGCTTCTCCTGTTTCAGCACCTACCACCCCCATCGTTGTCACCTGTTTGCCGGTCTCATGTCTCCCTGGAGGGATAAACCCATTCCTGTCTGGCTCACCATGACATCCCTTATACCCAGCCCAATCCCCAAGATTAGATCATCAGGTAGGCACATGGCAAGTGTGTGTTCAGTGAATGAATGAATCAATCAATCAGTGAGCGATTCTGTCATTCAAGAAGGGAGATGCATGTGTGTGTGTGTGTGTGTGTGTGTGTGTGTATGTGTATAAGACACCAGGTGGAAGTTGATCTATTACATGAGAAAAATACAGAGTAGAAGGTGCCCTTGAAAGTCCAAAAAGGAATAAGCAGAATTTGAGGAATCCATGACCTTCTACGGAGGGGACACTGGAGATAGGGTTAAGGAGCAGGCAGGGTTAGGCATGCAGGCATTGGAGGAAGAGCAAAGGGACCAGCATGATTGTGCTGTGACAGAGGAGGCGGAGCACGGGTGACAAGCAGGGAGAGGCTGAAAAATATGAAGAAAGTGCTCCTTCAACGACAGGCCATGGAAGAGTGTGTGCTGGGGTGTTTGGGTGAAACTGGAAAGTTTTTAAATTAGGGGCTGGTGGGCGAGAGCTAAGGGTTTCCCTTCGGAAGTATACAGACAGCCTTTCGTGCATATCCTCGTCGTCTTCTCGTTCTGTGTGCCCGTGAGGATGCTCTACGACTTCTAACGGGTGTCTTGGACTAGAACTGCGCTGAGTACCCAAGGCAGGTTCTTCTGAGCAGCACATTGTACCAGACTTACCTGTTTATGCACGTGCATTAAGTGTGTGCACACATGTTCCTCTGTGTATCTGTCCACCAGCAGGAGCCAAAGTGATGGCCAGAGAAAATCGGGTAGCCTGAACTCTCCAATTTATTTGTAAGAGTTAGGAAGCATAATTAATACTCTTCCTATAAAAGACCATTTGCATAGCCCTATTTTAGTGTTTCCTAGTGATGCAACACTGTATATATAGTACTACCCTATTTTTAGGGCTGGGCATGAATATATTGCATAAGGCTGTTGGTTACTGAAGAGTGTTGTACCTTTAAGCTCTCAGTCCCCTAGGGAGTCCCCCTGAGTAATGGCCTGTGGCCCTGCTTCATTCCCTGATGTCCCTGAGTCCCAGAGCTAGTTCCTATGCTGGATGTTTGATGGCTCTGTCCACTTTGCCCTCCACTACTGCTTATCTAACAGCCTTTTGTTTTCACTCATTTTACATATCAGCAGGAATTACCTCCCTCTTAAAAGAGATTGTGGTGAAAATACCAGCCCGGCCAAACAGGAGCAGCCAAGGGGCTTTGGGTGATAAGTGCCATCTTTCTGGTCTTGCCTTATAAACCCCAGTCTGGTTCAGGGGCTTCGCCTGCACTTGGCCTCCTGGGGCCATACTTTTCACTTGCCATCTTTGCCTTCCTCATCCAGAAACTAAGGGGAAGGCGGTCAGAAGTGCTCACAAAGTCCTTGGCAGCATTGACATGGTAGTGTAAATGTGTAATAAACCACAAAATAATACTTATCAGGGTGAAGTCTTCAAATCTCTCCCTAAATTTCCCTCTCCAGATCTGAACACGTATCTGCAATGTTTGGTTCTGCTTTCGGTCCTTAGACCTTATGCACATTCTCTTTCCACCTTTTTTTTTTTTTTTAAAGATTTTGTTTATTTATTTGACAGACAGATCACAAGTAGACAGAGAAGCAGGCAGAGGGAGAGGGGGAAGCAGGCTCCCCACTGAGCAGAGAGCCTGATGCCGGGCTCGATCCCAGGACTCTGGGATCATGACCCGAGCCGAAGGCAGAGGCTTTAACCCACTGAGCACCCCCTCTTTCCACTTTTTAACAAGATTTCCGTTTGTTGCTCCATCTGGTGTTGGGCCTATTTCGGAAATCTGAAGAAAGCAGAGGCAAAGAAGCCAAGGAAACAGTCTCCTGTGTGTTTCCTTGGCTTCTTTGCCTCTGCTGCCTCACCTGTATTCCCAGCCTCCATAGGCAAACCCTGCTCCTTCTAAACCCTGATAATTCTGTGAACTCCGCTCTTGACATAGTTGAGAAGAAACTGTGTTCAATTTCCTTTCACTTCCATATGTCCTCAGTAATCCTTGATGGAAATTGTGTGCAGTGGCTGAATACCATTTCATTACATAACTGAACCTGAATTTACTTCGGCCTTCTCCTGTATAATTAAGGATTTAAAAAAATATATTAAAAATATTGATTCAGTAAATGTACTGTGTATCACTATTGGTCCACATTTAGAATTATTTTCCTAATAGGGGTTATTAGACTTTTGGGCCAAAATGTAAGGACATTTTTGAAACCTTCATTTATAATTTTGTGTATTTGTATTTCCTGTTTTAAAATTCTTCTTCCTGCTTTCCACGAAGCAGATTTTTATTCGTATCATTTCTATGAATTTATTTGAATTTTTTTTTAAACTAACCTAATTCTAAAAGCAGGACAAAGCTGTTGCAGAGAATTCAGAAATATAGACAACCAAAATGATTTAGCCGTATTCCTTCATATGAAAATAAAATATTGTTACAATTTTGGTGAGTATCTTTCCAGATAATATTTTTCTATACTTACATAGATAAATACACTTTTACTAAAGTTGTGATCATACAGGTTGTTTTTTAAATCTTCAAAATGGGTTTTATTTATAAGGTATCTAGTGAAATGCTGGAAAGGGAGCGTTTATTATGCCATTTTACTATCTTAGCTTTATCTGGCAGAGTGTTATGAGAGATCGTCTTCTTTCCTATCTCAGATACAAAGTGTTGAAAATAAAAATAATTTCTGTAGAAAGCATATAGAGACTTATGCTCCCCACGTTAGTTGTGTGGTTCTTAAATGATAATTATTGCTCGCTCTTAATATCTACCTGAGACTAATCAACATGCACCTACAGAACAAATGAAAGGGGTCACCTTGGAGTAAAGTAATTTTTTATGATCAATAGTCTGTCCTTAGCATAATGTTTATTTTATGCATTTGCAGACTTCTTATCACCTGGATTGTAGTTTATAAATATTAGCCTATTGATCTTTGTGCTCTTTCCTTTGCTGGTAAAGTTTCTGATAAAATTTTTTTTTTTTTTTTGTAGGTGAAGGACAGAATGATAAAGTAAATGTCTAGATATCTGATGACTGGACATGGCTGTAGAAAGATTCAGATTTCCAAGGCTCTCTAGTGACATAAATCCCTCCAGCTTTCCTAGGGATCTTACATTCCAGGTTATCTGTACAATCCAACTGATAACAGGTTCTCTTTTAGATAAAAATGTAGAGTGCTTATGGTGACATCACATACTTACTTTACCCAGTGTGGTGGTGGTAACTTCCATATGCTTTGTCAATGATCAAAAATCCCAGGATGAAGATGTACTTGGCTTTATTTCACCAAAGTCTACCACCATTTATTTTCTTTTTCAAGTTTCAGCAGTAATTTATTAAGAATTTTCTCCTGGAAAAGTGTCTTTTCATTCCTTTGGGAGTTCGTTCCTTAGGCTAATAGGGATCAGATTCCATTAAGGTAATGAAGATCAGTTCTTGGAATGACCAAAATAACACACCCTTGTACCTCCGGGAGAGTGGCTGCTCTCCTCACGGTCTCTGAGCTTCAGGTCCCTAAGGTCTGAACTTTCGTTATCTCTGTCCTTGGGTCTCATGAGCCCCGACGGCCTTTCTTGAGCTATAGCAGGTGTTACGTAGACTCCTTTTTCTCAAAGGTTTGCAGTACAGGTAATTGTTTTTTTGGGGGGTAAGTCACTGGGATGTCTTGTGGAGTGATTGGTGTCTTTATTTTTACCATGCAAAGTGGTGATGATTTTATACCCCCCCCCTTTACAAAGATGTTACACATCAGAGGCGACAGTGTACGCACGTGTGGTTTGTAATTTCTGAAGCATCGTGCAAATGATAGCAACAATTGCCATTGCAAACAAGATTTTGACGGCTTTATTTTTAAAAATGTCGTGAATAGAGCTCTTGTCACAAGGTACCAGGAACCATGAAAGTGAGAAGACTGCCCAGCACATATATAAAATACCACATTTAATGAGTCAAGTATTTAAAAAGATTTATTTATTTATTTGAGAGAAAGAGAACATGAGCAGGAGGGTCAGAGGGAGAGAGAATCTCAAGCAGATTACACCCGAGTGCAGAACCCGACGTGGGGCTTGATCTCTCCACCCTGAGATCACGACCTGAGCCAAAACAAAGAGTCAGATGCCCAACCCACGGTGCCATCTAGGCACCCCCATCACATTTAATTTATTATGTATCAGTTGATGAGCATTTCATTGCCTCCCTCCTTTTGGTTATTAGGAATGATGCTCCGTATGAACGTTTGTATAAAATCTTTGTGTGGACATGTTTTAATTTCTCTTGGCTGTATACCTAGGAGTGGAATTATTGGATCACGTGGTAACTCCACCTTAAACACTTTGAGAAAACGTCAAGCTTTTTCAATGTTCACATTAAATTTTATTCTCACCCAAACTCTCAGGTTTCTAATTTTTCCACATTTGTCTTTCTGACAGTCATTCTAGTGGGTTTGAAGTGGGCCTTATGGTTTTGATTTGCATTTCCTTGGTGGGTAATGATACTGAGTATTATCCTGGGCTTATTGGTCATTTGTATATCTTCGTTGGAGAAATATTTGTAACCTCGGCCCAATTTTAGTTGGGTTGTTTCTCTTTTTGTCCTGTATGTATCCTGGATTAAGTCCCTTATCAGGGATATGACTTGCACATTTTTTCTCCCTTTCTGTGAGGTGTCTTTTCATTTTCTGGATTGAGTCTTTTGAAGCATATAGGTTTTTAATTTTAATGATGTCTGTTTTTTCTTTTATTGGGAATGCGTTTGGTGTCATAAAAGAAATCATCCTGAAGATATATACCTATGTTTCTTCCAAGGGTTTCATTGTTTGAGATAGGGCATTTCTAGCCATCTCTTCCTTTTTTTTTTTTTTTTTTTAAAGACTTTGCCTTGAGGAAATAAAAATGTTTTGGAGTATAAATACGGCAGTGAGGAAACTGAGGATTGGGGGGAACCTGGCATAGTCTTTGACCCCTCTATGGTGTGCCCACCTCTGCCGCTTTTCAGAGAGCAAATTCCAGCTCCTCTCCTAGTTCATCTCTCTTCTCTGATGGGCCCTGAATAATAGGAGGTCAGCTTCCAGGACTTTCTTATCTCTTTCTCTAACAGGAGTTGAATGCGTGGGTACTGAATGAATGGACAAAGCTTTTGAGTCACTCAGCTACTATTGTTACCCCGCTGCCTTTTTCTCGTAACTGTCGTATCTTTATTGCAAATGCTTTAGGGTAACTTACAAGAAATAACATTGGTTACTGAGAAAATATTATTTACAGAGTACAACGACAGAACGTGTGCCATTTGTCTTTATAATCCGGTTTTATTCTTGTACGGTGAAAAAGAAGATGTCGATCACCGTAAATCCCTCCTCCACTCGCATTATCTTCCATGGTGTTGGCAGCTTCATTTCCCTCATCATCCCTCCTGGGCAGCTTTTACAGGGTCCAGTTCTAAAATATTCCCCATTAAGGTGGTCCCATAAAAGCAAGTCTACACACTAATTGCCTTTACCACACGCATCTTGGTCATCGCATTTTGCATCTAGCTTCTGTGTCTTGGCCATTTTTGACATCTTTTGTAGGGCTTTGAAGGAAGAGAGAGAGTAGCATAGGTTTGAGCTGTCTTTGTGAATCACCAGCCCTAGTCGGGGGCGGAGGCGGGGGAGGGGGAGGAACTAAAAATTTGTTACCTGTTATCTCATGCCAGATCCTCTCCTGGTGTTTGACATACTTTCTTTGTTCAATCTTCACAATGACCCGGTGAAGTAGATGGTTTGGCCCCTTGTTTTCTATCTGAAATAACCTGCCCAGAATCTCCCAGACAGTAAGAAGTGACCCTAGGCTTCAGGGAAAATTCTGTCTCATACCCAAGCCTTTGCTGTTTGGGACTAAACCAGGCGGTATGTCTCTGAAATAAAAGTTTAAGGGAACTCAGAAATGCGGATGAGAAAGTAGTTATAAGCAAGAGTGGTTGATTTAGCTTCTGGTGTAATAATTTTTAACCTTTTCCTGCTGTGAAAGTACGTGATGGATCTCATACGTACCCCTTCTTCCAGTTTGAGAGCTGTTATGTGACCTCTCTCTGTCACTCTCAGGGACACATTAGAGTGCAAGTGAAAAGCTCCATATTGTTCTCATGGATCTGCTCATGGTATTTGCCAGTATGGGAAACACACCAGGTGTAAGGTGTGTGGCCAATGTTACAAAAGTGGGGAAAGGGTGAGAAACCCTGATCTTTGTTTTAGGCTGCTCGCCTCGTGCTGCCAGCAGGGGGCAGCATCCTCACACAGTTTCCTATTTACTGGGCACGTAGGCGAGAGGGCAGTACTGTCATCAGGCTCACCCCAAACCTGGTAGCTCTTCACCTCTTATTCTCCAACCTGACCACCCAACCTTAATTAGGCAAAGTGAATGCAAGCCAGTTTTCAATGTTTTGTTGTTGTTGTTGTTGTTGTTTGAGGAAAGAAGGAAATACTCCTTGTATGTTAGCACACACAAGCAGGTATTTTGTACTTTATAAGAATGGATGTGTTCTGTATGTGTAGGGTTCTTTCCTCTAAGGAGAGTACCTGTTCTCTTTACCACAGCTGCTGTGGTCGATGTATGTCTCATCCACCAGTTATACCTTATTTTCCTAAGGAAACGCAGCAGTGTTGGAAGACATTGCATAGGGTTCTAGCACTTCTGGCAAAGCCCACTGTCCAAAGTGCTGATTTTAGAGCCAGCCAACCTGCGTTCAAACCCCAGTGTAGCCACTTACTAGCTGTGGGACAGGGAGGGATGTAATACATTCCTGTTCTCCTTCATTCAAAGGGGAGGTTTTTGTTTGTTTGTTTTTAAACAGGTAGAACATGGTATTATGCTCTGTGTATAATGGTCTTTGTGTATACCTCCCAGTTCAATTTCATAGAAATTGGCCTCTTCTTTCTGTAAATCCATTTGTGTCTTTGTCAGAAGCCCTGGCTGAGGCAGGGAGATTCAAAGGTAATAAAATCTGAGAGTATAAAATCAGGTGATCTTGGGTAATGTCAAATTATTTAAGCCAGAGAGTGAAATTGGAATGACCTGCCAGGTGCCACCTTATGGAATAGTCCTTGCAAGGGTGGGCGGTGGGTATCCTTTTCTCAGCAGCTCAGCCTAGCTAAGACTAGGCTCTGAGATGGAGTGCTTAAGGCAAGGAATTGACCCCTGTTTGAGGTGGGCTCTCTGTGGGCACTGGGCGTGTTTACAGCATGCCCGCTAACAGTCGAGGTCTGTTACTTGTTTCCACATTGAATTTGAGCAACATGGGCATCTGAATTATGGATCCTCGGGTCTTTCCTGGGACTCTCATTATTGTTTTTACTTTTATTGAGGTGAACTTCACGTAATGAAACTAAGCACTTTAAAATACATAAATCATTTAGTACATTATACAATGGACAGTCGACCCTTCTATTTGGTTGCAAAACCTCCTTCTAGTTTTTAACGTTTTATTTTGATAGAATCCTGAATTTAGGAAAAAGTTACAAGAATGGTACAAGGAACTCCTGCATAATCTTCAAGCAGATTCAGTTAAAATGTTTACCTTTTCCCACATCTTCTCATTGCTATGCAGTCTTGTTCTCTCTCTCTCTCTAGATGCAAGCGCACACACACACACACACACACATTTACAATGTACTTATCTATGTATATATAATATATATATTATAGGAATGATATGTGTCTCTATTAAATACAGGATACACACCTGTATTTTATGTTTGTGTGTATGTGTATATGTGTGTGTAGACACACACACACACACACACACTCACACACAACTTATATATGTGTACATTTTACCCCTTGAGCCATCTGAGAGCATGTTGGAGACATTTCTTTCTCACTAAATACTTTGGTATGTATGTTAGCATACTAATAAGGGTACATAATACAATTACTAAAATCTGAAGATTTAACAATGGTAAATACTTGAATTTCATCGAATAGCTTTCATACCTTCATTTTTTTCTGATCCAGAACCAACCCACAGTCATATCCAGCATTTAGTTGCTGTCCTCTTTACGCTCCTTTCATCTGGAGCAATTCTGCTTTTCTTTCTGTTCCTTGACCCTGATATTTTTTGAAGAGTACTGGCCAGTAATTTTGTATATTGTCTTTCAATTTGAATTTGGTTAATATTTTTGTGATTAGATTCAAGTTCTTAATATATTTTGTACCATCCCCTATGGAAAAATGAGGTCTGACTTCCAAATGCTAGACTTATGAACATCATTTATCATACGACTCTTTCGAAAAACCCGTTGTTGTGTTTAGTTGGCATTTTTTTAACCTTCCATGGTGAAGATGCCCTAACCCTGTGGGCTGCGGTGTTAGAATTAGATTTACCTTCCCTGGGACCTCCGGAAGTCTGTCGCCATGTGGATTCCGAAGGTTTATGGCTTCAGGTCTGGAAGGCAGTGACTGGGAATCATGTTGCGAGCCCTCTGTGTTAAAATCAGTGTTCTTTGATATCACGGAGCCAAATGGAGTTTACTGGATGTTCATTCACTTGTCAGATGTTGAATGAGAAAATGACAATTTGCAATGTAAATTGTTAAGATAATTAAGTCAGTCTTCGAGGGCATGGCGAAGAATACTGGAGGCTGCCTGTTGGGCTCCTGCACCCCTGTCTGGGGAAGATGGAGCAGTTCATTTCCCTGGCAGTATGATTTCCCTCTGCCAGGCCAAAACATGGTCCTAGCCCGGGAATAAGAAGCAAATCAGCCATGTCGATTTTGATACATGGCTAATTTCTTATGACTACTTTATTACTGTTTGTACAACTACTATTAGAAGCAGACTCAGGGAACTGATTCTGCCTTTCTGTTCTTTTCTCTGCCTTTTATCCAGCCTCTCCCAAATCTTTAGCTTTTTCTTTTCCTATCCTGATGTATTTGATAACTCAGCTTTTCTCAAAAGGATGTTGGCTTTTATTTTAAAGGTGGAAATGAAGAAAAACCAATGCAGATTAAATTTAGATTATTTTTGGGATGCCTAGGTGGCTCAGTCAGTTAAATGTCTGCCTTGGGCTCAGGTCATGATTCCGGAGTCCCGGAATCGAGTCCCGCATCGGGCTCTCTCCTCAGCGGGGAGCCTGCTTCCCCCTCTGTGCCCCATCCTCCTGCTTGTGCATGCTCTCTCTTTCTGACAAATAAATCTTTAAAAAAGTAAATTTGGATTATTTTTAAGTTACATAAACAAAATTCCCCTGTTCTGTTGCCACAGAGGAAAATTCCCGTGTTGTTGCCTTTAGCTTTTAAACTTTTACTTTTAAAAAATTTTAGATTAGCAGAAGTCTGGCAACTCTAGTACAGGGAGTCACTTAACCCTTCACAGAACTTCCCCCAACATTAATGCATAACATATATATCAAAACTAAAAATCAATGTTGGTATATTAGATATTAACTGAACTACAGAGTTTATTAGGATTTCACCAGTTTTCCCACTAATGTCCTCTTTCCCAGGATCCCATGATACATTTAGATGTTATGTCTTTTAGTCTCTTCATGGTAGCTTCCCAGTTTACATATATAATAAACTTCCTTGTTTATAATGGCCTTGACAGTTTTTCCCAAGATCTAGTCAGATATTTTGTAGATATTTTTTTCAATTCGAGTTTGAGATTTTTCTCATTTTTGATGATTAGCCTGGGCTTACGGCTTTCTGGAAAGAATATGACAGAGGTGAAGTGCCATTCTCCTCACATCATATGGGGTATGCATATTATCTTTGTCAGCTTTTGAAATGTTCTTATTGTCTTCCTCGGTTTTGCAGTATTAAATATCTTCTTATGGTACTAAAACTATTTTAAAAATGGAATATTGTGGATCAGTTATTGGGTTGTTCGTGCAAAATCCCTAGAACTCTTTATGTTTCCTGTATCACATGGGCAATCTCTAGAAAGAAATCACATCAGTGTCTCTCCCTTTTTCTCAAATACTTTCAACTCCACCTGAAAAGCATGGATATATGGCCTTATGACGTGTTCATGTTAAGTCATGGACAAAACATACCAAATCTTGAGATTTCTTTTAAGGTGATTTTTAGTGAACTGGAACTCATGCATGGAAATAAGTCATGCAGGAGGGATAGGAGTGACGGAATGTGTGGGCGGCACGGCTCTGAACGCCCCCCAGAAGCCAGACTCGGACTCAGACTTTGAGAGAGGGTTGTTTATTTGGCTCGAAGAATCTGCATTTTTTTTTTTTTGTTTCTTTTTTCAGAAAGGTGATTTGAATCCTAATATAAACCTCCCTTTCAAATATAAAGAATCACATAGATGTGGCTTTATCTCATGTCCCTTCACTCATGAATTTTCTGGGTCCTAGTTTATAGTGAATATTAAGCAGGAAGTCTGAGTGAGAAAGGGCCTCACTTTGTAAATGTCGTCAATGTGTGACCGCCGTGAGGTGAAATTTGTCACTCTCAAGCTCCAGTTAGTGGTACACTTTAAAAATCTTTTATTGTGATGTCCTCTGGAACATAGAGTGACAGAAATAAAATACACATAACAAACAAAATAAATAGATATGTTTTTAAAATGAAGTTAATCTTCAGAAGGAAGGCCGTCCTTGTTTACTTCCTAAGATTTAATTCTAACTATGGCTCCCAGAACACATTCGGAATTAGTATGGAGAAGCTTGACTATCACTAATTACCTGTGTTTCCAATTGGGAAACCAAAAAAAAAAAAAAAGAAAAGAAATTTAATTAGCTCTGAAGTTTGAGAACTCTGGAAACAAGCACTATTTCCAAGCCACATCGCTGCACTTTTCTCACAGATGATGCATATATTTGCTAATATTTCTCGCATGATGCGTGAATGTGTTTGGCAGCCATCACCACGGAGTTGAGATCTGTGAGCTTTGATAAGTCACATATGTTCAGAAGGTTTTCTCACGGGGCAGAGGTAAGAACATCTCAGATTTCCTGCAGCCCGCAGGGTCCCACTAGAACATGCTGTGTTTAGAAGATTGATTATTGAAGTTTCTGATTGGAAAGGTGATCTTTTTAAATTCTTTGAAGCTCTTAATTTCAGTTCCACTGAGAACTCTTCCTTCCGCGTTCTGTCTAGTTTTTTAACATGCTGTGTCTGTTTGCACGAGTGGGTCTCTTTCCCCATTGGAATGTATGTCTGTACTTCTTCCTTATCATTTTTTTAAAAAAGATTTTATTTATTTATTTGGCAGACAGAAATCACAAGTAGGCAGAGAGGCAGGCAGAGAGGGGAGGGGGAAGCAGGCTCCCCGCTGAGCAGAGAGCCCGATGCGGGGCTCGATCCCAGGACCCTGAGATCATGACCTGAGCCGAAGGCAGAGGCTTTAACCCACTGAGCCACCCAGGTGCCCTTCCTTATCATTTTTAATGGCTGTGCCATATCCTAACTTTCTCATTAAGTTGTGTACTCCATGTGGGTCAATGACAGTATTGTGTGACATAGATTGTATATTTTTTCTAATAGCTGTGAGCTGTTTTTGTCTCTTTCCTTCCTAAATTTTCCTTTCAATTTTTGTTTATTTCATGAACACTAGCCCAACAGTAAAAACAAACAAACAAAAAACAACAACAACAACAACAAAAAACCACAGGAAGAATAAGTTCTGTGTGCTCATTTCAATGGACCGGTTATTTCTGTTCTCTGCCTCTTTCTAGGTTGTTTTTTTTTTTTAAGATTTTATTTATTTATTTGACAGACAAGGATCACAAGCAGGCAGAGAGGCAGGCAGAGGGAGGTTGGGATGCGGGCTTTCTGCTCAGCAGAGAGCCCAATGCGGGGCTCGATCCCAGGACCCTGAGATTATGAACTGAGCGGAAGGCAGAAGCTTTAACGACTGAGCCACCCAGGAACCCCTGCCTCTTTCTAGTTTTTGAACCACATGTAAATGCTAACTTCATTGTAGTCCCAAAGCACAGATTTTTTATATTTTACTTGAAGTATTATATCATAGAGGTTTTTTCATATTCTTGTCTCACCATCATCCTAATGACTATTTATTTCATTGAGTTGACACGTTGCCATGTATTTAGAGATTCTTAGTTGCTGGACATGAACGTTGCAGTGTTTTTCTATTTATGAACAGTATTCTATTGTGTATCTTTATTCTTAAAGCGTTCATCTTTGCTTTCAAATTACTTCACTGTGCTGGTCACTAACCAAAGTCCTTGAAGATTTTCGTGGCTCTTAGGCTCTGTCAATGCTGTGTTTTGCTTGTGTTGTTTTTAGCACAATGTCATTTATCAGAAGGCACTTTGTCAATGTCTTGGGAGGAAGTGATGTTAAGGAAGCCTATTTTGGAAGCAGCCTTCTCTTGTGATACTGTCATTGGGATTCTGAAAGATATCTTTGAGCGAAATAGTGAAAGCAAAGCAGCCACTGAGTCTTGGGGAGCTCGTCAAATCAGTGGCTTGTGAGAGGCCATTCTGAAACTCCTTTGTCTAGACCACTGTAATGTATACTGAAATTATTCCTAGTGACTAAAACGATAGAGTCTTTACAATAGTCAAAAACTATTTTAAAAACCTGCTTTGGTCTCCTGTATATCATTCAAAATATCATTTGAAAGTTTTCTTTTATGTCTTGCCCAAATCTCAATCTGCTGTGGCAAATCATTTTCCTGAATTACCGTCTGACTTGCAGTTAAATGTAGCTACATTCTTCTGCATAGAGAATAGAGGCAAATCCTAAAGTCCTTTGTAGGGTTTTGAGTTGGGCGTGGAGGAGAATGAACGCAGAGCATCCCTGTAGGGTTAAGAGATGTGTTTGAAGGTGCTCCTGGATACCCCTCCAGGGTGGGGTCCTCTGTCTCAACATCCTTTCAATTTCACTCATCCTAAGGGAAGGACTTACTGTGTGCCCTGGTGATGTGGCAGGTGACAATGTTATCCCATTCTAATCAGACACTCTGAAGATCTGCTGGAAAAAAATATTTTAAAAATTTATTTATTCCTAAGAGAGAGAGCAAGCAAGGGGAGAGGCAGAGGGAGAGGGAGGGAGAGAGAGAATCTCAAGCAGACTTCCCACTGAGAGAGGAGCCCCACAAGGGGCTCGATCTCATGATGCTGAGATCATGACGTGAGCCAAAATCAAGTCAAATGCTCAACTGACTGAGCCACCCAGGTGCCCCTTTGCTGAACAAATTTAGAGAGCTGTAGGCAGTCACTAATTTGTATTGGGTGAGATGATTATAATAAATGACAGGTTCCTCTGAAGGCCATACTCAACATTTGGAAGTGATAACCATTTTATTAATATGTCCATTCTTTTTAAAAAAAATATTTATTTATTTGAGGGAGAATGAGTGAGAGAGAGCATGAGAGAGGAGAAGGTCAGAGGAAGAAGCAGACTCCCCGAGGAGCCGGGAGCTCGATGTGGGACTCGATCCTGGAAGTCCGGGATCATGACCTGAGCCGAAGGCAGTTGCTCAACCAACTTAGCCACCCAGGCGCCCAATATGTCCATTCTTAATACCTACTTGACCTTTATTTCTTTTTTACTTTCCTCTCTGTCCTTCTTATTTTTCTCCCTCTTTGTTTCTTTTTTGATGTTCAAATGCTGGATTTTCTCCCCTCTTTCCATTCTTTCTTTTCCCCTTTCCAACCCTCTTCTACGCCATCCCTGCCCTGCTATTTCATCTTTAGAACTCCCTTCTTTATTGGTTTCTGCCATTCTTAATTCCTTTCTTGTTCCTTTGGGAAAATAGGCTTTAAATTTTGAGCGTGCTAAGGGAGTGTCATTTCATAGTGAAAAACTGCAGGATTCAGGGACTGCATTTGTGGCTTATTGATAAAGGGAGGCTGCAGGAGCTGGGGCTTGTAGGGGTGATTTAAGGGTGATGGCTCAGTGTCTCAGGTGGACTTGATTAGGTTGTGGGACAGCTGGATTCCATTTCAGCCTGATTGTGACCTCTCCTTGCCACGTAATTAACAGTGGGCCAGCCACAGATCATAAAGTAAGTGCAGTTCAATGAATAATGTCATGTACTGGTGCCTGGAGTCTGTCTTACCCACGGGAGGCCGTGGGCATGGGGTAGGCCTGGATGTCGAGCCAGGAGTGACATTTAAACTGAATTGCCTGGTGCTGAGTGATGAGAGCTCTGACACGCATCCCCAGACAGCTGCTCAGTGCAAACAGTTGATGAGCTCTGAAGTCACAGGCTGCCGTGTCCAGAAGCCCAGGGATAAACTGACCCTTTTCTCTTTAGGCACAGCATCTGTGTTGGGTGTTTAGAAATAATCAGAAGACATTTTAATTTGTTTTCCAGCCAAAGCTTGTAGGGGGTGAAATTTTGATGATTAAACTAGACTTCTAAATAGATTTCCCCTAACCCTGGACACCTTGAACAGAGATTCATGTAGTAAGGTGGGTTGGCCTCCCTTGATGAGTGTTGCAGTGAATTCAGTCCTTTTCATGGCTATTGTGTTGTATATTGATTAACAGAAAATGAGCTGACTGCCAGACACATTCACAGAAGAAAAGAATTGGGGGGTTATTCATCAGATAATTATCGTCAGATGTTTATGTCATCATATCTGTTGTATCATCGGATAATTCATTTACTTGAGATGCATAAAACAGATTGAGATAGAATGGGAAGGGTATAGGGCAGAAGATTCTCTCTCTCTCTCTCATACACACACACACACACACACACACACACCCATGCCAATCATGGTTTCATTTACTAATTGAGGAATTTGGCAAGGTAGTTCAGACATATTCAGGCGAAATATGTAAATAGTCTTCCAATAATCATCACTAAGATATTATTCAGAACCCAGGCCAGTTGACTTAAGTTTCACCGGAAGTTGGGCACATATGGGCAAGTGGTCAATTAGTAATTAGAGGAATTCCCGGAATCTGAGGGAGCCGCCATGATTGTGGTTTATCTTCGTCCAGCCTCATGGAAGCCAACAGAGCAGGTGCCATCTGGACTGCACACTGGGGTTTGGGCTGGTGGTCCTGAGAGGAGCCCAAAGGAGAAAGAGGCGACCTTTAAAAGGGAAACACATCTGTTCTCTAAATACATTCTGAGTTTAACAAACTGACATAAAAGAAGACATTGACCTTGGGTTTATGTTTCCTGCCTACCTGTAGAAAGATGGCACTGCAGGGAGGGAGACGAACTCCTAATGGGGGAGGATGGGTGACCAGGGCTGTCCTGCACTCCTTGCACATTCATTCATTCATTCAATCATCCACTCAGAAACAGCCACAAGGGAGGGGAACTATTCGAGCTTTCACAATTTAGCTTCACTGGTTACTTCTGGAAATTTTTATTTAGGTGTAATTGACCTACAGTATCCTATTCATTCCAGGTGTACGTCACAGTGATCTGATATTTCTGTACACTGCAAAAGGATCCCCACAATAAGTCTAGTTACCATCTGTCGCCATATCAAGTTGTGACAGTATTACTGACTGTATTCACTGTGTGCTACCTTATATCCCAATGACGTCTTTATTTTGCAACTGGAAGTTTGTACTTCTTAATCCTGTTCACTTATACTGCCTGATCCCTCCTAACTCTGGTAACCTGTGTTTTGTTTCTGTATCTATGGGTCTGTTTCTGTTTTGTTTTTTTAGATTCTACATATGAGTGAAATCATATGGCAATTGTCTTTCTCAGTCTGACTTAATTCACTTAGCGTGGTACCCTCTAGGTTCAGCCATGCTGATGCAAATGACAAGCTCTCATTCTTTTTTATGACTGAGTAATATTCCTGTGCGTGTGTGTAATATATGTATATTATATAATAATATATATATCACAAGTTTTTAAATCTTTCATCTGTTGATAAATACTTAGGTTGCTTCTGTATCTTGGCTATTGTAAATAATACTGCTGTTTACTTTGAAATTAATTCTAAAGGCAATTTTTTCAGTATTCCATTCCATTGCTTCCTTCCATCAAAGAGAACTGTCATGAATTGGCCCGTCATCCCTTAGTGATCTCTTTCCTTGGACCCACAGATGGTGACAGGGGGTCCATAGGTAGAGCACAGGAAGGAAAGGGATGCTGTCCCATGCACCTGTACCTGCCGGGTCTGAGAACAGGGAGTATTACTGCATCAGTAGATTGAACTTCAAAAAGTGTATCTCTACAGTTAAAGGGGTTTGCCTTAAATTCTGAATGGTCGCAGATGATGTAATCCTTTGAGATTTGAGTTTTATTAAGGAGATTAAGTTAAGATACAGGAAATGCTCTCTCACATTTCATTGGAATGAAAATCAAGTCTTGTGCAAGTTGTTTACTGTGACAGAAGGCTGTTGTGGATCTGTTTTGCTCAGTTTTCTCATTGTTGCAGGATCTGTGTTCCTGCTGTGCCGTGGAGAATCCAATCTGCTGGGAGCTTGTGGAGATGAGTAAGGGCCCTCTGCCAGTTGTGGGAAATTTGGGCGCAATGAAGACAGTCAGTGAAAACCTCTGTCTGCTATATCAAGCCTGTGGTACCTAAATGCACACATGGAATCTATTTATTTAGCTCCAGCATTGTACCTAAGATGTCCTTTTTCCTTCTCGGCATAGCATGTACAGGCACTGATTTGATGGTAATTGAGTAGTTGACTTGAGTTCTATTTCTGGTGTTGTTGGTGATGTGCCCTCCATCTGAGATGAGGTTTTTTTTGGCTGCTGTAGACTCTAAAATCCCAGTCAAGGCTGTTAGTACCTCCTGATAGCAGACTAGCTCCTCCATTTGCATAAATGTCACACCAAATCTTACCTTTTCTTAACTTAGCTGATAAGTCTCTGAAAGGATAGGGGGAATGATAGACTGGTTTCTGTGTGGTATTTTGGATAGGGGTGTGGGGAGGAAACAAAATGAGCGATGCA
Source organism: Lontra canadensis (assembly GCF_010015895.1). Lineage (NCBI taxonomy): Eukaryota > Metazoa > Chordata > Mammalia > Carnivora > Mustelidae > Lontra > Lontra canadensis. The sequence goes on from NW_022630996.1 coordinate 33,314,128, forward strand.
CTGAAATGTTTCATGTAGCCTTTCTTATGTAAAAAGAAATGCTAAGAAAACATTTCCTAGATATTGAGAGTAAATTTCTTTTCGGAAATATCCTGAGTGGCTCAGAAGAGGATTTCAGTATGAAATTACATCTTTTTTTTTTTTTTATAATGAAAGCACAATTTTCTCTCCACCTTCAACCCTTCACAGAATTTCAAAGGAGAGGAGAAATAGAAATGAAGCTGACAAGAGAAGCCATCTAAAATTAAAACTCTCCATATGGAATTGCTTTTTCCTTTCCTCTAGATATTGTACTCACTCTGAGTCCTAGAGACTCTGTTCCATCTTTGAGAATTTTCTTACAAGATGGTCATCGGAGGCTCTGTTAACTCTCGCTTCTCTCATCGTGCACAATCTGTATGTTCTAAGTGGGGAAAATATGTTCTTCTAAATGAGAAGTTTTTATTTTAAGAACATCTTTTCTAACTTTATGTATGTATTGAATAGACAGTAGTACAACATTAAAAAGTTACAGAAGGTAAAAAAAAAAAATGGTAAAACTGTTCCTTCCATCCCTTTCCTTCATCCTCCCTTTTCTCTTCTCCAGAGGCAAATGATACTATGCCCACTTTCTTTGTTGATTTTTAGTCTTTGGTTTGGCGACAGTTGTATCTAGGACCTAATGGGGGTATAAGTAGCTCTTTATACCAGATGTGCTTTATGGGAATCCATCAATTTCAATGTAGCTGGAGAGAGAGAAAGGCCTGGTTCTGGTAATAAACTAAGGGACCATGTTTAGCTACTCACATAAGGTTACCTAGAAATCTCATAGGTAAATCTTCTTGCTGTTCTATTTACATTTTTGTGCTCGTATTTCACTGTCCAAGATGCCATTGATTAGTAGACACACATTTTATGGACAACTAAAAAAAAAAAAAAGACCTAAGTAGCTGTTACTCAATATTTCCATTATTTTAGAATTTTAGAAAGTATTCTATTTATTGAAAGAGCCCTACCAGACTAAATGATACACAGGTGATTCAGTTTAGGAAGAATCTGAAAAAAGAATTAAAAGCTATTGATGCTGAGCTCTTAGGACACCCTCCTTCTGCAATTTGACAGAGTTAACACACTTCTGATGTTCACTGGGCTGGAAATGTATTGAAGGAGGCCGGGTTCGCCCCAGCTTCCTGGACTCCCCACAGCCATTTGGTGCTTGGGGTTAAAGACCATTCTAGCTTTGTCTCAAGGTGTATTCCAGACCCAGAGACCCATTCTGCTCTGGTGATGCTGATGTTTTTAGTATTCACCCACGCCCATGCAAGGAAAATTCCTTAGTGACTGAGGTCTGCTTGAGAGCAATTCAAAGATGCCATTGATGGGGGCACCTGGGTGGCTCAGTGGGTTGGGGCCTCTGCCTTTGGCTCAGGTCATGATCCCAGAGTCCTGGGATCGAGCCCCGCATCGGGCTCTCTGCTCAGAGGGAGACCGCTTCCTCCTCTCTCTCTGCCTGCCTCTCTGCCTACTTGTGATCTCTGTCAAATAAATAAATAAAATCTTTAAAAAAAAAAAAGATGCCGTTGATGGTGAAATTCTATCCAAATTTAGAACTGTTACCATATGATTAAAAAAAAGTGCATCTTAGAATTAATGGAAGATGGTAATACTAATTTTAACTCTATTAGTTAAAAATAGAATTAATCTATCACATGAAAAGTATCTCTAACTTGTGGACTTTCACAGTGCTTGTAAAGCAAAATCCTAAGTTGTAAGCGCTAAGCTTCAAGATTTTGAAATAACTTAGATTCTAAAGTGTGAACCTGCCCTTCCTTAGTATGCTCACAGATAACGATGACACGGTCCTTTTTCAAAATACCTGAGGTGAGTCAGGTATTTTGAAAAAGTTTAAATATTTAAGTGGCAGGTTAAAAAAATCTACAAACCCATAAGTCAGATTTAAGGATGATCTTTCAATTAAAAAGGGAACAACAAAAAAATCCTGTTTACAATCCAGCTCGTTGCAAGTCATAGCTGTTTTTTCCTTTCTTTGAAATGTGTAGTGTTATAGTGTATAGGCTACTAAGAAAAGTTATTCAAAACTTGGCAATTAGACAAAAATGTAGAACAGCATAACCTTTCAATGTGATATTGGAGCAGTCAAAATAGTAATAATGATAATAGGCCTGGCCGAGGACTACTTAATCTTCTAGGCGAACATCCTTATATTTGACTTGGTTATTTACTGTGGTTAGAGCCCAGACACCGGGCTGTGTTACACTGATGTGTAGGTGTTTAGCTGGTAGAGCTGTCCAGTAGGAAAGCTTACCCCAAATGCTGAATTGCTCTGTAGCACAGTTTCATAGTTTCCTGCAAACCTTCCCCCTCAATGCTCTTTGAACCAGCTTTACCATCCTGCTGCTTTCTTCATTATTGAGCTGAGGAAATCTTGACACCTGGCTAGTCTATCTTTATGAGTCCTGTTTTTAATTTTCTGAAAATTTTACTTTGTCAAGATTTAAATCTCGCAGATGAAACAGAAGTATTGCCAGTGACCGTGATGTGTATTTGTAGATGGACAAGTGTGCTCCGTGACCAGTCCACAGGAACCCGAGAGCATGGTGATGTATGTTCACCAGGTACAAAAGTAGGTTGTTGAGGCTGTGCATGAGTTAGCCTTCATCCAGTGGTTCCGACATGAGTCGCTCACGATGTGAGTGAAATGATTCTATTTGTGTGGATGAAAAAGTTTCGGGAGCTGGAACTGGGATCGTGTAAGGAATTGTGGGATTCCAGCCAGGGCCGGAATTGTAGAGAGAATCGTGAGCGCTTTTCTAGGAGAGGAGCCTTGGGGTCCAAGGGTGCCCACAAAGACAGATGCTGTTGTTCACTCCTTTAGCACCAGGAGGGGGCTTTCTATTTTTTTTTTTTTTAAGGATTTTATTTATTTGACAGAGATCACAAGTAGGCAGAGAGGTAGGCAGAGACAGAGAGAGGGGGAAGCAGACTCCCCGCTGAGCAGAGAGCCTGATGCAGGGCTCAATCCCAGGACCCTGGGATCATGACCTGAGCTGAAGGCAGAAGCTTTAGCCCTCTGAGCCACCCAGGCGCCCCTTGGAGGGGGCTTTCTACACTCTTCATCCATACGTGTAGTTTCCCTGGAGTTAACACCCTTGTCCTTCAGGGAGTATCAGACGTTAAATTCACTTAGTTCAGGTGCTCCCCCCATAATTATTCTTTGATTATCTCTCTCCTTCCTCCATCAGTCCCATTTTTTACCCTCTTTCCCTTTCCTCTGTCTGTCTCCTCATCCATTAACAGACGTTCCCTGTATGGGGACTGTGCGGGTGATGACATCATGTTTAACCGGGTATCTATTTATTTGACTACTTCAGGGCTTTCTAGAATGCCTTAGCGGCAGCCTTCACAGTGAATGTCGATCAGTGAAACACACACAAATCAGTGAAGAGAAAATTCCTATGTCTTGTAGCGGTGCATGGATCCCTTATTTGGTAGCCCTAAGCCGTTTGGAAGTGTTAGCAAACGCCAAGTACAATGCTGCATTACCTTATGTAACTTAGCACCTGGAAGTCAGGTAAAATGTTGCTGAATGTACAAATGAGTGAAAAATGAGAAAAGCTATTGAATATTCCTTGCCAGAAGTCGTTATACATAGAGCAAGTCACCATCCAGTGGGAGACTGAACATTTCCGTGCTTGAATGCAGAAAGACGGAGAAGGTCGAATATCCTCTAGGATCTCTGGGGGACTGTTTATTCTTTAGTTAGTTGATGTCTGATCCTGGGGTGGGGAGATGGCTCTGCGGCTTCGGGAAGGAGGCCTCGTGAGCACAGTGCTGGGGAGATCCACAAGTAAGTGTGGGCTGAGAGTAGCCCAGGGAATCAGAACCATGTGACCAGGGAGAGAGCTAGGCTTCAAATCAGTGATGGCTGAAGCCTAAAACTCAAGGTCAGGTGATGTCCTGAGGGCAACCAGGCCTAGAATACTGACTAGGATTTCTGAACTTAGAGCTCTCACAGAGCTCAGACAGAATATGGTAGAGGACAGGGAAGCCACTCTTGATGGAAAGTGAATAACTCCCAGCTACCATTTCTCCCAGGGCTTACCCGTTGCTAGACACTGTTCAAGGTGCTTTCTGTATGTTATGTCATCGGAGCTTCTCAGCAGGCCAATGAGAGAGGCGATACCTATACAGTCATGGGTGAAGAAGTGGGTTTTAGGAAGGTGACCTTTCTTTTCTAAGAACACCAGCTAACATGGAAGATTGCATGGGAACCAGGGTTAACTCTCCAAGCCTGGGCTGCTTATCCCCATGCCTTGCTGCCTCTGGCATGGGCTTGTCTTGCCCTGTGTGGTTGGTTAGTTGGGGTCTTTCCTGACCAAGTCCTGTCAGGCTTGAAGGACTAGAGTCTTTCCCACTCTGAGGAGCCGGGTAAGGCCATTTTTAGGCCCCATGAGTATGGTGGGCACAAGACCCAAGTAGTCTTTTTCCCAGCACCAGACTCCTGGGGTGGGCTTTTCTGGGATCTTTTGGGGCCAGGGACAGCTAGACTTCCTTTGAGCTCTTCCTTGATTTTTTTCCCCTTCCCACCCCGTACACACAGGGCCGCTGAGGGCGGTATACTACTTCTGTGAGCTTTCCAGATGAAAAACGAGCACTTTGTGAATGGGCAGACCCAGCTTGCCCCCTCTGCGTGTTGTCCGCCACGTGAGAAGTCGGCACAACTCCTTCACGTCAGGGTGCTGAAGGAAAAAGAAAATGATCCTAGACTAGAAAATGGGGAATAGGAGAGGAAATCATGCTCTTTTGGAGACGAGAGGATTTTATAGAAATACGTTCAGAATGGTTTTACAGAAACTGCCCCTATCCACACTGAGTCTGTTCAAGAAAGGTTCATTTGTGGAGGATTGAAATGTTCTTATTAATATTCCTTATCTAAGAGAAACAGAGGAGTCTACTGAATTTCACGAAAAGGTAGTATGAAACCTGATCTCTGAGGGTCGTCTTTAATATTTTCCTTCCTCCTTTGTTGTTGAAAATATATTTCTGTCCTTTACATGCCAGCCTACAGCCGAGGAGAAAGATGGCATAATCAGTATGAAAGTAGTAGCAGAGGAAATACCTATTTGCATTTCTGGCAATAACTACTTTTGATCTTACGTCGTATTATTCTATAATATTTAAGGGGCAAAGTCCTGGAGTTATTAACCTACTTTAGTTTGCGGAGGTCAAATAAGATTAAGAAAATGTAGACTTTCTGCATTTAAATTTTAATTATGGAATATTTTCATTAGAGAAAAATAGCAATCTGAATCTGAAAGGCATTCATGTACATACGCACCACTCAGATTTAACAGCGACTAAACTTTGGCTATATTTTCTTCAAGCATCTTTATTTTGGAAAGGGGTCTATTAAGAAAACCAGACATCACAGGTTCATTTGACATCCAACCCTGTTCCTGGTCTGTCCCCTCTCCTTGGTTCCATCATAGTAGAGATGTGTGTTGTTTCCTTGTGTATTTTTTTGTACTTCAAGAAACTGATTGTGGAAACTTCAGGTCAAATTTTGTTCACAGATACATTTTGTGATAACATGATCAGTTTAAAGCCATACAGATGTTTTTAAAGTTATTTTTCTGGGAGGCATAATTATCAAAGCACCCAGTTATTACAGGAGGTTGACATTTATAAAATAACTACCAAAAAATAAATTAGACTTTCAGGAGTCCTTTCCAGTTTCTCTTGCCCTCAACCCTCTGAGAACCTTTTAGATCCTCCCATGTGTGTGTGGAGGGGGGCTTCTGGACAAGGTTTCTAGAGCACAGGAGGTTCACAAGGACAAGGACAAACAAGAGCTTTTTTTTTTCTCTCACCAACATAGTAGTTTTTAATTCCATCTAATCTGTTTGCTAAGGTTAGGGGCAACTTGGTATTCACATGCTATTTACCTAACATTTCCAGTAGTTCTCATCCTCTTTTAGAGTTTATTGCCTCTCTGGGTTGGTAGTGGTCTCAAATTCTGATTTTTCAGATTCTCATTCTCAGGAATGAGAGAGTCACGGTCACTCTGTCTGAAGATGGGCAGATTTATATGGGTGAAACCAAACCAAAGGATTGCCCGCAGTTCTATTGGCTGTGATGAGTGGCACCCAGGAGGGAAGCTGATTTCTCCTTGGTATTGGCTGATTTCATGGCGGAGGGATGTGTGTCACAAGATGTACTTTTAAAAGTTTATTTAAAAAAGTAATTACAGTACTGATTTTCAAACCAGATCTGTGGCACATTCCCTGGTCTTTTTATCCTCAGCTCTAGCTGATTCCCTTTGGAGTTGCTTCCAATTTATTCTCTAGAAAGCATCTCCTTTCGATAACTTTCAGCATCACTGGGGGGGTGAGTACATCTATTTGGCTCAATTGTTATTAGGTTGAAGCATGTGAAATTCTATTTTTGTAGGTCATAAATGGTTAGATGTCAGCAGTTTCAGTGGTTCAACACAATAGGTTTGGGAAACCCTGAATATTTACAGCACGGAGAACTTTCAAGCTGATAGGTCCCATCAAGATCGTATAGTTGGGGGCACCTGGGTGGCTCAGTGGGTTAAAGCCTCTGTCTTCCGTTCAGGTCAGGATCCCAGGGTCCTGGGATCGAGCTCCACATCAGGCTCTCTGCTCAGTGGGGAGCCTGCTTCACCCCCCCGCACTGCCTACTTGTGATCTCTCTCTGTCAAATAAATAAATAAAATCTTTAAAAAAAAAAAAGATCATATAGTTGTCCAACTGACACCATTTACAAGCCATCACCCTGGCACTGGCCCGGGATGGCCCAGTTGTCCCCCCACAGACTGCGAGGTGTGGTGCGAACTGTCAGGCTCTAAAAGGTGCTGGCTTAAAAGGTTAGGATAAAGGAGTGGAGTTGGGGGGTGATCCCTTTAAGTCCAAAGGACTGTATCCTGGCAGGGTAGGCAGATCGAGCAAACACCCTGAAATGGCCCAAGTTCGTGAGGCCTCAGGATCTGAGTTGTCCTAACCCTTCCCTGCAAAAGTAAATGGTGGACCCTGAGAATTTGGATCAGAAAGGACCTGTTCTGGGCTTCTTCCATCTGAATGAAACCCTTCCCATCCCACAGTGTCTGAAATGCTGTCTGTAGGATCCAGCCACACACCTGCCGACACAGGACTCACTTGTCCAGGTGGAGATGAGCCTTTCTGTCCAGTGTGTCCCTCTGGCATAGCGGGATTCCTACTTAGAGGGAAGTCTTCAGCAAAGTGTTCAGAACAGCGTCCTGGATAAGAATTCAAACTGTTTCTCCTGTTCTTCTGCAAAATTTCTGTTTTCTTTTGCCAGAACAATGGGCACACCTCTAATCAAATATGAGTAAAAATCAATGCATTTTCTTTAGAGAAAATTAGAAAGGTATGTGGACAGGTAGAAAAAAAAAGTCTCCCACCTTCCCACCACTATAAATAATTGCTATTAATACTTGGGTAGATTTCTTTCCAGTTTTTAAAAGCATTTACATGTTAAGTCTGTATCTTGATATTGCTAACACATATATAGTATATGTGATAAAAATATATAGAGTACTCTAGATAAAATATACATTGCCAAGGAACACATGCTCCTATAGACATTCTACACAGACTGTAACATACATTTTGTATTTTGTATTGTCTTTTTCACTTATGGTACCTAAGTACTCTATGAACATGATTTTTAAAGGCTGTGTAATATTCTATCAAATGATTCCCCCCCCCCAATTGTGGGTTACCCATTTATCTTTTTAAAATACTGCTTAAGAACATGAAATCTGGACTGTTGGGTTCAAATCCCAGCAAAATGTTTGTATGAACACGGCAAGATACTTACACTCACTATACTTCTGTTTCATCATCTTTAAAAGAGACGTAAGAATTCTATTTACTCTGTTGGGGAGAAGAGACCATAGTCTCCAAATTAATTAATTGTTTTATTTATTTATTTATTTATTTATTTTTCATGGTCTCCAAATTTAAAAGCTAGACTTTGCCATTTACAAGAGCTGCATTGAAGGAAGGAAGGAGGAGAACACTTACCAGCCACAGTGCAGGTTCCTAACATACCAAATTGCAAGCAGGCTTCTATACCTGAAAGTATTAAAGGCCTTCCACAAGGTTTGCCTTTAGTAGGGAGGGAAGAAGGGTCCCAAAGACGCTAGGGTGGGGCATGGAGTCGGGAGCTAAAGCTCCTGAAAACATTCTGTTCAACGTAACAGAATTTGTCCTTGGGAATCTTTAAAAATATCACAATATTTATACAGCAGAGTGAGGCACTGAACATTTACAAAGGCGTCACGGTGTTGTCCAGGGCAAAATATTAGCATTTATTTGTTAGTTGAGCTTTTTAACTTCTATGAAGGAGGGACTGATTTTTTTTTTTTTTTAACTCAAAGGGTCACCGTGAGGACAGAATGCATAGAATCAGGGAGGGCAAAGCTCTTTTTGCAAAGGGCCAAGTAGTAAATATTTCAGGCTTTGCAGACCATATGCCAAGAATATGTAAATAAATGAGCATGGCTGTGTTCCAATAAAGCTTGCTTTATGCATTGAAGTGTGAATTTCATGTAATTTTCGCATGTCACAGATTATTATTCCTCTTTTGATTAAAAAAAAAAAGATTTAAAAATGTAAAACTTTCCTTTCACCACACAACTGTGCAAAAGTAAATGGTGGACCCAGTCTGGCCTCTGGGCTGTGGGAACCTGAGGCTCAGAATAGCCCTTGGCACCCTTTAAGTGCGGGGTGCACTGGCTCCCACCATCAGCGCCGTTCCCACCATCACCATCTCTGCCATAGGGCCATGCAGCGCCCGGTCTGGAGGAGGCCAGGGTGGCCACACGTAGGCCCCTGCCTCCCTTTGACCTCCTGGGAATCTGTCTGTAGCAGCTGCAGCTTCTTCAGCTCTTGGCTTCATCATGGCAAAGCACTCCCTTCCGAAGGAACTTGGAGAGCTGTGCTGAGTCTGAGGTCTGGGCCTCCTGACCGATGAGCTAGGCGTGCTCTGGAGCCAAGGGGGCCCGCGCGCTGTGTCCTCTGGCCGACCTTCACCCTGTGCTCTTGCTGGGCATGGGTGACGAAGAGAGTCGGAGACACCTGCCATGCATGGCTGCGGCTAGTTCACGTCCTGTTCTAAGTAACGGGGGAGGGGAGACAAGGGGCTTCTGAACAAGGTGGTAGAAACCTGAGCTGGAAGTGGAGGGAAGAACCAGCAGGGAGTCACGAGCAGGAACCATGGTGCTTGGATTATGCAGAATCCCGAGTGTGCTCAGCGCCGTAGAAAAATTGCAGATATCTTTATAAACCTTGACAGCATTATTTCATTATTCATGAAGGCTTTTTTTTTTTAAACCATAACCAGCTTCATTTTAAAGGAAATTTATTCTCAAGGCATTCTTTTTTTTTAATTGAGTTTTTATGGTAATTCTTTGTGTTGACTGTTGAATCAACATTCCAAATAAACTACTCACATTTATCCTTTTATTCAGGAAGGCTCAACTCTGCCTGTTCAGGCTAATGAAGTGAGAGGAAACCCAGATTTTTCTGAATTGTGTACATGGCAATTGCATGCCCTTTTTGGACCTCTTAAGAGTAATTTTTAAAAAGGACATTATTTTTTAACTAAGGAAATTTGCCTTAAATCCAGAATTTTTTATGTGATTGTCCACTGTGTGCGCAGATGGAGTTATTTATGAATGTGTGTGTGTGTGTGTGTGTACGTGTATGTGTGTACATGTGTGTTTCAAAGCGTTATTGTGAAGACTTCTGATAACTCCTGAGATGGAAGTTTTTTGAAGGTGATTACTGTTTATTTATTTACTTATTCATTACTTAAAAATGCCTCTTAAAAAAAATTTTTTTTGGGCGCCTGGGTGGCTCAGTGGGTTAAAGCCTCTGCCTTCGGCTCAGGTCATGATCCCAGGGTCCTGGGATTGAGGCCCGCATTGGGCTCTCTGCTCCGCGGGGAGCCTGCTTCCTCCCCCCTCTCTCTGCCTGCCTCTCTGCCTACCTGTGATCTCTGTCTGTTAAATAAATAAATAAAATCTTAAAAAAAAATTTTTTTTTAAATTTTAGTATAGTGAACATACAGTGTTATATTAGCTTCAGGTATATAATATAGTAATTCAAATACCGTTTTGTGTTAAATTCATCCTGGATGAAACTGATCATGTCAGGCCCCATGTGCCTTGTGCAGGAGAGGATGAGAGGAAGAATGAACCAGGGGCTGTGAGGCATCAAGAGGTCATGGCTTCAATCCTCTGCTCTTTCATTATTTCCATGGCCCTACTGCATATCCAATCCTTGTCTCAGTATTTTTTCTTTCTTTCTTTTTTTTTTTTTTAAGATTTTATTTATTTATTTAAGAGAGAGAGCAGGTGAGCATGAGCTGGTGGGGGTGTGGAGCTGCAGAGGGAAAGGGAGAAGCAGATTCCCCAGACTTCCTGCTGAGCAGGGAGCCCGAGGCAATGTGGGGTTCTATCCCAAGACCAGAGCCCAAGGCAAATGCTAACTGACTGAGCCACCCAGGCACCCCCTGTCTCAGGATTTCTAAGGACAGGAACTTCTCAGCTAATTCTATTTTCTTTTAGCTGCACGGAATAATGTTCATCCTTCAGATGCCTCAAGACAATAGGAGTAGTTCAGCCCACAATGCCCATCCCAGCTCCAAAACCAAACCACACAACCCTTTCTTTTCTCCCTGGGCCAAATAACCAAATTAGTTTCCCCCCCACCCCAACTTTTCTGTTACACCTTCTGTTCAGACATTTCTGCCTCTTTCTGGCCACGCTTGTGTGCATGATTTCCTGTGTGTCAGGAGCTGGCTTGCTGTGTGTGCTGGAACTGTGCACTGTGTCCAGATGGGGCCTGACTTGGGACCAGTCAGTGGAACCTCCTTTGTTCCTCTTGCTGTGTTCCTCTTAATAAAACCCAGCATGTCAGAGGCTTCTGACTGCCACATGAACACGATTCTTCTTGGACTTGCTGTCAACTCTGACTCCTAGTTCCTGATACTGTCCATGGTCTGGAACTGTCCTGGGATTTGAAACAGTTCCAGGGCAGGGGTCCCTTTAGTGACAGTAGGTGGTTGCAGATGGTTGTAGAGCTCAGTTAAGCCAGAGGTGTTATCCAAATGATGAGTATAGACTTGCCAAACCGGGGGAAGCAGCCAGGTTGAAGGGCAGGAGGCAGCAGATGGGGGAAGAGAATGACAGAGACCAGCAAATGAATTAGAGAGGCCAGGCGAGGAAGAGAGCAGTTGCCACGGAAAGAGAGGTACGGTGGGCAACCGAGGTGGTTGAAAATCTAGTGTCTTCCACCCTTAGCATCTTACTGGGTGTTTCTTTCCTGCAGATCTTTTGTGTTTTTACCTAAAAGAATCAAATTTTAATGATGAGGAGCTGGGCTCTGATGAATTATTCATAAGCCAGATTTCCCTCATTCCCTAGATGTGTGCTTGAATTTTTAAAAAAATTTTTTACAGGACTTTACATTTTTCTGATTAAACTTCTTGCTAATGGGGCCCATATTGCTACTCTCCAAAGACCTTTTGAACCTAAATAGGAAAAAAAAAAAAAAAAAGCTCTAGCATTGAAGTGGTGACTCTGCCATTTACTAGCCATGATCTTGCACGAGTGAGGGGTTCTGACCCTCATCTGTAGGAAGAGATGAATAACATTGATCTCATTCATAATACTCACTTCACTGGGTAGTCAGGAAGATTAAATGAAATCCCACATTTGGAGTGCCTGGCATGATGCCCACCAGGACCAGTCCCAGCTGGTCACAGACTTTTTTTTTCCTGCTTCTCAGCATATTCGCCATCTTGCCCATTTGTAGGGCAGATTTGATAGGGTGCTTTCTCTGTACTCATCCAAACTGTTGATTTTTATTGAGTTTAATGGAGAGAGATCAGGGCCAGAATCCAAAGATTTCCGGAAGCTGCTTCTGGGACTCTTTGGAACATTGGTCTGTGTTGGGGATCACAAAGTCGGATGCTATCGAGAGCCTCCTTATATGAATGTGCAAAGTAGCCAGTGACAGAGTGCTGAGGCCTGCATATCCCACCTAGAGCAGCCTGCCTCTTTCTTTCTTTCTTTCTTTCTTTCTTTCTTTCTTGTAACAGATGATTATCACCGTGGTTTTACAGTTTGTACATATTTAGTTAAACATCAACTGCATGAGATTTTGACATTTCTTTTTGACACAATTCTTTTCTTTTTTCATTCCAAGTCCCAACCTAGACCCTGTAGAAATCTGACCCTAATTCAAACAGTTCTTTTTTAAACATTTTTATTTTATTTAAATTCAGGTAATTAACATTTGGTGTATTATTAGTTTCAGAGGTAGAGTTCAGTGATTCAGCATTTGTGTATAACGCTCAGTACTCGTGACATAAGATGCTTTCCTTAATGCCTGTCACCTAATTACCGCCCCCAGCAACCCTTCGTTTGTTTCCTATAGTTAAGAGTCTCTAATGGTTTGTCTCCCTTTCTAATTTCATCTTGTTTTATTTTTTCCTCCCTTCCCCTATGATCCTCTGTTTTGTTTCTTAAATTCTACATATGAGTGAGATCCTATGATAATTGTCTTTCTCTGACTGACTTACTTCGCTTAACGTAGTACCTTCTAGTTCCATCCACATCATTGCATATGATAAGATTTCATTTTTTGGATGGCTGAGTAATATTCCATTGTGTGTGTACACCTAATCTTCTTTATCCATTCTTCTGTTGACGGATGTCCGATAGAGCAGGCATTTCAATTAAGAGTTACTGCATAACCAAACCCTTGTACAGGGAATCAAGGTTCCAACTCCATTGGCTGGAGATGTAAGTCCCTGACACACTCTCGCATTGGGTTACTGTGGCATTAGAGCAGCGGTTCTCAAAGTATGGCCCAGCAACCATCAGCAGCACCTGGGAACTTATATGAATGCACATTCTCAGGCCTCCAGATCTACTGAATCAGAACCAGAGTGGGGAAGGGGCAATTATCTGTTGGAACAGAGCCCCTAGGAGATTCTGATCACTCTCGAGATTTAGGAACATGTTCTCAACTGTGGCTAGACATTGGATCATCTGGGGAGCTTAGAAGTCCAGTTTCTTGGTTCCCACCCAGGTTCTCATTGAATAGATTTGGGGTACAGCCTGGGCCTCAGGATTTTTTCAAAGCTCCCCAGGGGATTTTCAGGTGCATCCAAGGTTGATAACTGCACTTCAAAGGATCCTGTTGAAATGCCCACGTAGTCCTTTCTCCTGGGTGGGAGGTGAGGAGTGGGAGGTATGTGTAGTTTGACAGAGCTCCCAAGTGGTCTATTGTACCAACTGAACACTGCACCGCCTTGGAGAACCTGACCTTAAACTACCAGCCTCATGAAATATCCTTGAGAGGGCTTTCCGTGGACTGAATATTCACTCAATGTGATTTGTTTTAAAGGTTGCTTTTAATGCTATATTTGTGCAGCAAATGTAGACACTCATATAGCACAAATATTAACTCCTAAATTCTCAAAGGCTTTCCCCACAATATGCCATCTGGCAAGCATTATTGTAATAATCTCTTTATTAACCACACTAACGAAGGACTAGCATGGCATTGGTAATTGAAAAACACAGATCATTTAAAAATCATTCAGGCTAGTGCTAGCCCTGCTTCCTAACCAGGAAGCATTCAGGAGTAGAAAATATTGGCTGATGACAGTTTCCTACTTTCCCTGAGGAGTGTAGTAGAGGTATTAATACATCTTATTTTAGTCAGAAATTTGAGCAATAGAAGAAATGAGAGGGTTCTAAATTAAAATTACTTTTTTTTTTCTGTATCAAGGAGTCTGTTTTCTCAATGAGAAGCCCAAAGCCCAAAGCAGACAAACAGTGAATATATTTAAAATGCATTTGTCCATTGGAACCAGTGGATTCACAGTGTGCTTTAGCAGAAGTGGCACGGGATTTGAGGAAGCAGTGGGTCTGGATTCTAGATCTTATTCTGCTATTGCTTGTGTTATTTGAAATGAGCCTTTCAGCCACCAGTGGGGCTCCAAGTATGGTCCCCATCCAGCAGCATCAGCATCACTTGGGAATTAGGTGGAGATTCAGAGTCTCAGAGCCATTACAACCTTTCTGAATCAGAGACTATGGGGTGAGACCAGGACATGGTGTTTTAACAAGCACTCTGGGAGATTTAAATGGCTGCTCTGGTTCGAGCATCATCGCTCTCTACCAGTGTACTGTTTTCTCATCTATTAAGTAAGGCTGCCAGCCTAGCTAATATCGGAAGGCCATTCCAGCTGTCCAGTGGGCTTGGTGTATGGCCTAGAACAGGTTGTAAGTGTTCTCCATCTCGGGCCTTGAGTCTTTCCTTGGATGTGTGATTAACTCAGCTAAAAAGCTAGCATGTGGGCAACAGAAGAGAAACAGTTCTCTGGGAACTCTATACCCAAACACTCCCCAGAATGTTCAGTATAAAATAAACTGTACTTTCTTCAATGGCTTGGTACCATTTTTCCCAAAGTGATAAAGCCCGGTGCTTTGGAAGGGGAGGCAGACTCTACCCCCTTCTCTGGGGGCCCAGAGCTGTCTGATGTGATGCACGGAGTGGCGCTTCTACGGGCACTAACAAATGGCATCTCAGAAGGATGTGCAGGGGTACACGGGCTTTGCAGTAAAACAAGGGAAAATTTCAAGCTATTTATCAAAGCTCTTGTAGCTTCCATTTCAAGACAGGTGGAAAAAAATAACATGGAACAAGAAAAGAAAATAAATCTGTATCCAGAGAATCTCATAAATAAGAAAAGAGTAGGGAAGCTGTTGGCCTTGCTGGATTCTCAGAGTATTTTTGTCACGGTAAAGAAAGCTTTCAAATGTTTTGGCATGTAATTCATATACTTTTTTTCATTATCAAAATCTGCGGTTGTAAAATCGTTTCACTGGCTATTAAAATCAAAAGAGAAAAAGGGAACAAGCATTTCAAGGAGAGGGAGACCGGGAAAATGGTACCTGAATTTAAAAGAGAAGGAGAGGGAGAGAGCAAGAGAGCACATAGTTCCCCCACAAATACAAAATAATTTTTTTTATCTAAAAAGCAGTGATGCTTTATAATTTAAGACAAGTCATAGGAAATCAAAGACTATTTTCTAATTGGCTTCTGTTCAGTGAGAGCCTGTTTGTTAGAGACAATAGGGCATGGTTTATTGAACACAAGAGTGCCTTGGGTCTGTTATGTCTGGGAGATGGAGAAATTACAGCTTTTATTAAAAGGGATGGATCGCAGGCCCACATTGCCGGAGCAGATGACGTTGGTTGAGCAGAACCACAGCTGACGAGGGCCTGCCTTGGTCATCTTTGGGAAATTCCCAGCAGTGTCCAGGTGACCAATGAACTCAGCACTAAAATCCTGGTCAAAAGCCCGAGCTCTGAGTTCAGATTCGGACTCTGCCTCATCCTGACTCTGCAACTCTAGGCAAGCTCCCCAGCTACCAGCCCGGTTCCTTGTCTTTTGGAGCAAGATAATAACAGAACCTACATAGTGGGAGTTTTATGAGGATTAAACGTTGGCTTATGCAAGGCACTTTATAAAATGCCTGACGAGGAGCAGGCCTTATTGTATCTGGACTATTTGCCAAAGAGCTGTCTGTCTCTTTAAAAGAATCCTAAAAATAAATCACGTGATTTCTTAACCGTGAGACCTCCTTGAGAGCAGCAGCACCCTATTTGATGCCCTCCGTGTGTGCCCAAGGAAGGGGATGACTGATAAGAGGCTCCGCGTGGATCCCGGGAGCCCAGTGGGCACAAGACAGATGACTCTTGAGCCGTGGGGACCTGCTGCCTGGTCAGCTTCCCTGACAGAACTCTGTGGGGTTATTCGAACTGGATTCGGAAGAACTAATTTTTGTCATTTGATTTCCTTTTGGTGTGTCTATTTTGGGAATGGACTCAGGCCAATGCTAGAAATAGGTCTGAAGTAAATGTCATGTTTTTCTTGCTTACATCTGGCACACTCTCCTTTGTTGGCTGGGCTGTGTTCGTAGCAGCTAATATTGATTAGCCTGGATTTTTCTCAAATACACTTTTCTCAGGCTATGTGAAGTCTGCGTGCTAGCAGTACCAAAATAAATGCATTTGACTGATAAGCCGGGGGTAGGGAACAAAGTAGGAACAAAAGCATGCTGAGACATATTGTCCAAACAAGCCATTGCCTGCTCTGCCAAATCCAAGCTGGGAGGCCCCAGGCGAGCTTCTTGTCTCATCTGAGTGGCAGTTTCCCATCCATAAAAGCGGGGACAATAGCAATAATGTCCAGCGCCTCATTATTATTAGAGAATGCGTGTAAAGCACCAGCTCGTGCCGGCCCTCAGGAAGTACTCAGTAAATACCAACTTGTAAAATGTGACTTTAAAATGTTAAAATGTAGCATATCAAAGACAAAATAATAAATTTAGGTATAATGGAGGAATTCCACTCTTTTCTTCTAAAGAACTAAAGCTGTCCTGAAACCTTTCTTTACAAGTTAACTTTTTAGACAGAATCTCTGGTCATTTATTTCCAGCCTTTTGATCCCCTTGTTCTTGAATACAAGCCTGACCCTCTTACTCCAGTGAGTATCAGATGAAGGCTGAACCCCACTACATTTGATCTGCCCAGTGATTTTCATTTTTGTTATAATTAGATTTATTTTAGGAGATATATCTTTCTTATCCTAACTTGGGTTAGGAAAAAGATCTTGCCAATATCTTTTTTTTAAAAGATCTTATTTATTTATTGGAGAGAGAGAGAGATAGCACAAGCATGGGGAGCATTAGGCAGAGGGAGCAGCAGGCTCCCCTGCTGAGCAGGGAGCCCTATAGAGGGCCTGATCCCAGGACCCCAGGGTCATGACTGGAGCCAAAGGCAGACACTTAACTGACTGAGCCACCCAGGTGCCCCAAATCTTTCCAACATCTTAAATTAATCAGAACAAAGTGCTAAAATAAAATATTGAAGTCACTGCACTGACCCAACTTGATATAGAGAGATGGACAGAGAAGCTCTCAAAACTGAAATGGGCCAATAGTCCTATAATTTTAGATGTCCTTTATTATCTCATAATTTCTTTTTCAAAGCAGAATGGAAAAGACAGTTTAAGTACTCTTCAATAATGTAGAAAAGTGTCAGTTGTTTGAACCTTGAACAAGTGAACAAGAAGGCCTCCCTGTACTTGAATTAGAAAAAATTGCAGCAAACCCAAATTTCCCTGGTAAATCAGAGATTCGGCCTTTTTATTAAGACATATTCAGGAACAAAACAAAAATAACGTAGTTGCATACAAATTACCTGGGTTATGAGGCAAAAGCGGTTTTCTTTATTATCTATTTCTTTAACGTTTCTTTTTCATCTCTTTAACAGAAAAAAAAAGACTTTCCTTAAATCATTTACCATTTAGACTTGAATTTTTGGGACAGATCTTGGTGATCATTTTTAATGGTTTATGGTGGAGAGTGGTTTGCAGCTCTGAGCAGCCATCTTGCGGTTTTAATGAATGATCTTGAACATATGGAGAATTTGCTGGGCTTGTTTGTAGCTATTATTTTGTCTCTGTGGCTCTCGGCCCTGTGTGTAGTGACCCCAGAGCCAGAACACTGCCTGGCAGCAGGCTGATGTCAGGACCGTGTAGACTCCTGAATTGTATCAAGTGTCTGCCTCGCAGGCCTGCAGATGGTGTAAGCCTGGACAGGTCAGGAAGTCCATGGGCAGGCCCGGCTGTACTTAGCCCCGACCCATGAGGATGAGGAAGCTAAAGTGCAGAAGGATGAATGCCAGAGATGTGGCCTCATCCCAGGTCTTCCGCCGCAAATGCTGTTGGTTCTACCAACCGCACAGATCCCTGAAGGGCAGTTTTTACATTATTTTCTTTTCCTCACAGGGCCCTATGTCCATGAATAATCCTATATTTCACTCTTCAGTTGAGTTTCCTAACCCTGGATAGGAAATCTGCACCTGTAGAAAGAAGCCCCCACCCCAGAAGGTTCACATGAAGAGAGAAAATCATGCTCCTTGATTATTTGGAGCTGGAGAGAGAATTAACCTGATCAAACATTTTGTTTTCCTCACAGAATCATGTCAACCCCGCCATGGACTTCACCCAGACGCCCCCTGGGATGTTAGCCCTGGACAACATGCTGTACTTCGCCAAGCACCACCAGGATGCCTACATCCGGGTAAGCATGAAGTGTCTCGAAGCTGGTGTATGTTTCCTACTGAATTTGAATTTCTAACTTGCAGATATGGAGGTATTACTCTGAGATGAATGGCTCCAGAGTTGTGACTTTCCCCATTCTGTAAAATAAATGTCAAAATTAAATCAAGAGGGACACTTGAAATTAAGATTTTTGACTTAAATTTTCTCATGTGATGACATTAAAAAAAACACAACAGATACCAGAAAATGTCTTATCTATAGTTGAATAGTGGATTATGACAAAAACTCTCAGACTTAAATAGCAAGGAAGGAGAATGAACTCTCCACCCCAAACCTGCACAATCCCAGCGTTAGTGGAGACCCCTAAGGCTTATTCCACTTGGTAGAAAAGAGACCGAGGGTTCTCTCTGGTTCTCCTTCTGTTCAGTCCAATGCCAGAGACATGATAAGATAAAACACAAAGAGAAAAATGGGAGAGATGGGGAGGAAAGAGAAATGCCTTTTCTCATAATTTGTAGCAAACTAGTGAAACTCCCACTCTGGAGAGAGAGACAGACTCCTTTGTGGGCGGGGCAGAAGGAAACCAGAAGGAAGGCGCCCCCTGCTGAGTGGGCAAGACAGGTGTGGGAAGGACCAAGTGTGAACTCCCAGGAGCCTAGGGAGGGTGACGTAGGGCTGCTCCACTGGAGGCCCTGGATTTGTGCTGACTCCTACCTTGTCTTCAAGGAGAGGGGCCCAGATTCAGTCGGGTTGAGGTATATCATCCAAGATTGAAATGGAGGAGGATATGAATAAATGGACAAGGGAATTGTGAGTGGTTGAAATGACTAGCCCTCAGCTTAGAAAATACTTGATGAACAAATTGCCTAATGCAGCAAGAGTAAGGCTCAGACTAGAAGATGAGTCTATTACACTGACGTTCTCTGTTAGATCCCCCTTGGCGGCACTGGCTTTCTGGAGACCAGGGTTCAAGACCTGGCACCATCGTGGTCTAGTGATGTAAATGGGAGCAGTTCCTTTTGTCTAGGCTAAAGTTTCCTCTCCAAACAAGGAAGCAGTACTTCCCTAGGAGGCATTTGGAAATGTGTGGGTAGGTTTTGTTGTCGCCATGCCAGTGGGGTACCTGGCCAAAGCCTAGAATTATGGGACACTCTGCACATGAAAGATTGTTCTACCCAGCAGTGGCCCCTTGAAAAAAGTCATGCCAGATTTCTGAGTTCCTTGTAGGCACTATATTTTAACTTTATGTGTTTTTCTATATATGCGGTTTGACAAGCTTTGATTTATACTGAAATGTTATTTATAATTTGATTATGTAAAGGATTTTATGCATTCCTGCAGACAGTTGGGGATCAGGTGCTTGGTCAGAAATGCAGTCTTTCATAAGAAAATTATTTTTTCATGAGAGTTTAATTTGGCTTATATGCACGTATATTTATTGCACAGATTTTTTTTTCTAGGAATACAATCTGCTCTCACAGTAAGTAAATTAATATTGTTGAGATACCTTATCGTATATAGCCTTGGAGGGTTGAGTGTGAAAAGAAGAAGCCAAATAGAAATTGAATTTAGCACTAACTGATTAATGTTTGTGGATGAAAGTTTCTAAAATTAGAGCTTATTGATGCTGAATATATTGTTAATTATATAAGAAGCATATGTCTCATGAAAAGTAATTTAACATTTGGAACCCATTTTCCTCAATGCATTCTCTAAACTGTCATAAGTAAATTAATACATGGCCACCTGAAAGAGCTTGACTTCTGATAGAAACTTGAAAAAAAAAAACCATTTATAGGGACACCTGGGTGGCTCAGTCAGTTAAGCTGCTGCCTTCTGCTCAGGTCATGATCCTAGGGTCCTGGGATTGAGTCCCGCATTGGGTTCCTTGCTCAGCAGGGAGCCTGCTTCTCTCTCTGACTCTGCCTGCTTGTGCTCTCTCTCTCTCAGAAATAAACAAATAAAATCTTAAAAAAAAAACTATTTGTAAAGAAAAATGTGGCCCTTTTTGTCCACCTGCCGTTTTCTTTTTTATTATTTTTTTTCACATGCCCTTTTCTTTGCTGATTAGATAGTATCTATATGTAAGCCTGTCTATATCTCTGCATCTATAACTGAAATGTCTGTTATTTTCTCAAAAGTGTCAGTTTCCTGAGGTTTTCTGTGTCCCATCTGACTTTAGGGCATTAACTCCTGGATGGAAAGCCAAAGCTATTTACATGAACAATTGGGGTTAGGGGACCACATATAAAGTCTGAGGCTTTCTGTGAGGAAGTTTTGGGATGACTCTGGAAACAGTTATCCCAGTAATAGTGAAATGGTACAGACGGTGGAAACCGTCATCTCAGACAGCTAATTACATTTTGAACTATGAGCTGAGTGGTCTCTTCTGAAACATATAAAGTTGGGTTCCTTTTTAGAATAAGTTTATATTGATGAAATTTGCTTTGTTTTTGACCAGATAAATTTCCTGACTGAATGTAGTTATTCATTACTTATATCTTTCATTCAATAAATGCTTATTCTGTACCTGAATATGGTCTCACCTGTCACTTTGCCAGTCACAGTACAGTTGAGATCTTTAAAAGGAATTGTAACACACACATACACACTTGCACACAGGCACACACACAGATATTTCCTCTTTGCCCCGACACCCCCTTCCAGCTATCCTCTTCCTTCAATCACCGTGTATTTGTACTTTTCCGAATTGTCTTCTTGCCCTATGTTCATTAACCTGCCACTCACTTTTCAATACCCCGTACCAAGGCTTCCACTCATCACTTTCCAGAAGCTGTTCTCCTGCCAAAAGGAGTATAGCACCCCGCCCAACCCCCTACTCCCCACCTTTGTCTCAACTGCCTTTCCATTGACATTGGATACAATTTGCCACTGACCAGTTTTTTTGTTTGTTTTTTTGTCTTTTGGTTTGTTTTTTGTTTTGCCTGAAGCCAGTCCTATCTGTCTTGGTTCTCTTTTTGTCCATTTCTTAGTCTCCCTGGGGACTTTCTCTCCTTCTGCCTGTCCTTCTAATGCACACCATCCCAAGGATTCCACTGTAGACCTTGTCTCTTCTCAGTGCCTCAGGCTGCACATGTTTTCTGAGTCACTATCAGATGCCCAGCAGGGAGCTAGGTGATGGCGATTCCCCAAGGATGAAGTCACTCGTGAGTCCTGTCCTTGAGGAGTTCACTGTCTGAAGATGGAAAGGAGGGGTGAAGAGATAAATACCAGGCACTTTCCAAGCCACTTGGAATGTATTTTGATTGGGTGGTGGTGGCGCAGGGAAGACACTGGGGACACAAGGGAGAGTCAGGTCTGGAAAATTTCCTGGGGGAAGTGGCATCTACAGTAAGACCTACTGGATAATGCTAGACAATCTGGTGAAGGGAAGGGGATGTGGGAAAGTAATCCAGGTGGAGGGAGACATGCAAACAAGTGTATAAAGGTGTGTGCCTTTTTTTAGGGAACGAAAAATCGTATAGTGTGGCCAAAACAGGGAGTGCTGAATATGATCTTGGCTTGAGGCAGATGTGGGCTGGTTCATTAGGGACCCTAGAGGACCTGTGAAGCTGTTTGTTTGGACTTTAACCTCAAGGCATTGAAGAATTTTGGAAGTGTTTTAAGTAAAGATGATGGGAGTTAATTTTAGAAAAATCACTTTCCTGCCAGAAAACAAATGTGAAAAATCAAGATGAGACAAAAATAAAAATTGGGGAACTTAAGGAGAAATGGAACTAAGGTAGTGTTTAGGGCACTGGGGAGAAGCAGTTTGAGTGAATTATCTTGGAACTGAAATAAACTGGGCTCTCTCTGAGGAAGAGGGAGACGACTGGCTTGCGTGAATACAGGATGGTCATGTCATTAATGAGACAAAGTGTGTGTCTGTGAGGGGCTAGTCATTTGGCGACATCCACAGCCTTATATGCACGTGGGACCGCTGTCCGGTGGATGTACATGTCTAGTAGGCGGTGAGATGTGAGCAGCAGAGTTCAAACCCAGGTAAACCCCACATTCGGTAAATTCTATGTCCTTAACCTTCATCCTTACCTTTAATCTGTTCATGTAGATTATTGCCGTTTTGTCTTACTGGCCTCCCTGCTGAAGTCTAGTATCTTCCTAGCCACCTTCCATGCCAGCTTCTAGGATGATCTTTCTAAACAGAGTTCAGAACCCTTTGGGAACTACCCCTGGCCCATAAGCCTCCCTCTTGTGGTACCTGGCATATCGTAGATTTTAATAATTCCTTGTTAATTGATTAGAGACTTTCTTTAGTTTTTATTTAAATGGCCTCTTGCCAAGGATTAATTCCTATCATTTTTCCTTTTAACAACTACATAAAGGTATATATTTTTTGCAACATGAGTTTATTAACCAGCAGCCTTTTCTTATGTGTTATTTAAATGTACTCTGTAACTGGGTAGTAATGAAAGCACTGGATGTAATTGAATTACCCCACACATGGACAGACCCAGAACACAAGGAAGAATTGCAAATCTGAGCATCCCACTATGCCTGGAGTAAAATCTGGAGGCATAGCATGATTTGAGACTTCTGGGTCTTATTTACTCTGGGCATAATTGCTTTCATTTTTTCTGGAAATGCTTCTCTCCCCAGCTCTCCACACCAAAGCTCTCTCTGTGAGAGGTGGAGGGTGGCACTTGGCTCGTTCCCTTGAGCCTGCTGTCATTATTTCACAGGCAGGATAATGGTACAGAGCTGAGTGTGTTACATGTTTTGTTTTTGTTTGCTTTTTTTGTTTTGCTCTTTTTCCCTCTCCCTGGAGTGGCAACTCTTTAATACGTTGGAAAAAAGAAGATTAGCGACTCCACTGGAAATAAAACCTTTGGACTAATAACGTGTATTCTTGTTGTATTTAATTATTCATTGGGAGCTGCTGAAAAACCCGAAATGACTTGGTTTTACATTTGGTTCAAGAGTCATGCTGGCTGTTGTGGGAGTCAGGATTGAGCCACAAAGCAGAAAGTAATAACGTGGAAATCTCTGGTCTCCAAAATGCACGGTAGCCAGGTCTGAGGAAGAAGTAGGATCATAAAAATACTTAAGACATGTTCCAACTAAAAAAAAGAGTGGCTTCAGGATGCAGTTCAGTCTTTATGGTCCCATTTGTCATCCCATGTTTGAGCTGAGAAAATGTGTACTTAGAGGAGGTTGGGTAACATATGAGACATGTTGCATAAGTTAGCTCAGACTTGAAGAAAATCCTTGAGAGAAGCACTGTCATCACCATTTTGTAGACTCAGTAACTGGGATCTGGAGAGGTGTGGAGAGTTCCATTAGGTCAAATAGCTAGTAGACAAGCAGAACCTGAACTTAGGTCTTTGGCCTTTCAATCTTAGCCTCCTTCCATTCAGTCTCCAGCTTCCTGTCTCTGGGCTTGGAGTGTGGTGAACATAATAGTGCTGTTCTTGAAATGGAGGGAAAGAGGACAGAATCCAAGACACATGATTAGAAGACACGGAGAATTGATGATGCCATCAAGGAAATGTTGGTATTTACTTACCGTCTTCCTAAATCTAGCATAATCAGGAAGTCATTCCTAAAAGTAAGAGAGGTGGTCCCTTCTCTTTCCATTTAACTACAAACTTTGTAAACTGTGTCACATTGTCTTTACTAAATTGTAAATCCTCTGAAAACCTAGGCTGCCTTTTTCCTCTACGTTACCATATTACCGAATATGTGCCTGAGACTCAAATGATGTTATTTAAAGGAATAAATGAGCCTGGCAAAGGTATCATTGCAGAGCTTTCCAGATTTCCGATGTGGTTGTTAAGTTTCAGACTAGTGACATGAGAAGTGACATTTGGAAGATGAGGGGAGCTTCAGAACCTATTGTCAGTCATCTGTCTCCCCCTTGGCATTGCAGCCAGACAGAAGCATGTTGTGCATTAATCCCAGGCCCTAAAGACGTCAGATAAGCTATTTCAATGTGCAACAATAAAAGCCAAATGCATGCAAATGTGATATTTCTGTTATTGCTTACATCTTTTTCCGTGGAAAAAAAATTCACACAGAAAAGGAAAACAGCCCATCTTCTTAGATGCTCAAAAGCATCTAACTAAAGGAAGAGAAATTCCTTTAACATGCACATTTATTCATTCACTGACCCATTCAGGAAGTATTATCAAACACCTCCCATCTGCCAGGCTGGTGTCACGCACAGTGGATATGGTGTTCAACAAGAAGAGCGGGGTCCAGTTGGTAAATAGCAGAAATTAGAACAGCAGGCAAAAGAAGAGAGTAGAGCTCATTTTATCATGTTTTTTTTTTTTTTTTTTGCTTGTTTGTTTTTCTCCGCCTTAGGTTTTTTCTTGTTTCCTTCTGGATTTTTAGATGTGACCTATCCTGGGCAAATCTACCAAGTCACAAAACCTTTACTTGATAGTTCTTTGCCGTTTCCCACAATATTTTGAGCAGGTAAATGTTTCACCATTTTATAAATTATCATACTGTTTAACTCTGTCGAATCACTTAGGACTCACTTTCTTAACCAGTGACCTAATTTTAAGGAATGGCACTACTTCTTAGAGAAATATTCTGGTGTTGGGTCAATGGGGACTAGAATAAACCTGACCCCTCTTGTATGTTTTCTTTGGTGTAATATTTGTCATGAGTAAAATGTTTTCTTAATGAAGCTGTTACGTAACTTATACAGAATTTCTGAAATCTTGAGGTTTCTAGTAACAAAATTAAGAGTAAACACTGGAAACTACTTGTTTTTCATGCAGCCTGCAATTTTTGCCTCCTAATTTATGATGAACATTTCATCTAATTGGAATATTTTTGCACCCTGGGTGACGATGCTAGACGTTAATGGATCTCCCAAGTCGGGTAAAATAGAACTCCCTTTAAAAATAAGGTGAATTATAATGGTTTCATGTAGCTGTGAGCCAGGGCACATGTATGTTTCAAATGTTATGCCAAATCAGAACAGAAATATTTATAATACATGAAGTAAATTCTATTATGGGAAAAGATGGCTATTTGTACCTAAGAATTGTTTTCTTAAGCTTCTCCCACTATTTTTATCCATTTCACTTTTTTTTAACAGATGAAAAATTTAAAGTGTGTTTACACTATTTCAGAACCTTTAAATGGATTCTTCCTTCTCATGATGCATACATAGTAAACAATACTTCTAAAAAATAGTTGGGGGAAATACTGGCTTAGACCCTAACTCACCACTGGGATTTGGAGGCCTAGGTCTGGAGGCAGCACTGAAAAAAAAATGCTCTGAGATGACCTAGGATGTAAAAAGCTACCATCTTTTAAGCCTTTGCCTCATTTTGACTGCTTAACACACATTATTTGTAATCTTCCATGCAGTGCTCCCAGGGATGGGAAGAAAAGGTGACCCTTGTACCCTCTTCTTCCAGTACACAGATCTCTGTTTGTTGAGGCCTGCCTCAAGTTCAAAGCCGTTTTGGGGAAACTCTTTTTGATTTCTCTCTCCTGTGTCCGAGGGCATAAACATACTTGTCAGAGCAAACACAGAGCTTGCCATGAGATAACCACTATGCTAAGCACATATATTAATCTTTCACAGCACCCCTATGACATCAGCAGTGTTGTTATTTCTATTTTACAGATGAGGAAACTTCACACAGAGAAGTTAGGTGGCTTGCCCAGGGTCACACAGCTGAGGAAGAGCCAGAAATTAATTTAAAGCCAAGTACTCTGCTTCCAGTGGCTTTTAGGGGTTTGTAGATTCATATGGGACGGGGGTGGGGGGTGGGTCGCAGCTGCAGTTCAAATGAGTCTGTGGTTGGGTTTGTTTAGTATTTTTAAAGGGAAGAGAATTTGAATTGCCTGTAGGCAGGGCATGCATCCCCTCTTCAAATTACCATGAGCCCCAGAACTCTCTGTTCTAGTCTGTCTGGCTGCTTCATGCATTCTTGTTACCTGCCTTGTATCCGAGGGACTTGAGTTAGCAATCACCGGTGCCAGTGGTCTACAGCGACCTCTGTGAAGTTCTGGATACATTATCAGCACGCGGTAGGTGCTGAAGCCATTTTCTTTGCCTGGTCCTTTTCCTAATCCATAAAGTTGTGCTTGACTAATGCCTCATCTCTCTCTCACTAAGAATAAAGCATCGAAATTTCAGCCTCCTGAGGGCAGGCAAAAGGAATAGGCATGCTTCTCAAATTCTCCAGTTGTAAACTTTAAGGAAGAAGTGTCATCAGATCTTACTGTAAGTACACTGGACCGGTGTTCTTGGGGCTCCAAGCATGGTCAGCCTTCCACACTCTTTGTCAGACCATGCAGTGGGTCTCTTGCTGCCCACTAGCTGGCATTTCAAGGAAGCAGGAACCAAGGATCCTACATGCGCTAAGGCAGGGTGCTGATGGAGGCAGTGCTGAGTCTTTAAAATAAATTAAGGAACTTTTAACATTTCGAGGGGGAAATTGGCAGTTTCCCAAGCGGCATAATTACAGGACAGTGTGTAATGTGTAATTAAACTTAACTATGAAGCAAATGATTGGAATAAAGCTTGGTGGCACATCATTTTTTGTTCTCACAGTGCTGACAGATCCTCCCCTCCCCTTGTCCCTGAAATGGCTTTAGCGGCAATTGCTCCTAATTTTTTTTTTTAAATGAAATTATATGTTGCCAGTTAAACACACAGTTTCGTGTAAAGGAACCTTTTTTATTTGAACGACGTTTTCCTTCTAGGTGATCTGGAGCACAGAATCAATTTGGAATAACAAGGACCCCAAGGCATAGCCTTGCTGGGACTTTAAAATGACTCTTTTTCTATTAATTCATTTACATACTTTATTCTTTGCTTTTATTTTTATTCTTTCTTTGACCAAGGTCCACAGTCCGGAGGCTTGTTTTTATGTAGCTTTTTCATGTTACAAAAATAGCGGCATTAATTTTATTGATTGTGAATAACCAAGCTGTTACTGCCAGTCAGGACCCCCTGAGAGTGTGAATATATGTGATTAGATTTACTAATTGCACTGGAAGGCATAATTTCTGACTTCCAAAGTCAGTGATTTGAATGGGATGCTTCAGGCCTTGGGATGAGATCATTGTTCAATATGGGCTTGCTTTTGTCTTTGAAGACCCGTTATCTGAGCAGAGGCAGGCAGGTTCCACATACATGATCTGCTGGACATAACAGTGTACACGCTCTGTGTTCACCACCTGAGTTCTTTTGGTACTGGTTTTAGTTTCTGGAATCTGAAGCAGGACTAAAACATGATAACTACCTGTTTCCTTCTCCTTGGCTACCAGCCCAGGCTGGGTATTAGGTTCAGAATATTTTTTTCCATTGTGTTATGTTAGTCACCATACAGTACATCCTTAGTTTTTGATGCAGTGTTCCAAGGTTCATTGTTTACATATAATACCCAGTGCTCCATGCAATCTGTGCTCTCCTTAATACCCACCACCAGACTCACCCATCCCCCTAACCCCCTCCCCTCTAAAACCCTCAGTTTGTTTCTCAGAGTCCACAGTTTCTCATGGTTCACCTCCCCCTCTGATTTCCTCCCCTTCACTTTTCCTTTCCTTCTCCTAATGTCCTTCATGTTATTCCTTATGTTCCACAAGTAAGTGAAACCATATGATAATTGACTTTCTCTGCTTGACTTAGTTCACTCTGCATAATCTCCTCCAGTCCCATCCATGTTGATGCAAAAGTTGTGTATTCATCCTTTCTGATGGCTGTGTAATATTCCATTGTATATATGGACCACATCTTTATTCATTCATCTGTTGAAGGACATCACAGCTCTTTCCATAGTTTAGCTATTGTGGACATTGCTGCTATGAACATTGGAGTGTATGTGGCCCTTCTTTTTACTACATCTGTATCTTTCGGGTAAATACCCAGTAGTGCAATTGCAGGGTCATATATTTGAAGGGTTTTGTTTATTGTTTGTTTGTTTATTTTAAAATGCAGTAGGACTTTAAAACACAGTGATGGATTGCTTGAGAAAAAAATGAAGCTACATAAAACCAAGCTACATAATGAACTCTGTGTAGTGGACACACTGTAAACCTAAGCCCAGTGTGAATTATAAGGGTAGAAACTACAGACGCCCTCCGTAGAGGACCGGTGAAGCCCTGAGCTGAGAGTCACTGTCCTGAGGTCTCTTAGACTTTGTAATACCTTCCCATTCTTTCTCCAAACTGGGCCTCTCTCAGTCCACATTGTCCATTTTAATATCTCACTATGCTGAACAAATAAATATTTATTGAGTATTTGCTCTGTGACCAGCTGCCTCCTTTCTGCTGCATTGATCAATAATTTGATCCTCTTCTTTGATTATACATTTTCTACCTTCATGGGGCAGAGCCCAGTAGCTGCCATGCTAGAGATTTGCTGTTGTTTCTTCCCTTTTTGCTCTCATTGCTGCACCACTTAACAGTGCGGAAGTTCCAGGAGCTGCAGATCACTTCTGCATGTTTTTTAAGGAGGAAAGTTTTCTGGGAATTCTCTCTCTTTTGTGTGCCTAGAGTTGGAAGGTGTTATAGGCCTCATTGGCTTTCCAGTTATTTTTAAATAATAGACTTTATTATTTAGAGAAGTTTTAAGTATACAGAAAGATTGAGCAGAGATACGGAAGGTTCCCATACATCCTCCTGCCATGCTGCCACGCACAGTTTTCCCTATCATGAACACCTTGCATGAGTCATGTACACTTAGTTACATTTGATAAGCCAATATCCTCAAACCTTGCTATCATTGCTCATTACTTCCAGGAGTTATTTGTTGAGTTTTTGGAATTTTCTAGATAGATAATCATGTCATCTCTGTACAGGTTTATTTCTTCCTTTCCAGTCTGTATACTTTTCAAGCCTTTATCTTATTGCATTACCTAGGACTTTCAGTAACATATTGAGGAGTGGTAAGAAGGAACATCTTGCCTTGATCCTGATCTTAGGGGGAAAGACTTAAGTTTCCCAGCATTAAGTATGATGTTAGTTACCTGTAGATTGTTTTATAGATGTTTTTATTAAATTAATGAAGTTCCCTATCAGTATTATTTTGCTAGGACTGCTGTAACAAAGGAAAATGGACTGGGTGGCTCAAACAACAGAAATATATCCCTTCACATTTCTGGAGGCCAGAAGTCTGAGATCAAGGTGTCAACAGGACTGATTTCTTCTAAGATCTCTCTCTTTGGTTTGTAGATGTTTGTCTTCTCCCTGTGATCTCATGTGGTCTTCTTTCTGTCTGTGTCTGTGCCCTGTGGAAGGACATAAGTCATATTGGAATAGGATCTACTGTAATGACCTCATTTTGACTTAATTACCTCTATAATTAACCTGTCTCCAAATAAAGTCACATTCTGAGGCACTAGGAATTAGGAATTCAGTCAATGAATTTATCCCAATTCATTAGCCCAACTGAGCCCATAACACCATCTATTCCTAATTTGCTGAGAGTTTTTATCATGACCGGACATTGGATTTTGTTAAATGCTTTTTCTATGTGCATTAATATTATTGTATGATTTTTCTTCCTTTACTCTGATGAATTACATTAATTGATTTTTGAATGTTGAACCAGTACTGCATATCTGGAATAAATCCCATTTGATTATAGTGTATAATTCTTGGGTTCTATTTGATAATATTTTGTTGAGCATTTTGCATCTGTGTTCATGAGAGCTGTTTGTGTGTAGTTTTCCTTTCTTGTAATGTCTTTGATTTTGGCTTAGAGTAATGCTGACCTCATAGAACAAATTAGGAAGTGTTCCTCTGCCTCTGTTTTCTGGAACAGATTGTAGAGAATTGACATGATTTCTTCTTTAAATGTTGGGTAGAATTCACCAATAAAACCATCTGGGCATGGTGCTTTCCATTTTAAATGGTTACTAATTATTGATTCAGTTCCTTTAATTGATACAGGCCTATCCAGATTATCTATGTCTCCTGTATTTTGAGGAATTGGGCTTCTTCATCTATGTTATCAGATTTGTGGGCATAGAGTTGTTATAATATTACCTTATTACCTTTTATTATCATTGGGTCTGTAGTGATGGCTCCTCTTTCATTTTCAACGTTGGTAATTTATCTTCTCCCATTTTTTCTTGGTTAGCCTTGCTAGAATTTTATCATCCTTTTAAAGATTTTTTTTTAAATTTATTTGACAGACAGAGAAATCACTAGTAGGCAGAAGTAGGCAGAGAGGTAGGCAGATAGAGAGGGAGAAGCAGGCTCCCTGCTGAGCAGAGAGCCCAATGTGGGGCTCAATCCCAGGACCCTGGGATCATGACCTGAGCCGAAGGCAAAGGCTCAACCCATTGAGCCACCCAGGCACCCCAGAATTTTATCATTTTAATTGATCTTTATCACTTTAATTGATCTTATTATTTAATTGATCTTTTGGCTTCACTGATTTTTTTGTGTTGGATTTCCAGTTTTCTGTTTCATTGATTTTGGCACTTATTCTTATTACTACTGTCTTCCACTTACTGCAGATTTAATTTGTTCTTTTCTGGTTTCCTAAAGTGGAAGCTTAGATTATGGATTTTACATCTTTCTTCTTTTATAATATATGCATCAAATGCTGTAATTTTCCCTGTAAGCATTGCCTTTGCTGTATCCCACACATTTCTAAAAACTCTATTTTCATTTTCATTTAGTTCAAAATATTTTCAAAAACTATTTAGGCTTTTTCTTTAAGCCTTGTGTTATTTAGATGTGTGTTGTTCAAACTCCAAATATTTTGGGATTTCCCAATTACCTTTGAGGTATTGATTTCTAGTTTAATTCCATTGCCCAAGAGCATACTTTCTGTGATTTCTATTTTTTTCTGTTAAGATATGTCTTATAGCCTGGAATATGGTTTATCTTGTAAATGTTCCATGTGCATCTAAGAAGAATGTGTATTTGACTGTTGTTGGATGATGTATCCTGTGCACATCAATTAGATCGAGTTGATTCATGGTACTGTTCATTTCAACTGTGTACTTAATGATTATCTGCCTGTTGGATCTATAAATTACCAAAATACAGATATTCAAGTCTCTAAGCATAAAAGCAGATTTGCCTCTATTTCCTCACATTTTTATCAGTTTTTGCTCAACATAATTCAGTGTTCCATGGTTAGGTGCATGTATTTAAAAATTATTGTTCTCTTGAACAATTGAACTCTTTGTCATTATCTAATGTGTCTCTTTTCCCCCTGGCAATTTTCCTTGCTCTGAAGTTTACTCAGAAAGTCTGAAATTAATATAGCTAGTCATTTTGTTTTGATTCATGTTACCAAGTGGGGGGTGCTCCAGTCAGATGGGGGTCACCAGATTGGGGGTGATCCAGTTGGGTGGGGGCCAGTAGGGTAGTTGGTGAAAGAATTCACCCAAGGCAGAACAACAGAGTTTATTGAACATACCACAAAGAAGCAGCAGGCAGGACAGCAAAAGAAAAATCGTCTGTGACAAGGCAGTGGTGAGGGACCACAGTTAAAGGGCAGAGTGAGGAGGTATAGGAAAAGTATGGAATTTTCCCTTTTTTGGTAATCTTAGGAACTGTGCCTGGTTTTAGTTGGCAGTTAGGAATTGTGACTATTTCGAGGAGGGTCACTTAATAAGTCTGTTTGCATTGCCTCTTTGTATTGAGCTTGGTGGTTGCTCTGGGCCCTTTTACCTTACTCAGGTTTCTATTGCTCAAGCTTATTGCCTAAAAGTAGCCTCTACACCAAGATATATCTCTCTCCATCTCTCTACTTTTATAATCTGTGTATCGTTATATGTAGAGTGGATTTTCTGTGGACAGTGTGTAATTGGGCCTTGATTTTCTGACAGCCTCTGTTTTTTAATTGATATATTTAGGCCATTCACATTTAAAGCAATTGTTGACATAATTGGGCCATTATCTACCATATTTGTTTCTGTTATCTATTTGTTGTCCTTTTCCTTTGTGTGTATGTATTTCTTTTCTTTTGTTTTTCACTCTTATTTCTACCCTCTCTGGTTTTAATTGAGCATTTTCTGATTCCATTTCTCTCTTTCCTTGGTATAGCATTCATACTTCTATTAACAATTTTTAGTTGCTGCCCTAGAGTTTGCAGTATACATTTACAACTAATCTAAGTTCGAAATAATGTTATACCACTTCACAGATAGTGCATGTGCTTTATAAGAGATTATTCCCAATTCATCCCTCATTCCCCTTATTCAACTCAATTATCTAGAGACAATAATCACTCAATACATTATTGGTATTATTATTTTGAACAAACTGTTATCTGTTAGATCAATTAAAAATTTAAGAATATTTCGTTTTGCCTTCCTTTATTTCTTCTCTAATACCCTTTCTTTCCATTTGAAGATCCGTATTTCTGACCTATATAATTTTCTTTCTTTGTGAAAATTTTCTTTTAATATTTCTTGTAAGACAGGTCTATTGGTGACAAGTTCTCTATGTTTTTTTTTGTCTGA
Source organism: Lontra canadensis (assembly GCF_010015895.1). NCBI lineage: Eukaryota > Metazoa > Chordata > Mammalia > Carnivora > Mustelidae > Lontra > Lontra canadensis. Next base: position 33,346,748 of record NW_022630996.1, read on the forward strand.
CAAAGTCTTTATTTCTCTTTTATCTCTCAAGGAAAAATTTTTGGACCCAGAATTCTATGCTTTTTTTTCATTCAAAGTTTTTAAATATTTCACTCATTCTCTTCCTAATCGTATGACTTCTGAAGAAAAGTCTGATCTAATTCTTATCCTTGTTCCTTTTTTGGTAAGGTGTTTTCTCTCTACCTCTTGTTTCTTTCAAGCTTTTCTTTGTCTTTGATTTCCTGCAGTTTGCACATAATATGCCTAGGTGTAGATTTTTTGGTATCTGTACTGCTTCTTGTTCTCTGAGTTTCCTAGATCTGTGCTTTGGTGTCTTTAAGTAATTTTGTAGAAAGCTTAGCCATGTTTACATCAAATATTTCTTCTGTTACTTTCCCTGCTTCTTCTCCTTCTCGTATTCTCATCACATATGTGTTACAACTTTTGTAATTGGTCACAATTCTTGGATATTCTGTTAGTTTTTTTTTTTTAATTCTTTTTTTTTTAAAGCCACTGAACCATGCTGATTAAGTTAAGAGTTTTTGCTGAAGAGGTAGGCAGAAGACAAATTGTGAAAGATGTTGCATGCTTTGCTAAATAGAGCATTTCTGCATTTGTAAATGCAGAATAGAGCAATAAATGCTAAATAGAGCTTTCTGCATTTCTATACTTCACATATTGCCCTTCTGTGTATTTCCTTTAGATACAAGGTGTACTTCTAAAACTGCTATACTTCTAAAACTGCTATAGGCAATGGCAATGGCAGGAATTTTGAGATAGAGAGTGATGTGGTCTGATTTGCCTTTAAGAAAGATCAAACCAATAGTGTGGAGAATGAATTGGTGGTATCTGTAACTAGAAACAAGTCATTGCAATGGTCCAAATGAGAGATGAAGAGATTGATGTAGAAGAAGATAGCCGGAATGGGTTTGGGATACAAAATTCCTTTTTCTTTTCAGCTTGGGAATTTGTATTATCTTATGTTTAACTCACTGATTCTTTCCTCATCCCTGACCAATATACTAATGAGCCCAACAAAGACATTCTTTATTTCTTTTACAGTGTTTTTCATTTCTAGCATTTTCTTTTGATTATTTCTTAGTGTTTCCATATCTCTGCTTACCTTGCCCACCTGTTCTTGCCTGTTGTCTACTTTTTCTGTTAGAGCCATTAGCATATTAATCATGGTTATTTTTAGTTCCTGATCTGAGAAGCCCCAAATCTCCACATATCTGATTCTGACTCAAATGTTTTCTTTGTCTCTTCAGAGTGTGTTTTTGCCTTTTAACATTTCTTTAAATTTTTTGTTGACAGCTGGACATAATGTATTTGGTAACATGAATCAAGGTAAATAAGCCTTTAATGTGAGATTTTATGTTTATCTAGGTAGGAATTATCCTGAATTCAGGGTTTGTTGTAGCTGTGGTATCAGAGGCTGAAATTTGTGGTGTCAGAGGCTGGTATGCTTGTTTTTCTCTCTCCTGTTGTCTGTGTGTTTCCCTAGAGACTCCTTCAAAAATAGGGTGTGAGGCTTGTAGTTTTTTACCTGTGATTTCCTGTTATTATAGAGGAGCCCTGTTGATGTGATGGTAAAGTGTAAGGAGAAGGAAAGTGTCCTATAGTCCTATGATTAGATTTCTTTGTCTTTTTAATGAGCCTGTGCCCTTGTGCTGTGGCCTTCACATGTCCTTCTCATAGTTTCCCTTGAGCGCAGGCCACTGTTAAGGAGAATGGAATGCCCTGGGCTTAGTCCAAAATGATTACTTATACCCTCCCCCTGATTAAAGTAAGAGAGGATTTTTCTCTAATCTTCATCTTGAGAACATGGCAGTGCTCCTGGAGGTATAACTCATGAAAGTGTGCAAGACTCCCGTAAGGCTGGGCCCTCAGAGGTTTTCGCTCTTAGGGAACATCCTGTGTTTAGCAATGTCAGTTATCTTTTGAGCGTTCTCAGCAGGCTCTGGCATTGGCTTCTCCCAGTAGTTGCAATCCTCCATGTTTGTCTGTTTTTCCAGTTTTGAGGGTGACAGTTTGCCCAGTGGCCTCAGTTCTCTGACGGAACTAAGAAGAGGTGTTGATTTTCAGTTTGTTCACCCTTTTTCTTGTTGTGAGTGTGGGAGTGATAACTTCCAAGCTTTTTACGTGTCAGACAGGGAACCAGAATTCCCTCCGGACTTTTTAGTAGGAAAAAAACAAAACAAAACATTTGAATTGAAAAATAGCTGGCAATGTTGTTCCATTGCTGGAAATTCCTGTATTCAGTCATTCTTTTACTACAAATATCCTAGGATCTACTTTCTTTGGGGGTTAAACTTGGCTAAATGAACTTAGAACATTAATGTTTAAAAGTTTTATGGCACTGAGTATAGGTTGCCACAAAAGACCCTTCCAGGGACTCTAAAATCCCTGGCTCAGAGGATTACTCTTCATTTCATTAAGACTCAGTTGCCATTAACCTCCATCAACAAACTCTGTTGACTCTGTCTACAAAATACACATACAATCCCACCTCTTTTCCCACCTCTGCTGTCCTTATAATAATCTAATCCATTGTGTCACGTGGGTTGCTTAGCCAGTTAAGCATCTGATTCTTAGTTTCAGCTTAGGTTGTGATCTCAGGATGGTGAGGTTGAGCCCCACGTTGGGTTCCATGCTCAACGGGGAGTCTGCTTCTCTGCCTCTCTCTCTCTCTCTTCTCCCCACTCCATGCATGTGCTCTCTCTCTTTCTGTCTCTCAAATAAATAAATCTTTTTAAAAAATAATGTAATTCATTAAATATTTCTCTTATAATATTGTGGTAGTCTCTTAATTGGTTCTTCCTGCTTCCACCCTTGTTCCTCTTGTCAGTTCTCAACATAGAAGTCAGAATATTAGGAAACATGAGCAATCTTTCTATCTTTCTAAACTTTTTTCACATCTTGTCACCTCTCTGCTCAAAATCCTCCAGTGGCTCCCATCTCACTCTGTGTAAAATCCAGAGTCACGCCATGACCCCTAAGTCTCCATGATAATCTGCATCTTTATGTGCATCTCTTCCTTGATCATTCCAGCCGCAGGTACCTCCTTTGTATTAGTCTCCTAGAGCTGCCATAGCAAAATACCACAGGCTGACTAACTTAAACAATAGAAATTTATTTCCCAGAGTTCTGGAGGCTGGAAGTGTGAGATCAGGGTTGGTTTCTCTTTTTGGCCTCTCTCGGCTTGCAGACGCCTTCCTCCAGGCTGTGTCTTCATGTGGCCACCCTGCTATGCCCTTCCATCCCTCATGTCTCTGCTTCTTCTTACAAGGACACCAGTCGTATTGAATTAGAGCCCCTCCCTAAGGACCTCATTTTAACTTAGTTGCCTCTAAAGTCTTTTATCACCCAGTACAGTCACGTTTAAGATGCTGAGGTTTAGACCCTCAACAAATGAATTCTGGGGAGGACACAGTTCAGTCCACAACATCCTGCTGACTTTGAACATCCAAGGTGTACGCCAGCCTCTAGGCATTGTACTTGGTGTTTCCTCTCCTGAGATCCTGCTCCCCAGTTAGTCCTGTCACTTCTTCCCTCATTTCCTTTAGGCTCAGAGTGCCCTTTCTTTACCACCAGATATTAAGTAATGATTTCATCCTTTTGCTCCCTATCTCCACCTGCACCTTTGTTTTCCTCCAAATGTAATACTTGCTTATTATACTCCAAATTTATTTTTGTATTATTTCCTGTTTACCTGTGCTGATATATAAACTCCATGAGGGCAGACACTGTGTGTTGTGCCTCTGCTATGCCCCAGTGTCTAGAGCAGCAGCAGGCATACAGAAGGCCCTCAGCACATATCTCTTAAATGAGTGCCTAAATCAGTTGTGCTCTGGTGTTTTGCCTTCTGGCTGAGATTGCCAGGCACTCCAAGGTAGGAAGCCATGGAAATAGGTTCCCATCTGGAACATGCTATATCCTTCCTGGCTGTAGACTTTGTCCTTTGTCTATCCTGGAATGGAAACCAAATTAGCAGCTCTACCAGTGTGCCCCCAAATGGCCTTGGCCCAGATGTGCTGATGCTTATACTTGGATGAGTCACTGCTGACTTTTGTTTTTAAGTTGTATTCATGTGAGCAGAGTCCAGCTAGTATTAGCAACCTGCCTACCAAATCAGAAGGCATTTTGTATTAGCGTAATACAATTTAGGCGGTGATGTTCCCAAATGTCCCACTGTATATGATAAAAATAACTTTTTTCCTTAGGAACTGTGCAGTACACCTGGTAGACCCAGGAATGTTTGATATGTCAGGTAATTTTATTTTTACATTGACCTTAATTTTATCAACTTTTTCTCTGCATTGGTAAAACCCAACGTTCCAAGATTTAGTATAAAATCATAAATAATAGACAATATTTTTTTGTACTTTATAAAGCAATTAAAACACTATTAGTAACAGATATAACAACCCTGGCAACTAACTTCTCACTGGCTGATTTGTTAAATTTTATTCTGTGTAAGTGTCCTTAATCTGAGACCCCAGTGTATGTCATTCATACCTACTTGTACAGTCACAGTTACCAAGATCAAGGAGGCTAGCTTGGCTGACTTTTCAGTTTTTGAATGGTGATGCTCCTGTACCACAGGACATTTGCACTTGTTGTTCCTACTGACTCAGCCCCTCTTTTCCCTAGCCCTACCCCTTAACTTGGCTTTCATTGTTTAAGACTTCATCCTTAAGCCTCCTTTATTTTTTTTCATTATGTTTCCTTGTTTTTTCCTTTATAGCACTTACTCAGTTTAGAATTATATAATCATATATTTTATTGTTTGATCATTATTATTTTTGTCCTTTGTCCTCATTCCCTAGCACTGGACCATTTAAATTATTTGTTAAATGAATAATTAAAGACTTTATATATTGAATCCCTGACCAGTGTTATTTCCCTCTTTTCCCCTCTGAAGTCCTTCATGGTCATAGTGATATGTATCAGAGGATCAAAACTGAAAACAGATTTGGAAGAAATATGCCTTTCAGTGAGCCGGTGGGATTATCTAAATGGCCATAGTTTCTTAGGACTGTTGAGCTACATGGCATTGAGCCTCATGTAAAGTATTGGTTATAAAAGCCATGAGAATATGTGTATACTGCATGAGTAGACTTGAGTTCTGTATGAGAACATTACTAAGAAGATCAAAGTTTAGTTACTTACTTTGGCAGTGGGGTCAATTCTGCTGATAGCCTGGTGCTTGGGGCCTCTACTCTGTGTATGGTAGGAACAAATAAAAGGTAAAATGTATTGAGTAATGAATGTCTACCAGGGGCTGCTATGAATATTTTACATATATTACCTCATTGAATTCTTAGGACTCTAAAGGTTAGACACTTGTCCCATTTTGCAGATGAAGAGACTAAGGCTCAGAGCTGTTAAGTAACTTGTTCATTGTTATAAGTAGTAAAATGCAGACTTGGAATTTGAACCAGACCATTCTGGGGGTAACTTTTTAGTACTTTACATTTTATTCAGTGATATGCTAGTAAATAAGCTTTCAAAAAAAAAAAAAAACTGAACTGGTTTGTCAATTGCTGTGTTATAAATACTCTCACTGTGGCTAATTTCAACCTACCGATGGTTTATGGCTTATACATTTTTAATTAAGTTTTTTAAAGATTTTATTTATTTATTTGAAAGGGAGACAAAGAGAGAGAGAGAGAGAAAGCATAGAGGGAGAGTGAGAGGGAGAAGCAGGCTCCCTGCTGAGCAGAGAACCCGATGTAGGACTCGATTCCAGGACCCTGGGATTATGACTTGAGCCAAAGGCAGGCGCTTAACCAACTAAGCCACCCAGGTGGCCCCATTGTTTGTAATTTTTTAAAGTGAAACAGTTGCTGTTTTAGCACACCACACATTCAGTCCCTCCAGAGCTTTCCCTTTGACATCCATTATCCCATTTGCTTTTCTCACAATATGATGAGCTATATGGAACTCGTGGGGTAACCTCAGTGTCCTGATCCTTTCAGTGGGCGGATGGCATGTCCAGGTCCCATTGCCAATAAGCGATGGAGTTGAATGAGGGGCACTCTCTCTCTTACTGACATTCCTTCCTCTCCACATGCATGACCTCTCCATAATAAGCATCACCCATAGGGTGGGACATTTGTTACAAATCCGTGAACCTGCATTGACCCATCATAATCACTCAAAGTCCATAGGTTACATTACACTTCACTCTCAGCGTGGCACATTCTGTGGGTGTGGGCAAATGTATAGTGACCTGTATCTATCATTATGGTATTTTATAGAGTATTTTCACTGCCCTGAAAATTCCCTGTGCTCTGCCTGTTCATCCCTCATCACTCTGCCTAAGGTCTTTTTTACTGTCTCCAAAGTTTTCCTTTTCTAGAGGGTCATGTGATTGGAATTATATGGAATGCAGCCTTTTCAGATTGGGTTTCTTTCACTTAGTGATATGTATTTAAGTTTCTTCCATGTCCTTTCATAGCTTAATAGCTCATTTCTTTTTAGTGCCAAATAATATTCTGTCATCTGAATTGTACCAGTTTATTTATCTAATCACCTACTGAAGGACATCTTATTTGCTTCCAAGTTTTGGCAGTTATTAATAAAGCTGCATTAAACATCTACATGCGGCTTGATGTGTCCACCTTAGTTATCCACTCCTTCGGGTAAATACTAAGAAGTGCTATTACTGGATTAGTATGATAAGAGTATGTTAGTTTTGTTAGCAACCACCCAACAGTCTTCCAAAGCAACCATACCATTTTTGCATTCCTATCAGCAAAGAATGAGAGTTCCTGTTTCTCCACATCCTCATCAGCATTTGGTGTTGTCAGTTGCAGATTTGGGTGATAAAATGATTTTAAGGGAATTCGGTCCCATTTAAATGGAGTGTGAAATGACCCAAGCTTCTTGGATGATGATTTGTCGATATATTTTAAGTGGCAAAAATACTGAGATCTTTTGATGGAATACTTCCATTTCTAGAAATGTACTTAAAGGAAATAATTTTGTAAATAAACATAAAAAATAATGTTCCACAAGGATGTTAATCATTAGGCTTGGGTAATGTGCAGAGGAGAGCACTTTGGGGTAAAGGGAAGGGTTTGGACACAGGAATGTGAGTGAGGGGGCAGAGCTTGGCACCATGCAAATGCAAAGCCACCATGCCTCTTTTCCTTGACTGTCATAACTTACATTAAGATTTGCGTCTTTTTTTTTTTTTTAAGAAAATAGGAAAAAGTAAGGTCTTTTTTGGATATAACAACTGTGAGAAAACTGATCTCTCTAATATTTAAACACTTATACTCTTTATCATGTTGGCTGCTTGGGCACAAGTATAGCCAGCCTCTCTGTCGTGGCCAGGGTATGCCTCATGTGGCATAAGACGGGCCTGATTCATTCCAGAAGGCAGTCTGGGGCTGGTCAAAGTTGCTTCCTGGGAAAACCTCAAGCATCGTTTTGGCTTGCATTACTCTCTTTCCCTCTCCATATCTTCTGAGATTTATGTCAATTTTAAAGTAATTAGGAGAAATCTCATTAATCTTGCTATAAAGGAATACCTTTGAATGTCTTGTTTTCCCTTTCTCATGTTCTACCTGAAAACATAAAATTAATGGAGAGGCCAGTCATCAGGCAAGGAAAGTGGGGCTCACACTGAGGGCCTGCTTCCAGGTGGAACAGGGGACTTTTAATCAGAACTGCTCCCTAGAATGCGCAAAGAAGGAAGGCCTACTGGGGGGCATTTCACCTAGGAAACATGAGTGGGTTTCTCTTTCCATACTTCAATGTGGGATGCCAGCCCTGAAGCTCCCTTTGCAGGTTGTCCTTCTTCTGTCCCAACCACCCATGTAGGATTCCCTTGTAACAGGAGGGTAAGGAGCTGAGCCAGCACACCCGTGCAGTGTATGTGCAAAGAGACTTCTTTCGAGATGGAAGCTGGCTCCCTGTCATCTCATAATACATTTTTTCCTGCTGGTTCTCACTCACAGTATTTACAGGAAGCATTTATAGCAAATACTTGCAAAGTGTTTTCCATAAACACAACTAAGGACATTTTTCACACATTCCAACAGCTCTGTAAATGTTTGTTTTCACAATGCACAAAGAAGGTGAGTGTAGTTTCCCTAAGCAGGCCTTTGAAGTGTGGGCTTTGGCCCAGTGAGAATTTGCATCTGACTTGGTTCTTCTTGGAGGACAAGTCTCCCTGGGGCCCTTTGGGCACTTGCAGAAGACTCCGTCTCAAGAGGAGTTTTCCTCCACAGTTTGGATTCCTGTGCTCCAGCTGTGGAGAAGATTCTGGGTCCTGGCCATCCCCACCAGGAAGGAAAGGGTGAGGTTGGAGGTTGCTGGGGGCATCACAGAAGTCATTGCTGCTGATAAAGTCCACAGGGAAATAGAATGGGGAGTATGGATGGCAGGGCTTAGAAGGTGATTGTAACTCTGTGAAGATATATGAGGATGTACAGGAAAAAAAAATTGGGAAAATTCTCCTGTTAAAACCAGGCAAATTAATCCTTGCCATAAAGGACAGAGATGTCCACTGGATCCTTGGTGAGTACTGACAGGCCAGTTAGAGGCCAGAGTTCTATCCTGTGGTGTCCGTTGACTTGCATAGTAACTGTCTTCTTAGTAAGTCCTAGCTTATGTGTGACTTTGCTATACCCTGAGGGCTTGACAGGTGATTGAGATGTGGTTCTACCCACTAGGGAAAAGAAGACACATATACTTGCCACGGTTTGGGGCAGAAAGTGAGAACTGCTGTAAAAAAGAGAAAGATAAAGGACTGTGGGGTTTTAGAGGAAGGAGTTGTATGAGATTTTATGAAGAAAGTGACATTGAGTTGAGTCCGAAGGAGAAGGGAAATTTAGACAAATGCTGGAGGGAAAGGGGGGAGGGGTGGAGAGATATCAGGGAAAGCTGTCTGCATAGAAGGAAACCACACTGGGACCCACTCCTGTAGGAGGGCCGCCCCGCAGAAGAGATCTCTCCTTGAACAGAAGTAGCCAAGATTTGAGATGCTTATATAGAATGAGCTGCAACGAGATGAATTCCATTTAAAAAGCTAGATTTAATAGAAGAAAGATTTCCTTTTCACATGAATTCAAGTAAAACAACAGATGGCCTAATTCCGGAATTGTGTTTCAAAAAATAATTTTCCCATTGTAGCTAATTTAGTATGTGTGTCCTCGGAAAATCCGCATTTTCAAGCAGAAAAGGCCAATTAATTATTGTCCAGAAGAAGGTGATAGGACATAAATAGTTCTCCTTGCCTTTCCATCCCCTCAAGTCCAGTCTCCCCAACCAGAGTGAATTTATAAATCTGTGAGCTAAGTGAGAAAATGAGGTGTGATCTGACTCTCAGGGATTTGTTTTATCACTAGCTCTCCTGGAATGTGTTTGTTTCGTAAAGCGAGTTATGTCCATATATGTTTCAGACAATGCATGTGGAGCGTAATTTTGCTTTAAGACTGCAATAACTGTTAAGGCAGTAGTGACAATTTCTCAGTAAGAAATCAGGCTTGAGAAATGTCAAGCCTAATTTTTCATCCAGCAGTGACTGTCAGACAATGCCAGCATCTCAGTGTCTTCGCATGCCATTGAAGGAGATGGAAGGCATTTGTATTCAGTAATGTAATGTTGAGTGAGTCAAAATTCTGCCCCGTGATCTTGTGATTTATTGCTAATACTGCCCAACATGCAGAGGGACTCCTCTGCCTTCGCTCAGCATCCAGTTCCCAGTTGCAATTAATCTTTATTACATTCCATAGTTCACCTCTGGTCTGGAATGTTAAAAAGATGCCTCAGGAGAGAGTCTGGAATCCCATTTCTTCCCCTCCAAGGCTCACCCTCTCTGTGAAGTTGACTCTGCTTGCCCATTGTGTGCCATATGCAACTTTATCCCAGAAAGTAATACTTCCTTGTAAAAAATGCAGACAATCTAGAAGTAGATGATAGAGGGACATAGCAAATGAAAGCCTGTCCACCCTCTAAATCTTATTCCCTTGTGCCTTCCAAATAGATTATGAGCCCTGAAAAATGTTATATTGTTCATAGGTGTATTTTTAGCAGTTAACAAGTTCCTTAGCAATAACCAATACTTAAAGATATACTTGTTGAAAAAAGAGAAATAATTGTTGGATGAATGAATGAGTGAATGCATGAATGGATCAAACAAACAGTGGGGACTAGAATTCGTGTGCCAAATATGGAAAGCCTAGTGCCTTGCTTTTCAAAATGTGGCTCTTGGTCCTGCAGCATCAGCATCCCTTGGGAGCTGGTTAGAAATGCAGGATCTCAGACTGACCTCAGTCTGTTGGATCAGAATCTGTATTTTAATGAGATCTTCATGCGATCCAAGCAGTGCTTTAAAGTTTGAGCAGACCGGAGTCGTGCGTGTCTACAAAATAATATAAATGTGAGTTTTCACACATAAATGCCCAGAAGTGTATGTGATTTGCAGGTAAGCAGTGTGTAGGGAGCTGCTTGTTCCCCATTGGTAGATACTGAGGGCTTCATAAGGACTTCATACTTTACTCCCCTCATGGGCCCCATGTGGCTGGCCATACTTGGGTGCCCTACAGGACTGTTACTCTAGGCCACTCCTGAACCTATGGTGTCTCTGTCTGGTCAGTCCTAAGCCCCAGCTTGGAAATAGAAGCCACTGATGCTACCCAAGAAGCAGTTCAAACCAGAGCGTAGAAGCTGTGAGTCCTGCCCGTAGACTCAGGATGCCGGCGCATCACGCGTGATTGTTAGACAGCAGACACATGACTCAAGCTCCAAGGCATGGTTTCCCCATCTGGAGCAAGTGTTCCTGCTTGATGGCTTGTGGGGACCCAGTGAGTTAGACACTTGAGAGTTTGTTCTTGGTCCTCAGTCCATCTGTATTCACTCTTTATTCAATTGAGGTGCTACTCATGTCACACCAAATAAACCATTTCGAAGTGAATTATTCAGGGACGTTTAATACTTTCGCATGTTGTGAGCAAACACTACCTCTGTGTGGTTGCCAGACATTAATTAGCATCATCCCAAAAGGAAACCCCTTATCTATTAGGCAATCACTCCCCATTTCTCCCCCCACCCTCACCAGCCCCAGGCAATGACCAATCTGCATCCTGTATGGATTTTAACTCATTAATGACATTTTTCATTTGTCACAGAAAAAAAAAATCAGAACAATCAGATATAGTTCTCCTTTACCTACTCTTCTTGCTTTTCACGTCTTTAAAAACAGGAGGTTTGCTGTTGATGGAAAATGAGAGCATAGACGTGGCATAAGTTTAAATCAGTGGTTTGTAAATTGTAGTCCCTGACTAACAGCATCCATGGTATCTGGGAACTTGTTAGAAATGCACATTCTTGGGTCTACCCCCAGAAAAACGGAGTTACAACTCTGGGGCTGGGGCCCAGCAATCTATGGTTTTAAATAAGCTTCCAGATGATTCTAGCATACACTCAAGTTAGAGAACCACTGCTTTCAATAAGCAAGATGTTCCCTCTGCAAGCAAGCAGCAATGCCTGCAGGTGCCTGCCACTCATGCACCATCCCTGGCCCAGGAGCACGTGTCCTGGTCTGAGAGGAGGTCTTCTAGTTGGGTTTCTGTGATGCAGGCACCCGCAGGGGCATTGTTCTGGCTCTCTGCTGGCCTTTGGAAGAGTCCGCAGAGCTGATGTCTCAGCTTCCTTCGGTGATGCTGGGGTCCCTACGCGGGCATAAACTTATGTCATCCCTGCTTTTGCTGACTCTTTCCCTCCTGGTGCCACCCAGCTCCATACTGGGCGGGAGGACTCCCCCAGCTGAGTGTGGCTCTGAGTGCTTGGTGTGTCTCACACGTCCTGGGTCGGTTTCACTATATCAAAGTGCGGGCAGCGCTTCTTTTTGGTTGATAAATGTTCAATTGGAGATCTATTATGAACCTCCAGGCTTTAATTACTACACCATTACCATGTCAATTCCTTGCCATTTTATATTTATGGCTTTTATTATGCCTCTGTATGCGCAATTGCCTAATTTTATTCTGGAAGGATTTCACCTCATTAGCTGGTTTTTATACCATTCTTCTCATTTGTCCAGATTGTTATTTATCTCGGTTCCCGGTGTGTGCTTTCTACTTTGTTCTCTTCACTAATCTGACCTCTTATACATTCTTTTTCTCCTTTTCCTGGGATGCATTGTTCTTCTGCCCTTGGCAAGAGCTCTTGAAGTTTTTGCACACTCTGCCCTGGGGGTTCTGCATCCTAGTCACAGTCTTGACTCAGTCATTCCGCTGCAGCTGCTTGGTGTCATTGGCCTTGTCCAACGGCCTTGAGGCCTGCCCTTCAGCCCTGGACATACCATGGATTGCTTTATTATCAGATTTATTTCTTCCTCCCCCAACTTCTGTATATGCCATTGGGAGATGCATAGATGGAGGCTTTTTCTTTTTTTAAGAGTATGCTGCTAAAAATAATTTTAGAAATGTTCTTTGTAATGCTTTGTAACACACCTTCCCTCGGTCTCTCCAGTGTTTCAGAGGGATCTATGCTTTGGTATACTTGCCTGCATATTTTGTCCAATTCCACCTCAGACCTGCCGAATCCAGCTCTGAGGGAGCAGCCCCCCGGTCTGCGTCTGGCAAGCCTTCCTGCGATTCAGATGCCTACTCAAGTTTGAGAACCACTGTTCTAAAGAGAGGCTGAAAGAACCTTAGGAAATCCATCTAAGTCAGAAATAATATTAATTCCACCCAACTCCTTTTGCCAAAAAGCAAGATTAATAATCTCTGTAACAGTTTTGTTTTCTGTTGTGTTTTTTTTTTTTCTTCAACAGCTTTGCCCTAGAATTATAAGAATATTTCAGTAAAGCAAAGAATAATACCCTGGCACGAGCTCATGTAATTATTTATAGCAATAGCGGATCGATCATCTCCATCACTGAAGAAGTCTCAGGCACTGAGAGGTCTTTACCTCCACTTTTTTTTTTTTCATTCATCTGTACACCCCTCATGGGTAGGTGTTCCTGTCCCCATTTTTATAGGAGAAAACCGAGATTAAGGTTAAGGAATGTGCATCAAGTCACCACCTCTGTTAGAAGGTGATCCAGGAAAATCATTTCTGTATGGAGCCGCAGTGCTGTCTGCTCCTCTGTTACCATGGTGAGGACTCCCCTGATCAAAACTTTGCTACTGTTTCACCGTCCCCCTTCTCAGTAGGAACAGGTAGAGTGTGTCGCCATGGGAATCGGTAAGCAGGACTGCGTGCTCTTGTGTGAGGTCACCGAAGTTCCTCTGTGGGGTTTCTTTCCGTGGTGTGTGATCTCGGGCAAATTTGCCTCAGTTTGTCCATCTGTCAAGTGGGATGGTACAGTATTTCTGTCACGCAGTAGGACGTGTCCCTTAAATGAGACAATCCGTAAAAGTACTTGGAACGAGGCCTGGGAAGCTAGTGCCCTGGGTGAATGGCAGCTGTTGTTTGAGTTTCTGTGCCCTCTTGTCTGCACCTTTAAAGCTGTCTCCTTTAGGTTCCCTCCCTCTGGGGCCTCGCTTCCCTTAGCTGTAGAATGGCGATAGTGGATCAGGTGGCTGAGCAGCTGGGATTCTGATTGCTCTAGTTCGTTTTCCTGCTTGGCATAGTTTCTAGGATTGTAATGTTCCTTGTTCTCTGCACATTTGAAATCATCTTATTAGTTTTTGGCGTGTTTGTTTGATTTTATGGGCTTGCTCAAAATTCATGATCACAATTAAGCTCTTGCGCAAGTCCCTTGAGGCCACTCAGTGTACTTTCTAGTGCTTCTCCCTGGCTTTCTGGGACCAATCACCATTAGCACTTGGTCCCATTAGTACCAAGGGGGAACAGAGGAGAAATGTTCCCTCGTGGCCCCAAAGCTGCTGGGAGAGGACCCCAAGCTTGGCTTACACTTTGACCTCAGGAGAAGTCTTGGTCTTGGTGATGTGATCTAAGGGCTAACGCTTACTTTTGGGGTGTTTGGGATCCTGGTATAACACAAGTTATTTCTGTGTTGCAGAGGGAACCTCACGGAAGGTTTTGTTTGTTTGTTAGTTTATTTGGTTTACTATAGGAGAAGATTGGCGTTTCCTCTGGTGGGTCAGGAAACAGGTTTTAACAGACCTGTAAGGTTTACAGGACTCTGAGGACAAGTGTCCCGTGGTGGCCGTAATGGTTTCGTATTGGGACTTGTTGCCCACATCGGCGGACCGTGACTGGTTCTTCAGGCTCCTTGCTCATTCCTGCACTTGAACCAACATGTATTCCCGGGAAGACTCCCACTTGAACATGAGCACAGGGGCTTCCTGTCTGCAGTTTTGGTGTAGGCAAGTGAGGACCCTTCTTTATTTATGTGGTTCTCCTGCTGAAACAACGTGAGAGCCTCTGGCTTGCTTACCAGTGGCCCCCAGAGGGCCAGTGTCCCTGCAGTCATGATTTTGGTTTAGTTGCTGGTGAAAGCCTTGTGTGGATGTCGGCCTCGGGGTCACACAGGAATAAGAAGAGGGAGGGTGGTGAAGAGATCATAAACCCCAAGTAGGTCAAGTCTGGTTTAGGCATTTTGCCTTTGTTTTCTGATTCAATTTGCACCACGGTCCTAGGAAGTGAGCTCTCTGAAACTTCTGTGTAGCTCACAAAGAGGTGGGGTGCTTTGTGCACGTGAAACTAGTTTTGCCCAGGTGCTCTCAGTTCGATGCTTGTCCTAGCAGCTATGCTGAGCTATGCTTGGAAGTGGAGCAAGACGGACAGTTCCTTCTCTTGGAGAGAACACAGTAGAAGTTCACACAATGTCTTTGGTGGCCTGTGAAGAGACCTCTAGGCTTGATCTGACTCTGAGAGTCAAAGCAGCATGTGAAGGAAGGCTTCCTGGGTGAGAGGCAGTGGAAGAGGCTCTCAAGGCTCTCAGCCCAGGGCTGGCCACAGGGAAGACAGAATGGATTGGGCTTGCCCTGGAAGAGGAGAGCTCAACAGAATGCGGAGGAACACATGTCAGGGACAAGCAGATGAAGAAGTCAGCCATGTGATGCTGAGGGTGGCCCCAGGAGTCAGAGAAGGGTTGAGTGCCAACGTGTAGCTGGCCTTGTAGTTGGCCTATCAACATCCAAGCCAAATAGGTTGGTCATCTGAACCGGTGGAGAAGAAGAAATGCAGAGCACTCAGAGGGGTACTCAGAATTTAGGGAGGGACACCCTGTGGGCTACCCCATGCAGCATTGGGTCACTCACCTTAAGCAATTGTTACTGATCTTCACGGGATGAATGAGATAAGAGAGAACCTTGTACTTTTGTCTAGGAGGAACTGGGATTTATAGACCCACTTCAATGAGATAGAAGAAATTGATCAAAGTTCCTTAGCTTCTTTAGTCATGAAATCCATTGAATTTTATGACAATATGGTATGGGAAGGACATCTTCACAGGAAGAGATTTGGAAATTGAGGACATAACAATGAAATTCCATGAATGACCTAGGCTAGGTCAATGTGTGATACAAGTAAGTCTACTCTTCCTCTTGTGCCCACATTTTAAAGAGAATAATAGTAATGCCTGACTTATCAAGCATTTGGACTTTGTTGGGGATCAGTTAATAGAAGTTATATAAATATACCCTGCAAATCAGAGAGTATTTAAAACAGATTTTGTACTTAATATGGCACCAGTATCCAGTGTTTTATTTCATAAGACATGCAGCTGGTTATAACTTCTTCTGGGGTATGGCATATTCTAAGATGAGTGATAATAGCAGGTTTTTGTGCTTCATCCATCAATGGTTTCTGTTCAAGTATGTTTGTTCTTAAAACTAAAGAGTGAGGAAAAAATGAAGATGGGAAAATATGCCTTGATATTTTCACATGGAACTTTTCAAAATGCCACCCGTGAACATGGTTAATACCAGAATGTTGAAATTGACTACAGATAGATCAGCGTGTTAATTTTAAAGCAAAAAAGCTACCATCTCGTTTAAGAATTCTCTCTCACTCTAGTAATACCTTATTAGTAAGGTTCATAATCATAGTCTCTTTTGCAGGAATGTAGACCTTAAAATCCACACAGGTAACTTTAAAGACTTGTGTCCGCCTTGTTTAAAGACACCGCTCAAGAAGGAGGGTTTGTTTTTCTTTAGGAGGGTAAATATGGTAAGATGGATGGTACGTTAAAGAGTAAAGAGAAGGGCTTCTCAGAGCTGATTTCCATATTGATTGCTTAAATTACTCCTTAATTTAGTGCCTGCTAATAAACAGTGCCTTGGAAATGTTTCCGGAACGTTTATTGGCTGCAGTAATTCTATCTACGGTGTATGCAGATCACATCCTCATTAAATATTGATGTGCTCATGAAATGTTAATAGAGTGTTAATGTGAAATGCAGGGGAATGTCCTCAGTGGGAGCTGGTTGCTGGCTGAAAGCTACCTGTCTTCTGTCTTCTCTTTATGTTCAGTCTTCTTCTTGCTCCATTGTTTCCATTCATTCCCCCGCCATCAGGAGATTTGGATTTGCGCCTTGATATATGGGGTAGCTGTTCCAGATACAACATTTTTAAAAGGGAAAGATTCCCTGATTGATGGGAATGGAGTTGTTCTCCCCTCCTGCTTTCTTGAACTGGAATTCCTGGTTAGAACTAGGAAGAATTCCCCTAGAAGGAAGAGGGTGATTCAGGCTCAACCTCATGAGTCTTCGTGCTCAGGCAGCTTGCCCGGAAGAGACAGTGAAGAGGAAACAAGCCTTTCAAAGCCTCTCACACTGGTCCTTCCTTGCTCGGCTGGAGAAGGGATTTAGTTGGAGTTTACATTCAGCTTTCTCAGAGAAAAAACAATCCACTCATAACATGCGTTCCATAAAAAGACCGCAAGGAGAATTTTTTTTATTGTAAATCCCAAGGACAATAAGGTTATGTTCCTGGTGATATTCAAGACATAATTATTTATGTGAGCATATGTTCCACATGGTTGAAAAGTCTTACAAAATGGGATGGTTCATCAACTTCTTGGACCATGATGAGGGGGTAAAGGGGTAATGGGGACGGCTGTGAAAACTGCTCATGGCGGAAGTGGAAGAGGAGATTGAATGAGCAAACCGTGCTCGGTGTTAATGCAGTGCTGGCAGAAATAGCCTCAAACAGTTAATGTGTTCCTGGGGTACTGTGAGTGCATATAGTAACATATGTATAGACGTGTGTTACACTGTTTGTGCGGAAAATGGTTGGAGCACATTTTTGTTAGGATCCTCCTCCTTTGGTTTTAAACAATGCAGATGATACTCAGCTCCCTCACACCACCATGCTGTTGGGAACCCTGTCCATATCAATAAGATAGCACTTCTGTGTAGTTTTCTTTCTTCCCTCTTTTCTTCTCTCCTTCCAAGTATTCTTTCTTTTCTCTCACTTTTCTAAAAGCCTTCCCCTCCTTGTCCTCATCATTCCTTGTCTGCCTCTATGTCTTACCTTTCTGTGACCACACACTAGATGCCCCAGGCAGGCCCTCTCTGAGCCGCCCTCATCTCTGCCAGGGATGCTGCCCAGGCTCTCCTTTCTTTCTTCCTCCCTGTTCTCTGTTCTCTGTACTCATAGATCTTTTCAAAACAAATCAGGCTGTGTCATTCATGTTACTTGCCTGCCTAAACCTCATGGTTAGCGTCTCAAGGTCTTAGAATGATAACCCACGCAGTCCTGGGGCAGGGGCTCTGGCTCACCTCTGCTCTCCCCTTCAGGCTCTTGGAGCCCCAAGTGCTGCCCTGCACCACCCCAGGCTCCTTTGCGTTATAGACTGGGCAGTGTGCTGGCCTGTCCCTCACACGTCCTACTCAGCTCAGGGGCACTGTCCTTGATCCCTATACCTGGAACCTTCTTCCTCCTGGACCTTGACATGGCACTCTCTTTTGCATCCTCGATTTCCAGCAGTCACTTGGTTATCAAAACTCTCCTCCCCAGGCCTTCCCCCTTGCCCTTTAGCACCTCAGTGAGTTAAATTTCTTTTTCACAGGACTTGTGATAAACTGTAATTTTCTATGGTTTCATCTGTCTTCCTCAGTGGAAGCTGGTTTTTCCTTTTGTCGCCATCTGATTTTGAAGTTCAGTGTCTTTAAAACAGAGTTTTATTGTTTTACTTTTGTTTAATCCACGTGTACAATGGCTCCCTTAATTGTGGTGGGAAAATCTCAAACTATCTTAAGGGTAGAGGAGAAGTTACCGGACCAGCCGAACAGTTTTCGGGGGAAGGGTTGAGCAAGTAAGAGCTTTGCTCTAGGAACAAGTGGGACCAGCCACTCCAGCCACTTGGAGCGCTGCCAAGGCTCCCGCTGCCTCTCCTCTCTGCTTTCCTTTGCACGTGGGCTTGCTTTTCTTTCTTTCTTTCTTTCTTTCTTTTTTTTAATTGCAAGCTCGCATTCGGATAGCTCCTGCACTCGTAGCTCTTGGGTACTGTCTGCACAGTTGGGCCATTTTATTTTCCCTTTTTGTAGGATAAGTCTCAGGGAGGAACTCTGATTGGTTCTCTTTGTGTCACGTGTCCCTTAGGCATGCTCCAGTTAGTTAACATGGAGGATTGGGGCCCCTGGGTGGCTCAGTCACTTAAGTGTCTGACTCTTGATTTTGGCTCAGATCATGATCTCGGGGTGGTGATAGTGAGCCCTGTGTTGGACTCTGAGCTGGGCGTGGAGACTGCTTAAGATCCTTCCTCCCTCTGCCCCTCACACCCCCACTCACTCGCTCTGTCTTTCTCTGTCTCTCTCTCTTTCAGACAAACAAAAATTTCAAACTAATGCCAGGGGTGAGATCTTGTAAGAACACAGAAACTCTGTGGGAGATGTGTGACAAAAAAATGTGGGAGTTGAGGGCGCAGAAGAGCTGCTACCCCCCAGGAAAGGGAAGTTGTGACTGGGGGAAAGAGAGCAGTCTTACCACTTCAGTAAATGGTCTTTATTGTCCTGTTTTGAAAAACTCTCCATCCATAGGCACTTCTGTGTAAGTGTAAACCAACAAGCAAAATAACCCTCTTAGAGGATGGAAAGTTTTAGGATATTTGGAAAACGTGAGAGTTTTAGGCGCTGTATACTGAGAATATAAGTGGAGTACAATTTTGTTTTGGCCCCAAGCCTTAGTCTGGTAATCTGAAGTGGCTCTGTTTCTCTGTTACCACAGAGTCAACATTTTTGACATGTTCCACAAACTGATTTCCCTTTCCGACCTGTTTGTTCTTTCCTCTTGCAGATTGTGCTTGAGAATAGTAGCCGGGAAGACAAGCATGAGTGTCCGTTTGGCCGCAGTAGTATAGAGCTGACCAAGATGCTGTGTGAGATCCTGAAAGTGGGCGAGCTGCGTAAGTAACACCTGGTTCCCGCATGGGCCTGATGCTTGGCAGGCACCCCACTTCCGGGGCTGTGCCTGGACCTACACGAAGAATTCCCGAGGGGCTGGCGAGCTATGCCTGGGCATCCCCGTGGACCCAGCATTCTTTGGTTCAGGTTTCCATGTGTGTATTTCTGCATATTTGTTCTGGGAATAACCGTTCTTTAAATCTACAAGAATGGGGAAATTGGCAGGTAATATGACTAAATTTCCGATATTATAAACGTGAGAATATGTTAAAAACAGCCCTGTGCTTAGTAATCTGTTAAGGAAAGAGATCTATGGCTGCTTTTAAAAAAATCCAATTTTTTAACCTATCAGAGGATCATTTTCTCTTCTTTCTTTTGAAACCATTTTTCTCTACGAAGAGAAATTGAATACCTTAATAAGATCCTCTTGCTCCCAGGATCTCACTTGCTTAGAATGCTTTCTCTAAGCAAGAAGGCATTATAGAAGAAAATGGGTAGTTGATCATGAGAAATGTGGTCAAAAATAAGCTTATTGCTCTGTTTCTTACTTTTATTATAAAATTTAGGAGGGGACCCCCAGAAAAAAAGAGGGCATAATGATATTCCTGCCTTTTGTTCATTGGTAGAATTTGGGTTGAACCTGTTAGGATGCATCGGATTTAACCTGGCCTGCAGTCACTGTCAGCACCAAACCTCCTTAAAGTGGCTGACTTCCCTCCCCTCCAACATCTCCACAGCTGACGCATGTACACATCTTCCCTTGTAGGCTTAATCACTTGGGCGCCAGAGAAGGACATTGGGTGAGAGATGTTGGGTGTATGGTAATGTGGTGAAGGCATAGATATTCAGTTACCTGCTTGAGAGCTTAAAATAATGGTCTGAAATGATAAATGGAAAGGAATCCGATGATTGTTGGAAAGGGGGTCGTGCTTCACCTACATTGTAAGAACTGACTCCAGGTACTGCTCAGGTAAACAAGGAAATGGAGAACGCTGTGAGGAAATGCTAAGAATTTGAGTCTGTTTGTCCAAGCACAGCCAACTGTTACCCTCCTCCAGGGCAGGTGAATGGGGAGAAGAAGATAAGCCAACATGGAACTGCCATGGAAGTTCATTCCTTGGGAGCCCAAATTAGGGCATCTCGGCATGGAAAGAGTAGCAGCCTGATCTGAGAGAGGTCTGTGTCAGTCCGCTCTGGTTCACGGATCACCGAGGTTAACATCTCCATTTACCTGGATCCTTGACCCCGCCCCCCTCCTGCTCTGCATCAGACTAACTTGTTGAGATTTATGCCTGCCTCCGAGCTTACTGTTTATTCGGTTGAAGGATTAAAGTCCTGAATCAGGCAGATCCTACAGAATTCCTCAGTCTGATGACTGTGACTGTTTCGTGTTTGGGTTGATTTTATGGGGGGGGGCGCTACAGGAAGTCACTTGCTGAGAAGCGTTACAAGAGCACCTAAGGTTTTCAGAAGCTGGACTGCAGTCATGCTCTACCTGGCAAGGTCCTGACAGGACCTTGTCCTGTCTTTGCTTTGTTTTGTTTTTTTCCCCATGTTGCCCCCCTCCCTGTGGCCTGCTTTGGGCTATCAGTTTTCATCTTGATGGCAGCAGGAGGTGGATTCTTTCATGCTTTACCATTATACCCAGCCTCTGCTCTTTTCCTTTGCCCAGCCGACATGTATCTAGGATGCTACAGGTTAACACAGAACAGAGATGGAGGAGCCGAGGGAGGATGCTGGGACTAAAGGGCAGCTGGGTTCTGTCTCTGCCACGTAGGACCTTCGTGTCCTTGGGTAATGTACTCACAGACTTCGCTGTGCTCCTACACCTCCACATTTCCCCCAGAGGTAGACTGGTAGTATTTGAGGACCTGTGTTCATTTTGGCTTGTCACAGATAAGGACCCAGGGAACAGATCATATTCAGCCTAGGGAGACTAACTCAGAAAAGAGGGCCAAGTTCTAGGCTGTGTGTGGGCAGGACAAATGTGGATCTGATTCAGACTCTCATCCATGTCAGGGGACCCTATTTGGTGGACAGGGGGATGGGGAAGCTGTGGTGACAGGAGTCTGAGCAGACAGTGCTGCTCAGGTGAGTGGCAGCTCTGTGCTTCGCAGGAGGGAGGGTGGGTGCAGAATAGGGAATGACCCCTGGCAGGTACAGAGCCACCCTTCCAGACTGTTGAGAACCTGGTATGAAACCAGGAACAGGACAGAACCTCATTCCTAGGGGCTGAGATGAGGAGTGGGAATACTTTGGGGATCTCTGGGGGTATCCCATATGCCGTGCTTGCACCGTAGATTATTCCATATCTCACCTTCTGCTGCAGAGAAGGTTCCAGCCTTCTGCTACAGATCATTTAGTACCTGGTCAGGCCCATCTCGGCAGTGAGGTTGGCCTTGGTCACCTAGGGCCTGGCATACTCATGGCAAGCTCCCTTTGTCCAAGATGACAGATGTATGCATTCATCTGTTTAATAAAAATCTATTGATCACTTACAGTGTGCCAGAGGTTATGATGGGCATCGCAGATACAAAGGTCAATCAGATACGGTCCCTGTCCCCAATAAACTTGCACTTGAGAAAGTGTAAGAATGATTTGGGACTAATATCTTCTACTATTAGTTATAAGTGATGGCATATTTATTTTAAATGCCCATTATCTATTCTAAGGCATAATTTTTCCAGTGTTTTGATAGTTTGAGTTTTCAGGTTGGCCTATTGCTTGCACTGCAAAGGTCATTCTGGACATTTTGCAAGGATTACAGAGGACTCCACGTTTCTAGAGTCTACATGCCCAAATGAGTTGTTCTCTGCTCATAAAATATTAAAGGATTGCCACATTCTGATTGAGTGCTAGACATCGAATGATAAAACACCTTGTGGTAAGAGGAAAATTGCTTTTTAATGGATTGCCTTTTGCCCACTGCCATATTAAATAAGTTACTAATATGGAAAACAAATCTGAGTACACCCTGATGTTGAGGGAAGTATCTGTTTTTCTTCTGAGGAAAATTGGTTTCACATACAAATCCATCTTCCTTTGGTTTAACTGTGCCTGTTTTTCTGCTTCTAAGTTCATGGTTCTTCTCAGATTCATGTCAATAATTGACCCCTGAGATCACGGTTGTGCTAGATCTATAAGCAAGTGTGGAGATCAAAGAAATACCAATTAAAAATCTAACTGAGAAAAAGGACATATACAAACGTAGAAAGATTCAATTTTCTACAAATGCTTTGTCTTTTGCTTTAACTTATAGTCTTTTGAGGAAACCCACTTCTGGAAATACCGGTTATCTTTTGGTGTCCAAAGCAAGCATATTAACATTCAATTAAATTACTGATACCAAATATTTATGCACAGTGTTTTTAAGACTACTTCTTAAAAAGAACTCAATTTCTGCTTCCCAATTATTAACACTGCAAGAGGTGAATGTTTCATAGTGTGGCATAAAAAATAGCATCTGATAATTTATATGCTTAGAGCGCTTTATCAAGGTTACTTAATTGAAACCTGTTACACCCCTGGGAGTTAATCAAGATCAATAACATCTATGTTTATTAATGAAGAGAAGACTTACACTTACTGGATGTTGTCTGGGGTCACTGAGCTCCAATCAGTGTTCAGGAAGCCTAAAGAATAGTGTAGAAAGAAGCAGAAAAGCGGAGTGGTTGCATGTTGGCACCGGAATGACCCATCTTTGAATCACAGATCAACTACCTAATTGGATGCCTTGGGCATGTTTCGGGTCTGTTCTGAGCTTCTGGTTCCTTATCTCTAAAATAAAGATAATCCCTGCTGCACATAGTTGTCGGGAGGATTCAGTGAGATAATGGGCACTGCTTCTGTTGCAGGATAGAAGGTTTCTTTGCAAGTGATAGCATTTTGCTTTCCACAAGTGGACCGCGGCTTCAGTGATGGTAGGAGAATGTTCTGACTTAAGTAACAGCTGGAACCAGGATCTGGAACAATGACGCTCATCTTTTCACTCTTTCCATTCTGACTAAAATTATTCCTTGTAATCTGCTTCATCCATGAGGCACTTTTGAGAGCAAGGTGCTTGTTTTCCCTCAGTTTCAATTTTAAAGATCACAAAGAAGAATCCTTATGGACCTGGGTGTGGTCACAGATCCCCATGGCGTGGGTAGTGCAATTGGAAACCCCAGTTAGAAGAACAGAATTGAAGCAGAGGGAAGAGCGAGACTTCAGAAGAAGAGGTTTATTTGGGGGTGTGTGTGGTGGGTCAGGGTGTCGGGAGGTGGGAGGTGGTGCACTGACAGAAGAAGGGAGGCATATCACAGACAAATGCAAAGATACTCACTATAGTGTGAAGTCCTTAGGCCGATCCCTGGCTCTTAACTAGGGCTAAAAAATGGTGACTATTGTTTGTGTTATTACAGCCCTGTCCCTAAATCCATAGTAAGTTGTTGAAGGATAAAAGGAAAACTTGATTTCTGACACGATAAGTTAATTACTTATCTTTTGGTTTTGTAGCCCCTCAGGCAGTTATCTTCCAATATCAAGTGGAGCTAGGATATTTCTTTTTGTCTCCCGTTCATTCAGTATCTACAGGGCTGTTCTCTATGAGTCAGGATCTAATCTCTGGTGATGTGGACTTAGAAAACACACTCTGTCCTCAAGCAGCCTACATGCTGACTGGAGAGTCCTTCACATAAACAAATAATGAGAAAATGCATTGTCATTTGGAACATTATGTTTAAGTTACATTGGCGTCACTAGAAGGCAGTGGTTGGTTCTTTCTGCTCATGGGAAGTTGGACAGACTAAAGAAAGGAGAGTCTTGGGAGGTGTGACACAGAAATGGAGATACTCAAGAGATGGAAAGAATAACCAGGTAAGCACAGATATGTGTATGGTGGGTAGCCGCTGTTAAAAATTCCAGGCAGTGAGGTGTAAATGAAAAGACTTGGAGGTTCAGAGAATTCTGGTTCCATGTGGCTAAAGCAGATGGCTCAAGGGAGCAAAGAAATGGAAGAGATGCTGACAGAAAAAGCAAGAGTTAAATCATAAAGATTCGCCACGTGGAGGAGTTTGGACTTTACAGGCAATGGGAATCAATAGGAAGATTTTTAATAAGAAATGCCCTAGTCCTGGGCATAAAATTCTAGAATTAGATTATGTCTTCTGGTTATGACAAGAACATGTGAGTGTGATAATGTATGGGGCAAGGACCAGGGACAAGCTGACCTCACTCTAGTCCCAGCCCAGCCAGGACAATAGTTAGGAAGCTTTCAGCTGCAAGTAATAGAAATCCCAACTCAAAATGGCTGATATAGGAAGAAGCTTTATTGAATATCATAACTGCAGAGTTGAGTAAGTCCTAGAGTTGATTAATTTAACTGTTCAGGAATATCATCAAGGACCCAAGTTCTTTCTACCTTTTGGTTCTGCCATCCTTGATGTACAAAATTTGTCCTCAGGCAGATAGCAGTATGGCGGCCATCATCACATGGTCCAGAGGAACAAGAAGCTGTATATTCTAGTGATTCTCTTTTAGATGTCTAGAAAAGTTTCCAAAAGTCCTTCAGCAAACTTTATCTAATGTCTCATTGGCAAACACCATGGCTTGTGCCTATGCCTAACTGAGTCTTGGTAAGGGGAATAGGACCAACATTAGCTATTCCTTAGACTGAGCATGAAATCAAATTCCTTTTTTTTTTTTTTTAAGACGTTCTTTGTTTATTCGAGAGAGAGTAAGCAAGCGAGAGAACATGAGCAGGGGGAGGAACAGAGTGAGAGGGAGAAGCAGACTCCCCCTGAGAAGGGAGCCCAATGTAGGGCTCCAACCTGGGACCCCAAGATCATGACCTGAGTTGAAGGCACAGCCTTCACCAATTGAGCCACCCAGGTGCCCCGAACCAGCCTTCCTTGAATATATGACCACAGGATGATAGGTAGCTAAAGAAAATTGAGGTTCTGTTCATATGGGGAAAACAGCTACTTGCAGCCCTTAATTCTTTCCCTATACTTGGAAAACTCTCTTCTGCATTTCCCTACTGCAGCAGAAAACTATAGCAAATTGAAGCCCGATTACAGCCCTCTGTCATTTTGCCTTTACTGGGAATTGGGGACTGCATTAGTATTTTTTATTAATGTAGCAATATCAGATGTTGCAGAAAAATGGTAATTGAGTTTTGATTATAATGTATTTCATTTCTCATCACTAAGATGCTAGGGCTCCACTACCTTGCTTTCCTTTTAGCCGATGTCTATTTTTCACTTCTTCAATTATGCTTCTGTATGTGGGTTATTCTCAAGTGTATTTTGAAGGGCAGAATGGACATACATTTGTGATTAAAGTTTTCATGTTTCCCTGAAACAATTTTGCCATCTTCACCTATTTGACCATATATAATTAGATTAAAATTTAAGAGCTACTTCCTTGTTTTGAAAAAACAAGAATAAAATCTACATCACACGCTATGAAAATACTCAGCATTTCTTTACTTTGTCTTTCAGTGGCGATATTTATTATAACACACCAGTGGTGCTGAGTGAAGCACCTTGTATAATTCATCACCCAGACACCTCTGCTTTAGCAAGTAAAAATAACACAGATGAGCAATCTGAAAGAACTCTTTGGAGTAGAGCAGCAATTAGAATAGACACTTAACTCTGGGACATTGGTGTTTTCATACTTAGAGAAGTACCATCCATCACTTTCACTCTTAGAACATTCTGGCTACAGAAAACTCAAGAAAAGTAGATTGAACAATTAAGCCTCTTTAGGGCCCTCCCCACCCCCCCCTTTAATAACAGCTTATACCCATGCTCCATGGAGAGTTGGAGCCTGTCAGATCTCGTCTCAGCCTTGAATCTTCGTTTTTGATGTCTATTTTCATATTATACTTCAACGTTAAATTTAACATAAAAACAAACCTAATTAATTAATTATTTAATAATTAATTAATTTTAAAAATGTTCGTGGTCTGAGCCTATATTGAGAAAGTTGTATCCACTTTGGGCCCAAATTAAAAATGTCAAAGGAGAGAGTATAAAAGTCCATTGAGCGTAGTATTTATGATAATTATAGAACTGTTATCAGGATTCGTAATGGTGTCACAAGGCAGGAGGACCTAATGTACAGTTCTTGCGTTCAGAATCAGAAGCACTTGATAACTGGCACAGCTGATACAAGTAAGGGCTTTTGTCAAGACAGTTCGCCATTCCTTAGTCTCCCATTGGTAACCTGGGGATATCGTCATCATCCTCCCCATCACCACCACCATCATCATGAGCATTCTCATCTCAGAATTAGATGAAGAAATACGGGTTAAAGTGTTTTGTTAACTGTAAAATGCCCTATTTGTGAAGGAGATAACAACCAAAATTCGCACAGATTTAGAGACCCTGAGATCTATCTATTCCTGTAGCAAAGTCAGCTCCGTGACTTAAGAATTTGAAGTTCTGCGGTGATTGGCTGGTGTTTCAGGAGATAGTACTTGTTGATCCTTCCAAAATCACGAGGTAATACTTATCTCCATAGAAAGTGATTGCTGAGAGAAATTAAACTTAGCTGTTTAAAAGAATATCTCAAGTACATCTCCTTTACAAGTGGATGGAAACAATTCATATTTATCACAGGCAGTTTTTAGCACTTGCTCTTTGTTACCTTGTTTCTGAGAAGACATGTAGCTGGGAGCAACCAGCATCCATTTCTTTTGTCTTTGAGGTTCCAGATTGACAGATGAGCCTGTCTCTGATATTCTAGATTGAGAGGTGAGCCTGGTAGGTTTGCCGAATCTCATGAAGAGACAGACACAGACCTGTTGAAAAAAACACAGATGCCCACTTGTCTTCCCTCTCACCATGTAGAATTACTTTTCCACCAGCTTCATCTCAAACATCACATGACCATTCTGATTCCTCCTCTGAGTTCCTGCTGAGGAGGACATCCTTCTCAGAATTCCTGTAGCACTTTATCTCTGCCTCTTTTATTATACTTCCTCCTGTTGTAGAATACTTGTTTTTTCTTTAATTCCTGGCCCTGTTTCCCTCGAAGTTGAGGTGGTTTATTGTAAAGTATAGAGATAATTTTAAAATAAATAAGTGGTGAAAACAAAGACAAATAAAAATTATAACTGAAATGGATTATGAAGGTTTGCAAAGTGCATTTTATTTATTTATCTATTTGATAGACAGAGATCACAAGTAGGCAGAGAGGCAGGCAGAGAGAGGGGGGGCGGAAAGCAGATTCCCTGCTGAGCAGAGAGCTGGATGCGGGGCTCGATCCCAGGACTCTGGGATCATGACCTAGGCCGAAGGCAGAGGCTTTAACCCACTGAGCCACCCAGGTGCCCCTAAAGTGCATGTTTTAAAGGCCTTCATATTTACTAGTGGTAGACTTGAATTTGGCTCAAAGATTTGTCCCAGGGAAGCAAGAGGGGCTCAGTAATGGAAGACAGATGAGTGCACATCTCACATGAGGAAGCTCAATGTGTAAATCCAAATGCTAGTTTCAGTTCAGGCTAAAATAGTATTTGATAGCACTTAATATTTGTTAACGATGATGGAATAGACATGTTCTTAACATTATTTTTGTAAAGCTTCTGTAAGGCAGCCAACACTATATTTAAAATGGTGATAGCGAAACTGTTTTCCCATTAAATGCTGGAACTAAAAGTCGGGTGCTGTCGAGTGCTAATATTCACCAATATTCTTTCTCCTTGATCTGGAAGAGAGCAACAAATAGAGGTATAGTGCACTGATAGAAACAAAATATTTTAGATTATAAACAATAAAACTATCTCTCTAGAAATTCCTGAAGGAGCGAAAGAAAAGCTGTTAGAATTCATATAGTTCAGAAGAGTAGCTACATAGTGGGTAACAGAAAATTGTTTGCCATTCTGCATGTCAGCAATATTTAGTTAATTATAAAATGGAAGAAAAGATTCTTTTTAGTGTCCAGATAAATGTACAGTTTCAGATGAATCCTAATGGAAAACATCTCAGATTTCGACGTGAAGAAATCTGCAAGGCTTCACAAAGATACACAAGTTTTAGATTAAGAGTGAATGTTGTATTCCTGGAAGGAAAACATTAATATTGGAATAAAGACGTAAGTTCCTCCAAATCAGTACACTGGCCCATGTATCATCCCAGACTACCAACAGAAACTGAGATGGAAACCCCACAGAGGGATTGTGGGGTTCATTTGGAAGAATAAGGAGGGGCAGTTGGTAAGGAAGGACTTATAAGGAGAACAGTGAAAAATGAATGGACCTAAGAATATATTCCCTTTTTTTAAAAACATTTTTTTGCAAGAAAGTCCAAAGCACACATTCATATGTACCTTTCACCCAGGTTTACCTATCATGTTAATATTTTCTGTGTTTGCTTTATCATTCTTTCTTTCTATACCCAGACACACCCATGCACACACAGATGCACATTCACATGTATTATTAAAACATGAAAACTTTTTATGACAGGAAAAAATTAGATCTCATCTGAAGAAAAGTAAGGAAATAAAATGGTTTTAAATTGGATCCAGCTCTGGCCTGTGATCTGTTGGAGGAAAAGGTGCCAAGAGCCCTGCCTAGCAAGAGTCTTCCCAGGGGAGCTGTGGGGTGGAAGGTTTCGGGTGCTACAAGGTGAGGCACTGTCACGGAGCAGCGCCGGGAACCTGGCTTAGAATACTCATCCCCGGACGTCTGAGAGGGGCTTGCTGCCACCTGACAGTACCCAGCGCAGGTCGGGGGGTTTGTGCTGGTGAAATTTGTGCCCACCTTGCCTTCTGTTCTTCTATAGCACTGTGGGTATGGCTGACCTAAAATCCATGGTTATATATATGAGGAACTATGGATTTCAGGGCATTCAGCTTCTTATAGAAGTTAAAACATTGTAAAAAAAAAAAAAAAGACATAAAAGGAACCGGATCCCAGTAGATGAAAGAGGCCATTTGCATGAATGGTACTTTCACTTCTCATCTGCTACATCATTCTAGTATTAAAGTGAGTAGTCTCACTCCAAAAAGTGTAAAATGTAAAACCATTTTTCCCTAGTTCTGTACCCTGGGTTTGGACCCACAGCCTTTTTTTCTGAAGTGGTACTTTACTCATCCTCCCCAGCGTTTATTGTAGCATTGTGATGTGCCAGGCCATGAGCTTCAAGGTCCTAGGATGCCATAGCGGTAGAACATTAATTTGGAAAGGCAGCATCAAATTAGAAAATAGAAGTGGAATGCCAAAAGTTTCAAATCGAGGGTAAAGTAAAGTAGACCATGGAGAGAGAGGAATGAAAAGAACCACAGTCCGGATGCCAGACTGCACTGAAATAGTGGTAAAATGCATCCTGTTAGGTTTTGAAAATCAAAGCTTACATGAGTAAAACAAAACACAAATAAACACAAAACCCAGAAACATGTTTGCAGCTTTGGTCTTTAACTTACTTCCCACAGATGTGCCCCCCAACCCCCGCCCCTGGGGAAGTCCCCAGTGGTTGGGAGAGCAGCAGAGGATAGAACACTCTAGGATGCCTTGTACAGCCTTTCATCCTTCACCCCGGGCCTTTGGATGGAGAGATTTTCCTGGTGGTTGGAGTAGATTAGGAGGTAGATGCTAGTGGCATCTCCCGGCCCTGGGCACTTTAATTTCAATCAGATACCACTTGCTGATTTATGGGGCGCCTGGATCACTCAGCCCGTTAAGCATCTGACTCTTGATTTCAGCTCAGGTCATGCTCTCAGGTTGGTGAGATCAAGCCTTGCCATTGGCACTGAGCCTGGAACCTGCTTGAGATTCTCTCTCTCCCTCTCCTTCTGCCCCTCCCCCCACTCCTGGACACGCACTCTCTCTCTCCTAAAAAACCACAACCAAAACACTTGCTGATTTAAAGATAAGCAGAAAAAAATTATTTTTTAAAATGACAATGAACATTGCCACTTATTAAATGCTTTTTCTACACAGCAGGCGATTCTCTGAGGCAATACTCTGTTAACCCTTTCACCATCTCCATTTACAGACGAGGGGCCTGGGGCCCTCAGAGAGGTTAAACAGACCGAGGTCACACAGGCAGTTAGATATAGCTAGCTGTTGCGGGATTTGCTTGTGCTCTTTACTCTTCACTCTTGCGCAATGCTGTAAACCACTGCTTTCATTTTTTAAAATATCTCGTCTTCCTCACAGACTGTAAGCTCCTTGAGCAGGAGACTGAGAGGGAATTCATCTTCCATCCTACGCTGTAGCCCAGTGCCTTACGTACAGTGTGCACTTAATAAGTATTTATTGAGTAGATACAGTAGCTTTATATTTGCTTAAGGGTCAGTTCCAATAATATTTTTCAGATGACACTAAATTTTTTATGAACTTTCTGTGTTACCCCAAAACCTCTCAAGCAGCATTTTTTTTCCCTTTAATAAGGTGAGAATGAGTTCTACAAAAGGGTGCCTCCTCAGTCCTCCCCCTTCTCTTCCTTCTCAGGATAATTTAGTGAGAAGGCCTACTGAGTCCAAATTTGAATCAGAAAATATCAACACTACAGTATGTTCCCCAAAGAGGAAAAAATGATCTATTTTCAATCTTGTGTTTCAGAACACACAGCTGTGTGACTTCCTAATTTATTGTATTCCAGACAGCTCTTGGCTTGCTTCTTGTCTCTTACCCACCCCTAGATCTGGGAGATGGGGCAGACTTTAACCAGTCCAGAGTGTGGGTGCAAAGAAGCCAGAGAACTGCTCCTTCAGGGACGCCCAGCAGCTTGGACCTGAAGGGAGCCGGGTTTCCCAGGCTGGCTGCTGTGGGCTCGAAAGTCAGCTGTCACCTCTTTTAGGTCAGTCCCAGCTACCTATGTGCTGCCCAGGAGGGTCGTCATCCCCCTGCCTCTAAGGAGCAGGACCTATCTTTGGATCCCAGCAATCAAGCCCATCGTGGCTTCCCTTAATTTGGCTCTCCAAGGGTTTGGCCACAAGAACAGATTGCAGCTGTGGCCTGAGCATCTTTAGAAGTGTGAATCATTTTTTTTTTCCTGAAGAAGCTATTTTGAGCCTTATAATTGCATATTTCATGTTGTGTTTTTTTTTTTTTCCATAGAATCAGGAGAATGACTTGCATTTTTTTTTTTTAATAGATATCTACTGGTTCCTTTGCTCTTCTATCTTGTATAACCTGGGCCGGTGATTTCTGAATGTGGCTGTGCATCAGATTCGTTGGGGGAGCTTCTGGGAAATAGAAATTCCTGCCGTGGAACCCAGAGATCAGTATGTTTAATAAACTTGCCAGTTCATTCCTAGGCAGCTGGCTCTTCTCTCCTACATTTGGGAATCTCTGTTGAACTTCCTTCATGGTAATTTGGATCATGGTTAAATGGCTATCTTGATGGGGTACTGACAGCACTAGATCGGGCATTAGAGGTCTAGGTTCTAGATCCATCTCCATTCGGACCAGTTGTAGATCAGCCTAGTCTCCTGTGTTGTCCCTTAGTCTCCTCTGGTATAAAACCATTACTGCCCCGGTAGCTACCAGCTCCAATGCTGCTGTGTTGAGCTAAGTCCTTCTTATATACCCAGTATAGGGACTCTAACCACTAAATAAGTTGACTAAAACTTGGCCATCCTCAGTTATTGAGTGATGTGTATAACCTAGGTTGGAATTGGATTCTGTGCCAGAAAGTGAAAGAAATGCCCAAAGACCTTGTTAGTCCGGGCTCCTGGTGATGAGACAACCTGGCAGCATGGACCAAGAGAACTTGTTTTCTGCCGTACAGAGATGACTGCTCTCACCTTCTGAGTGTAGACTTTAGTCTAATGTGCTTTTCCCACTCTGAATTTTTTCCTCCTTTGAAATATCAACTTTATTGCCAGCAAAGAGTTCTTTGAGAAGAATTAGACCTTAATTTTGCCAGAACAGATCAAGGAAATGGCAAAAAACATTCCTCTGGCTTTATTCTCCCCTGCCTAGCTGATTTCACACTGTCGTTTCCCACCTTGATTCTCTCGGCTGGGTTTGGTGGCTCTTGCCTCTCCGTCGTGTGGCGCGGCTGTTGGCTGAAGCAGCTGCCTGTCCCATTTTTACTTGGAAACAGGAGAGTTTAAATAATCCTGAAACTTGGAAGAAGAAACAAGCCTAAATCCAAAGGCTGTTTAACATTTCTGCAAGTCATACCTATTCACACCCTGAGAAACACAGCTCTAATGGTTCTTTGGCTTTTATTGGCTAGATAATAGTTTGAGGAATTGCTTTGTACCAGAGCCCAGATGAAGCCGACCAAAGAGCACACATTTTATGTCCCATCTCTGCTTGCCCAAGTCAGAACTAATCCTGCTTCTTCTCTGTGTCATTAATGTAATCAGAGGAAAACCTCACATTTAAGGCCTCATAGGTTGACTGTTCTGATGGGTTAACATATTTCTGCTTTGGGTTAGGAGTTTACCTTAATGCATAGACTGTAACAATTTTTCCTGTTCCATTTTATTCTGAAAATGAGCTAATACCATCCTTGGCCCTTTGTCACCTGATTCTTTTCACTTAATGCGTTAAATGTATTACCTCTTTCTTTCCAGTAAATTTACTAATTTGCAGTTTATTCAAACTTTCGATAGTTTAATAGTTTTTCATTTCATACGCATATTGCCGTATTGTGGATACAGATATAAATAGTAGCCCATCCTATGAAAGTGTGGGTCTTTATCAACAAATAGCTACATTGTTTACGAATTTTTGCTTTTACAAAGAGCACCTGGATGAACATTTGCCCAGTAAATCCGCCTAGTTAACCCCTTAGTACTTGAGCCATAGCAGTGAATAAAACAGAATGCCTTCTCTTTCCTTAAGCTACATATATTTATTTTACTTGGAGAAAAAACAATAAAGAAAGAAGTATGCTGCATGGTGACAAGTACAATGCAGAAAAGTCAGAATAAGGAAGATGCACAGCATTGTCTCCCTGAAAAGACTGTGTTTATCACAAATATAGGAACCGAGACAGTATTGGGACGAGTTTTCCCCAAAGAGGGAATAGCAGTATAAAGGCCCTGAGGCAGGAGTGTCCAGCCCTGGGAGTGAAGAGCTAGGAGGCCAGTGACAGGAACAGAGAGAAGCAGGTGGGGAGTAGCAGGAGATAAGGTGGGGCTGGAGCGTGGAGACATTCTGCCACTGTAACAAATTTAGCTTTTACTCTTTGTGAAAAGAAAAGCCATGTGATGGTTTGAGCATACCTGTGACATTATATAACTTACCATTTGAAAGAAGCATTTGGGTGATCTGTGGACATTGGAATACGTTCCACGACAGTAAGCAAGTCAAGAGGTGACAGCGATAGGAACCAGGGTGTCGGCAGTAGAGATACTGAAAAGCGGTTGGATTCCAGGTATATTTTATTTATTTATTTTTTATTTTTTAAATTTTTATTTATTTTATTTTTTAAATTAACATATAATGTGTTGTCCATTTCAGGGGTACAGGTCTGTGATACATCAATCTTACACAATTCACAGCACTCACCATAGCACATACCCTCCCCAATGTCCATCACCCAGCCACCGCATCCCTCCCAACCCCCTCCACTCTAGAAACCCTCAGTTTGTTTCCAGAGATTAAGAGTCTCTTATGGTTTGTCTCCCTTTCTGGTTTCATCTTGTTTCATTTTTCCCTCCCTTCCCTTATGATCTTCTGTCTTTTTTCTCAAATTCCTCATGTCAGTGAGACCAGATATATTTTAAAGGTAGAACCAAAAGGATTTGCTTGACAGATTGAATTTGGATGGGAAATAAAAGGAAGAGTTGAGGATGGGCAGCCAGAAGCATGGACTTGTCACTGAGATGGATGGAGAACATAAGAGACCAGCAGTTTTTTGGGGTTATGTTAATTTCGAGATGCCTTTTAGACATGGAGTGAAGATGTTGGTTTTGTAGTTGGATATATATATGACTAGAGTTCTGGGGATGATTCTGAGCCAGAGATTTAACTTTGGGCATTATCAGCATGGAGACAGTGTTTATAGCTGAGATTGGATGACAGCTTCTAAGAGGCTCCAGGGTTCAACCATGAAATCCCCCAAAAGTTGCTTGTTGGAGAGAAGAGGAACAGCGAGAGGAATCGTAGGGATGTAAGAAGCAAATCAAGAGAAAGTTCAAGTACAGGTCAAGGAGAGATCGCCTGTAGGAATTGCTGCAGACTGTGGAAGCACATGAGGATTTGAGAATTGATCAGTGATTTTAGCAACGATCAGTGGGGGGCAGGAGTGGCCTGAGCAAGAGCAGTTTCAGTGGGGTAGTGGGAAGAGATCCTGACTGGACAGGTTGACAGCAAGTGAGGGTACAGGAATTAGGATGGTGAACACAAAGGAGTGACACCCAGCATGGCGTGAGACAGGCTGTGAGGGAGGGGACGCAGAGTCAGCCCTCAGAAACCTTTCTAGCTGTTTGACACAGCCATGGCATTCAAGCATGAACATTATTCTAGTGATTAAGTTTTATTGTATTTTTCAAGAGTGTCTGTTTCCAGACAACAGATTCGAAATGAGAAACAAACCGGTCCTTCCCCTCATCATTTGAGAGGTACTGGTATAGACAGTTATTGAAAGGGGTTTTGCTTTAGAGCAGAGTAGAAAAATAAGTTGGAAGCTGGAGGGGAAGTTACAGTCAAGTGAGATTTTTTTTTAATGATGGTAGAAGTTACAGCTTGTTTATGTACTCACAGCAATGATTCAGTAGAGAGGGGAAAAGTGATGATGAAGGAGACCTCTATCTCTATGGCTATGTCTTTGTTCGCATCTTCAAATAACTTCCTTAATGAAACGCCTACCATGGATCCTGAATCAAACAGTACATGCCTTTCGTGTTTTTGTAATCCAATGTAATATATGTGTATTCTTGGAATAGTTTTAAATATGGAGAAGGAAAACTAATAAATCGTCCATTCTCCTACCACCAAGATAGGTTGGTGTTTTTCCCCCATAAAATGAGATTAAATTATGTTATTTTAAATATTCTATTCTTTCCATTTAATATATTATGACTATCTTCCTACAGCAATAAATATATATTACATCATTATTTAATGCCTTTTTAATATTTCATTGTGTGGATCAACCATAATGATTTTGACCAGCAAGTCATGTCAGTGAGACCAGACTCTTATTACAGGATATTCAGGGATGTTTCCATTTTTAGCGGAACTAGCTCTGTGATGAACATCTTTGTAATTCCATCTGATTGTTTCCTCAGCATTAGTTCTTGGAAGATCAAGTTTCATGTCAAGTGGTCTGAAATTTTAGAGCTTTTTATTCCTTTACAGTTTACCCCTAGAAAGACCAAGGCATCTGCATCCACTTAGCAGGCAGTGGATTTCAGGACAAGGTTTAACACAGCTTTTTTTTTTTTTTTTTAAGATTTTATTTATTTATTTGACAGAGAGAGAAATCACAAGTAGACAGAGAGGCAGGAAGAGAGAGAGGGGGAAGCAGGCTCCCTGCCGAGCAGAGAGCCTGATGCGGGGCTCGATCCCAGGACCCTGAGATCATGACCCGAGCTGAAGGCAGAGTCTCAACCCACTGAGCCACCAGGTGCCCCTAACACAGCTTTTTGAACTGCTGAAAAACTGGGGGGTGGAAGAAGAAACCTGAGATGGTCAGATTTGGGGTGATGGTGTATAGGGAGAAAGGCAGGTCAACACAGACCTAATAGACACAGACACGGCAGAGATATATAGCGTTAGTTGCGATTGGTATTTATTTATATGCAGCCTCATTATGACTTTCACGAAATCTGGGTACTCTTACCTTCATGGACCCCTTCCTCTTTAAAACTATATTAAAACTTATAGTTTTGACTACATTATTATAAAGATGAATATCATCCAGGCTGGATTCATTATTGTATATTCATTATTATCCTATTTATGCTTCTCTTCTGATTTTAAAAGTGAGTAAGCTGAAAACATTACATGGGCTTCCGAAGTATCACGCGCCCTCAGAACTGCGCCTGCCCAGCCCGATACAGAGGTCAGCCCTGATGATGCTTCTCTGTGCTTTTAATATTCCTAATGATGAACAGGTATTACTTAGGACCAAAAAGAAAAAAAATCAGAATACATTTATGAATACTCATGGTCCCTAGTAGATTTCTTTAGGTTCCCCCCCACCCCCCACAAAGGGAGGAGATATTTTCCTCTTTTCCCTCACATCCTATCCCACTTCCTCTCTAGCAGGGGGCTGTAAGGGAAGGCCTGGGTCCTGCTGTAAGGAAAAACTAAAACCTAACTCTTTTCCCTCAACTTGCTGCTGCTCTTGATCCCCGGTGTCACAATTTACCTAACTGTTTGCCCTGGAACTGATGTCATCCTCAGTCACAGCCTCATGTCCACAGCCAGTCAGGGACCCAAGCCCTGTCCAGTCAGCGCCTGGAGATTTTTCTTTGTTTTTCCTTTTTGTAATTGAGATGTAATTGACATCTTACCTCGTATTGGTCTTAGCAGTGCAAATGTGATGATTCGGGAAGGGAAGCTGATGTATGTTCCTGTTGTGATATGATCACCAGAATTAAGTTGAGTCAGTGTCCAGCACTTCACAAAGTTCCAAGTTTGTGTGTTGATCTACTCTCTTAGCTCCTTTCAAATATGCAGTACAATATTGTTGACTGTAGTCACTGTGCTGGGCCCTACGTCCCCAGAAAGTTTGTACTTTTTGACCGCTGAAGATACCTGTCTCCAAGCCATTACCCTAATTCCGACCACCGCGGTCCTGCCTCCTCACCTGACCCTCTCATCCATCCCAGCTCCTTCTTGCAGCAGGGGCTTTATCTAAGGCACAAATCAGGTTTGTTTACTCTTATTTATTAAAATGAGATGGCTCTTGTGGGCTCCTGTTTTCTCTTAAAGTCTAAACTTTTCACCACCCCCGTGCTCCAGAAATTGCACCATGATGTGCTTCCTCTTCACCCTGGACCTTTGCACACACTGGCTCCCCACCCTAGAAGACCCACCCTCCATTCATTTGTGCCCCCACCTCAGACCCACCCTTCAGCTCCCCCTCCCTGACAGCACCCTTCCACAGGGCTGCGCTTGACCCCTGAACTTTCCCCATTGGGGCACATCTCACACTACACGGAAATTACTTGTCTGTCTTTGCACATTTTTCTCCCTCCAGCTCCATCTGCTTCATAATTAGTGTCAGTTCCCTCCAGATTCTTGTGTGAGGCTGTCCTTCAATCAGCAGGGGTAAGAAGCTTCAAGAGGTTGCATGGGAGGCAGCCAATGGTGCCATATTGAACTGGACATCAGACAGTTTTGTTATAACATTGAACCGATTGTCTCTGGGGTTATGATTTGGACAGTTAGTAGTCAATAAAACCTCAGTCAGGACCGGCAATGTCATGTGGGATGACAGTAGGCAGTGGGATGGGTCTTAGCCGCAGCATTCCAAGAATGTACATATATTACATTGGGTTACAAAAAACACACAGGAAGAGCTCAGCAGATACTGTCTGTCACCATCATCCTGGTGGAGGTGGCATTGGGAATCTGGCCCACCAGGGTTTGCCCTCTGCTCTCTGGAGGCTGTCTGTTCGATGGTGGCGTCAGTCAGATGGAGGTCAGAAGCCAGTAGGTGAGTCCTTTGGTTCCTAGGTTGTCACCAGCAGGATTAAGCTCTTTGTTCTCTTTGTGTGAGAGTGGGGCCCACGTTTCTTTGCTGCTCTTGGCCTTGAGGAAAGATCAGAATCACAGCCCTTGACACTTACTGAGCTATTTTGGTTAGCTAGAAGGTTGGGTTTTTAGAAACCAAATGATGAGAAAACAAAAATAAGACAAAGAAAAACCAGACAAAACCAAAGTATATCTAATCCCCTGGCTGTTGACCCATTTTGCTTCTCTCTTAGACCGTTGGTCATCGTGGCTGGGTAGAGGGTACGAAGAGAACCTAGGACCTTTTTCTCTTTCTTTTTCTGGGATCTTTTTCCCTTAGTGTACCAGTTCCTGTGCCATGTGGTTGCCTGCCTTTATGCTTAAGACAATCATATAATTTGTATTGTTTTTGAATATTCCTTGTGAGTCATGACCTTGAGTCATTTGATTTCTAACTTTGAATAGTTCATGAGATGTGGTTGTAGGTATTTTATCTCAAGAAATAAGAAGAAAATATATATCTGGAAGAAGGCAGGCAAATGGATTACTCTTGAAGTAATTGCAAATAGTGACTCATCAGGGGTAATGAAATCTCTTTAGTGAATTTTGAATAGTGTTTTAAAAAATGGAATAAAATAATTTTTAGAGTGCTTCACAAGTAGCAAAGATAAGTGTTTCATTAGATCAGTTTTACATTCATCTGCTTGCATACTGGGGTGCGGCACAAGATGTGTCTTGTGCTGTAGGTCACAGCTGAGAAAATGTAAAAGCGCCTATCCCCTGCCCTGTCATAAGTCAATTCACTGTGAAATTCCTTACTCAATACAGCATTCTCTGTTTTTGCATTAATGTCTGCATCACACATTTTTTGACTCAAACATGTTCTGCTGTCAGAGTTTATCTTAAGGGATGAGTTGCCTGCCACGTCGTGATCCAAGTGAGGGTAATTATCACCCGTAGACATCTCCTGCATGGTTCCTGCTTACATCTTTTCTCTTGGTACTCCTTCTGGCTCTTAGTGTTATCCCTGAATTCTCAGGCTTGTTCCTCTGAGAAGAACTTCTTTATAGATTAGAAAATGAGAATCGTGTATGCTGACATTTCCTACGTATGCATAAGGGGGAGCCACAAGACACATCTTTAAATGAAAGGACAGTGTCAGTCCTTTGTGCCAAAAATGACTGGTGCCTTAAAACACCTTTTGTGTTGCCGATTTATTTTGGTGTTTTTCCAGTGTTGTGTCGGAAGGGGGATATTCTGTTTCAAATAATTCC
This sequence comes from Lontra canadensis, assembly GCF_010015895.1. Lineage (NCBI taxonomy): Eukaryota > Metazoa > Chordata > Mammalia > Carnivora > Mustelidae > Lontra > Lontra canadensis. The sequence continues at coordinate 33,385,854 of NW_022630996.1, forward strand.
AAATGGAAAGCCATCAGCCGCCATTTATATAAATGCCTGTATCTGAAACCCAAGCAGAAATGTCTTGTTCAGTGATAAACACCCTTCATTCCTCCTGAGCCCCCTTCACTCACAGTTGAGGGAACGTGAATGAGAATAAGTGGGGCGTGAGAAGGCAATTTCCAGGTCCTGACTAACCAGAAAATGGAATGGTCATTCTCTCCTGTGCAAACCCAGGACTATGGAAAACCTGCTATTGCTTGGGGCCTTTAAAAAATCTGGCCTCTGGGGGTGCCTGGGTGGCTCAGTGGGTTAAAGCCTCTGACTTTGGCTCAGGTCATGATCCCAGGGTTCTGGGATGGAACCCCGCATAGGGCTCTCTGCTCAGCAGGGAGCCTGTTCCCCCTCTGTGCCCCCCCCCCCCCCCCCCCCCCTGACTCCTTGTGATCTCTGTCCAAAAAAAAAAAAAAAAAAAATCTGGCCTCTGTCTGCTCTTCTGACCTCATACCCCTAAACCAGCTCCTACAACCAGCTTGCATTCTGTTGAGATAGAACCCATTTGCAGCTCCCTAAATAAGTCAGCCCTCCTCCACTGTGCCTTGGGTCCTTGGCACTTTCTCCTGCAGCTGCTTGTGGTCTAATGTCCATCCAGCTTCTGTGGCCCAGGTTAGGGCCACAAAACCTTTGGGGACCTTCTCTACTCATTTGAATTCACTATGCTTCTTTTGATCACCTACTGTATTCTAAGAACAGTACTCAGATATGACAACAAAGAAGATGTGATTCTTGTCTTCATCCTTTCTCCCTGCGGAGACCCCAACTCACAGAATTATTAAGACAAACATCCACTGAGCGAAGGGGCGTCCCACATCTTGTCCCAGGCACTGAGACTTTACTGATCTGTTGAAGATAATCTAAAAGTCAGCTGTGGCATTATCTTTATGCTCCTCATTAAATTATATTCTAGAAACAAAATAAAGGCTAATAAGGCTATTTTCTCTGTGGTAATCCTTTGATGTCTATTGCTGTTTAGACAAGTGATATTTTACAGTGTATATATTATTTTGAAATTTATAACTTTCAGAGAGGGTCAGTATTTTAATTTTTTTTAAAATAAATGATCACACGATAATTGCCCTTGATTTTTTTCTACCATTTATCTACCAAAAAAAAAAAAAACCACCATGAAACCAGCCTCATATCACATATATGTATATATATATTTAAGATTGTAAAATGAATACATTAAAAATAATCTTTTTAAGAAACAGTGCACACCCATTGTTGAAATTTTACAAAATGGGAAAGATGTTTCAGGAAGAAAGCTAAAGCCCCTCACTGTTCTGCAGTGACAGCTGTAGGCACAGTGGTATGTTTCCTTCTACCCTCTGCTGTGTCTGTATTTGTACCCTCACATCATCTGTATTATATGTATGTTGTATATACATGTATATTGAAAAAATGTGAGATCGTGCTGCCTCTATAGTTCAGAATCCTGTTTTCCTCTTCACTCACAATGATCATATCTATAACATTCTTCTATACCTTTAAATATCCCTCAGGGACATACTCATTGTTGACCCGATATCATTCCATTGTGTTGATATATCATCATTTATGGAATAGATGTTTATTTTTATATGTTGGGAGTTTTTCCCAATTTTTACTATTATAAACAAATATAAATTATCTTTATAGATAAACCTTGCATTAATCTTTAATCTTTTACTTAGAATAAATTTTTAGAAGTTAAATTGCTCATCAAGTCCACCCTTCAGTTCTGGGTACCTTTTGCCAGACTCTTCTCTGAAAAGGTCATCTCAGTGTGTGTGTCCCCTCAACAGAATGGGAGCTAGTACCTGTTTACCACACTAAGTACTATCATAAAAAGAACCATAAAACCAAGAAACCAAGAAATCGTTAACCTGTGAGCTCAAAATGTTGCCTTATTCATGGCTATTTTATGAGAAACGTTAAATAGTTTTTGATGTATCCACTGGCTGTTTCTATTCAGTGTATCAGAATGAGCGGTTCTCTTCTAATTATATGAGAATCACAATTGTCTTATGTGGATAAATAGGAAAAAATGATAACTATCAGGTGGCATGTGTTTTTGATACAGGGGCTGGTAATATTCCTTGAGATAATGACACTGTGAGATTCTCATCTGGAAAATGTATAGGGTCACAATTTTACTTAGCTAATTCAGGCTGTTTTAAAAATATTAAAATAGAGGAGCTATACATTGACTTGCATCCACAGCAGTAACAGACCAAGTTGTAAGCAGCCAATCCCTATTCAGAGGGGACCCTTCTAGAAAAGCCCCCTTTCTAGGTATTTCATCACTTTGCGGAGGGCACTCTTCTCTTTATTGAGTATCCAAAAGTCTATGGGGTAGTTGGGGGTAGTATTTAATTTTTTTTTAGGTTTTAGATTCTTCTTTATTTAATATTTATTAAAAGGGTTGCACATAATACCGTGATGTATTTTAGGTAGGATATTTAAAATAAAGAGAATACTGCTCTCATCTTCAACTTGTTTCTTTTTGTGTCCTAGATTTTGGTAATGACTTTGATTTGATGGGCTCTCCTAGTGCTTTTCAGTTGCATGTATCTGTGTGTGTGTGTGTGTGCGTGCGCGTGTGTGTGTAATATTATAGAACTCATTATTTTTAATGTCTAGATAATATTCTAGAACAATATCTGATCTAAGATAATTCCTGAAGTGTGAGTGCAGATAGAATCAGGTTTATCTATAGGGAATTTCGTTTATTTAATCTGTTGGAGAAATTGAAGGACCCAGGAGATGATCTTTTTGACTAATGTTCATAGAGACGATATGGTAGGATAGGTTTTTTTTCTTTTTTTTTTTTAAGTTATGCCAAGTAAAGGAAGATGATACCAAACTTAATTATGCTCTTTACTTGATAAATTTATTTAACTTGGGGAGCCTAATTAAACTTGGGGGAGTGAGTAATGAACTGAAAGTGCTCTATCAAGGGGCTGTCTCTGGAAATCTGTCTAAGGGAGTTGAATCACAACAATCCAGACCTGATTTCTGTTGCTGAACAATAGTCCCACTCAGAACCCTTACATGCAACTGTGAAATCCCTTGCTAGTTTCTTCCTGAGAGTGTGAGGTCAGCTTTTGGGGGAGACATTTTTCCTAGATTTGGGATTGTGTTGAGGAACATGAGGGGTGTTTTAAGCTTTGTGAACCAGGTAAGCTTTATTTTGTTTTGCTTTTTCCCTTCTTTATTTGAGTCAGTTTAATTGAGAAAGAATTACACGGTAAAGTTCACTCTTTTTAGGAGTGTAGTTCTTTAGTTTTGAGAAACATAGTCATGTAACCACCACCACAATCAGAATATAGACTATTTCCATTTCCCCAAAAACTTTCCTCTTGCCAGTTTGCTTAGTCTTTGATCAGTAGTTCTCAGCCAGTAGAGAATCGTGGGGGAGGGAGTAGTGAAGTTAAATCTAACGTGACTGACATAAACCTCCAGGAAGCTTATGTATTCATTTCTTAGACTTACACAACTATTCCTTGATGAAAGTGTCCCCCCACTCCCTTGTGAATCATACAGAAAGGACTATCACAGTAGAGAAAATAGATGGCGTATTTTCCTTTCCACAGAATTACCATACTGGCTTAATCAGGTATGGTAATTCCATAGGATGGGCCAGAACCCCTCCCTGACAGCAAAGCAAAACTGATGTCCACCGTTCTGAAATTCACTACATCCTCTTTAACTGGAAGTCAGTCATGGCCAAAGAAGAAAGACTTGCTCAAGAAAACAAGGGGTCATAGGTGACAAATGGAGGATAAACCCACCTCATTTGCTAATCACTGTACCTGACTGACAGACAGGATCCAGATTTGATAAACACAGGTTCTAAATATCAGACACACATGTGCACACCTGCACACAGGCCCACAAAGTTCTCAGATGTCTGTAGAAGTTACCAAGGGGTGTGGTTTTCAGTGAAATAACCAAGGTGATAAATAGGTCCTTTTCTAGGTCTCAGCCCTCTACAAGTGAAAAAGAAAAAAAAAAAAAGAATAAAAGAAGATTGCATCTTTAAACAGTTTTTCTCAGCCTACCATATCCTCTTTAAGCCTGTTTATCACACTCCCACAAGATATGGAAGGCTCTGGAAGCACTGAAGAACAAGTGACTTCAGCGGCATGGCCCCTTCTACCGCCAGACAGTGTCACGAAGGTAGGGTAGAAAAAGATGCAGTTGCACTTTTCCTCTCTTTTACCTCCTCTGATTGCGATCTTCTCACCCCCCTGGTGGAATATCTTCCGTGTCTAATCCGATGAGGTGAAGAAAAGAAAATTGCATTTATTTTAAGCTTAAAGTTTAGCCAGATGGGAGCCAGCTTAAGTTTCGTGTGAATGTAATTTGATTTTTTCCCCATCGCACCAGCCCATGTTGAGTTGCCTCTGACAACTGATAAAATTCACATTTCCAAGCAAATCTCGGATTTAGATATAAATATGCAGAGTGAGCACGCAAATTAACTCATGTTCTCGAAGTTAAAAAGGGTGAAATCGGACTAACTTCACATAAGAAATTTTCAACTTAATGCTGGTAAAAATGGAGCAAAATAGAATAAAACCCATAATTAGACTCCAAAATTCTTTCAATTCATAATTTTTAACAGAATGAGTAGCAACATTCTAGCGAAGTTGATAACAAAGTCTGAGACCCATTTTCTCATTAACTCTTAGTATAAAATTGGAATGGGTTCCATTTGAGATAATTTCCAAGAGTGACCTAAAAATGCTTGTTATGAAATAAATTTGGGAAACATTACGAGAAGTGAAACATTAGAAATGATAGTACCTATCAGTAGTTCACATTACGTTGGGGCATGAAGGCACAATGTGAGCATTTCTCTTCTAGGGAATTTCTTCATTTCATGCCTGCAGCTCCCAGACCTTTCTGCTCTTAGTTAACTAACACTGGTTCTGGATTTTTATCCTATCTTTTAGTTGAAAGGGCTGGGAAGTGATGGGATTGAATTTGGTTTTTCATTATCAGTCTGATTGAGGTTTAACTTTCTAATCCAGCGGTTTAGATCTAGAGACATTTTTTTTTTCTTTTTAATAGATCAGCCTTAGGAACAGACTTGCAAGGTATGGATAAAGCAAGCTTTTATACGCTTGAGAGGGAATGGGATAGAGTTTCACCTCAGTGGCTGGGAACTACGTAATTACACGGCCCGTCTTGTGTCTCCACGGCTTTACTTTAGGGCGCACGTGGACAGGGGATGAGGCATGTGAACATTCTTATGTGTCAGAGAGGAATAGCTGACCCACATTCAGCTCCTCTTCGGTACGGTGGTGTGTGCCGATGCCATCCATGGCCTGGGATTACCTCTTGGTCTTTTCTCTTAGCTTAATATTTTGCTTCGAATATGCAAATGTGTTGGGTGCATCCATAATGCTGAATTTGGTAGTCTCATGACATCAGGCAGAGGTTGAACTATTTTATTTATGAGTGAGAGTAAGCTGCCTAGAGTCCGTATTTCAAACTCGTCCTTTGGAGATTTGTGAAGGAATCCAGTCTGGGGAGAGTCTACAAGAACACATCTATCAGCCATGTAACCTTCATCTCCAGGAAACTTTTTAACCTTCACAGTGTTAGCAACAGAAGAAAATTCTGCCTTCTTTTTAAATTTTATGTGAGTTTTCAAGATGGTCTAGACTCACAGTTTCTATTTCTGGATGGTTAGTTTTCTGATTCTTAAGTTAATAGAAATAACCTAGAACTATAGCTGTTTTAATATTTTAACAATCTAAAGCCATTTCTGAGATTATCTCCTTTTTTAAAATTAACATATAATGTATTATTTGTTTCAGGAGTACAGGTCTCTGATTTACCAGTCTTACACAAGCCACAGTGCTCACCATAGCACATACCCTCCCCAGTGTCCATCACCCAGCTACCCCTTCCCTCTCACCCCTCTCCCCTCCTGCAACCCTCAGTTTGTTTCCCGAGATTATGGTTTGTCTTCCTCTCTGGTTTCATCTTGTTTCATTTTTCCCTCCCTTCCCCTATGATTCTCTGTCTTGTTTCTCAAATTCCTCAAATCAGTGAGATCATATGATAATTGTATTTCTCTGATTGACTTATTTTGCTTAGCATAATGCCCTCTAGTTCCATTCACATCATTGCAAATGGCAAGATTTCATTTTTGATGGCTGCATAATATTCCTGTGTGTGTGTGTGTGTGTGTGTGTGTGTGTGTGTGTGTGTGTGTGTGACATCTTCTTTATCCATTCATCTGCTGATGGACATCTAGGCTCTTTCCATAGTTTGGCTATTATGGACATTGCTGCTATAAACATTGGGGTGCATGCGCCCCTTTAGGTCACTATGAAATTATGACCTTTTTGACATTTTTTTCTTAAACAGAACTTTCTTTTCTGGTGATGAAACAGGCTCCTATAAATAAAAGAAAAATTAGAAAATTTAATAAAAATTAGAAAATAAAATAAGAAATATCACTGCAATAGCCATTGCTAATATACTTTGCATTTCTGCCAGTCTTTGGTGCATGTGTTTTAATTTTTTAAAAAGATTTTATTTATTAAGAAAGAGAGAAAGCATGAAGGGGGGCAGGGGCAGAGGGAGAAAAAGAGGGATAAGCAGACTCCCTGCTGAGTGCAGAGCCTGATGTGGGGTTAGATCCCAGGACCCTGAGATCATGACCTGAGCTGAAGTCAGACATTTAACTTACTGAGCCACCAGGTGCCCCTTTGGTGCATGTGTTTAGAAATTTTGTCATTACTGTATCCCAGCATCCAACAGACTTCCTCAAAGTTGTTACAATGTTCAGCACATATGTGTGGGCTGGATGATCTTTCTTATGTTGATTATTCATATATTTTTTTCAACTACTGGGGCACCTTAGCACCATTTGATCAAAATGCTTAACTTCTGAAGCATCATATCTGCAGATCAGTGTGTGGGCTGCCTGCTGCCCCTCAGTAATTGGTGACATCCATAAATTTAAGACCATTATCTAAAAATGGATGAGTTTCCATAGGATACATGGATCCCAATTTTTATGGGATCCTCATTAAATTCTGGCAAGGTTGGCCTCATAAATATGTGTGCAAAATTGTTTCTACCCCTAAGATTGCTCAGATAAAGAATTTATTCCCAAGTCCTCTTCATTGGCTTCTCTGTTCAATCAGTTGGAAACCTTACAGGGTATTGCCACTGACTAGTTTTTACTAACTGGGTAATGCAAGTGGATTTCCAAATAGCAAGTCACAAATACGTTGTCCTCCAGTGTCTTTTATTTTTAAAATTAATTGTGTTCTTCCCTAAAATTGTTATGAGTCCTGGAGTACAGTTTTCTCAGCATCAGTAGCTCTTTGGGGCACTATGGCCCACTGACCTGAAGCCACAATGCCTTTTCAGAGAATCACCCCAGAAGACCTGGGGGCTGGATGCCAAGGGACAAGCTGGTGTCTGCAGCCAGGGGACCTGCATTTGTTCCTGGAGAGTCATTTTGTGCCAAGGAAGATTCCATATTGTCTAGTTCTTGACATTACCTCAAATCGTTGCATAGTTTTAAAGGAGCTGGGCTCCACACCCAGACATAAAGGTTTGTATTAATGGATATGCCACACCCAGTGGTAACTGCAAAGCTCAGTACCCTACAGGCTTGGTTCCGGTCTTCCTTCAGTGACTTACAAGACTGACTATCCCTTCTTCCCATCTAGCCTGAATCCTGGTGGAGGCAGGCAGCATTCTTATTCTTGATTCGTTCCTCCTATCTCCTAGGATTATTGTGTTTTCATTGTCAAAATAGGTATATGATCAAATGAGAGAACACAGAAGAAAAACCTGAGCTAGAGATAATAAATTGTGAGTCATTGCCATGTGAGTTGGTGTAAGAGTCACAGCGTTGGTTAAGATTGTCTCGAGAGAACTTCCCCGAGTGAGACAAGCAGGAGACCAGGATGGAGAACCATGCAAAACCTTCACCAAGGAGCCTCATCGAGGAAGAGGAGGATCCTGTGAAGGAGAGGCTGGAGGGGGAAGGGTACAAGCAGAAGACACAGAGACACCAGAGAGGCTGCTAAGAATTAGGTCAGAAGGGGACTAAAATGTGCCTGGGGGATGTGGGAGATCTCCACCAGAGCAGTTTCCACAGAGGAACGGAGATGGAAGGCAGAGTGGGGTGTGCACGGAGTGGAGGAGAGATTTGGATGTGGAGAAGCCCTAAGGGAAACAGCTCCTTCCAGGTTCCTAGCCAGCCAGGAGGAGCAGGTTGGGTGGGGAGTGAATCTGGGGAGGTTGTTTTGTTTTGGTTTTGTTTGTGATGCTCTTTGGGCTTTTTTTTTGTTTGTTTAAAGATGAGAGAAATTACAGCATACATCTGTGATGTGCTAGAGCAAATTATTAAATGTTCAGCAAGCTTGGTGACCAGTTGTTAAACAATTAGTGGTTTGAAATTGGGCATGGTGGTGGTATGCACATCACAGAAACTGGCAAAGGCAAATAAGCACCCCCCCACCCCACCCCTGCCGAACACCAGGAGCTAGTAGTTACACATTGACCCGCATACCCCTGGGCATACCTGAGTATAGACAGATAGGATCTGCTAGAGGAGGAGAGATTGGAGGTGCTGTTGGGACCTGGTCTCTGAGGATGGAAAAGCAAATGGAGTCCAACTAGCTATGGAGAAATTGGCTTTTAAAAGCAGGAAGGGCATGACCTCTATTTTAATGGGATGCCAAGAAAAGAGGATGAGAGAAGAGAGAACCATGACTTATAAAAACAGCAGTAATTATCAAAGCTACCATTTCTGACTGCCTCTTGTGAGCCAAGCACTTTGCCCTGAGCTTTTGAATTATTTCCTGTAGCAGCCACACACTGAGGCAGGTACTGTCATTATGTCTTCGCAGATCAGGCCTCTGAAGCCCAGAGAGGTAGAGTAGTTTGCCAAGCCTATCAGTGGTTATATCAAGGAGCCAAGATTCGAACCCAGTGGTCTGACACTGCAGCATCGTACATAGCCTCTGTACTCGAGAGTCCATCCCAGATAACGTGTAGATTCTGTAGCAGGAAGTTGACACAAGTTCTTGGCTGAGTGCTTTTGTTTTCTCTCTGAAGAATGCAGTGACATCCACGTCCCCTCAGAGTGAGGGGAGCTAACCAGAGACATTTAAGGAAAGTAGAAAATGTGTAAAATGATGTAGCCCTTGGGTAAGCAGGCTGACCGGAGAAGGCTAGCTATGGGGCTGTCCATTGGGATCATATACCTTCAGTCACTTTAGCTGTTCTGGGTAGGCACAGAGAAGGTGGCCTGTAGGACTCTTCCATAGTTAGGATGATGATGAGAAAAAATATTGGAAGGACCAAGGAGTTGAGGGACTTGGGAAGATAGACCACAGTTGTAGTAATGCACCATGGACTCTGCATGGCAGAACGAGAATGTGGAGATGGGAGGGGGCTGGTGGACTTGATGCTTTGACGAGATTGAAGAACTATAGCGGTTAGTTATAGTTAGGGAAGTAAGTTAGGGAAGTCAGAAGTTACGGAAGCATGAAGGGAGGCTTCCTTAATCTTCTCAGTTTAGGTGTAATTGTGGAAGGGATGGCCAATGTGGAATGGGAGTGGGGGTCGCTATGTGTGGGGTCCTATGTGTGGACTTAAAAGTAGTCCAGGATGAAGGCAGAAGTTGTGATGTCAAGAAAGACCATGACCCTGATTTTAGAATATTTATTATTAAATAACATGTCATTTAATATCTTTTAATGAATGACTTTTAGATATTGCTGATATCGGTTGATAGTTTTAAGGGTCAGTTGCAATACTAATTTGTTGTGTTTGTCAGAGAGGGATACAATTAGTCTGTGTTCAGGTGTGAACAACGTCAGTTGGATTGACAATCACATACGACTTGAAACCTTCACTTTCATACGAGTTTTATTTCCTTATTTGAGCTTTCGTTGAAACCTAAAGAGAATTGGCATTCTTAAGTAATAGTAAATTACAGTGTGCTTATTGTATCTCTTTTCTTACTGGCTGGATGCAATAAAATCACATCCTGTGCCTTGGTGTGTAGGGAAAAGGTGCCTGTGTTTATTCTCTTCAATCTTTCTGGAATTCCTGGGCTCACACCAACTGCCCTGTCACCTGGTCAGGTGGTACCAGTGGAAGGGAACAGTTCTCTTCCTGTGGTGAGTTACTAATGTGAGGGTTGTTTGCCCTGGACCTCACCTCGAGGAGGGAGTGCTGCTTTGTTAATGCAAACTTTGACCTACCTGTGATTTCCCCTGCTTAGGGACAGCGTTTCTTTGTGCTCCAAGTGTGGCTTAATTTTCATAACTTAATTTGCTAGGTCCAGGAGGCGAGCTGCAGTTGCTATGGGAACAAGTAACAGAATTTCCTTCCTTTAGTACACTTAACACACCAACAATGGTGCTGTAGGAGCATACGTACCTCTTCCTTGGCTCACTTGGATTTCCTTTTCCTGTTTAGACGGATTACTGTTGAGGAAGGGAGAAGGAGGAGTTAATTTCACAGCTAGTTTAGCTGACCAGTGAGTCCTGATAGTCATCTGGCCAGTGGTTTTCGTGGGAATGACAGGTCCAAACGAGGTATGTGTCTACGCTTTAATTTCCCATCTTGAGCTTGTGCTAGTTCTAACAGGCTTTCTAACATGATGAAGACTCTTGTAGACAGAGAGAGAAAAATATTGTTCATTCTCATACCCCGGGTGCCCAGCCTAGTGCTCCAACTGAGTAATTGCTTATTGAACTTAACGTGGCTTTGTGTACTATGGTAAGTTGTGTTCATTCACATTTCATCTCGACCGCCATGTGTCATTTCTTCACTAAAATTGAAAGGCCTTTTGGGTTAGATATCTGTAAGCACATCGAGCGTGATTGTTGGAGAAGGACTTGCATTGCATTTCTAGGCCACATAATCTTTAGCCTAACATTTGCATATTAATGGATAATTGTAAAACATTATGTAAATGATACATGGTGGTGAATATATTATCAAATCAAATGGCCTTTAGGGGTAATTACAGGATGTGCTGTGTCAACCAGGATGCTGCCGGATGAATGCTGAACACCTTCCGTAGAATGAGACCTATAACCTGGCTAGGGTTTATTTCCGTCTGGAGTCATGGGTTATCTTTCAGTGTGATTTTAACTTTTGTTAGATGATGAATCTAACACTTGGGGTGATATGAGTTGCAGAATATTATGGACTAAAAGCATAAAATCCTGACTGAAATACATTAGACTGTGGAAACTTTTAAGGTTGGTAATTAATCTTAAATATTTGAGTCACAGAGAAAGGCTCGTGAGTATTTATGCCTTTCATTGTACTTACTCTAACATACTTTCTTTTTCCTTTTTTCTTACACATGCTCAGAGTAAAATGCAAGAGACAGTGCAGCCTTCTCAAGTTGCCCCACTGCTAAATGACTTCATTCATCTACTGACTGCTTACATATGCCCTCCTTGAGGACTACTGTCTGACTTAATGCTCTGTTCTCCATGTGATTAACTTGGTGCCTGTTCTGGATATGCAGAAAAGAGAGCAGAGTAGAAGAAAGGAATGGGAGGGAGGAGGCAGGGATGAACACAGGGAGGAAAGGAGCGAAGGGGGAATAGCAGGAGGAAGAAAGTTGGGCCAATAAGTACTGTCATCGTGGGGCTGAATTCTGGGCAGCCCTAGCCATCTCTTCTATCATTTGTTAGGCTTGTTGTAGTAGGGAAGAAATAAGGTTTCTCTCAAGAACATGTCACTTTCCATAAAGGAAATTAGTGAATTTTGGCTGTATCTAGTGCTTCAAAAAGAGCGGTTACCTTTCTGTAAATATCTCCTGTCGTAAACTGTAGGTAGCAGACCAGCTGATCTTTATCACCATTTAAGTGTGTTCCTTTTGAAAAAAATATTTTATTTATTTATTTTAGAGAGGGATTGAGAGCACGCAGAGAAAGGGGCAGAGTGGGAGGAGAGGGACAAGCTGACTCCGTACTGAGCCCAGCTCGGGACTCAGTCTCAGGACCCAGAGATCATGACCCGAGCTAAAACCAAGAGTTGGATGCTCAACTAGCTGGGCCACCCAGCACCTAAGTCTGTTTCTTTCTAATCCCTTGTTCCTGGAAGTCCCAATCCTACTTGGTTTCCATGCAAAATGACCTCCCACCCCCATTATTCTATTTCTGGTTCTCTGAGTTCTCTCTTCCTTTTGAGACAACTGAAGGTGAAACATTTTATCCTAAAAGAGACCTGATATTATGGCAGATATCCACCTTCCAAAAACAAAACGCAAACAGTGAACACATTTTGAAGATCAAAACCTAAAACCCATTATGGACCAAAGCAATCGTTCAGAGATGTCCTTGCAAATCTGAGTTTTTGCACGAGAAGCCTCTGAGATCAAAACTCTTCCGTGTCTGAATTCTCTGCTCCTCCTCTTCTGTGCTTCCCTTGTCCCCAGCCCATCATCAAATTGGGCTGGAATCAGGTGACTTGGGTCTTTAACCACCAATTTTGGACACATTATTTACTCAGTGTAGTTTCGCTGTAAATAAAATAAAGCTAACAATCTCATATTCTATAGGTAGTTAAACTCAAAAGAATTGTTGACCAAAGTTTTTATATTTTGGCCAGTTGTTCTAGAATTTTGTAGACCTGTTTCTAACCAGCTATAGAGAAAGGAGTTCTGCCTCATTAGGAGGTATTTCTGTTGCTTTTTTAGCACCAGAGTTTGGGGTGAATGGTTAAATGTCCCCCTTCACCTCTTGCTGATTCTGGGACCTTGGGCAAATACTGACACGGGCCCAGCTGCCCTGGCCTTTCCCAGTGTGGGAAATGGTTGTAACTCACAGGACTTGTTGCGAAGCCCGAAGGAGTTCACAAAAATGAGCCCCTACCAGAGGGCCGAATCCATAATGGGGCTTAATATGTGTTTTTTCCTGTGTTTGTCTTTTCTTTTTTCCTTCCTCTTCCGGTGATGATATCACAGAAACCTCTAAAAGTGATTATTGCCCAAACTAAAATGCCAACAGGCAGTGAGGTGCAAGTCTGCACCTGCCCTTGGGCAAGTCCTAAATTCATCATCAGTTTGCTTTTTTTTTTTTTTTTTTCCCATTTCCAGCTCAGATTGGTAATTTGGAGCCATTGGGAACTAATGAGAAAATGAAGGGCATTGTTATCATTATTGCTCTGGTGCCATGAGGTCTCATGTGGGAAAATTTGAGAGAGGAAAAGGATAATAATGGGAGGGGGAGGAATGCTGGCCAGAATTAAGCTGTGCTATCTAGAGCCTCCCTCACATGACTTCAAAGACACATTTCCTTATGTGGGTGTTAAAGGTTTAATCTCCTTGCCAGTTAGAAATAATTCCTAATGATTAACATAATAGTGAATCATTTTGTAGCTTTGTGAGATACAGTTGATGGCAACACTGAAAAGCAGGGAAACACAGAAATCGCCTCTGCCATGCAATGAAAGAAGAAAATAGAATAGCTAATTAATAGGCTATAGAACATTCTCTACTACTATGTACTAAAAGTTTTGACACACATGCTGTTAGTTTTCAACAAGGGTAAGTTACCCAGTTTTTATGGTGTTCCATGCAAAGAGCTGACACACTGGCCCTAAGCTTGCATCCTGCCTTGAAATCATTTTACCCTGACACTCGTGACAGGCACTGTAAAGGATTGTGGCTCATTGGACTCCCTGATTTACAGAGCCTCTGTATGTAAAAGTCCCCTAACTCATACGCTAATTGTCCTGGGCAAATCAGAAAGAGGCCCCTTGGGTTCATTAAGAGACTTCATCAACGTGGACACAGAGGAGTGAAGGTAAGGGAGCTGTCTCAAGGCGGTTTGCTAGACGTTGGAAAAGATTCTAGAAGCCAGCTCTCATCTGAGACTCTCACCACAGTGAGACCTCAGGTGCCACAGGTGGCCCTGGTGGGAGCTTTCAAGCCAAGAGGATGCCTCATGGGTAGCAGTACGACACTTGAAGGGCATTGGTTCCACCTCATAGGCCCCCAGAAAGGAAGGATCCTACCATAGGTTCCAGAAATCCTTCTTGGGTATGGATGAAATCAGACCACCAGCTCTAGACTTTCCAAATAGTTCACCATCTTTGAGGACTCCTTCCATGAAATATTCTTGGAAGGGGATACTGCCCAGGTAGAATCTAGGGCCTCTTGGTTTTCTGGAAGAATCTTTATACTCTACTCAATACCTTGAGTCTGTCCTGGTTCTGGGGAGCCATCCTAGGGGTCCTTGTACCGAGGTTCTCTGAAAGAGAGATCATGGCATGCCCCCATGAGAAGAGTTCAGACCTTGCTGAACCTGCGGGAGTTGTCTGTTGACACCTATGGCAACTCAGAATCATTTCCCATCACCTCCTCTGGTTAGTCTGATGAAAGCTGAGAAGAATTCCTCTTCCTCACTTTCTTTCCCAGTACCTGATGTCCTGCCCACTCTCCCCAATGTGGCAGGCAAAGGCAGGGGCAGTGGAGGAGTGACCTGGAAGGCGAGAGAGAGCAATTGCTACATGGCTCCTCACCTTTCAGGTTTTTAAAGTGAATTTTAAAACCTACAATGAAAATGTGATGAACCAGCTAAGTCTCTCCCACAAGGGTGGCAGATTTAAAAAAAAAAAATTTTTTTGCAACTATGTTCCTTTGACTTGAGTGATGTATCCCGGAGAATTTAACATTTGTATGAAACTGCTCCACAGAATCAAAGAAAGTGAGCGCAAGTAGGATCTTAGCATAAAGGAGCCTAAAGAACCCTGGATTGAGGACCATGGACAGAATTTTCCCTGTTCAGCAGCCAGTGATGTATAATCTGACATATAATGTGTGTTTGTGCATGCAAATGTGTGTGTGTTCCTATGAAGTTGCCATCTGTCTTATAGCACCGGAAGATTCATCTTTTTCTGTATTTCTGCCCTGACAACTTCTTTAGGGTTAAAAATGTCTTGCTCTCTATTAACTGTTGGTAGTAATAGTAGAGGACTTTTTAAATGGTTTTACTTGACACAACGAGAAGCTAATAACATTATACCAATTCCCAAATTTACAAGAAAATGTTTGCTACTCTGAAAAGGCCCAAAATAGAGCCGCCTGGGTGGCTCAGATGGTTAAGCATCTGCCTTCTCCTCAGGTCATGATCCCAAGGTCCTGGGATAGAGCCCCTGAGCATCAGGCTCCTGGCTCGGTGGGGAGCCTGCTTCTCCCTCTCCCTCTATAGCTCCCCTTGCTTGTGCTCTCTCGCTCTCTCTGTCAAATAAATAAATAAAATCTTTAAAAAAAAAAGTTGTTAAAGGCCCAACATAAAGATCATTACCTAGCAGACTGGCAATTCCCATTCCCCACCAAACTCAGCTCTTTAGATGAAGCTCAGAAGTATGAAGAGATGTGTTCGTTCTTACAGACACACATGTGCACGTATGTGGGTGCACACATGTACTCACGTACATCCGAAGCCTAGATTGCTTCTCCTCTTCTGATAATGCTCTAAATATTCTTGGCTGAGGGGTTGTTACTGAGTAGGTGGAGCTTCTGTATTTAGAAGACACCTGAAAGAAAGAATGACAAAGGCCTTGTAAGAAGTAAACGTCATGAAAGAATCTCTTTTACAGACAATTTCATGAGAGTCTCATGGCTTTTGGAGAACTTGACTTCTCTTTCCAAATGGTTTTTCCATTTTCTGTCTGGAGTAGCAGATGGCAGGACATCTTTTGTACGAAGAGCAAGCCTGGTAGAAGTCACTAAGAGTCAGTTTCTAACCCTTTATTTTCTTTAATCTTATAAATTTAGGCATTTGTACAAATGATTGTTGAAATTTAATTTTTTTTTCAAAAGCATGACAAATCTGCCCTAGGATATCATTGATGTTTCACCTTAAATCAGAGCCAGGATGCAAAGCCCACTAAAAAAATGCATAAAAGGAATAAAATAATGTAAAAACTGCCATTGGTAATAAAATTTCCCTCAAAATAATCATAATTGGTGTCTGTTTTGTTACATGTTTGCCTCAGTCCAATTAACAATTATTTATTAATCACCATACTTATTTTCTTCTCTGTAACATTGTTTTGACTAACTTTTTTTAAAAAGATTTATTTATTTATTTGAGAGGAAGAGAGAGAGAGAGCCCACAAGCAGGAGGAGGAACAGAGGGAAAGGCAGGGAAGAAAATCTCCAGAAGATTCCCCACTGAGCCTGGAACGTGACATGGGGCTCTATCCCACAACCCTGAGATCATGACCTGAGCCAAAACCAAGAGTGGGATGCTCAGCCGACTGAGCCACCCAGGCGATCCTGTGATAACTAATATTTTTGAGTACTTACCATGTGTTATTTTGCTAAGAATTTTTTAATTAACATACAATGTATTATTTGTTTTAGGGGTACAGGTCGGTGAATCATCAGACTTACACAATCCACAGCACTCACCATTTGCTAAGATTTTTTTAAGCCTATTGTCTCATTTAATACTTAGCCATCCTATGGAACAAGTACTACCTTAATCTCCATTTTACTGATGAGAGAACCTGTTCACAGGTTTACTGATGAGAGAACGTGTTCACAGGTCCAGGGACCAGCACAAGACCAGCTAAGAGGGTCCAGGTAACAAGTGAAAGTCAGGACTCTGGCTTTAAGCCTTCGCCATTCGTATGGGGTTCCATCATCGTGGTCTCGAGTGTACCATTGCATTTCTTCTCCAACCTTCCCACCACCACATACACACCCACACCAAGTCGAAAGAGGCTGCTTTGATGGTAAACAATTCCATCTGCTAGTTCTAGAATACCTTTCCTTTACATGCCCAGTGGGGGCCCACCTTTGATGCATTACAACCTAAGCAAGCTGGGTAATCGTATCTACTTGTTTAGAAAGAAACAGAGGCAAGGGCATATTTCTCTCATTTTTCCATGTCATCCCTCTCATATTTAAACATTGCCAGATTAAATAGACCCAACTGGTGATAGAGGTATCCTGTTTTATTTTCTATCAGGCATTGACACACCATGCATTGGACCATGGTTGGGTTTAAACTTTTTCATAGGAGCTGTGGTTGGTCTGATCACGGTGGTCACAGTAGGAGTTCTGAAGGTGCGACCCTCTCAGCATTAGTTATCTCATGAATGGATGCATGTAAAGCAGGCCCCATCTGGTGCTTTTGTCAAGAAAGTCACTTAGAAGAAACTGCAACTCTTGTCGCTTTTTAATCTCTGCATGTCTTTCCTCTTGGATACATTGACCTCATAAAGAACCAGCTTTAATCAATAAAAATAGCTTGTGTTTATAAATCACCTTTCCTCCAAGATGAAAGAACTACACAAATTTTACTGAAATTAGAATACTTCCTGAAATATTATTGAGGGAGGCAAGACGATTGTAAATCATAAATTCTTTTTGGGCAGGATTGTGGTTTTACATGTCTCTCGTTCCTTTCAAAGCACCAATGTTGACTAAATATTTCATAATTAGTGGGCTCCTAATTAAGGTGAATGCTGAGTCTTAATGGATTACATGGAATGAAACATGAAAATCCAGGGCCCCCTCTTCTGTGACCCCCTACTATGTGTGACTGGGTATTGCCCATCTGTAGGTGTACCCCTCACACAGTTCCTGGTGATTATGGTGTCCCCTAGAACTGGGCACTGTTCAACCATATACAGTAGTGCCGTTGTGGGCACAGCAGGACCCATGACTAGTAAGACTTCACACAGATGTGGTGAGCAGGTGCATTCCCCAGACAGCTTCTCACTCTAAGAATCTGAGAAGACAGAACCAATGGGAGATTCCACCTGCTGGAGGGCTGCAGTTGACACCCAGTTGAACATGACACATAAGCTGGTTGGGGAAGGTCCTGCAAATGGATGGTTAGTGACCAGGCTTTTTTGGTTCTTGGGAGAGTGTCTGGGCAGTGAGTCTGTAGGGGGAAGTTAGGTATCTTGACGGCTTGATTCTAGGCTTAAACACATAATCTGAAATTCTGAAATCTCTGTTATAATGGGTCCAGGAGTCTTTGGCTCCTGCTGTAGTAACAGTTGTGAAAAGTTGAAGAAATTGAGGTTCAGAGAGGAAACGCCTTTTGCCCAAATACCTGTATCTACGAAGCTATAGAGATGGAATTCACCGAAATCTTTAAAGCCTGTGTTCTTTGCTATGTATACTCTGTATACGTATAGTATAGTATAGTATAGTATAATATGTATACTATGTACAGTATACGTAGTATACTCTGTTGCTTCTAGTTTGAACAAGTTTTTTTTTTTTTTTTCCTAGACACCCCAGCTCTTTGTTTCTTGTTATCTCTGTGTATTTGTCCACTGGCCACAGAAGCCATTTTCTCATATTCATTTTGATGTTCAACATTTATGTTGAGGGATGAGTTGCAACTGCTTTTTGACATGGCTGACAGGGAGACATGGTATCGTGGGGAAGCTAAATGATAAGCTTCTTAGAAATCTGTTTCCTGGGTGATGGAATATGCTCAGCTCTATTGTTTGTAAGCAGTAGCATTATTGCTAGGACAAGAAATGCAATACGTATGCTAATATGTGCATGAATAGTTGGAAAGATGTTTGAACCAAAGAAGCTTGTTTGTTTCACATTTACAGGCAATGGAAATTGAAATTTTTTTAGCAGGTTTTCAATGAAGATGGGAGAGGTGCCAGAAACTGGAGATTGCTCCATAGTGGTGCCTTCCTCTGAATTACTATAGACATACATATTGTTTGCAGGGGCTTGGGTAAAATTATTGTGAATCTTGAAATCTTTTCATTCTGTAAGATATTGTGTAATAGAGGTTATACAAATCCCCCAGACGTATTGAACATAATCTGAGTAAGCAGACATTCTTAAATTTAATTTGAATTCAGATTATACAGAATGCTAAAATCATAATTCTCTTCACAGTATCTCTTAAGATTTCCATAAGGTATCTAATAAAATGTTAGTACATTTTGCCTATTATAACTAACCCCAATGTAAAAGTGGCCCTTGTAACTTTATATATTACTTTATTATAGTACGTATACTGTCCTCCTAACAGTGCGATTTTGTGCCCATAACCAATTCCACCTTCTTCCCAGATATTTGAAAATAGAGGCCAATTCCTGTGCATCTTCGTGGCAGGTAGGTAATCAGTATATGCTGAGGGACTGAGGCTGAATGGTACCATTTTCATAGTCTTTGGAAGTAGATTCTGAGAACTATAATCACTGATAAAATTTTTCAATAGATTATTGAAAGGACTAGTGTTTGGTTTTTACAAGAGAAAGTCCCAAATACTTAGAGACATTCTGGGTTCCCTAGATTTAATTTCTATCAAAAGTCACTTTCCTTTCTGTCATAAATGTTATGATAAATTAGAAATGTTGTAAATATAGTGTATCTAGTTTCTAGCATGAGACCATGTTTTAAGAATTTCTTAGAATCATTTTCTTAGAGGGAACATGTATCTATCCTTGGCTATATCTTTTTAAGGATTTGAATCCACAATCTGAATGAAGGCATGCAAATTATACTTATCAGACTTTTTAGAATATACAAATTAAGAGAAGCATTTCATAATTACAGATTTTTAAATGTCCTAATAGGCTGAAAACTTGGGACAAGTATCAAGATTAATCAAACTTTGATAAAAGTCTTCACTTGGATTTTAGGAAATCAGTTGCACAAGTTTAAAACTGAGGAGACTTGGATCAATAACTCTGGATAAAGGACCTGAGCATTTTAGTTGCTGACACTGTCAGTCTAATCCCATGGTAAATTGTTAAGTAAACCCAGTACAGTCTCAGACTTGCACTCACAGAAATAGAGTTCCCAGATCCAAGGAGGGAGTTAATAGTCTTGTGATGAATATACTTGCCTCAGACCGTGTCTGGAATACTAGAAATCATTCTAGGACACATATTTTAAGAAGGTTTTTAGCAAGCCAGGGACATATATAGAGAAGTAAGTAATGATGTCTTTAAGCAACAATTGAAGAAATGGTGTATGATTAGCCTTGAGTTGAGAAAGCTAAGAAGAGACACATTAACTTTCTTCAAGAATTTCAAAGATTGTCAAGTGGAAAAGTATTTGATTTACTGCATACAACTTTAGGGGGTAAACTAGGACCAGCATGTGTGGAAGTGTTGGGAAACTAGCCAACAGTTGTTTGTTTGTTTGTTTGTTTGTTTGTTTTAAACACATGAAAGTGTACTGCAAAGTTGTGAAGCAGGACTCCTGGTCCAACCAAATTACATGACAGTCTTTCATGAGTATTGTAGTTAAGGAATTTTAAAAAAACTTTTTTTCCATGTCTAGAAATGCAAATTCTTAGACTAGTCTAACAAAAATACCCCCAAAGATAGAAAATCAGAACTGTATGGTTTCTACCTGATGCTCACCCCACTCCAAGACATCTGTTGAACAATTCTTAGACAACACACGGGTTCCAGGCTTTCTCTTTGGAGGAGACTAGATTGCCATCCTTTGGGAATCCTGATACCGGTGGGGGGTGGGGTGGGAGGACACAGCATGGCTTTCACTTGATGCTGAATGTAGGCAGGGACTTTTGGGCCTCCTCCCAGGCTAAGGTTTGCATTGTTACATTATCTCTGTCCTGCCACATTCAGGTTGCACATGTTGCCTGTTGATCTGCCTTCATATTATGGCTCTATACCCTTTAGATTACATCCTTACATTAAGATTTTTTATAATTCTGCCTGCCTTTCTTAAATCTGACTGGCACCCAGCCTGCTTTGACCCAATCCACTGACCTCTCAAGAAAGATGAGTTATGGAAGAGATTGGAGATTTCGGTAGGAGGTGAAACATGACATTCAGAGATCTCTCTTGAACTATTAAGCAATTATATTTCCTATCACTTGAAAACTTGTCTTATGGTATAGATTTATTGATTCTTAAACATAGACATGAAGGGAAATATTAGATAAGATAGTTTCTGGCTGAGGAAGGGGGTCTTAAGGGTTTAATAAGCCAGTGAAGAACTAGATACGAAAATTGAAGTTTTTAACCTACAATTTGGTTTCTCTCATGCATATAAAGTGCTGTTCAATTCTTTACACTAACATGGCTTTGCATGGAAATGAAAAGCTTTTAGTAAAGGTCACCACATGACAACTAGAAGAAACACATTGACAGGACATCTTGACAACAGAAGCGGAGATCAGGCTTTACAGAACAGACAGTCATGTTCCACAGAAGAGAGAAGGACGCTGCTGGACTAACAGGAACAGGTACTTCTGTCCTTCTGTGGAGTCTTACCAGATGTAGAGAAATTGATGGGAACGTTGTTCCCTGTGGACCCAGGGAGCTAAGATTGAGCTCAAACAAGAGAATCTTGGAAACCTAAAATTAAAAGGAAGAAAAGGAACTACTAATGGAAAAGAAAAAAGAAAAGCCTGAAAATCTCTTACACTTAATGATAATTAACTTGTATAAAAACTCACATAGAAGCCAACACTTAAGGTTCATAAATTATGTAGCCAGATTTTAGTGGTAAAATTCCTTAAGAATTCATTCTAAGTTCGCTAGTTATAATTTATAAAACATTGCTATACCCAGTTATGGAGTTAGTAAATGCTTTCTGTGATACATGTAATTTTGATAGGAAGAGGAAAAAGTCCCCTTTAAATTAAGGGGAAAAATAGAAACATGATTTCAGGAAATATAACAAACGAAATCGTTAATCCTTGAAATTCATCTGGTGAAGTTGTGTGATTAAGTAATATTTTATATAAAGAACTTTGAGAGGGAAAGAATCTATACTCTTTCATAATTTAGACTGGTCTTTTAACAGCTGGTCAAACTCAAGGTCAGATTTATTAGTTTTAGAAAAATTATACAAATTGGGAAGAGTCACTGAAGAGGCAGCCCATTTATTGAATAATTCTCTTTGAAAGGTGTTTTTTTTTTTTTTCCTGAATAAAATATTCTCCAGAGCTAACGGGTCCCAGTGTCCATTTGAAAAGCTCTTATTCTCCTATATTATATCCAGTGTGATAAAAATCAAGTAGATAGGCCATTTCTCATCATCTTCTCCATCCCTTATTTATTTATTTATTTATTTATTTTTAACTCTGCCACTGTTTCAAACATTTTGGAGCTACTAATACCCATTCTGAAAGAAAACAGTATTTGGTAAAGCACTATGTAATAGCCAGAGGAGGAAGGAAACTGAACATGTTGAAGAAAGAATTCCTATGGGAAAGTCCACATTTATGACAGGGCACCCTAGCTGAAACCCTTAGAGTTATCTAGGCACTGCATCTGAGCTGTCCTCCGTGGTTAGATTGTCTCCCTAGCTAACCAAAGTTGGAGCACACTAAATATCAGCAACTAATGTGTGACTTTCTTCCACCAAAGCACAGATGAGCCTGTTCTAAAAACACTTAAAGTTAGTCAGCCTCTGAACCCGGCTTTTGTGTTTATGAAATGGAGGTCATATCAACTACCTCATAGAGTTGCCCTAAGACATTTGGGTTGTAGGGGCACAATGACTTCGGGTTTTTTTTTTTTTTTTCCACTTCATTTTTTCAAGGCTATGTTAAGCACTATTAAAAAAGAAAATTACAAAGTAAGTTTTTATTCTTGCCGAACACCTAAGTATCATTTGTTGCTAAAAGTCTTACATGTTCATACTCATTGAAGTCTGTGACGGATCCATCTTCTCCTGAGGGGAGGCTCCACGGAGTGGCTACCTTTTTTTTTTTTTAATTGACTTTTTTAAAAATTTAACTTTGAATATTCAGAGCTCATTTTGATTTAAAATATGAAAAGGTATAATTTTTTTAAATTAACATATAATGTATTATTTGTTTCAGGGGTACAGGTCTATGATTCATGAGTTTTATATAATACCCAGTGCTCACCACAACACATACCCTCCCTGATGTCTATCACCCAGCCACACCATCCCCCCACCCCTGTCCCCTCCAGCAACTTTGAATACTAGGATTGAATGTGACAAAGAGATCCTGCTGACCTAAGCTCTTGGTTTATCCCAATAGAAAGCCACACATGGGGGCACCTGGGTGGCTCAGTGGTTTAAAGCCTCTGCCTTCAGCTCAGGTCATGATCCCAGGGTCCTGGGATCAAGCCCTGCATCGAGCCCTGCATCGAGCCCTGCATTGACTGCATCGAGCCCTGCATTGACTGCATCGAGCTCCGCATCGAGCTCCGCATCGAGCTCTGCATCCAGCTCTGCATGGAGCCCCCATGGGGCTCTCTGCTCAGCAGGGAGCCTGCTTCCCCCCACCCCCTCTGCCTGCCTCTCTGCCTACTTGTGATCTCTGTCAAATAAATAAAATCTTTAAAAAAAAGAAAGAAAGCAAGTAAGAAAGCCACACATGGAGAGTTGGCTGACTGATGTAATTCTAAATTCAAAATTCTTTAAGGAAAATGAGATTTTTCAGGGGTCAGAATGATAGGAGGTGGAAAAGTAAGATTTAAAAACAAAAGGATAATGCAGAGTTAACTGCTAACAGGTATGAGGTTTCATTTGGTAGTGATAAAAGTGTTCTAAAATTATATTGTGATGATGGTTGCATGACTCTAAGTACACTAAGAAACATCAAATTTCACACTTAAATGGGTGAATTTTTATGATATAGAAACTATATCTCAGTAAAGCTGTTAATTTTTTGTGAGGGGTAAAAAAGTGTTATTCTCCAATGCATGGACACTGAGGACAAGGCTTGGGTTCAGATCCTTGTAAGTTGATATTCCATAGTTGAGTTACCCTGGGCAAGTTATTAAATGACCCTGCCCCTCAGTTTCCATATCTCTAATGGAATGGTCATAAGGATAACTGGGACAGTATATGTAAGAGATTTACCAGGATTCTTACTTTAGAGAAAGTCCTCAGCAACACTAATTGTTGGGAATGGGGAATTTGGTAGCACTGATAGTGTGAATAGAAGTCGGTCTTCAGTATGAAAGGTTAGAGCCTGTAAGAAGCCCTCATGAGAGAAAATTTGACCATCCCATTTTAGGATATATTTCTTTCCCCAAAACTGGATTAAGGAAAATTGAGTTCATTGTATTCCATCAATAAGCCCCTCTCCCTGGGCTGACCTAGAGACAGAATCAGCTCATTCACTTATGTAGAAATCAGATGAAGTTTTAAGCTCTTCAAGGAAAGAAGGGAAGTTCTGTACCTTTAACATCACTCTCATACCCACTTCCCCCGAACCTGGTTTCCTTTACAAGGGGAAGGCTGATTTGGACAAAGAGAAATGGTGTTGAACACGCCCCCTATCTGAATTAGTATAAAGGGGCCACCAGCTGAATCCTTTCTGCTTCAGAATGATCTTTTCCTGGGAAGGTTATGCAGCCAGAAGAGAGTCCTTGGTGGAAAGCTGAACCAGAAACTTCCTGGAGACAGGACCCTGGGAGTCCCAGAGCAATATTGGCAGTACTCAGGCTGCAGG
Organism: Lontra canadensis; assembly: GCF_010015895.1. Classification (NCBI taxonomy): domain Eukaryota; kingdom Metazoa; phylum Chordata; class Mammalia; order Carnivora; family Mustelidae; genus Lontra; species Lontra canadensis. The sequence continues at coordinate 33,410,306 of NW_022630996.1, forward strand.
AAGTCCTCCCTGTCCCTCAGCTTAGATCCTGTACTTATTTCCCCAGTCCATTCAATATACATGTATTAAGTGTCAACTGTGTCCGAGGTGGTACAGTAAGTGCTTAGTATTTATACCTGAACAAGACAAAGGTGGTGGTCTCTGTCTTCAAAGTTGACATTCTGGTGGGAAGACCAAAAAAATAACAAGTAAAGAGAAATTAAATAATTGCAGATTATACCAGATTACAAATAAATCAGAAGGCTAAAAAAGAGAGTAGCAAGCAAGAGTTTGCTTTTCCAGTGGATCTGTCTGACCATATCACATCACTAGACTAGCCCTTTCCATCCATTTTCACACCTATGAAGGAGAAAAGAAAAAAAGTGCCTAATCAAGAAATGTAACCGAAGCTCTTTCAGTGAATGCATGATATTCTGAGTCAACTGAACTTTAATTACCCATATAGGTTACTACTTAGCTCTGTTCATAAAAATCTTACAGAAGATATTGACTTCATGAGTCCAAGGAGAGACAATGTGTGGAAAGCACCTTGAAAAGATTTTTAAAAAGCTTAGGTAGGAATCACTCTGATGCTTATCTCATGGAATTTTTTTTTTTTAAACATGTTTTCAGGCTAAGTCCTTCCACAACAACTTTCAGATATAAGTACTTTTATTTCTTTCTTTGGAGCAGGATGGGGAGCTGATCCCAAGACAAGTCTTCTACTCTATAATACCACAGAGACTAGAATCTTTTTCAGCATTCCAGATAACAGAATAGTCATAGTTATTGTGCAAACACCCAGGAAAAATGCTTTTTATATACTTGCTTATAAAATAATAAAAATCAATTTAGACAATGTAAAGAGATTATAATTTAAGGAATTTAAGATTTATAATTTAAGGAAATGTATTTTTTAAGCATAGAATACATAATAAAGTAGGTTTTCCACTAGATTTTAATGACTTAATCAGTGGCTCTCAAGGAGAGTTAGTTTTGCACCCCAGGGCACATTTGGTAATGTCAAAAAACATTTTTGGTTGTCACAACTGGTAGGGATTGCTGCTGGCATCACATGAGCAGAAATTGCTAAAAATCTTTCAATGCACAGGATTGTGCATTCTTTCAATGCTCCCATCACTGGACACCCAGCATTCAAGACCCTCCCCTCCTCTGCCCCTTCAATGTGAGACACCCAAATGCCAAGTTCTCACCTTTGCATAGCTGTTGCAGCTCATCGAAGCTCCCAGGGTTGGGCAGAGGCTCCTCTCGATGGGGGCTCTGGCGGGGCAAAGCCCCCATCGGTGCCAGGCCCAGTGTGTTCCCCATTTCAGTCCAGAGAACAGGGGAGGGGCCGGGGTTAGCCTGAGAAAGGACACTGTTGCTCCCTCTAGCCCGCACGGGTCCCACCCCCCATCATCCGACTCCCCAGTCCCAGAAACTTCCACATGGTCCGATGCTAGACCTGGAAGAGGAAGAGGAAACCTCCTCTCAACCAAAACTTATGTATCCCCAAATGTCAGTAGTACCGAGGTTGAGAAACCCTTGCTTGCCTTAATCAGTAAAACTCTTTATCATAAATTTCAAGAGGTGAAGGTTTAGTTGTACAAGGGAAAAGCAATGATTTATGATAACATATAACAATTTTTCAGATAAACTGCCATAGTAAATATTTAACATGGTGACTTGTATTTTGATCAAAGAAAGCAAGTTTCTCTTAAGATGGCTTTTTTAAAAAAATATTTTATTTGTTTATTTGACAGAGAGAGAGAGAGCACAAGTAAGCAGAGCATCAGGGAGAGCGGGAAAGAGAAGCAGGCTCTCTGCTGAGCAGGGAGCCTGGTGTGGGGCTCGATCCCAGGACCCTGGAATCATGACCCGAGCTGAAGGCAGCCACTTAACCAACTGAGCCACCCGGGCGCCCCTTAAGATGGCTTAAAAAAAAAAAAATCACCATTTCTCTCAGTAAGAGGATAGGGCAAGAGAATACTATGATCTGAATTGCTTTCTGGGGACACTTAACCCAATAGCCTCAACTGAATGCAGAAAGATCTCTTGGTGACAAACGGGGAACTTCGAATTCAAGCATTAAAAAAGTTCATGTGCTTCACTTGGGAAAGTCCCTCAAACTCAGGCACGGGTATGTTTATTTGTAGGTTAGGCAGAATTGAGATGTGTTGATGGTGGCAGGTGTGGTTATGCACATGGCACTATGCCTAGCCCTTAACTAGAAGGGACCCTGTGACCTAGTCGGATAGAGTCTGCGGCTGTGGTGTAGAGTAGGAAGATCCTTGAATGCTGATGCATGGAGCCCATAGGTTGCAATGACGCTGGGGTGGCTGCCTCCCTTTGTTCTCCTCTGCAATCCTTGTAACCCTCAAGTGTTCATAGACCAAAATGGACCCCGCCTAACTGGGGCCAAGCTGGTGTTTCTGTTCATTATCTCACCCGGACCCACTTTGGTGATGAGCCTGCTCTCACGGGTTGTGTGTTTCAAAGCAAGTCAGCTATGTATAGAGAAGAAATTCTGTGACAGGCAGGTACCCTGATTAAGGAGCTATTTCTGTATTTAACAAGCTATTTCGTTCTATTGGCCTATGAAAAGCAACGGCAGGTCATTTGTATTCAACAAACATGTTTTGCAGATGAAATGCTAGAGCTGGGAGCAGAAAGGGGAGCCAGCCCCAGCCCTGCCCGTCTAGGCATTCTCTTATATGGTTCAACGCTTTCTTTTTCTCTTCTGCAAGTTAAAGAAGCACCCACGTCAACTGCTGGTGACAAATGGTGCAGATGATTTTTTTTTTTTTAAGGGTCATGTTTGATTGCTCCTAAGTCATAATTTCTTTATATGGGAACCTGTGACTTGTAAATACAGAAGGAGGATTTCTGTTTCATTCTAAGCCTATAGTGAGTTGTCCCTAGCATTTCCCAATCTCTTCCATAAACTGAAAGGATCTTGAAAACCCCTTTGTGCTTTGTACTGCAATTGCTTAGAGAGTTCCCAGGTTCCCTTTAAAAAAAATCAGAAAGCGAATTTATATCAGCTGTTATTTTGCTCCAGAAGCTCCCTTGATCTCTCAAAGATCTCCCTTCTCGATCTATCAAAATCTCACACAAGGTACACATTGTTGTGTTCCCCTTGATCTCTCCATGAGTTTCAGACTGTTAGGGTTAACTGCAGACATTTGCCTCCGTCTTTGATTTGTCTCATGCTTTGATTTTTTGTTTTGTCCTGTTTTCATCATTCTCATTCTCCCATTTGATTCATCAATGATTATCAAATATCAAAACATCAAACCTAAACTCCCGCTCTAATGAGAGCAGACACGCTGGGGTTCTTTCCTCAGCTGATCTAAAGCCTGGAGGGCAGCTCCAAGTGGGATGCTTGCAGTGCTGTCATCCTCCAATAAGAAGGTGGCTAGCCAGAGGCCCGGGCCTCTTTTTTCCTCACATTCATTAGTGCTAACATCTTGGGATTCTTTGTGGGAAGGATACAGAGAAGGCTTGATGCTTCTGGAAGAATCGTCTGAGATAGTTCTGACTTCTAACAAATGTTACTGTGTGTGTGTAGAAACCAGTTTTCTCCCTTTCAGAGGCTGACCTTGAGCTTGTCTGTTGAAATTGTGTATAATTGCTGGGCAGTCATACATACTCTATAATTTAAAAAGGAGACAGGTAAAATATATGTCTTTGGCGACAGTGAAATTTATTTATGTTCAGGAACCAGGGAAGTGGTGTGTAGGCAAAGGTGGACACCGTGATTATAAACTGAGGATTGATTTAGAATCTGGCAAGATGTTTCCATGGGCTTTATGCACAGAAGGCTGCTTCCAGGCTGACTGTGTGGGCCTCGGGGCCGGCGGGGTGGAGGAGAGGTCACGAGGCCAACAGGAAGCTGACAGCCCTGCATGGCTTGAAGGTTTTATTTTGCCTCTCAGAGCCTGTTGTCTCATCTCAAGAGAAGGATAAGGATAGTTCTTTTTAAGATTTTATTTATTTATATATTTATTTATTTATTTGAGGGAGGGAATGAGGGAGTGCGTGAGAACAAGGAGAGGGACAGAGAGGGACAAGCAGACTTGGCACAGGTGTGGAGCCCATTGCCAGGCTCAATCTCAGGACTCTGAGATCCTGACCTGAGCTGAAATCAAGAGTTCAATGCTTAACTGAGCCACCCAGGTGCCCCCAAATAAGAATAATGCTAAACCACAGTAGTTACCTGATATGAGATAATGTATGGGGAAATGCTTTGTTAATTCTGAAGTATTGCCTAAAATATACTCCTTACCATGGAAATAGAGACTGTTTTGTAGTTTTAGACTGTTTGGGAATTAAGGAAAATAAGAGTTTATTGAACTATTTTCCTTTTCTCTTAATTCCTCTGTGGAATGAGGCAATGCATAAATATATAAATAACTCTTCCTCTCCCCCCCCCCAAGTTCAAATATGTGGTATTTTTAAGATTTAATAGAGAATAAAGGACAGGGAAATTGCTATAGAGCAAAAGCAGTCAGTGATGGGGAAAAAAGCATTTTTTAAAAAAGCTTTTGAACTATTGTGATTTGAAAAAAATACATATACCATTTTATCAAAATAGAGCAGTTTTTTTAATAACAATGACATGTCTTAAGTTTGAGACAGTAAGTAGACAATGCAAAATCTTTGCTTCTTGTATCACTATTTTTTTAACAAACTATGATTTTTTAGTACAGTGTTAGATTTACAGAAAAATGCAGATAGTATAAAGAGTTCCCATATAGCCTGCACCCAGATTTTGTTCTTATCTTAGTACCTTACATTCATTACCATTAATAATAGTGATATCAGCTAAAGTTCATAGTCTTTTCAGATTTCCTTGTTTTTTACCTAATGTTCTTTTTCTGTTCCATGAACCTTCCCCAGACACCATTTCATGTTTAGTCATTGACTTCTACTCTAGGAAGTCCAGAGTGTCATCCGAGGTTGTGGTGGCTCTGTGTGTGTGTCTCTGTGTTAAACTAGCTCCCCTTTCTCCGGGTCTCTACTGATCATCCTTGTAAAGCCTTCAGAGCCTCATACGGGGAGAGTACCTTCGCCTCTGTTACAGAGCCCAGCTGTGTAACCACTTTATCTGAGCAACACATAGGCAAAACCTAGCATGGAAATTTAAAAATAGCCTGGAAACAGCCTCAGTAAATGACAGAGGGTCAACCATATTCACATACATCACTTCTAGGACTCCTTCTCTAATTCTCCAATTCATTTATTTACTTGTTTTTTTTTACACACATTACTAACCCCTTTCATACCATAGAGTATTTTGGAACTTTCAGAATGAGCCCCCTACCCATAAACAGCTGAAGGGTACTTTAGATCCTGGAATAAATCTCCACCAGAAGACCCAGACGTTAAGTGTGGTGGAAAATGTTATTCTTTCAGTGATTTTAGCAGCTTTTGAATTCAGCATAATGATAAGTAAAGATGCCTAAGATCATGATAGTCAGAATGTACTTAGTGTTCAAGGATGCATTTAGTGAAGCTCAATGTCTAAATCTAGGCTCTGCTTATGTCACAGGAACTTTTCTAGAATGTTCTGTAGAGTATGTAGATGAACTATAAATCATCTTTTTATAAGCTGGGAGGAATCAAACAACTCAACAGTTGGGACTTATGGGAGATCTGGGTGGCTCAGTCATTAGGTGTCTGCCTTTGGTTCAGATCATGATCCCAGGATCCTGGGGTCAAGCTCCACATGGACTCTCTGCTCACTGGAAAGCCTGCTTCTCCCTCTCCCTCTGCTTTTGCCCCCACTCATTCTCTCTCTCTCTCTTTCTCTCTCTCAAATAAATAAATAAAATCTATAAAAAAATAATTGGGCCTTACTATTTCACCTGAGAGAAGTGGTACCACCTGGGTTGCTCCAAGCCCCCCCACCCCCAGTGACCTGAGAGAGAGGAATGGCCATTACAATCACTGTCCCTGTTAATGAGGACACTCACCCTCATCCAGGGGAGATGGAAGTAAGAACAATGGGACAGAGCTCTTTCCTACCCATGCCTCACTGAGGATTTTCACATCTGCCCCCAGATAGCCTATTTGCTGTATCACGGACAAACAGAACAAAAGCAGAACATAAAAACAGGCAAATGTCTGTTTATTGTAATTCTTTGTTTGAAAAAAAAAAAAAAACAAAAAAAACCTGAGCAAGTTATAGCATTTTTTCCTTATAAACCAACATCCCATGTTTCTCTCCCTGGCCCTGACTCTGTCCGATTCATATAAAAAAGACTACTCATTATCCCGGCCCCTTGTTGGGCAGTGGGGGGAGTGTCACTGTCATAGTGACAGAAGCACGTATCTCACAAGCCTCCTATGCCAGAAGCCTGACTTCTTTCCCTAGAGGGGACAGCACGGCTGGCCTTTGGCCCAGCCCCTTCTTCGTCGGCTTCCCCTCCTGTGTGTGACTGCCCTGCGGCCACGGGGGCTGGACCCGCGTCGGGCTCCCGGCTGTATGTTCAAATAATGGGGGAGCTTTTAGATCCTGCTCTGGATCGGGCTCGGCTTGTTTCATCTAGATCATCTGGGGTACTCTCCAACCTCAGCACTTCTTCCCTCATTAGGTTTATTGAGATATAAGTTACACACCTTCGAGTTGACCCTTTTCGTGTGTGTACAGTGCCTTGAGTTTTGATACCCACATGTGGTCATGCAGCCAACACCACAGTTGAAATGCAGACGATTTGTCTCACTGCCCCCAGCACCCTGGGGTGACCTCCCAGCCAGCCTCGCACCCCACCTCACCCGTCCTGGAGACCGTTGGTCTGTTTTCTGTGGCCTCAAGATTTTTTTAAAGTGGGTGATTGTCATGTGCAGTCAGGGTTGAGAACCATGATCAGTAGAGCTGCCTGGTGCCTTTTAATAAATCATAATAAATTACATAGTAAATTATTTAATAATAATAAATTATTTAATAAATTCAGGACTCGGGAGGAAAGCTGTGGTGTCATGTCAATACGTTTAGGGAATCCATCAGTTTGTCTCCTGTCTCTGCTTCCTCTGTGACTGTTGCTTAAGGTTTGCTGGGGTCGTATATCTACTTTAGTCGTGGTTTGAAGCGAGAAGTTAACCAGGTTATTGGGGAGGGAGGTTAGACTCTGCCTGGGGAGGCAGACCTCCGGTATCTGCCTTCGTGGCTGCTTAAGGTCCCCAGATGCATTCACAGTGTTTTCTAGCTGTCTGCACTATTCTCAGCACTGTGGACACAGTGAGAGGCCGCGTAGACAAGGGTCCTGCCTGCGTGGGGCTTACCACGAGTGGGGAAAGAGAGGCAGTGAATAAACATGTCATGTCGTACAGAATGCTCCACGTGGACTGAATCAGGTGATAATGCTAGAGGGGGTGTCAGACCAGCTCTGACTGCGCAGAGGTCCCACTGTTAATCTGAGACCCGAATGTCACAAGCAAAGCCACCAATGCAGAGCTAAGGAACATTCCAGGCCAAGGAAACGGGCAGTACAAAGGCTTTACAGTTGGAAATGAGATTTGTGGGAGTCAGGAGGGCAGGAAGTCAAGAGTGACTGGATGTAGGAGCAAGGGAGGGGCTGTGGGGATGAGGCGGGAGAGGCGGACAGAAGGCAGAGCTCCTAGGGCTTCGTAGAATGACAGCTAAGTAGATTTCATTCTAGGTGTGATAGGCATGTGACTGGACACAGGAAACAACACATTCTGATGTGTTGTAAAATATCACCTTTGGGTACTGTGAGGAGAATGGATTACAGCAGGGAGTGGGGCAGGAGTGGAATGACGAAGTCTTGTTAAGAGGCTGGTGAGGTGAGGGGAGGTGACAGTGGCTTCCTTATGCCAGGGATGGAGAGCAGTGGCCCCATGCATGTCACTGTTAGAGATGTGTGAGATGCAACCCCTCAAGACTTGCCATGGCTTGGGTGTGGAGCACCAGGGGAAGAGCATGAAGCAAGGCTGTTGAACTTGCAGTTGAACTTGTGATCCCTTGGCGTAGATTTCCACCAGCTTCTCCCCACATAACCCACATATCTATTATGGCTTACTGGGCCCAAAGACATTGAGCCATAATCTAATCCTGATGTCACCAAAGTGGCAACTGGGCCTGAGCAGTTGTTCCTCCCACAGAGTAACTCAGGAAAGAAAGAAATCAGGCTGTGACTGAGAGGAATCAGTACAGAGTGGGAGAAATGGGGTGAACAAGGAAATGTTTGATTAATTACTACAATATCGCCTTAAACAAACCAGGTTTTGCAGAAAGACCTGACTCTATGCCTTTACAGTGAAATGCAAAATCAAACGTGAAACTAAAAGTCCCTGTGAACATGTAACTCTTTTGAGCAAAACAGCTGTTGAAAATACATTCAGAAAAAAAAAAAAAATCTTTTCAGGGAAAAAAAAAAAAAGAAAATACATTCAGCTCAGGTCCTGGGCTCGAGTCCCGCATTGGGCTCCCTGCTCTGTGGGGAGCCTGCTTCTCCCTTTGCTTCTGCTGCTCCCCCTGCTTGTGTTCTCTCTCTCTCTCAAATAAATAAAGTCTTAAAAAATAAAAAAAGAAAATAAACAAAAGCAATTACTTATGTTATGAAACATAAATCATGAACATCTTCTTTTTCAAAAGTATAATTAGCTGCAAGTAATTCATCAGGATAGCAAACGACATGAAGAACACCTAAGACCACTTTGGGGTAACTGAACAGACAGACAGTGGCTCAATTCAGGCTGTGTACGTGTGGGGCAGCTGCTCTCCCCTATTAACTGGTGTGTTCTTGTGGGGGAGATCTCCAGTATGCAGAGCTTGATACTCACAGTTTTACTCCCCTTTCTTTGACCAGTATGTTAGGTGCTGTGATTTCATTTTGTTTACTGTGTTCCTATTAAACTTAGGTCAAAGACTCACCTTATTGAAAACAATAACAACAACAACAACAACAAAAACTCATCCTTTTTGTCTCCTTGGTAGTACTTTTCAAGTAATGCCTCCAGCCTATTCCCAGTTCCACACTCTGGCTGAGAATTTCTGGGAGAAATTGAGCAGTATGTATATATTATATCTATATATAATATAGATATATCACTACTGTTCTAGTGATAACTCAAGAGCCCACAGTAGATCAGCAAGGTGGGCAAAGACTTTCCTATCTGAAATACACCTTGTATATTTTAGGGGCCTCTAGTGCAGCCATGATGAATAAGGTTTCATATGTTCAGGCTTGTGGCTATAAGATGACAAATGGTAACAATCTTTGCATTGTTCCTTTTTCTTAAGGGCATTATAAGGACAGCCCAGATGATGTAGTGATGTAACCTGAGTATTGTTTCTCTTTATTTTCTTTCCTATAAGGAATGTTAACATTACCTGTTATATATGCTACACTTTTCTTTGCTCTCCCCAACTTACATAGAATCTTAATGATACACCTGTAAGGGATGCACAACACCCATTTCTTACACCAGCATATTGTGGCTGATGGCATGGGCTGTAGAATGTCCCATTCCTCCTTCTTTGGTAGAGAAATCCACTCACTGGGGGTAACATGACGTGAGAATCATGCACTTGAAGCATGTCACTGGCTTCTCTTGTTTCAGGGCCCAGGGTGAATGGAGTCCTGTCCTGGGGAGGAGATGGGATTTGCCACTCTTAGAGTATTGTACCTCTTAGAGTATTGTACACTCTTAGAGTATTGTAAGCATACTCTAATAACAGCCAGGAGCTCTCATGTTTGCATTTCTGCTGTTTCTGTGTTAGTGCATGCTATTGGCATGATACTCCTAAATGCTTTCCAGGTAGATTCACTTCTCTTGGTCATGGACTGGAAGACCTACTATGCGAGAACTCTTAGTACACTAGCACAGCAATTTTTTTCTTGGACAAATCACCTGTTTAATCTGTGCTAAAGAGAGTACTGATGAGTAAAATGATCTCAAACTATTTCTCTTTAGTTTTAACTTTGTGCTTCGAGAATGTTTTATCTGATAGTAAGTGTCTAAGTTGAACATCTTTCTTTCTGGAACTGCACTGCCCAGTATGTTAGCCCTTAGCCATGTGTAGCTATTTAAATTTGAATTAAGCAGAAATAAATAAAATTTAAAAATTCAGTTCCTCGGGTGCCTAGATGGCTCAGTCAGTTAAGCATTTGACTTCAGCTCAGGTCATGATTTCAGGGTTTTGGAATTGGGCCTCATTTTGGACTCATTGCTCAGCAGGGAGTCGGCTTTTCCCTCTCCATCTTCCTCTGCCCCTTCCCCTGCTCATGCACTCTCTGTCTTTCTCTCAAATAAATAAAATCTTAAAAAATAAATAAAAATAAAAATAAAAAAATTAAAATTAAAATTCAGTTCCTCAGTCCTACTAGCTACGTTCCAAGTGCTTAATAGCTCCACCCACCACACACAGGGATTTCCATCACCACAGGAAGTTCTGCTACACAGCATTATAATGTAACATTTTTCCTGAGTAAAATGAAAATTGCACGTTGTTGCATTTTTAATTATCCTGGATCGGAGCCTACATTTTATCTTGAATCATCATTATGTTGCTCATTTATAGAGAGAGATAAAACCATTTTACCTCAGACCATGGCATGTCATGATCTGTACCTCTTACCTTCACTACATATGTGATGTAAAGGGCTACCTGTTATGTGAGCCTGTGTGCACCCATGCGAGTGTTCTTGCAAACAAAGTCACATTTACTTATAGCAGTAGTGATTCATTTCCTTAAGTCTTACACAGAACTTTTTCTAACCCTTTGAAGAAAAAAAAAATCTTAGAGTTTTTCTGAGATTGGAAAAGTAATATTAGAACAAAAACATGTAAGCAAGGAAGAAACTTATCATATCTTTTCATTTCCAGTCTCTGTTGCTAAGAATTCAAAGTGTAGGTGAGGCTTAGAATATTTAGAAAAAGCAACAACTTTAATAGTAAGAATTAAGAGAGACCAGAAAGTCTATCCCAAAATATTGTGAGCATCCTTTGGGTCACTGTTATGGACTTAATTCATTGTTTCCATTGTTTAAGATTCTATTAAAATAAGAGAAATTGTCCTGCGAAACCAGGGCATATCTGGGTGGAGTTCTAGGGACATGAGTCTGCATAGGCAGGTCGGAGACCTAAAGCATCCATGGGCAGGATGAACCTGGGACTAAGTGCACACTGTGTCCCATGAGATTAGAGCCAATGAGGCAGGAGAAAAGACAAGAATGCTAGAAACAAGGGCGATGTTAAAACTGAGGGAACAGGAAATGCAAGTGTGTGTATAAAGCTGGATGATCCCTGGTGCTTGTTGCCAAGAAGCTCATAGCCTCACACTTGTTTTCTTTGGCTTCCATTGAGATGATCTTTGTGGTTCCCTTATTAAAAAGCATGGGGCAGGACAGTTAAGGGATATATCTTTTGGGGGTGTGGTGGATTGTGGGCTGAGCAGATGGGTCCACTCAAGCATTACATCTGTTAAATTGGAACCATCATCTCTGGAAACATTTATTATACTCTTCTGTAAAAAAAAAGAAAAGATTTTATTTATTTGAGAGAGAGAGTGTGTGTGCATGAGCAAGGAGAGGGGCAGAGGGAGAGGGAGATGAACAAGCAGACTTCCTGCTGAGCAGGGAGCCCAATGCAGGACGTCATCCCAGGACCCCAAGATCATGACTCAAGCCAAAGTCAGATGCTTAACCGACTGAGCCACCCAGACACCCCAACATTTATTATATTCTTGATTGAGTCATCAGTGTCTTTCAAGTAGGCTGGCTTTTCCATAATATCTACATAATTTCTTTTATTCCATATTAATACTTTTAGGGGTGTCAGCTGCCCGATTAGCCGTATCCTGAAGCCGTAGATGAGTGTATCTGTGTGACCATTTTAATAACATTCATTTAGTCAGAATGAATGTCTTGAAGCAAAAACAAAAACAAAAATCCTTTGAAAGTGACCTTTCTTGTTAGTAAGAGTTTCTGTATTCTGTAAGAAGAATATTCAGAAAGAAGTTCAGAATATAACAGAGATGGAGAGAATGAAAGAGATAGAGAGAGAGAGAGAAAGAGAGGAGAAGTATTTGTAGATACAGATTTCAAATGTTACCTGCACAGACCCCTTGTCCTCTGTGTTCATGCACTTAGAAAGCAGCCTGACCTTGACTTCTGACTCCTGGAATTTGGTTCAGGGTTGGTGAGGGAGCCGGGCTAATAACGGATTTCCGCGGGTTCTGTCACAGATTGTTATTTGCCTCAGCTCATTTTCCCTCCCTCCTTCTCCCTCTGTCTGAATTTTCTCCAGAACAGACTTGGCCTTGCTTGTCTTTGTCACATTCCTTTGCCAGGGGCTCCAGGCCCGTGTCCAGGCTCCTCCAGCCTTCTGATGGCCCGATTCCTGGCACCGCTTGCTGAGTCCTCACTGTGGGAGGCGGTTGTGTCTTCCCAGGTAGCAGCTCAATTATATTCCAGTCTCCTTGGCTGTAGAGGTTCGTGGACAGAATTGGCCAGAACCCAAGGAAAGAATGGCCGATCAGTTTTTTTGGCCAAATTGGAGAAGGAACTGCAAACATAAATACCAGCCTGGAGTGAAAACAAAAGCTTTTAAGGTTAACAGAAATAACAGAAAAACGTGTGTGACTCTCCTACCCTATGTAGAGGAGCTGTTGGTGTCCGGCCTATTCCCATGAGAAGCCTCTTCATTGCAGATTGTCTTCTGTTAAGACATTAAAGGGCATGTGCAGTCTTTGACAGAAGAGAATCGCCATTTTGTCTGCTGTGAGAATGATGAATGGATGCAAAAAATTCCACCAATAAACTTTCAGCTCCTCGTTTTGTTGTTTTGTTGGAAGCTTACTTTTGTTCTGTAATGACCTCGTTGGTGTTTTGCACCAGCCAAGTCCTCACTCATCCCCATTTGACCACCTCCTTCCTCCATCCAGCTTCCCATTTACACCAGCCATTTTATTCTCTTCTGGTTTGTGCGAACTCAGGCTCACAAAGTGGTCTTTGTTTCTTTCATCTTCTCTTCCACATGTTATTTGTCAAAAATCAGTTTTGAATATTTCTCTATCGTGGAAGTTCAAACCCTGATTATATCACTTCTGGGTGACTGGGTCCTTTCCAGAAGCTTCCTTCCAGCCCCATTCTTGCATCTGCTTTGAAAAAGAGGGGGAAAAAAACAAAACAAAACAAAAAAAACCTCCACAGCCAAAATGCGTGGCTCTCCTTTGTGGACTTTCTTCTGATTTTTAATAATTCCCTGGAACTCAGCTCAATTACCACATATGATACCAGAACATCTTTGAAGATACTTTTTATACATTTTCTCCTTTGATTTTCTCAGCTATGTGAGTCTGTGAGAAATTAAGTAATTCACCCAGAAAACACATGTCTGTTCCGTATTGGAGAGTGGACCATGACTTAAGCCTGTGAACAGTCGGCTTGCTTTCTTTGACACCGGGCTGCAGTGTAATTCAGGGAGTTACTCACTAATTGTTTACACCCTTTCTTTATCCTCTGTTGTCTGTATTCTGCACCCCTCAATGTTCTGGATCACCCACCCCTTCCTGCCTTGGGCCCTGAATAGTTTTTCTCTGTGTCCCCTGAGTGTTCTCTTGGCTTTTGGAGGATCAAGGCTGATTATCTTGGATGCAGTATTCCTACCTGGTGGTGAGAAAAATGGCCTTGCAGTTCTTTGTGCAGATTCTGTATTCTGATAGGAACCCCTGGCATCGGCATCAAAGACAGTGCCTTTGCCTCATTTCCTTATACATGCAACAACCCCGGATCATTATGCCCTGACCCTTAGAAACGAGCATTCAGGCCTTGGCTGTAGGGTGCTAACTTGCTAAAAGTTATAATCTGGTGTCTGGTTTTTCCCTCCCAAACACATGTTCTAGACATTGTTTTTGCTTCATTTTCACCCAACATTCATGATAACAAAGCTTTGTTTTCATAGAGCACTTTTCTCCTAAAGAATCCTAAGTGCTTTGAACATTATCCATCCTTGCAGTGTGCCTCCGAGGTAAGTGGGTGGTAGTATTTTTATCGCTTTCTATTAAAGCAGAGGCAGAATTCACTGCACCAGGATCCCCTGGAAAGCAGAGCGATCTGGACCCAGTGAGTCTCTGCTCTGTTTCATTTATTGGCCACCATAAACCTGCTTCTGATAGAACTGTGCACAGAAGCATCTTTGCAGGCAGACTTACATGCATGCATTTAAATGGCTTCCAAGAGATGTTGATTATGGAATTTGGAGTCTGAATGTAAGCGGAATTTGAAATGAGCCCGACTGGGAAATTGTTCTGAAAGAAAAACACATTCAGAACTATGAATTAGATTCTACCCACCCTTAAGTCCAATTCAAATGCCAATTTCTCTAAGAAAATAAACCCATCTTCCCCTGGATTTCTCATAACCCTTCTCATGTTCTTCCTTTGTGGTATATAACTCACTGTCTTTCACTCTTCTGCCCTTTGGTGCACAGCCCGTGCCTGATTCACCAAAACAAATAGCCCCTCCAAGTGTTTCCTGGAATGGAACGAAAGGAATTAACTTCTGTTGTTCACAACCATGGTGGAACCTTCAACTTCTTCCCCTGGCAGCTCTGGAGTGCCTTAGATGAGATCTAGAAGATGGCAATCATTTGACTGTCCTCTCGCTTCACTTCACGTTCACTGCGCGGCCACGGATGATGCTGGACGTCTCTCTCTTTGGTCAAGCATTTGTATGTATCTTGGTAACCTAACCAAGAGCAAATATCCAGCCCAAAAGCAGCTCTGGGAGACCGGCTTTGGGAGCCAGCCCTGCAGAAGGGCTTGGGACAGTGCCTTCACCTCTTAGAGAGCTCCTGCTCCCCACTGACGACAGGGCAGAGCGAGACTGGCCAGCTACCAGCCTCCCAGGAACGGTGTGAGCCTCAGCGGGGCCGGGCCAGCAGAGTATCTGCTGCTCTGATGAAAGGCCCTTAAAGCAGAGTTGCTTGTTAAAAATAAATAATGCCAATTCTCGAGCTGCCCCTGGCTCCCTTAGATGTTTCTAAGAGGTGCCTATGAAGCCCGCAAACCATTAGTAATGAAAAGGGAGAGCACGTTCTTTTTGTCATAACAGTGAACTGTGAGTCATGTCTCCTAACTCGTCGCGAACATACAAAGGAAGCCAATCAGTGGGGTGCACCCTAATAGGATGTTTCTCCAGTGACTCAGGCAGGCCTGGAATGAGGAGCAGCCTGCATCAAGCCAAACAAGTATATTTTTAAATATGGGAGGGCGCGCTTCCTGGTACAACATGATGATGAGTCCTACACACTCACATACTTATTTTAGCCCAGGCACTGAAATGTGTGGGCATGGTCTCTGCAGAGCCTTCTCCCCTGGTCATGTTTTGTTTTGTCGGTGGGGAGGGGTGTTTGGTGGATCACAGGCACAGGCAAGAATATGTTGCAGTTTAAAACCTCAGTGTAAGGAGATAAAGGATTTTTGAATGTTGTGGCTTCAGTCACTTTGGGCCATCAGAAAAGAACCGCTTCCCAATGAACCATGCACTCCCCAAACGTTTTTTAAAGACCTGAGTACTGAGGATTTGAAGACAGGGAAGGCATGGTCCCGAGTCCCCAGGATCTTAGAATTCCTCTGGAGAGACACAAAAGCAGACAGAATTGGAAAACTGGCAGAGGGTGAGAGGGAAATGCTTAGAAGTGTCAGCCTCTAGAATATAGGAATAAAAGCATTCCATAAAGGTGCTGATGACCGCATTAGATCTTCAAGACCCGTGGGAATTATCACTGAGAAGGGGAGTGGGTTGAGGAAGGGTGTTGAAGTCATATGTTGGCATCTAGAGGTCTTGCAAATGGTGTATTTGGTCTTTTTGATCATTTTATTTTGTTCTTACTATGTTTAAGTGCTTTTCTCCCTCTCCCCTGATAAATTCTGGAAGTTTTATTTTTAAAAACTTGCCCTGAAATTGGCTTCTTCAGGGTGAGGCATGGTCCACATTTAAGGATCTTGGACTTTATCTGAGGTATTTTAAGCAGAATGGCTTAATTATGTTCACTATGAAAAAGCACTAGTAAAATTAAAGTCTAGTCATTGCCATATCTGTGTCTTGCTGTGGCTGTGGTTAAACTTTAACAAACTCTGTATGCAGGCCAGTGAGGAAAACAGATACGTCTTGAGGGTGGGAGACCATTTTGAAGTCTTCTGTGATAA
This sequence comes from Lontra canadensis, assembly GCF_010015895.1. Taxonomy (NCBI): domain Eukaryota; kingdom Metazoa; phylum Chordata; class Mammalia; order Carnivora; family Mustelidae; genus Lontra; species Lontra canadensis. Next base: position 33,426,465 of record NW_022630996.1, read on the forward strand.
TCTGGGAGATAAGCACTTGAGCCAAGACAGGAGGAAATATGTTTAGGGTATGAAGGTGACTGAGAGAGTAAGTCAACACTGACCTGGACAGCCAAGTAGATGAGTACCTGAGGTGGAAAACCCAGTAAATTTGGATAATGAGTTCAATTTGGGTCCCTTTGATTTTGAGGTGACTAAGGGAGAGTCAGGTGGACTTGTCCAGTAAGGATCTGGTTGTCTGAAGCTCAGGGGAAATACATGGGCTTGAAGTGGGGATTTGGTAGCTGTGAGCAAGGAATTTGCAGGACTAGATGAGTTTTGTTAGGGCAAGAATGAGGAGTGAGAAGAGAAAGATGAGAACAGAAGTTTGGGTAGAAAGGAAACCTGAAAACCAAGAACAAGTCTGTGAAGGAAATGAGGGAGATCAGTGGGATTGGGAAGAAGAGCAGTTACCTAGTGTTAGTGGGCGGTTGTTATGTTTTTCCCTTGAAGATCCTCATGGCTGTTGGATAAGTTTGAAGGCATTCATGAAGCCACCTGCATATATACATGCTAGATACAATGTCTTTCTTAGCAGGAAACATGGTGCCATATTGGGTATCTTATGGTACATTCTAGTAACCATGGGAGATGTTCTGGCCACTTGTATGTATAAGAGAATAGCAGTAATAATAAAAATGGTCTCTGATTTTAGAAAGTTGGGAAAATTTTTATAAAATGAAAGTTCCTGAATGCATTTGTCAGGGGAGAGGGAAAGAACTCTTTCAAAAACATCAAGAACAAAATTGAATGACCAAAAAAATAACTGTCTACAAAGAATGAGCATTAAAGTGTCTGAGAGCACTAACCTTTATTTCATATAGAAGGAAGGACTGGGAATTTCCAACAGAATCTTCCTACTGAGACTAATAGCACCTTATTTTTAGTCTTACCCTTATTTACGTTTTCATTAAGATACATCCTTATCTAAAATGACCCCTTTTTGGTGAGGGTTTAAAAAGAAAGAAAGAAAGAAAGAAAGAAAGAAAGAAAGAAAGAAAGAGAAAAAGATGATGGCTAAGAAGCTGGAGGCCAAAAGAACTCTCACTAAATTTGGTTTAAGGCTAATTCAACTGGAGGCAAAGTCTGCAACTGGAAAGCAACCACCTGGAAATACAGGAATATTAGAGAAACTGCAGGGGTTAATTACCATTATATGTCAGCCAGACTGGGTGGGGGAGGGGGAGTAGCAGATATTCAGTATAAGAATTTAGATAACTAATGAAGGGTTAAAATATATCTTCATCTGTCAATTTAAGACTGAATTCTGCAGAAACACATGCTTCTAAGACAGAATCTGTTCACTCATCCATTCCAGTGGTCTAGGGATAAGAAACCAATGTTCAATTCACAGGAATCCTAATTAGTCCACAGTGCTGTGTAGAATGGAAAAAAAATAATAATCTCATTAAAACAATAACAAGAGCTTAAACCTAATTTTACTAGTGCTTTTTAATAGGGAAAATCATTTTTACCAACTACAAAACCAGAGTCATTTCCAGGATGTTATGCTCAAGAAAAGGAGATACGCTCTATGAGTACATCCTAGGGAATATATGCCACGTTCCACTCAAATTCATGTTGCAAGATATCACCAAAACCCTGACAGCTGGTTTTTTGTTTGTTTGTTTGTTTTTGAGCCTGTTTCCGTGAAATAAAGAGATTCGGTCCTAACATAATCTTTTTTGAAAAAGAAATCAGAGTGCGTGGGATTTTTTTTGATGAGTAGAAGTGCTATAATTTGGCTTTTTATTGATGAGAGAGATTCTAAAATCAGACACTAGGGGTAATCATGGATATGTGTGTGATCGGTCAGGGTCAGAGGGGCCTGGTGGTCTCAGTATGTGAACTCTGGGCAAATTCTTACCTAACTATGTAATGGTTAGTACAGCAGCGGTACAAGTATGTAGTTAAAAAGCTACCGGGGCAAGGAGACCTACAAATGAGTGCACTGGTTATCCACACATTGATTCAGAGCGGATGGCCTCCTACAAGTACATGCTAGCCGTGTGACGTTGGACAAATCTCAGCCTCTCTGTGCCTTGGTTTCCTCACCTGTGACAGATGAAAGTCAAATGTGGCTTATGTTTAATTCTCATATAATGAAATCATTTAATAATTTTAAAGCACTAAGGACAGTGGCTCGTATATATTAAGCACTATATAATTGTTTGATGAAGGAAAAGATTGGTCTCACTAGTCTGATTTCTTAATCTTTCAGGATATTAGCCTGCATTAAAAGAGATAAATTTTATATCTTCTTTATTAGGATGAGGATCTATTAAGCCAATGAGCAAATAAATGTCCCTGAAATTAAGAGTCTACAAATTGTTGATTTTCCCCCAGCACTAAAACAGTGGTGTTTCGATGGGAATACATGTCTTTCTTGGATAAATTGGCAAAAGCAGTACTCTTACCAACTCTAAGAATCACATATCCAAAAATTATCTTCATTAGCAGGACCAAGTCCTCATTAAAATGGTGGGTCTGCGGGGCCCCTGGGTGGCTCAGCGGGGCGCCTGGGTGGCTCAGTGGGTTAAAGCCTCTGCCTTCGGCTCAGGTCATGATCCTGGGGTCCTTGGATGGAGCCCCGCATCGGGCTCTCTGCTCAGCAGGGAGCCTGCTTCCCTTCCTCTCTCTCTCTCTGCCTGCTTCTCTGCCTACTTGTGATCCTTGTCTGTCAAATAAATAAATAAAATCTTAAAAAAAAAGTGGTGGGTCTGAGAGGAAGAAATGGAATTAAATTTGTTGTTAAAGCACAGTAAATAGGCGTTCTAGAAAGTAGTTGCTTTCTGCTTTGAAGATCGTCCGTGGAAGGAATTCTCTGCCCAGTGAGCAGCAGGAGAACAAGGACTCTGGACCCAAACCACTGCAGACCCTGGCTCTGCTTCCTGTTAGCTCTGTGAACCCTGCTGCCCCGCTTCTCTGTGCCTCAGTTTCTTCATCTGCACAGGGAGCTGGTAAGAGCGGCACCTGCCTCATGGAATTGTTTTGATGATTAAATCAGAAAAACCTTATAAGGAGCTTAGAAGAGTTCTTGGTACATGCTCATTGGGATAGTGTCAGTAAGTAACACCCTTTCTCGAGGCTGCGTCTTGTTATTCAGTTATGTCCTTTGCAAGTTTTCCAGCCAGCAGTTTCTGGTTTGATAGATAATGCTTTTTCCTTTAGTTTCCTCATTTTTGGTAGATCTCAGTTAAGCGCCTGTGTGATGCTTGACCTTTCCCTAAATTATTATGGAGATGCTTGAGAATATGCTTGGGGCCTGGTGTTCTGTTGGTATACTGAGGGCCTCTCCATCCCTCCACACAGACCTGCTCACATAATCCTGGCCAGGAGAGAGGTGTGCTTTTTTTCCCCTGTCTTGTTTAAGAGGACTGAATGGAACTATATATAGGCAGAAATATTAGGGACTTAACTCTGTCTTTGTTCACTGATGTAAATCTCTAGCCTCTCAAATCCCACACTGGCAAAGGCATGATTGTCAATGGATTTTTTCCTAAATATCCCCCCATATCTCCCTTAATTCCAGCACCCAGTGTGAATGCATTGTTCACATTGTCATACAATCCTAAGGCCATATGTTCCTGGTGACCTGTCCAAGAAGGGCCCAAGATGAGCACTGGGCCCAGTGTTCCTGCTCTGAGTGGGTGCACGGTCAAGGAGGGTGGGGGAAGGATGGGGAAGTAAACCCCCTGCCAGGGCCTGGGTGTTGGCAGTTGATCTCCAGAGGAGGGTGATGCCTTTGTATTTTAGGAACATCAACAGATTTGTTTTTTTCTGTTGAATTTGTGGGATTAATTTGCTTCCTTCATAATGTTCCTCAGTATTCTCCTAAGAGAACACCTATCCTTGGGGTTCAGAAAACTGGGGGAGAGGAAGAGGAGGACTGGATCATTTTGCAGGTTGGACTGTTTTAAAGCAGGGATGAAGCACCCAATACAAAAGTGGGGGCACCCCTGCTCTTGTTCTTTAAGCAGTGTCTGAAGTGGGGCATGATGGCGGCCATGGGGAAGAAAAACATGTCCCTGGAGGCCCAGGGAGGGTCATCAAGGAAGGATGCGCAGGCGTGTGTTAGCGGGTGGCTGGCCCTGTGAGAAGCATAAAGAAAGCAGAAGTTCCAAAAGCCTCCTAGTTTTGCAGGCTCATGAGCAGGAGGGGCAATCCAAACAGGTGGAGGAGAAAATTAAAGGTCTGAGGAAGCACAAGGGGAGAGGCCAGTGGGCCAGGCTTGAGTGAAATGCCTTTAGCAAAGGGATGGGTTTGGGGGACAATTCAGTGGCCCCAGGAAGAGGGAAACCGAAGAGCTTAACCTGTAGAAATACAAGCTGGGGTGGTTTATTCGATAAAGAGATGGAAACTGTGGTTGATTTTAGGTTTCCACCGGAGGTCAGAGAGAAGTTAGAAGAAGTGGAGTAGGGTCAGACTGGGAAGTGCTGAATGACTTGCTAACGCAATTGCATTTTATCCTAATAGCGATAGGTAATCACTGAGATTTTAATGGGAGTCATTTACTGAGCAACAGAGACAAGATAGAATGATGTGATGAAAAAACCTTGGCGTGTCCTCTTCCCTTAATTTTGCATCTATTGGATTCAGGATTACTTATTTTTATCCCCTTTTGCCATCTCCCTGGCTCTGGCTAAGACTCTGAGCCTCAGGTCAAGGTGTAATGAACCCATCGACATGTGATGATATATACAGTTTTGCTAGGTTTTCAATGAGGCAAATCCCAGCTGCTCCTGAGTCTGCCTATATCCCAGCATAACCTTTGAGTGCCCATCTCACATGGTTGGACAGGCAATTATTTATATCCATGCTAAATTTGCTGTGTGACAGGCTCTTAATGTGCCACTTCTCAGAATAATTTTCCTTATAAAGGAAGTTTTAACAAAGGCATGCAGAAATTTGCTTCTTGCTATGCTCTTCTTTGCCCCACCCTGGATTATTTACCACCCAACTAAAACTTTCTTCTGTCTCGATCTTCCATCGTACCCTCCCAATGCTGCAGCCACACCACCCCCAGAAGGTAGGTAAAATATAGTTAGCAAGGTAAATGTGCTTCACCCTTGGTTTTTTGTACTGCTAACTCACACAGCAAACTTGATACTCCTTTGCAAAGAATTCCTTTTTCTTTTTTTCTGCTCTTTTTTTTTTTTTTTTTCATTTTGGGCCAAGAAAGAGCTCTTTCATAGACCTGTCAGTAGATCCGGAAACCATTAGTTTGCCAACAGATCAGGTGATAAGGTGTCAAGGATCCAAGTTCCATTTTCCTGCATGTCTTAGTTATTTCAGCCAGAGGACAAAGGAAAAGCGCAAATGCAGAGCATATCAGCAAGTCCATTTTATAATTATAAGCAAACTTCCAGGGGCCACTTATCTTGCTCTTATCAGAAATCTTAATTTAATGGAATTTCTGCACATTTTGTCTTTTTGTTAAATATCTCACAAGGTGACGATATGGTTGCTCTATAGCTTTCCAGAGGAACTGAGTACCTTCACGAAGGGAGCGTCAGGTAAATAAGATCTCACCACAAGCTAAACCTTGTGTTCAATTCAACATTTGGAAGGGAAAATCACACACTGTTATCTGTATTCTACACAAGGTCTTATGGTTAATATTTATTGAGTGCTTATTATATGCTAGGCACTGTGCTAAGTGTTTTATGGGAATCCTGACGCAATCTTCACTCAGTTGTACAAGCTATGAGTTACTGTTATTATCCTCATAAAAAGGGACTTTGAGACATTAAAGAGCTTGGCTGGGATACACAGTTAAGTTGCAGAGGGAGGATTCTAGCCCAGCCCTAACACCAGAATTGACACTCCTAGCCACTTAGCTCTAACATTTTTATCTGGTTTACCACTCATCCTTAGTGTACTAAAATATCAAGTAAATGGATTCCAGAATAAGAGGAATCTTCAAATTACCTGAACATTAATTCCATTAAAAAGAGAAAAAGTGGGGCGCCTGGGTGGCTCAGTACGTTAAAGCCTCTGCCTTCGGCTCAGGTCATGATCCCAGGGTCCTGGGATCGAGCCCCACATCTGGCTGTCTGCTCTGCAGGGAGCCTGCTTCCTCTTCTTTATCTCTCTGCCTGCCTCTCTGCCTACTTGTAATCTCTGTCTGTCAAATAAATAAATAAAATCTTAAAAAAAAAGAGAGAAAAAGTAGAGTAAGAAAGGAGAAGGAAAAGTGTTGTTTTATCATGCTCCTATTTAAACTGCTTTAATGGCTTCTTACTGTAGGAAGAATAAAGCCTGAACTTTCAGTGTGGTCTTGTCTCCAAAGAGTTGGATAATCTGATTCCTACCTACTCCTGCAGCCCCAACTTTTACTCATCTACCTTTGCTCATGAGCTCCGGGTCATTTGGATAATGAGTGGCAGAGCTGGGATCCAATCTTAGACAGATTGGCTCCAGGGCTGTGCTATCTTAACACCTTGCTAGCTGGGTGGATGGACAGGTGGACATGCACATGGATGGATGGATGGATGGATGGATGGATGGATGGAAAGAAGGAAGGAACGTGAATGAATGAATGGGTGAAGGAAGGGATGGAGGGAGGGAGAGAGGGAGGAAGGAAGGAAACCCATTTACAAGAAAGCTGTGACTCTTCTTAGAGTTCATACACAACCAGTCAAATCTATCAAAGCTTTTCCATCAGGATCTGCAGTACTCTTCAGTGAAGTCAGGATCCTCATCTGCAGAAGAAATGCAAGCATATACTTATCTAGCCAACAGATGAAATTATACTAAAGTCCAGGTATGGAGAGGTGCGCCTGACCAACTTCATAACTGATACCTTAGGTAATTGGACTAAGGTGCCTAAACAGGTTACATGCTTCTTTACCCAGCTAGTCAACCTGGCTAAGTAAAAAGCCAAATTCCTGTTTCCAGAGGTGATGGGTAGGGCAAACAGCACTACTTTTGAAAAGCTCATCTAAATCATCTGCTATAGTTGTACTCTAAAACATTACTGTCCCTTTTTGATCACCCAGAAAGCTCATATTCCACTTTTTAAAGTTAACTTTTTATGTAAGTGTAACTTAAATGCATAGAAGTGTTCAAATCCTTAAAGTGCAACAAAGCTCAATGAATTTTCCAACCACCAACTAACTATCCACTTAGTTACTTTCCATCTAGATCAAGACAGAGCGTATTATACAGCCATCAGAGACCCTTCTGGGTTGCCCTTTCTGTAATTTTTTTTCTGTCTCAGAAGAATGAAAACCTGTTTCCACTATGATAGATGAATTTTGCCTGTTTTGGACTTTAGATAAATAGGACCATATTGTACAATCTCTTTTGTCTAGGGCTCTTTTTGTTCAACATTCTGTTTTCAATTCATGCATGTTACTGTGTATAGCATACTTTAAAAAAATCATTTCCTTATAGTAAATATGCTGCTATAGGAATAAGCTATAATTTATCTAAACTCTTAGATGGACATTTGGTTTTTCGAGTTTGGAACTATAACAAATAGTGCTGCTCTGAACTTTCTTATACATTTCCTTTGGAGTGCATATGTATGCATTCCTGTAGGGTTTACATGTTTGGGTAAAATCGCCATGTCGCACAGTATGACTGTTGTGGTCTAACTAAATACTAACTTGGCTTTCAAAGTGGTTGAGTCAGTTTACACTTGCATCAGCAATGTGTTACAATTCCATTTGTCCCGCATTTTTATCCACACTTAGGATTTTCTATCTTTTCATTGCGGCCATTCTGGTCTATCTCTGAAAGTATCTCATTGTTTAGACTTACATTTTCCTGGTGACTAAAAAAGCTGAGTATTTTTTCATGTGTTTATTACCCACTTAGATATTCTGTTGTATGGAGTGCCTAATATACATTTTGCCCATTTTTTAAATTGGGTTGTCTCTCTTTTTCTTAATTGACTTTAAGGGGCATTTATATATGATGGGTAACAGTTCTTTGTCTGTTAATGATGCAAGTTTTTCTCCTACTCTGTGGTTGCCATCCTATTATATCTTTTGATAAATAGAAATTCTTGATTTTAATATAATCCAAGCAAACCTTTTCATTCACATGAATGATTTTTTTTTTTTGGTCCTGTTTAAGTAAACTTTGCTCACCTCAAGATCATGATTATATTATCCTATATTATCTGGAAGCTTCATTGTTTTTCCTTTCACATTTAGAACTGTAATCCACTTAGAGTTGATATGTAGATGGTATGAGGTAGGGAGTCATGATTTATTTTTTCCAGACGCGTATACAGTTGGCCCAGCACAGGGTTTTGAAAATCCATTGTAGTGTCACCTTTGTCATATGCCTAGTAACTGTATATTACAGGTCTGTATCTGGTTTATATTACATTCCATTGTTCTGTTTTTCCATCCATAGACTAATATCAAGGGTAGAATGGCTGTGTCATAGCAATTACTGTTTTTAATTACTGTAGTTTCATAATGTCTTTGCATCTGAAAGTATAATTTCTTCAGATCTGTTATTTTAGCTACATACGGTAATAATTATTTTGCTATTACATCTGGTGACAACCGGCATTCATTAAGTGCTTATTTTATTTCACTTAATATATGAATCATGTATTGCTATACCTTTAATCCTAACAGCAATCTGATGAGATAGGAGGCATTGTCCTTTTTTTTTTTTTTTTTTTTTTTTTTTAAATGAGGAAAATGGGGTCCAGGGAGGTATAATTTGATCAAGGTCACATTGCTATTAAGTAGTGAGACCAAGTTTTGCAGCTGGGCCAACCTTGCTCCTGAGATTCTGCTCTTTTATTAACACACATTGTGTTGCCTGGGATAGGCCTCAGCTCCCTCTTGCTGAATTGGCTGTCCTTTGGTGCTAGAGTGTGATTTTCAATCCTAACACTATAGCTGGTATTTTTTTTTTTCCTCTCTCCATGTCCTTAAAAAAGGCCCATAGGGAAGGTGAACAATGAAGCATTGGATTAGCTACTGTGCGTCTTTTCAGTGTGGATTTCATACTATTTTTAGGCATGATAGAGGATAGAAAAGAATATCTAGAGTTCTGTTAAACCAGGCTTTGGGAGCTAGAAAGAACTGAGCAGGTTTCAAGCCTCTGATCCCCTGTCCTGAAATAGTCAGGGTGGTAGCCTTTCTATTGGTGAAACTCAGCAGTGGCTGGGGAACTTCAAATTATTTGCCCTCACTCTCCTCCTTTCACCTCTCCCACCTACAAAAGGTTCTGAACTTTCGGCATCTTCCCACACAGTACCAAGCCCCCAAAACCAAGCCATGAAAGAATATCAGGTCTAAAAATAGAAAATTCAAAGGCTACAGGGGTTAAGATTTTATGCAAAGGGAGAAAGGTGTAAGTATACATTTGCATCTGGGAATTCATAAATATATTATCTAGACTGACCCTAGAGCCACAAATAATTCTGATTTGAATTTCCATGCTGGGGATAACTAGTAAGATTTTATAACCACTCTAGCAGTTTTCATGTATTAAACGCTTTTGTGTGTATATGATTTATTCCCTTCTTCCTGTGGCTCATAATTTTAAAAGAAGTGCCTTTAAACCAGTGCTTATTTCTTTTTGGTAAAAATAATCAGAATTTGCCTAGTGCTTCCCAAATCTGTGTCCCTCTGGTTACCTGCAAATGGGTTCACAGTCTCTCCGAGCATGACAAGGGTCATAGGAAGCATGGAACAGAGCTTTCCAGCATCTCAAAAATTCTATATATCTTACAAAATTCCTGTAAAATAGCAGAAATTTTGTGCATTTGCCTGGGTCATCTTGTCATTCTCGCTATAGTCAGGTAATTTTCTTATGTAATGGTCTGCATTAGGTGGTATTAATAGGTCGAAAGGGTATAAAACTATCTAACAATTTTCTTAGGAAAGACAGAATAAGTACTAGCTCATCACATTCTTGTGAGCAACCTAATAAAGAAATATACCAGCTCTGAGAGCCCTGACTCCAGTTTCCTGCCATGACGTAGGTCAGATGTATGTATTCTTTACCACTTCGGAAGGACAGTGCTAGTGTGTCATTCTTGTGAGTACTAGCTCATCAAATATTTTCCAAGCCTAGTAAATGCCATTGTTTTGTAGTTTCAAGTTTTTATTTGAATTCCTGTTAGTTAAGCAAATGCCATTTTGATGCCTTAATACCCTAAACGAAATGTGTAGCCATCCTGTCATTCAAAGAAATAATAATTAAGGAAATAATTCTAAGTTCAGTGCAGGTGCAAACTCCAGGTTGTATAATTGTTTTGGGGCATTAGGGAGTCGAAAATATATTATCTGGTTATGCATAGATGTGTGTGTGTGTGTGTGCGTAGTCTGAGAATTTTTGACTTGGCGGGAACTTTACCAGCCCGTCTCATTTACAGGTAAGAAATCTGGATCCCAGGGAGTTGAGATCACCTTCTGAAGGTTATGAGTTGCACTAAAACCCATTCTCTGTACTCCTCTTTCATTGTTTCCTCGTTACACCGCAGTAGCCCTTGTTCTCTGAGACTCCAGTGACAATTCCTGCCTCATCTCGCATTATCTGATGGAAAAGAGGAACAAATCTACTTTGAAAGGCAAAGTGTGACAAAAGTGTATGGCATTCTTATTTTTATTTTTAACATATGTGAATGGATTATAGCTGCTTTCAAAGCTGGCCTATTTATAAATGAATTCAGTGTCAGCAAATTAATAAGAACCCATTTTACCCTCATCCCTGAAAATACCTTCGTATTCCAGACTTTGAAACACCATTAAGTTGATTCTTTTTTACAAAGTAGAATCTCATTGTGTTAAAAATAGTGTGCTTAAAAACAATTTGGTTTTTGAAAAGTCTTACTATTTTTGTCCCATTGAAAGTCTCTCTGTAAATTTCATTTATAAAATATTGCCTAGTAATTCAACATTCTTTTTCGTTAGTGTTTTATTTTTAAAAAAGCAGTAATAGCCCTCACCCTCTGTGTTTTTGTTTGTTTGTTTAAGCCTCTGAATTAAGGACCTCATTCTTGAGATGAGATGGACTGGCCTGGGGTCCACCTGATCCCCGGGAAACATCACCATTCTGTAGCCTCGCCCCTGCATTGGGCTTGCTTCTTACAGTCACCGTTTCCAGTGAATCTACTGTTATTGTCCCCAGTTAACAGATGAAAGGAATGAGGTATTGACTGGTGAAATGACTCACCCAGGTGGCTCAGCAGTAGTGGAAGAACCAGGATTTGAACCCAGCTGTCTGGCTCCCAGTGTCTTCACCTCCTTTCTGCCATCATGAACTCTTGGGCAATCCGTTTTGCCTTTCTCACTGCTCTTAACTACAAAGAGAGGAAAGCAGATCAGATAGTCTGGATGGGTTCTTCCTGCTTGATAATTCTCAATCTTGAATATCTACAATCTGAACATTGTAGAGAAAAAAATATATTCATATTTAATGCTTTTTCCTTGCCTCTAATACTGGAACATCCTTAAAACAAGGAGTCATGAATCCCAAAGTACATCAGAATCTTTTCATTGTTTCCCGTGTAACATGTCAAGGAACATTTTGTTTTTGATTTATTCTACTGAAGTGCAGTTGACATATAATATTGTATTAATTTCAGATGTACAACATAGTGAGTCAACATTTATATACATTACAAAGTGATCACCATGATAAATCTAGCTACCATCTGTCACCATACAAAGTTGTGACATATTATTAACTTTATTCCCTGTGCTGTACATGGCATCCCTGTGTCTTATTTATTTTACAGCTGGGAGACGTTTGCCTATTCCTCACTGCAAAGGATGAGTCTTTTGAAGAAATTTAGGATAGGGCTCCTGGGTGGCTCAGTCATTGATGCATCTGCCTTCGGCTCAAGTCATGATCCCGGGGTCCTGGGATTGAGCCCTGCATCAGGCTCCCTGCTCTACAGAGAGCCTGCTTCTCCCTCTCCTTCTGCCTGCTGCTCCCTGCCTTGTGCTCTCTCTCTCACTCTCTCTCAAATAAATCAATAAAGTCTTTAAAAAAATAAAGAATGTGAGGATAATGTCATGGAAGTCCCTTCATGTGGAGGGTGTAGACTTGTCTCTGGTGAGGGAATCCTGGGGTTGCTTACATGCCCTCTCACAGCAAGTGACTTAATTTCACTATTCTTGGTGTCCTCCTCTGTGAAATATGGATGGTAACAGGAACTTTGCTATTACTGAGGATTCAGAGTTGGGACGGGTGAAGTTCTTACAACAGTGGCCAGCATCCAGCTTCTGGTAATTGCTGGCCAGTACTGTTCTGATAGCTCAGCTCCTCTGGTCACCTTTATTCCTCAAGAAACTTCCAGTCAAGCTGTATTTCCCAGTGCTGCCATTCCTCACTAGGAACACAGACAGGACTGTTCGTCAGTCTTGGGTTGCTCCTGACGTGCACGCGTCCTGATGAGGACTCCATCCTGCTGTTAGCCACATCCCTTCGTCCCACTGTTCTTCAGTCCCTGAGGCCTCTGATTTCAAAACACAAAAGGCAAAGGGAAATAGGGTACTTCCTCCTGTTTCTTCCTGTGTGACTCCCGTTCTCCCAGCCTCCACCGCTTGCCCCTTCCTCCCTTGCCAGAAGGGGGAACGAACTGTGTCCTCCCCTCGTACACTGACTTCTGGGGTCTCGCCCTCTGTCGGGGGACTGTCCCACTGTTTACTTCTTAATGAACCATTAGCAGCATTTCTCTCATGACCAGTTGAAAAGAGCATATGAGATTTGGATATTATTTGGAGGTTTGAAGGAGAGGATGGAAACTTAGATTTAACTGTGTGTCAAGGCCCAGCGTCTGCCAGACACTCTGCCCTCTCCAGCCCCAGGAGGTAACTAGTAGTGCATTCTTCCTACTGCTGAGGAAGCTGGGGAGAGAGATGCTCGCATCTCTGACCCAGTGAGAACCTGAATTGAAACTCACCTGACTCTGAAACGTATGTTCTTTTCATTATGTGACACAGTGGGAAGGAGCCAGGTGCTATTTTTCTCTGAAGACAGTGTTGATCTGCCAGGGATGATGGGTACATGTATACTCAGCATGTGAAATTTCAGCTTTAGGGTCTGAATACCCCAGAGGATTTTGACATAATCTATAAGAATGATTAGCTGACGCTACCCCTTACCCATCAATAGGACCCCAGAGACCATTCACCAGATTTTTCCTCTTCCTTTCCTTATTTCCTAGAAATGTTCAAGTCTTTAAGAAGCCACATAGTGCATTGATAATGATGATAAAAGTAATATTGAATAGCCACTGTTTACTAAATCCATCTGTGTGCTGGGTATCTTATCACGTACTTTATATACATAAGCTAATTTGATGATTATAAATTTTTAAGTTCATATATTTTACAGATTCGGGGAGTTTTGTTGTCTAAGGTTACGTAGTGTGCTAGTAACTATTACACAGTCCTGCTTCCTCATTCCTGCTTACTCCATGGCCTCCCATAATCCTGAGCGTGTGTTCTCTTCTGCTTAATGTCTGTGTGCTTGCATAAGTTTAAGTTTCTATATCAGTAATTCTGTATGTCTGAGAGTAATGGAAAACCTGAAAACAGTGACTCAAATCGTAAGCAAGGAATTCCTTAGGAGGTCGGTTCACAGTCGGTGTGGTGATTTCACAGTGTCCTCTGGAGCTCCTTCAAAGTCTCCACTCTAGGGGACAGCCCTCACTTTCATGATGACAGAATGGCTGCAGGAGCTCCAGCCATTGCTGGTCAAGAAGTGTTCTGAACTGGAAGAAGTTGAGGCATGAATGCAGAAGCAAAAGGAACAAGACAGTCAAGTGTCCTTCCTCTTTTAAAGGTCTTTCCTGGAAACTCTACCCAGTACTCTCTTTGTATCTATCACTGGTTTGGGGTGGGTCATAATGATCACTCTAAGTTATAAAAGAGACTGAGAAATGTACTTTTTTGGGGGGTGGATGCATTGTTGCAGTGAACAAAATTGGGGCTTATTAACATGGAACCCGACCCGCTAATTTCTTGAAATAAGTTTAAATAAATTCATCAAGTGTCACTCTCCTGAGTGACTCTCTAGGGGAAACTTGGAGTATTCCAAGGCTGAGAATATCTTGAGAAGATGAAAGAGTTGTTCAATAGAAACTTTAACCAGGTAGACTGTGTCTTAGGTATTCAAGAGAGTTGTCAGGAATACAGCTTGACCCAACCCAAGGGAAGGGGAAGTAAGGTCCAGAAGAGGAGTGTAACCTGGTGATTTGAATCTTACACCACTTGGACTGGGACTAGTAGGGGGAAAGCAGAGGAATCCTAGATTCTAAATATACCCTAAGTATTAATAGTTAAGGTCATGCCACTTGTAAGATTTTACTTCATAAATATCTTCTGTGGATGTAAAAGCAACTCTTTCATATTTGTGTTGGCTGGGGAAGGTGCAGTAGAAGCAGAGTTAATTGGGAAACAATCAGGAAACAAATATAACCAGAGAGTGACGGGCCTTGATGATGGGAGTCAGAATCCCAGCTGTACCACTTACAAGCCTTGTGACCTGGGACCTTGGAGAAGTCGCCTAACCTTTCTAAGTCTCCTATTTCTAGTTTAAGAAAAGAAAAGAAAAGAAAAGAAATAGATGAAGTCTTCCTCACTTCTTTAACAACTGACAACGACTTAGAGCCCAGTGCCTGACAAAAGGTGGCTGCGGTGGTGTTCCTGCTGTTGGTACTGTCACACTGCACAGTGTGTTGTCCAGCAGCAGGGGCTGGCTGTGTACTTGCTGTGAGCCCCTCCAGATGGGGTAGAGGGGTGGGTCAAGATCCCGGTTTCTCTGGAAGGAGCAGTGCAAGAGAATCTGGGAGAGTGGGTGGGGAAGTTAATTCCCAAAGCAGCAGTGACAAGGAAATGTCCCGAACTCTTGTTAACTAAGGCAGGAAACCTACTGGGTCACCTAAACTGCAGGTTTCAAATGCTCATTTGGGTCCTGCTAAAGAAAGCTCATGATGGAAGGTTTAATTTCTCCACCTTTTACCTTCCTTATATATAAAATGAAGATAAGCATAACGACTACCTCTCAGGTTGTTGTGAGGATAACACCAGTAGAGCCCCTTGGCGCATAATATGTACCCAATAAATATTCTCTGTTGTTCATGATGTTTCTTCCCTCCCTCGTAAGAGTAGGGCTCGTCGGTTTCAGTTTTGTCTGGTTATCTTGGCTTCAGTAATCCCGTAAAAACTTTAACTAGATCATAAAGTCCACGTATAATCACACTGGGCCCCCAAAGATATTGTGATAATGTGATTAATAACGAGTTCTTGGGTGGCAGTAGTGTTTCAGAGCGCTGCCGCCGACTTGTAAATTCCACTGGCTTCAGTGCTTAGGAAAGTGAGACTGACAGCTCATTGCCCCGGGCAGCAAACACACAATCCGCCTGTGTTTACATTCCAAGTTCTTTAAATAGCTTTGTGTCCCAGGTCAGAACTTCACTGTCTCCATTTTTCTAACAGTGACACAGGCTGGGGGTTGGGGTGACATATGTTCTTGAAGCTCATTTCTGAGATGGGAATGGGCTTGACTAGGAACTGGGTGGGGTGCGGGGGGGAGGCGGGAAATCAAAAAACAGCCTGTGTTCTTAGAAATGACAGACCAACCCTACGTTTATCATCATCACCTTGCTTTATGTTTCCGACAACGTCTGTCCTTTTAAAGCACTTTCCTGTAAGTCATGTCATTTGATCCTCTCCAAAACCTATAGAGATGGACAAGGAGATGCCATTAACATTTTTTAGTTAAAAAAAAAAAAAATCAGGGCTCAGAAATGTAAAGCCTTGCTCCTGATTGTCACGGGCTGGGCTTGAACCCAAATCTCCTATTCTCAGAACCAAACCTTTCCTGTGTAACTGCATGTTCCTGCTAGCCTGTGTCCTTACTTCGTCTAGAAGAAAACAGCATTTATGTATCTTTGTATCTACCCATCTAGAAGTCTGGAATCCACCAAGATAGAAGAGGCTGGTGCATTGTAGCTTGTAGCCCAGCCAGAGTAGAGTGTGTTCCCTTAGGTTTGCTTAGGGCTCACGTGCAGGGGTCTGCCCCAAAGGATTCTTTCCAAGCGGAAGCAACCACATGGCAGGCACAGGGCTTTCTGCACATACAGAAGGTCTTTGCTATAAACCCTGCTCCAGCCCTGCCCCATCCTCCACTCCTGGACTTGAAATTCTGCCATTTGGAAACTTGAAGACTAATTGGCCTTTAGAGAGATTCCAATTCAAATAGGAATTCTTTCACTATACATTAACAGGTTATATTAAAAACAAAACAAAACAAAACTTGGGTACTCTTTTGGGTAGGGGTTGATCACAAAACCTGGCTCCTTCCAGTGTCCTTGTCCATGAGGCAGGAACCATGAAAGGCATTGTAAAGAGCCCATGAGATGTAGGTACAAGGACTGTGAAAGTGTAAGCAGCCGCCATATCAGAGAAGAGGAGGGTGGCTGGGGTCGTGGTCTGGGAAGGAGGAGAGAAGTAGGCACAGCTATAGAGCATGGGGCGCTGGCTCTGACCCCATGAAGCTCTTCAGTGGGGAGTCATGAAGGCAGTCTGGCTGATGTCACTGTTAGGACCAGGACTGGACCATGTGCAACCTCCAGAGCCATTTGGGTTGCTTTGACCTCCAGCCATCTGTGTCTGGGAATGTAAAACAAATGGTTAATGGCATCAGATGGTATCTGATCTCAAATGTCCCCCCAGCTTACTGCCATAAGAGGGAAAAGAGCCCCCTGGAGAAATCATCAAGGATGTGATTTTCAAAGTTGCAATTAAATGCGTGCTCGGGAAAGCTCATCCTCTGCTAGTCATTCTGTCGAGAAAGGGGAAATTAAGGGTGATGGAACTGTGACTGAGAGGCCAGTTTGAATCGTCCTTTATGAGGTCAAAGACACAGACCCAGAGAACAAAAAACGTTAGGGTCCTGTGGTGGGGTAGGTCGGGAGCTAACCGCCTTCAGGCAAAATATGCGCCCAGGGGTAGGTCTGAGTGTCTGACCTTGGACTTCACAGTCGCATGGGGACTGTCCTTAGGTTGCTTTTTCAAAATGCCTTACGTCCACGGTGGCTTTGGCCAAACCTGCCTCCTGTCCTCTCTTTGGGAGCCCTCCATGTGGCTGTGGCCTCTAATTTCACTCTGCAAACTTCCTCACTTCCCTCCTCTTTCTTCCAGCCAGCGAGACCTGCAACGATTTCCACCCAATGTTCTTCACCCACGACAGATCCTTCGAGGAGTTTTTCTGCATCTGCATCCAGCTCCTGAACAAGACGTGGAAGGAAATGAGGGCAACTTCTGAAGACTTCAACAAGGTAAGGTGAATCAACAAGGCAGACACAGCAGTTTCCTGCGTCCCCAAGGGAGCCCCACTTCTGCGTCATTCTTTAGCTCCCATACCTGTATGGACATGAGCTGTGTGTTGGTGGTGCTCTCATCTCTGCAAGGATGAGCCTAGAGCAGCCTTGTTCCCTTTTGGCTAACTACACTGGAGCCACCAGCGGAGACCTTTCCTTGAAAAAATACTGTCTAGATTAATTTTTTCGTTTAAGGGCATTAGTCCAGGGTTCCGTGTTACGACAGCATCCACTGGGGAAAAGGCCTCTCCCTCCACCTGTGTGGATGGCTGTTAGAGAAAAAATGAGATCAGGAAGGCTGCTCTGTCTAGGTGATGTGGTTTCTTTGCAGATTATGGATGTGTTGAGATAATCTGCCCTTCCCTGTGTCAAAAAGAGGTTTTATTCAAAAGCAAAATCTCTTTAAAGGAGTTGAGTTACGTTGATATGGCACTTTTTTTTCTTTCTTTCTTTTTTTTTTGTTTATAGAAATCACTTGATTCTTTGAATGGACATCTTCTTTGGTTTTCTGTGAAAGTATGAATTTTGTGTTTCTCTTTGTGAGTGAATGTTGGATGACGAGAAGACTGTTGGCCAACTTAGCAGAAGCAGAAGTATCGTGTGAACTTTTCAAGAGAAACAAAATCTTTATCCTTAGATAAAGGCCTTGTTGACCATAACCCATGGCCAGTAGTAACTGATGGTTGGGACAGGCATATTGGGAGAGGTCTTTAGTACCATTCCTTTGCTACTGTTTCTGGATCTGGGTTTGATTGGCTCCGTCACCCATGGCTGCTGACCTGGTCCTGGGGACATACCTATTGCTAAGAGTCCATGGGTCTGATTGCATGGTTGTCCTGTGGGGCCTTCACAGCTGGTGAACAGGACATAGAATTCCAACTGTACTTGATATTCTCATTGGTCTTTGCTTCCCTGTCACCTTTCCTCTGAACTTACATTCCATCCTTCTTTTCCACCATATTTCTGGTTCATGGCCTCTTGAACTGATACTGGTTAAAGGAAAGGAAATGAGGGAAAGGCAATAATACTCTTCACCAAGCCTCAGTTGGGTTCTAACCTGATCATTTCCATCACCATGATGCTCTTCCCTGTGTGAAGCAAACCCGTTCTGTCTTAGTTACCTTGGGCCATCTATTTAGTTCATTGAAACAGGTCCCAGCAGCACCCCTCTGTGGAGAGCCCTGATCTGCCAGCTATAGTCTGAAGCTGCCAATGGTCTTAGCAGCTATGCCCAGGAATAGGCATGACTGAAGAAGGGAAGTGAGGGAAAGAAATCCAGTAATGCCTCAGCCTCCTAAGTTTACTTCACTTGATTATAAGGGACTTTCCCAAATCATCCCTGAGAAAGAGGAATAAAGGATCAGGGAGACCTTTGTACAATCAAGCCAAAAAAAAAATGGAGAGTTAAGTAGTCTCTGAAATGACCAAGGCCGCGTTGCCCCGGATCAGATTAATGCTGCATGTACGTACTTCAGTGTTACTGAAAGCCGTCCAGTCCTCAGCTCTTATGTGTGTGGGACACCTGTTCTTTCAGGAGAAGGGGACCTCACTGGCTGTCATGTGCAGTGGCATCAGGTATCTGACTGCTTTCTGAGAGGATTTCATTCACCCTGCTCCTTCTGAATTACAAAAATCAGCATTTTTGTAAATGATAATAATGCAAATATTATTGTTGGTGATTTATGCACAGATAAAGTATATGGAAAATATTACCAAATTCCTGCAGAGGGATGGCTCAAGAGGGTTAGCACTTAGATGCTTAAATCCGGCAGAACATACAGTTTATGAAATGAAGCCCCGAGAATACATTGTTAGCAAAGGGAGCCGGAGGCCTCAGTCCAGAGGAAGTGAGCATGGCTGTTGGGTCTGTGTGGGTTCATCACGGCCAGGTCTTTGGGTCGGTGGTAATGATATCCTTTTGTCCAGGTGAAGTCCCCATACTGTCACTCTGAAACTTTTTTCTTTCTTTTTTTTTTTTTTTTTAAGATTTTACTTATTTATTTGACAGACAGAAATCACAAGTAGGCAGAGGCAGGCAGAGAGAGAGAGGAGGAAGCAGGCTCCCCGCCGAGCAGAGATCCCGATGTGGGACTTGATCCCAGAACCCTGGAATCATGACCTGAACTGAAGGCAGAGGCTTTAACCCGCTGAGCCACCCAGGCACCCCTGAAACTTTTTTCATAATGAACTTACGTGGCTGTAAAAACTGCCTTTGGTGAGACCTAAGGGCCAGGATTGGGGGATAGTTCCTTATTGTGGCCCTTGTGCCATCTTTGTGCATTGTCTACCAATCATAGAGTGAGCCTAGTGTCCCATACGTGCTGCCATGTAGTGATGGTGATTATAGCTGTGAACAGGCAGTTGGAAGCCTGAGAGGCAGAGGGTCCCACCCTATGTACACATATCCCTTCGTCAAGAGTGGATACCAGAGGAGGGTCAGGGATGATAATGACAAGGGCTTTCAATTTTCTACATGAGTTATTTTTGTTCTCTTTGCTTTTTTCTTTTTAGAATTACGCATGCCTTACTTCTATAACAGAAAAATCTATCCGTTACAAACTATTTTATCATGCATATACTAATTTTCTAGGGTTGCTTTCACAAATTACTACAGATTTTGTAGTTGAAATAGTGCAAGTGTACTCTCCCACAGCTCGGGAGCTCAGAAACCAGAAATGGGATTCATGGGTTAAAATCAAGGCGTTAGCAGAGCTCTGGTCCTTTTTGGCCACTCTAGAGGGGATGCCATCTCTTTGCCTTTCCAGGTCCTAGAAGCAGCCTGTATTCCTTGGCTTGTGGCCCTTTTTATCTTAAAAAACAGCCAACAGCAAGTCCTGTCCTTCCCACGTCACACCTCATCAATCTGATCCTGCTTTGGCTTGGATCTTTCACTCTTTTGGACCCTGTGATTACCTTGGACCACCTGGATAATCCAGGGCAATCTTCCTTGTTCTAAGGTCAACCAATTAGGAACCTCAGTTCCGTCTGCAACCTGAATTCCCCTTTGCCATATAATGTAACATATTCACAGATTCTGGGGATTGGAATGTGGACATCCATGGGGGGGGTTCATTTTTCTACCTACCATAATGTATATTGAGTTTGTAGGTGTATTGCATTATATGTCTATCTGGGTGTATCCATTTAAAGTATTGAAATGTGGACAGATGCGCTTTTTGTTGTTGTTTTATTTGCTGGTAGAGCAGTATACCAGTCAGAGTTCTGCTAGTGGTTGCTCAAATACAGATTTAACTATGTCCTTTTTCTTTTATGTCCCTGTTCTGCTTCTAGCAGGCTTTTGAAAAAAGATGGACCCTGTATGAAGGCCTCTAAGTTCTTCCTGATTTTTTTCCTGCTGCTTGTCTATCAGCCACTGCTCTGCTTTGCCAGATAATAAATTGGAAAGGAGAGAAGAAGAACTGAAATTTTCATCAGTTCATTTTTCTTCTTGTTATTAACTTGGTAGCAGAAGCTATTTAATTTAGGAAGAAACGTGGATTCGGTGTTATTGGTAAATTGAATGTTTTTCTTGTTTCCGAAGATTGTCCAAATTCGAATTCAGAATATCTTAAAAGAGCCCAACATAAGACACACTTTCTTTTGAACTTTCTTGGACACCGTCTCAGACTGTCACCACTTTGAGCAGTAGCGTGGATGGCAGATTTGCTTGTCGACCTACGGCCCGGGTTCTCTAAGAAGAGGCTTAGCTATCTGCCTTCTTCCACTCATTACTGGAGAAGCTGTAACCCTCAATCCAAAATTCTGATTTTACAAATAATAACTAGATTCCAGCAGTTGCAGGAATTTCTTCTACAATGCCCCTTGCTTGGGACACTAGTTTGTAGATATCTAATGCTTGGTAGTTAATGCTTCTGCTGGAAGGGAAGGTTTGGAGATGTAGCTGCCTTCTTGCTGCACCAGCTTGGGGAAGCAGAAGATGGGATTTTTTTTTTTATTTATGTGAAAGAAGTAGAATTAGAGAGTGATTAAAATATTTATGCTTTGGAAAATGCTTTTTTCCAGTTTCCCAATATAGCAGTCTCTGCAGAATAATCCATTGATTCAGGCCATCGAGTTTGTATTCTGTTTTTGCCTTTTATTACCAATATTTTAGAGCATGCATTATTCATTTTTATGGGCATTAGAGAAGAGCTTAAACTACAGCCGGATACCTTAGCACACAAGTGGCCCCATAATCGTTTCATTGAAGCCCTCATTTTTTAAGCAGGGTAGGAAAGAAGACACAAGAGATTTGGGTATTTCAGGTATGGGAATCTCACTTAAAGCTTTTGTTGCAGACTGTGCCACTTTAGAAATTCTAACAAGGGTATACACATCAAAATCGATATTTGTGTGGAGCAGTATTTCTCAACCTCATCGACCTTGCCCAAACCTTAGAATCACCTGTGGGGCTTGGGAAACCTCTGTCATCCCAGTGCGCACTTGCACAGCATAGCAATTACTACTTTGGGGTGGGGGCAAAGCTCTCAGGAAGATTTTCCATGAAGGCAGATTGAATCACTAAGGGTGAATCACATCCACAGAATGACCATCAGTTGATACCCATAACACAAACCACCAACTAGCACGAATTGTGTGCATTGGTTAGGTAGTCTGTCCATTGGTTCGTAAGGCCCAGGTTCTGACCCTGGTTCTGCTACTCAGGAACTCTATGCCTAAAAATTAATTAAAAGAGGGGCACCTGGGTGGCTCAGTAAGTTAAAGCCTCTGCCTTCGGCTCAGGTCATGATCTCAGAGTCCTGGGATCGAGCCCCACATCGGGCTCTCTGCTCAGTGGGGAGCCTGCTTCCTCCTCTCTCTCTGCCTGCCTCTCTGCCTACTTGTAATCTCTGTCAAATAAATAAATAAATAAAATTTAAAAAAATTAATTAAAAGAATAAAAAGTGGATACCAGTGTCCCATTGCCTTCTCTTATAGTGCTGTGATACTAAATTTAAGTAATAAATGTAAAAATGCTTTGAGGAAGTAAAATGTCATATGCAGTTGTATTCTTTTTGTGCATTATAAGATAAATCCTATCTATGAAAAATGAGTAAGTTGCCCTTTTCAAAAGGAAAAAAAATTTTTTGGCCATTACATTAAAAAACAAAGAAAAAAGGAACAGAGGGGTGGAAGGAAGGAAGGAAAGAAAAGGGAAGCAGCTTTTGTACCACAGATTAAGTTCTGAACTGAATGAACTCATTTAACTTCAGCAGAAATCGGGGTTCAACAGAAAACGTCATGCATTTGGGAATAACTGTATTAGGTACCTTAGTTTTCCATGTGACAAGCCATGGGCAGCAGCCTAAAAGTCAGGTTTCACAAAAGCTCAGGTGCTTAATGGCTGAAGAGAGTTAAGACTCTGTAGCTATTACCTCGCTGCACACAGACTCTTTGGGGATGTCTGAACCGTCTAGATACCTTCAAAATACTTGTTCGTGGCATCGGTGTTACTTTCGATGTGATCAAAATCACCATTGAAAACAAGATCAAATGACTTTGCCATGCTTTCAAATTGCCGAAATGGAAGAAACTAATGGTTTGAAAAATGTTGTCACTCTAGAGCAGAAGCACTATTTTGAAACTTGACCCAGCAGTGTAATATGCAAAGCACACATGACAGAGGTTAGGATCTCAGGCTTGCAGATGAGAAGCCATCCCCTTAAAAGAGGAGAGCCTGTGCACAGGGAGAACCCAGGCCCATCAGACAAAGCCGCAGCTGCCCCTGGCTAAGCTACGGGCTCCATCTGAGTCAGTGGGAGAAAATCTCAATTAGGAAGAATTGGAGAGCAAAACAGAGGAAACATCCTAGGAAGTCCCCTGGAAGATTATCCATGGAAAATAACCACTAACTAGTCACATCTAATGGATTATGGGGTGGCGTAGAAAAGGGATCATTTGAAGGCAGTGATTGCATGAATGAGAACGAGAAATATGTTCACTCCCTGAACTGTTTCCAGCTTACTGACTTTCTGTGCATGCTTTTCAGGGGGCAATTATATATTCTGGAGTCCCCTTCCTAGGCCAGCTCAACTTCACAGTGGTGCAGACGGCGCTCTTGCTGGTTAGCTGAGCTGGCCTAGGGAATGAAAGGTGGTCTGTAACTCTCGCCATGAATAAACATGAATCTCTTCATTTGCATGAGGCAGGTGACTGTAAAATATCTTGGAGCAAGTTGTGAAAGGCGGCTTTGTGCATCCGTGCCCAGGGGAAGCTGGGGAGGACTCAGTGTTGTTTATCTTCATTAGAATTCCCTCTAGGGCTGCTGTATTGATCTGAACCGGGCCTGGGGTAGCTAATAAAGTAGGTGTATGTTTTAATTGAAACATGAATATTTAAGTAGAGGAGAAGTCTTTTAAAGGGCCCCGATGTCGTACAAGGAGGTTATCCATTTTTCAGCTGTCTGGGCCGTTTACAAGTATTTATTCAAAAGGCTTCTCATGTTTCACAAAGGTCTTTAAGGTTTGACACTAAGGAAATCACACTTCCTGTAGAAGCAAATGCATTATACCAATAGATTTATTTTTTTGCCTTTGATGTTTCCTGTTGGATAGGTAGGAAATGGTTTCGTGTGTGCACCGCACACACACGTGAGTTTAAATGAGTGCTTTTAAGCTGTTCGCTCAAGGTATTGTTACCCTTTTTTTAATGGAGTTAGCCACTTCGACTGGGATAGGAATCCAGGAATGTCTTCTACCGTCCTCATCACTATCATTTGTGCTATCTAGTACTATCCTCATCAATATCAATTTTGCTATCTAGAGACAGCAGAAAGACTGAAAGAGACCAGCTTTATGACCTTTTTTTTTTTTTTTTCCCCAAGAGGTATCTTTTTAAAAAGACCCCGGTGGGTGTACTTTCTAAAAACAACTGTATTGATTGCAGATAACATGGGCCCGACCAAGACAGGTGGCATGAGGTGTTATTTCCCAGACTCTTTTGCATTACCAACCCCCCAAGGATCTCTTTTAGACATTTTCCCCTAATCACCCTCCTCCTGAGATTTTAATTATGCAAATACATTGTTACCTGTTTATATATTGTCTGTTTATCTGTGCTTTATACATTAAGAAAGTAAGATATTTTTTTTGCTCCTCCAAGAACCAAATTTCTCCCCCTGGGGGCACAATCCCCTGCCCCACTGAGAAAGCCAGGTGGAGAAGAGAGAAGGGAGAGGCTGAGCCTGAGCATAGCAGGAGAGTCTGGGGGCAGTCCTGGCTCAGGGGCTCCTCACCAGCGGTGTGTCCTAGGGCATATCCTTCAGCCTCCAGAGCCCTTCTCACCTGTAAACTGGTAGCAGCAAAACTAAAAACAAAAACAACAACAATAATAGTAACAATGGTATTTCCCCAAATCACTGTGAGGATTAGGCCCTTAAAGGTTGGCTTTGTAAATTGCCCCATACAAATGTAAGGTGCTGGTGTCAACAGACAGAACCTAAATTGACAGTCATTTGCACTTGGTCATGTAGTATAATTGAGCTGCTTTGATTTTCTAAGATAGTTTGTGCTAATATCTAGAAATACAGATTTTCCCATTCCTCTGTGTGGAAACCCATTGAACTTTGGTTTGGCTGCAAAGGGGGACTGACTACAGCGGGGACAGTTCCCTAAATGAGGAGGAAGTTCTCTGTGTGCGTTCCTGCTGGCGAGGGATGTCCCCCGTGACTGAGGGGCTTAGCGGAATCTCAGAGGCACAGCACACTGGGCCTTCAGGAGCCCAGGTCTTCTGAGCCGCATAACTTCGGCTGCAAAACCTCTTGTGCAAGGAATTCAGCCCTGTGAGCCTGGATTGCTCATCTGTGAGATAGGGATGGGAATGACTGTCCCTAGGTGGGCTCTGAGCCCTGGACCATGTCTGGCAGATAACTCAGCTCAGTCCAGCCTGGAGCAAACACTAAGTGACACCAGCTTCTAACTGCGGCTTCTAAATGCCTCTGAAAAGGAATAAGGCCAGTCATGGCAATGTTGATGGCAAACATTTTCAGAAAAAGACAAGCTTCTCCCGTGGATTTAGTGATTAAACTAATAGAACACACATCCCAGCGTGCTATCTTCACGGTGCCAACCGCACAGGGTCTGTGCAACACTCGTGAGAAATGGGGTGAGGGAGGGGTCATCATAAAGTGGTCCATTTCCAGGGACTGCTCTGGGTCATGCGTTTGATAGCCCAGCCGTATCTCTTTATGAAGGGATTGTATCCAGAATCATACAGAAAGACTTAGATTTTGTTGGCTCTGTTTATGTAATTTCCCTAAGAAATGGTAAAACTGTTTAAAATTTGTTTGAAGATTAACTGTTAGGTTTAGTTGGCTGAAAACACTGCTAGCATGTTTTGCTTTCTTGACATTTGCCATAACTGGAGCGTGTATAGAAAGGATAATTACCGTGATTGAGTCTGATGAGTAATTTTGGATAAGCCGTGATGATAGGAAATATACGTCTCGGAGGTTTCTCTGCATGCAAGATCCTCATTTCCAAAGCCTTCCTAGAGTCAGTGTATCTTTCTTTGTATGTGTAACATGTGCTAAGCTGACACTTGCCAGTTATAAGACAAAAAGAATTGATAGGTTCTCTTCTGGGCAGCAATAAGCTACATCAGTCCCCTGGTCCAGCTGCAGACCATCCCTGATCGTGGAAGTAATGACGTCTCTAAGTTAGCTGCCGTGCCTCACTCTGTTCAATGACTTCTGAAACTTCTTCCCCTTTTGTTAACTACATTTTGGGGTGCCACATGAGTTGTGAGCTGGTTCTTCTGACCTGAATTCCATATTCCATTGTGGATTGTGTTAGGGATTTCATAATGGCACAGAAATCATTTTATTAGTCTATGTCCAATTAAAAGGAAATTGCCTACGTTTTAAGTAAGGCATAATGAGATCTAGACATTTTAAATTAAAGGGCACATACGAATCAGAGTTGGATTGCTAAGAAGAGCATCATTAGATGGGAATCTCCCGCGAAATACGAGCCCTCCTTGATTTAAAGGAAAATATTTATCTTGAAATTGCAGAGAAAATGACGTGCTATGGGAGTCGAGAACAGAGCTGTACGAAGGGTATGTTTCTTAAGGTAGGACGGGAGAACGTAAAGGGGCTGTCATGTGGTTGCTCTTTATTGCCAGCTCAGGGTGCCAGATGGTAGGAAGAGGCAAGGGATGGAAGGCAAAGGGGTGCCCCAGATGAGATGAGATGGGGAATCAGAATGAGAGCATAGTGTCAGAAGCCATTTGTTAGGACTCCAATATAAGAGCTGGGAGAACCGAGAAGATCCCAAGTGAAATTTCTAAATACCACCTGCAAAAATACCAGACCTAGGGGGTCAGAAGTTTAAAAATACATTTTGTTATTTAAATGTGTATGTAATCTAAGTTCCTTCTGTGGCTCTGCGGGTTTTTCAAAAGTGTACCTTATAGCTGGGCAGCTGTGCATGGGCAGTCCCCCTAGACTGACGGGATAGGAGCCGAAGCCCCCACCTGGTGGTCCACACCAGAGGCTAGCTGCTCTCTCCCTCTCTAGCACAGAGCTGAGCCACTAGGCCAAAGAGGTCAAAAGCAGGAGCAAAGATGGGGAGGCAAGAGGATGATACCAAAGCAAGGCTGAATTTGTTAAAAAGACACAGGGAAGCTTGAATTTGAGAGTTGAGAATTCCAAACTTGTAGTTTCTTCTTCTCCTCTCCTCCCCTGTGCCTCTACTTTTGTTGTTTCTATGTGTTTCCCATGCAGTTCTGTTGAAATGAAAAACAGTAGTAGGTGCTCAGTGAAACTATGTGGGAGGAAGTCATTTTGGTGGGTGGATAATTCAGATATCATCCCTTCACAGGCCCTGTATCTTCCCTGGGAAAGTTCTCAAGCCGGCCATTGTCACTTGTGGCAACAACGTCCTCAGATGTCCCTCAAGGGACCCCCTTGCTCTGGCCCTATGAATAATACCGTGACCCTGGAACTTACCACAATGAACTGTGATTGTCTGTTTAATCCTCAGACTCGTTGAGAGCAGAGCCTGGCTTTTTTCTGTATTCTCAGGATCTACTCAGTGCCTGGGAGGGAGATGGTACTCAGTGTTACTATCCCACAACCACTCTCCACACAGCACGGCCACGTCAGTGTTCCATATCTTGGTGAATTGTGTCACTGTTTAAACTACACTTCTAATGCTGTCCGTTCTTTCAACAAATATTATTTTGTGTCCATGACACAGAAAGCATGGTTCTAGATGCTGGGAATACAGGTGGGTTCTGCCTTCATGGAGCTGGCAGTCCAGTGAGTTTCTGTTTGGAAGTTTATAGGCTGGTTCCTCTTTGTGAAACCAATCAGAAGCCAAAGTCACTATAATCACTGTAAGGTCCTCTGCTTTCTCATTATTCCCTTTGCTCAGATCTTTCTCTTTCCTCACTTCAGATCTGGTAGGTGGAATGGCTGGTTGCAGTTCCTTACTGCTCCACAGGAGTCCTTGCCATAATCTGAGGGAGTGAAGCCTGTTTCCCCTGCCCTTTAACTTTTGACATAGGCCAGTCAGATGATCACAAATGTGCAGTGAGTAGAGGCCTGAATATTGCTTGTGTGGTTGGCTTGGGTTCTTGCACTTCTGCCTTCATCATGAGATGAGGGATGTACCCTGGGTGGCCACTGCCCCTAAGTGTAAGTCTCAGAATGAGGCATATGGAGTCAAGTTTCCCCAGTCAGCCCCCAGTTATAGCTTAAAACTGCCGCCTCAGCTGACTGACAGACCTGTGAGTGTGAGAAGAACTTGTTGGCCATTGGGATTATTTGTTACACAGCATTCATGTAGAAGTCACTGAATGAGACACTAGCTGTTGCAGTAACTTATTTCCCAACTCTGAAACCTTCCCACTTTCCAAACCTCCTCTAACACACATCTGACCATATCACTGTTGCTTTTAATCCATCTGTGCCTGTCCCTTGCCTGCCTCATAAAGTTTCACAGCCTTAGCAAGATGTTTAGGTTTCTCTTTAATTAGCCTAATGTAGCTTTCTTGCCTCATCATCTTTTCTTCACCCTGCACCTGCTCTAAGCTCTGCACATTATGAAGTGCCTACAATTCCTTGTGTAAGCCATGGTACTTTCATATCACAGATATGGGTTCACCCTCCTTCCTTCTGCCACTAATGCCTTCCTCCATCTGCTCACTGAAATTCTGTTTTAAGATTTTACACATGGCCACCTCAGTGGTACCACCTTGGATGATTATCATCTCCATTTTTCATTTAGGATGAAATTCTGTACACCTGCCCCCATGACATGGAAGTCTGAACTTCTTTTGGAAAATATCTTCTAGTGTATTGTAGTAGTCATTCATTTACAAGCTTGTCTTTCTCAAATCACTATAGCATTTGGAGCAAAGAACTATAGCTTTAACTCTTAATATTCTCCAGACGTTTTTGAAATAGGATCTTCCCAATTACTTTGGGTTGGATATCAGATGAATAAATGGCCATAAATGTGTAATTCACACATTTATTTTAAACAGTCCACCTAGCCAGTAAGCTGAATTAATTTATACTGTTTTAATATGGGATGGTCATTCTTGTAATTCCTGGAGACCATAGGTATTCTGTAGTTCTACAGAATGAAGAATTCTCTTGCCCAAAATGCCAATAGCTCTTAATGAAAAATCCTTCTAGAACTTTCAATTAGAATCTCTTTATCAGATGTCAATACTCTGAGGGAATTACAAAATGATTTTGCCATTCCTTTCTTAACAAAAATGGCAGTAGTAATTATTTTTCCACCTACATAGCTTTATATAAGGTGAATAAAAACCTCAAAGACATAGAACAGTCACAAAATAAATGGAGTTTCTCTTTTCTGAGGAGAGTGGTTGGATCCCCTCATTAAAAACAAATCCCTCTGTTTCTTTTTTCCCCCCTCATCTTGACCCACATATGCTGGCCATTTGGGGAGTAGTCCGTTTTCCATCAGTCTTATTTCCAGGCCAGTGGGGCAGATAATGTCAATAATGGTGCTTATCCTTTCACAGGATGGCTACTGAGAGACCGTCAGTGCAGAGGACAAACGTGCCTGCTGGCAGTCCACCCATTTAGGTTACTGCTGTCTCCCTGAGCACACCCACCTGCCTGTGTAGCAGCCACATTAAATAGTAAACGTGAGCACACCATGTCATTCACAAAAATTGTCTTTTATATTTTACCTTTACCTCCCAAAGTGCTCTTAAATTAGAAAAAAAAAATTGCATTTTCCAAGAGTGTCATAAGAGTAGGAAGATTTGATTCGTGCCACAATGATTGTGTGTTTTAGGCGCTGGAGGCGATCAGCCCCAAGAACTTTTCGGGTCCTAATTTCCTTATTTCTCTTTCATGTTTCCATTTGCGTGGCTTGGCTAGATCTGAGGTGTGTGGCATATGGCTTTTTGCTGCTTGAGCTGCCATAGAAGTGAATGTCACTGGCATATAATGCCAGATTTCCATTTTGTGAATCACAGAGCATGAGATTCTGTCCAAAAGCTCCCAGGCCACTAGGAGTGCTTCTAGCAGAAGCAGAAAAGGGTAATACCCATGCTTCAGAGATGCTGTTCCTATTAAAATGTGTCTGTCATGATAAAAGTGCATATAAAATGGAGATGCTCTTGCCCCCCAAGTGTCTTGGAAAAAGCTGCTTTGGCTTGTTTTATTGTGGTCAGCTCACCGGGCAACCCTGGATTTTTGCTCCCAAGCCTCAACTCAGCAGACCATGGCCCATCAAGGATGTAGAGTTGGTGTTGAATTTTTTCAAGTAGATAAGAATTCGCTTGTGCACATACCAGAAAAATAAGGCTGTGAGTAAAAGATATCGATGGTTTCTGGATGCAGTTTACCAGCATTTTGTATTCATTGAATTTTCAAGTTATAAAATGCTTTAGGACAGAGTTGGGTGATAATGGGGAACCGAAGCTGCCACAGACAAAGCCTCAGCCTCAACTCCCCATCTCCACCTGCCGCTCCGTACCCCTCCCTGCTCCCCAGCTGCCTCCCTGGCCTAAGGAATCAAGAAGAGGGTTTGGCAATTTACCAAAGAGAGTAAGTTCAATCAACAAATTCAGTACATTGAGTCAATAGATGAAGTAAGTCGAGAGCATTGACCTTGAACTCAAGGAGTGGGCTTCAAACCCTAGCTCCATTATTTCCATGCTGTGTGACTTTGGGCACATTAATGTCCTTACCCTGTTTTTCAGCCTTTTCATCTGTGAAATATGGGAATACATACACACACACACACACACACACACACACACACACACACACACATATGAACATATATATGTTGTCAAGGTTAAATGAGCCAATATTAGGCTATTAGGGTGATAATATGGAATGGCCAATACTCGACCCATGTCTGAATAAGAAAACTATTCTTTATGGTTTATCCTAGTATATGTAAAGCACGTGGGCCATTTCCATGAGGGGAAGTTACAAGAATGATGATACAATGCTCCAGATTAGGTGTGGGGAGGCTTGGATTCTAATCCAGCTCTCCCTCGAGCTGACGACACAACACTGGGCTGTTCTCCAACACCTGCCCTCACCACCCGTGTCCTTTCTAGATGAAGGTGCCCCTGGTGGCCCCAGAGGTGGGTTCTCCCTTCTGTGCTTTGAATTCTCTCTCTTCTCATCCACTCTGGATACTGCTTGATCAGGTCATCATGTCTGGTCCTTAGGTCATCAATCTTGTCCTCTTGGAAGCTATCATCTTACCAACATATAAATGTACTCAAATGTCTTGTGTTTGAAAAAACAAATAAATAACTCCTTCTTGATCTTCCACGCAGCCCTCACCCCCAGCCAGATTTCCTTACCTAGTTGCCTGTTTGCCACCTTTTCTTTTCATTTCTCAGTAATTTGTTAATCCACTGCAACTTATCTTTTGCCCTCACTAAAAATACAACTAAGCAGAAGAGGCAAAGGACTCTATAAACACTAAATTATGCTGTAATACTTGAAAACCTCTTTAGCCATGAAAGCCATTGGTTTTGATGAAGTCAAGAATGACCTCTGATGGACATTTCAAAATCTCTATGTTGTTTGCCTTCTTTGCAGCCCTTGGTTCTCTCCTTCTTAAACAGGATCTTCCCGTGGCTTTGGAAATGAACACTCCCACAAAATGGGTACGTGACATATGATATATATGAAAGGAAAAAATAATTATCACTGTTCCAGTTGCTAGTGACATTTTTAGAAGAAAGTTAAAAGATATCTAAACTATATAGCTAAGCTCAAGAAAAGAAAAATACCTCTAAAATGCAGTAACAGGTGTCTTGAATACTCAAAAACCTCTTTAGCCACAAGAGACATGATTTCTAAGAGGCAAGTAGAGAATAAGAGGAACTGTTGAGTTGTTCTAATTTAAGACTGCAAAGAAGTCCCATTGTTATGACTCCCTGCTCTGATGAAAAAGATAGACATCAAAAAATTTGTAAAAATAAATCTTTTATCCCTTACATTTTTATGCTTATTGGCATCCTCCCTTCCTCCCCCTCGATTTTGTCTCTTCAACCTAAAAAGCTACCCAAATCTCTCCTATCCATAAAAAAAAAAAATGTTTTTCACCCCCGTTCCTCTTTCAAGTTCTTACCCAATCTCTTTCCTTCCCTGCGCTGCCAAATTTTCCGAGAGAGAATGCCATCCCCGCTTGCCTACCTCCTCTACTCCTGTGGTCTGATGTTCACCCACGTCCACCCACTGAAATTGCTTTATTTAGGTCAGCAGTTACCTCCCGAGTGTCAGGTCTCTTCCCAGTGCTCCTCCTGCTCCAGCACCCTGAAGCACTGGCTCATGTCCCCACCTGTGCTTCCTGGGATCCTGGCCATTCCCTGACTCCCGAGGCACTGCCACCACCTTTCACTGACCCTGACCTTTATGCATTCCCCAAGCCCTTCTTGATTCTCTCCTACCTCCTCCCCACTCTCAGTATCCCATCTTCAGCCATCCTTCCATTCAAGGAGTGGCATGGCATTCTACCTCGTCCCTCTGACTTGGAACCTTGGGGTGATCCCAGACTTCCTCAGCTCTCCTTCTGGATTCCCACGTCCTGTGGATCCACCAGTGCATAAGAAGGGGCCAGCTGGCTTGTCTTGCTATGCCCCGCTTCCCAATACCATCGTCTCTTACATAGACTGTGTCTGTCCTTTAATTGTTCTCTCTGAATCTGGACTCAGCCCACCTGGAAGTTATCTTTCCCCTAACAGAAACTCCCTCCCTCCCTTCTTCCTTTCTTCCTTTTTAAGATTTATATATTAATTTGAGAGAGAGAGAGAAGAACCAGTCCAGTCCAGTCCAGGGCTCGATCCCAGGACCCTGAGACCATAACCTGAGCTCTAGTCAAGAGTCAGATGCTTGACTGACTGAGCTATCCAGGTGCCCCAGAAGCACCTTTATAGAACATAATTCGTCTCATGATACATCTACACTAAAAAAAATTCTTAGGCTCCCTCTTCTTATAGAGTGATAATAAAAGCTCTACATTCCATTGCAAACCACTTTTCCATACAGAATGCCTATTGCACTCTTCAGCACACCCCTACTAACCATTAATTATCCTCTTGATGGCTCCCTGAGCATGCCTTGTGCTTCCAAGTCTTTGTCCTTACCCGTGTTCCCTCAGCAAGGAAGACCCTTTCCCCTTTTCTTGACATTCTGCCTATCCCTCAATGCCCAGCACACGGGCCCTGTGGAGCCCTTCCATGGGGGTAGAATTAACTGATTCCTCTTAGGCACACTTTCTTTTTCCCTGCTTTGTAGCACTTACCATACTCAGCCATACATTGAGTTTGAAACCTCTTTTTGGCAAATTAGCTTGCTTTAAACTTGCCCTTGGGTACCCGTTTTCCCACCTTGTGGCTGATTTGAGGCCATATTACAGAATCCTAGATGAACCCATTGAAAACCATGGTCATAGACCATATTGAGTTATCTACACTTTCTTCTCCTTACTCCTCAGAATAAGGACAAATTCCTCCTCACCCTTCTACCCCAGGGCACCTACAGAAAAAATTATATAGGTGCTCAACACATGTGACCTGGATTAAATCTTGTATCCATCCATGAATGGAAAGTAGAAAGGGGCTAACAATGCTTCTTAAAAAAAAAAAAAAGCTGATAATGTTTTAAAAGGAAAAAGTACATTCTATAACAACTTTGCAAACTACAGAACAAATTGAGTCCATAAGTGAAGGGCACTGTGTGGCTAAGGTAAGATAGGAGAAGAAGTGAGTCTTCGGAGTGATGATATCTTTTAGGACTAGGAAAAAAATTGAGCCATTTTCAGAAGAGAAAAAAAAAGAGAGGTAGAATTTCATTTGTGTGGCTTAAAAACACTTTTAGAGTTTATTTTGGTGGTATTTACTGCTTGACAAAAGCCAACTGATTTTTCTGGCTGGCATGTGCCTTCTGCACAGAGACCAGGGGCCAAGAAGCTTGCAAACACATTCACATCTCAAATCAGGCTCTGGCCGAGTCTGGGAGACCCCAGCTTCTAGTTGTTTATGAAGTTAGTTACCCCTATCTGCCTATCTGCCCCTCCCTTGTTTATGTGGGATGGAAGACCCTGGAGCTCCTTCTATAAAAAAGAAAGGAAGACTTGCCATCCACAGTGACATCAAAGGGCTCATTGCTACCCCTTTGCTGGTAGAAATTTGACATTTCAATAGAATTTTAAGAAAGCTGTTGGGACAAAGTGCTATTGGGAAATTCACCAGTAGTTGATGACTTCATTTATGAAGTCATGCTGTGCAGTGTGACGCTTCAGAATCTTAGACATTCTGGGAAGAAAAAGAAAGGTATGCATATAGATGTTCGTTTCATTGTTATTTATAGCAGCAGGAAAATGGGAAATAATTCAGCAAAGAGGATATGATAAATTAACTTATGTGCACATTAATTGATATGTTAAATTTTTCCATCATTCAGAATGTTTGTGAATGGTGTCTAAATATAAGAAGACTTTTTTTAAAATTATGCTAAATGTGGGGGAGCAGAATGCAAAGTTACACTTAACTAAGTAAAAATAAAACTAAGAAGGTTTAAATCTCTTCAACAATGGTTTCTTCTGCATAGTGTAGTTAATTAAAATTTTTTCTCTTTTATTATGTTTTTAATTTTGTACATTTTCTCTAATGAACATATATGTTCTTACAGTCATAGTTTTAAAACCAATTTTAAAACATGGGATGCAGGACTGTCACCAGGCTCCAAATCTGGTATGATTAGTGGTTCTGGTCTAGAGTGAATTTTTTTTTATTTCAACATCCCGTGTTATAAATTCAAGCAAAGTTTTGTTTATTCTTCCTTGAAATAAAGCATGGGTTTAAGCCAGCTGTCCTGGCTTAGTCAGTCCCCGAGTCTTTATCCTGAAGTTGATTGGTACAAAGATCAAAAGCCCTCTGAGGCTCCATTGTAGGAAGACTCATTAACTGGAAGGGAGTTCTGAACAGATGTGACATCCTTGAAAAAAGGAGCCAGACAGCAGATAGAGCTGGGCTCAGCACCTAGACTGCCGAAAACATGGGTTTCAGGAGTGCTTCCTAGCGCCTCCTCTTCCCTCTCAGGCTGGGGATTGCAGGGGTGGGAGGAGGGAGGAATGGGAGACACATGAAATGAGTCACTGAGAGGTTTTCAGAGATATCCTCTTCTCCTAACTTTACCATGATGTTGGGTAGAATGACAGGGGAGCGCTCAGAAGAAAGCTTTCGTAACTTCTCTAAGTAGAAAGGTTTGCAATAAGATTTTGTATTTTGGGCCAAGTAAGGTATCAGAGCCATCTAGGGATGGTGTTTCTGGTGTTGTGTTACTAAATCTGCCTCTCAGGAGTTCACAGCAGTGGGGAAAGCTCTGGAAAGAGATAATTGTGGAATAAATGGCACGTGGGAGAGTGCAGCCTCATGTGTTGTATAGAAGTAACTCGAAGGAGGGAATTCCGTAGAGGGAGGACCTTCCTTGGGAGGGCTTCAATGTATGGATAGAAGCTTACCAGGTGAGCAAAACAGAGATGACTGGGAAAAAAACATGAAATTTAAGAAATGCATGAAGAAAAGACTTATTAAGTGGCGCTTTATTACTTTCAAGATACTATGGCTATATTTTTGGGTTCTTGAGAGTTGAAGGAAATGTGGCGATATATGAACAATTGTTATAGCACACCCTTTTTAAAATTTTATTTTAGAAATGTGTTTATTTGAGAAAGAGTGCACATGCACTTGTGGAAGGGTTGTTACACACAAGGGACAGAGGGAGAGAGAGAATCTCAAGCAGACTCCCCACTGAGCATGGAGTCCTGACAAAGTCCTGAGTTCATGGCCTGAGCCAAAATCTAGAGTCAGATGCTTAACTGACTGAGCTACCGAGGGGCCCCACATTATAACACTTCCCAAACATTGGTTGAATGGATGGAGGCCAATTTCTTACTTTCAAACTGGACTTTCTGGTGAAATACATTTTTTCTGTGTATGCACAGAGCAGCTGAGATATCTCATACACAATGGATACCCCCCAAATATAAGCAAGAGCATTTACTCATGGTTGAATGTGTGTGGTTATTTGAAATATTTCCTCTATAATCCTCATGCCTGTCACTGTGTTGAGAGAATTGTAGGCGACGCATTTTGGAAATCGTGTTTCATATTTGCCTTAGGATAACTTGGAAGAGTAGCGTTTTTGCATGTAAATGGATTGGTTATTGCCCTTTGGGGCCAATTTTTATTTATATTATCAAATTAACTCCTTCCTACAGTTGCTAGCTTAAAGGTACAGGCAAGTACTGAGCAATAAAATAAAATTATATTTTTGCGTGAATTTAATTGCTGCACAAATTAGGTTTCGGGGCTCATTCTTTGTGAGAGTTGGGAATAACCTATCAATATCATTTGCCTAGAGGGTTATGATTCACATTTCAAAGTTTCCTTTAATTGGAAGTACAATAGAGAGCCGTTTGAAGTGATCTGGCTCTTACCAGCTGATGGTTTTGAAGAACTGAGTTGAAGAACAGGCCTGTCCTCGTTGTGGCAATGTGGTTTACCAGGAGCACGCACACTCCAAGTGAGTTTTCCTAGAGAGCTACTGGGTTGTTGCTGATATACATGGAAATTCTGGGCACATCGTTGTGATGTGACTGGCTTCTGACAATGTCAACTTCTTTATCATGGAACAAAGTAAAAATAACTGGGTTTAAAAAGGACTCGTCCCTAAAATTCCATATTGTGGTCCTCCTGGTCCTGGAGGTATCTAGCTCTGTCCAGACCTACTGGACCCCTGTTGAAGCCCTCAAATTCCTTCTGCTCTGCCTATCCCCTTTCGCGTCTCAGAACATGATCCCCGGGAACTGACTGCCTCTATGTCTAGAACCTCCTCTCCCTCCCTCCTTACCTGGGTGAACTGCATCTACTCACCTTGATCTGGGTTTCCCTCTGGCTAACAGCAAACCCTCCATCGCTCCCCTTCCTCTCTGACTTACCCTGTTCTGTTGCAGTGTGATCCCCTTTGTAACAAGAGACCAGGACCACAGATTATCTGTGAATCTGTGAGCAGAAAGAGCAGAGAAAGTA
The DNA here is from genome assembly GCF_010015895.1 of Lontra canadensis. Taxonomy (NCBI): domain Eukaryota; kingdom Metazoa; phylum Chordata; class Mammalia; order Carnivora; family Mustelidae; genus Lontra; species Lontra canadensis. The sequence continues at coordinate 33,463,348 of NW_022630996.1, forward strand.
AAGGCATCAAATGTTAACTATTTGATAAAACACAGATTTAATCTCTACCAACCACTGTGAAATTGGTTCTCTTATTGAGAATATCAGAAACTAATTTTTTTTCTCGAAAGGTGAAATCACTTGTGTGTGAAATTGATATGTGTCTCAGAATTGAAAGAGGTTTACTCATGCATGAGAGCTGAAAACCAAGAAGAATGTGATAACAGCCCCAAAGCTTCCCTTTTAGTGATGGAGAAGAAGCCATTTCTCATTTTGTGTCACCCAGAGAATATCCTACCTTTGGCCCAGTAGATTTTTGCCACCATATTGCCAGTGGACATGCTTGGCAAGGCTGAGTTAAGGATTTTGGCATTTTCATTTTTCCTTTTGGCATGATTTTTCATCAGCCTGCATTTCTGGAATGCATTTCCATGGTATATTTGGAAGATTCAAGCTGGCAAAATGATATGCTTTGAGAATTTCACCCAACTATTGCTTTGAAGGCACTCCAGAATTATAACAGATGCACCGTATTGGGCCCTGCTTTTCTGGCTCCCATGTTGTTCTCAGGTCAGCCTGTTCCATTTGGTCAAGTTTATCACACCTCAAGGACTTCCACACCTTGACTCTCCAACCCCATGAATGCAAATCATAGTCGCCTGTCAGAAGTCAAGCTCTGGAAGAGGAAAGAATAAAAGATTTATTTATAGACACGTTTGCATTTTATAGATCTGGTTTTATTTTGGTGTTTGTAGGTTTTGCTTATATTTTAGGCATTTTTAAGGGAAATACAAAAATGGCAAAGTCCAGGGGAAATATGCCTGATCACATTAATGTCTCATAAATACGATTTAAGTCAGCCTTAGAATGCTATTGAAGTAATCCCACCTGCTCCAAACAACTTACTTATGGGAGCTCAGAGGCAATGGTATAATAGACTGCCTGAGGTACTTCACAGACCCCAGTTTGAATCCTGAGTCCCAGCCTTACTGGATGGTGACTGTAGACATACTACTTAAACATTGTGGGTCTTAGTTTCCCTTTTTGGAGAATGGGCATTTGTTTAATGGTAGTGGCCCATTGTCAACACTTGCTGTTATTTCTCCCATCCTCTCATAGATGTCAAGGCTGTATCACATTAATGCTTAGCATCTTGGGACCTAAAGATACACTGACATTATAGCAGACTTGGTAGCTTCTGATTTATCTCCCCATGAGAGTGAAAAAAAGAGAAGTGTCTACCTTTGTATGGTGATTTTCTATGGAATATTGTTATGAGTACCTCTCCTTGGGAATAAAAAGATATATAAAAATTATCCTGGCCAAGTTTAGTTGAAGTTTGGCATATATCTTGGTTTTAAAATGCACCATGTTAAAAAAAAAAAAAAAAAAAAGAAACCAGAGATAACTCTCTACTGGCTAATCCAGTAGAGGGAGTGTGCCTTGAGAAGACTAAGATATAGTTAGAGGTAAGCCTTGTACAATATATACTCCAGAATTTTTCTGAGGCTCAATTTGACCCTCATGACCTCCTTCTTAAGAATCAGTTGACCAAACAAAAATGGGGTTCAGGGTAGCCATGTCATGAACTAAGGAAGTTATCATCATCACATCCCTTGCCAGTGATGAACACACTTCCTGTTGAATGCCCAGATTATGGAAGTAATCTGTTCGGGACCAGCAGCAGGAAAATGGAAGGACTCACTATTAGTGCCTCCTCTCTATAGCCCAATATGTGGAATCCTCTCCAGCTCCTTTTTAAATGCTCACTATAAATGGTGTTCCTTTTAGTTAAGACCAATAGGCAAACTAAGGGAAATTTAGCCAGCTAGTTTAGAAATCATTCTACAATAGTCACTGTTATTTTTTGTCCCAAAAATACATATCCCCTAACAATTCTTTTTTGATTCGTGAATTTATTTAAAAAGTACTACAAAGGTATATGAATTACACATCAAATTTCGTAATAATCTATTCACTAAATCATGTTTGTGGAAAGAAATAGAATTCAATTAGCTTGAATCTGCCCCCAAGAAAGTGCAGGGTAAATGGTACCAGCAGTGGCTACCCAGCACAAAGCAGAGAATCCAGGCTGTAATGTGGGGGTGAAGTAGAAAGAGATTTCTTCTGATTTTTATTCAGATGCCCAGGGATGATTCCACCCCCCACACACACACACATATCTTCCAGGTTGATGTTGTGGTTCCCTTCTATCTGCAGATGGCTCATAATAACTCTGAATGTGTCCAGAAGCTTGATGGCATGCCACTGATAATACATTTTGAGCTTCTCTCATGCAGGGCCATTGTACTTCATACCAGTTCTTGGGGGCTTGTTTAGATATCAGACCAATAAAATGCAGGTTTCCCCTTTTTGAGGTTCAACAGTAGCTCTGAGGCTCATATAGACCCTTTCACTGCAAGTCTAGAAAGGAAAGAATACCCAGCAATGGCCAAATTAGCGAACAGCCTATGATCTCAGTTAACAAATCTACTAGACAAGATTCTATGGAAAAATTCTTTGGAAGTTTCTCCAAAGACCGTGTAGCTATTTGGTATAAAGTGACTCCTGTGAAAATGTAGGTGAAGCAGCTTATTTTTCAGAACTAACACCTTGACTAGCTTGGTGAACCAAGGGCTCTGCTTGCTAGTTTTTGAATAGATGAGGGTAGAACAGACAGAAGGCCAAAAAATATTCTCTACCTTGCAATTTGGTCTTAAAAATGAATTTTCAAGGAAAAAAATTTGAAGAAAATTTATGACATTTCATAGTGTCCACGATAAATACTACATGATCCACCTGTGTTATTGTTGGTGGGTCTAATAGCATCTCTACCTGCCTGGTGAATTTGGTCTTTAAGAAATCCCATGTTCATTCTTCACATGCCTGTCCCTAGCAGCTACCAAGCCCCATACTCTGCAATGGTACCTACCCTCAACTCGAAAATTTGTAGTAAATCAAAGGAAGGTGACCTTGGTCTGATGTAGATGTAGATGTGTCATTTGGGATGGCTGATTCTCAAAAACAAACAAAAAACAAACAAAAAAAACTCTTCTTCATTTTGTACATTGAAAATGAATTCATTTTCTTTATGCAAACATCTCTTAGCAGTGATTCTCAAGTTCTGGTGTATGTAAGAATCCCCTGGAGAGCTTGAGGAAATGTCCCTAGATTCCATTCCCTGGGATTCTGGTTCAGGAAGAATACAGTAGGATCCCAGGAATCTTCATTTTGAGGAGAACTCCCAATGACAAGACCCAGGTGGTCCCTGTCGATCACACTTATAGAAGCTGGAGCTAGAATCCCTTGGTTCAAATCCCAGCTCTGCCGCATTTTGTCTTGATCAACTTGCTCAAGTTACTTTGCCTCCATATGCCTCAGATTCCTCATTCTGTACAAGAGGAATAATGGTAATACCTCACAGTATTTTTGTGAGAATTCAGTCAGTTCATATAAAGTACTTGGGATGCTATCTGGACTGTTAATTAGCCAGTAAATGTTAGCTAGATCAGTCCAACAAGTTATAGATGCCTTAAAATAGATTATTTCATATGTTGAGTTATGTAGGTGTTTTGGTGGGCTGGAAATCATTTTATGGAGTACTTCAATGGTTTGTCATTGCTAATAGGATGAGAGCCAACATCTTTAATGTGGTCTCTAGGACCCTACATGTCTAGCCTTTGCCTACTGTCTGAGCTCATCTCACATCATCCTTCTAGCCATTCTCACTGCAATCAGCTACAGTTGGCATATTTCGAGTTTCCAAAGATGCCATACTTCCTTCTAGGCAGTGTTCATCTAGACAGGCCCTTCACATGTGCTATTCCTTATGTCTGACACACTGTTCCCCTCACTTTTAGTTTATTAATTTTTACTCTACCTTTAGAGATTTAGCTCAAGTATCACTTCCTCTGAGATGCTTTTCCTGAACTTACTAAGTTAAATCCTTTCATCTGTGCTCATGGCACATAGCTCTCCTTCATACCCCATATGAAAGTTATACTTTCATATTTTTTCCTCCTCCACTCAAGTTATTGTGCCATAAGGTAAAAACCATGCCAGTTTGTTTGGTCACAGTGCTTGGCATATAAACACTCAGAATTTGTGGAATAAATGATTAAATTTTGCTTGAGGGAAGACCAGGTTGGAATGCCATGTTGCTACATAAAAACAGTGGTATTTGGAGGGTCTCAGGAGGGTGAGAGGACAGGGGGTAGGTGTCCTCATGGCAGAAGAGAGTAGGCAGAAGAGGGTCGATATGTTCCAGAGTGGCGGTCAAAAGACCCGAGATAGCCACCATCCTGGGTGGTGGAGGTCATGTGGACAGAGCTGAGATGACCAGAGTTGGGTTTGGGTGCAAGACAGGATGAACATAGGTGAGAATTCCTATCTGAGCTCACAGGGGCAAAAAGAGATAAAATGGAAAATCAGGATTCAGATTCCTGAAGGGACAAATCCAACATCAAGATGACTGTGTTAGAGTGGAGCACTTGGAGATAGAGGAGAATGGGGTTTGGACTGGGAGTCCTTTCAGAATAAAGGAGGCCCAGAGTTACTGTTGCTTATGAGACTGTGGGTATGTGACAGATGGATAGTTCACTTGGCTTCAAGAGCCAGAGATGTGCAAAGCTCCCTCTGAAGCTTGCTGTGTGTCATTGATGGTCTGAGGGCACCAGGTTTGTAGAGAGGCCTTCAGGAAGGAGAAGTTCTTGAAATTCATCATGATGGGACGGAGAATAATTCCTTTCCGTCTAACGTAAGCCAGAGTCATAACCTTCTTTGACATTTGCCATCTTCAGTCAGTCTTTGTAGAGTTGAAGCCTTCCACAGGCACACAGGTAAGATTACCACCATCCAAGTCCCCTCTTGTGTCTGACCTGGCCATGTAGCCATTTATTGCTCAGTGGCGGCCCCTGCTGTTAAGGAGAAAGATAGCACATCCAGAGTCCGTCATTAACTCTGGTACCTGTAACTAGGCGAATTTGGAGCAAACAGGAGAGGAGTCAGGGGCCAGGTAAATGGACTCACGACATCCCCAGGGAGATCCCTCTCCCACCCCGTGTTCAGTGTGCCTTGTGAGCTGCTAGCGCAAGAGAAGGAGCTGAGCCTAAAGGTTTGGGGCTTAAAAGTCTTCTACAAGCTTCTCCGTTCAATCGCTTCATTACAGAGGTTTGCTAGGAACCATCACAGTGCCCTCTGAGAAATGCCAGTGCAAACTTTTCTTTGGGGGCTTTCAGGACTCTCAGGTGACAAAAATCTTAAAAGATACCCCCCTCACTCTTGAAGTTAATTTACAGTACATTTTCCTTAGGGGTGGAGGCGCAGTATCTATGTTTGTTTACATTCTGGACAGGCATCCGAGTATAGATCCTTCCGTAGGCGTCACGCTGGGTCGCCCTCCTGTGTGCACGCATCTCTGGGCGCGCGTATGCTGCGTGTACGAAGTAAGACAGTTACGTGCCATTTGTGGGCAAAAAACTGCATGGGAAGAGAAGAAGAGAGAACGCAAACTCACTATCACATAAAAGTAGGGAGAGGGGGAGAGAGGAGATTGCCGTTGATTATGGGTCTGGCAGCAGATGTTCTACACGAATCCAACTCGCTGCAGCCAGTCTGTTTCCATGGCAACAGAATCAGTAATTATTGAGCCCAGGCGCTCCCCCCCTCCTTTCTCCTAACAAGGTGGAGGCTGATGAATATGAACGATCTCCAGCCCATCACCAGCTCTTTCTTTTTCTCCTTCTTCCTCTTTCTCTCCTTTTAAAGTTCTTTATAAGAAAAGTGGAGGTATTGAGGAACGCCGAGAAGAGGAGCTCTGTGTTTATTGATGAAAGAGCATAGGGCGCAACATTGAAATGAAGTGATTATTTTTCTCTTGTGATACTATAAGAGAATAGCTCTTCCTAGAAAAGCCGATGATCTCCGAAGATGCTAAATAAATGAGCAGGAGTTTCCCTGAAATGGAGGCTCCCTTTGATTGGCTGATCTTTCTGCGATTCCTGCCAATCGGAGCACCCCTGGGCTCGAGCTCCATAAACATAAGCAAAGCTACATGCTTATTCTTCTGGACTCGAAGTGTGTGCCATTCAAAGGTGTGCGGCAGGTCTCCATTCACATGGCTCGACTGGAAACCTGTTTTGTGAACAAGTGTACTCGGGAACCATCCAGTATTCCAGCACATTGTTCTTCTGGGGGACGGCTCTAAGTCATCTGGTGGCGGCAGCAGCTTAGCAGCAGTCTTTGTAGTTGGGAAGGATGGACTTACGGGAGCTTGGTGAGTAAACCTCAGTCTTACACATCTGTCCGCCGGTATCTGCAACCGGCGCTAAAATGCAGCTTTGTCCTATTGTCTGCTGAGAAAACTATGAATTGCAACAAGCACATGGAAGAGCGGGCATTCTGGGGATCCTGTGATGTGTGAGCTTCTGTATTCCAAAGGCTGCATGCATTGCTTGGGTAGGATCGGATTTGTAGTTGTATTATACCAGAACACTGGCTTGTCTAGTTAGGATTAGGAGGGGGAGTGGAGGTGTGCTTTATCTGCCTGGGTATAGATCCATTTCCGAAGAACATGCTTTTAAAACTAAATTAATGAGAGTCATCCTGTGCATTGCTGGGAAGAGGGAGAAAGGTGCAGGCACTGAGCCGAACGGTAAGCAGCTTGACTGTGTTGCCGGTGTTTGCATTGTGAAGAGAGATGTTGTTACGATGGTCTGTCAAACACTTCTTCAGACCCCCAAGCGCAGAAGGGGGCATCTGTTTGGATGCACTGCTGCTCTCGGCTTGGGAAGTGTGCAACCGAGCTAGGTCATGCCCCTGACTTCTGTCATGAAACCAGGTTCTAAATCAAAATATGTTCTCTCTCTTTTTAAAAATTAATTGCAAAGATGAGCTGAAGTGCAGTCAGAGAGATTTTAGCTGCCAAAAACCACGCTTCCAAATGACTCTGTTTTGCATCCTTTTCAGCCGCTGAAAACCAGACAGGGTTTGCAAAGTTATATTCAAGGATTGGCTCTTTGCCAGGGAAGGGCTGCTCTGAGCTATTGCTTTCCTCCCTGGGGTTTAATTTTCTGACACTGGTGATAAAATTCTTGATTTCTTTGGGTAGAAGCAGGAAAAAAAGAAGAAAGCAGTGCTGTAAACAGGCAATGGAGAGGCAACATGGGGAAGGAAAAACTCTCTGCCTTTAGAGACCCTTCTAGCTGCAAACTTAAAAATAGATGTGGCAAGACAGAACTCAAGCACTGGGTAGGATTCCAGGGGAACTATAATCTTTCTGAACATGGGGAGGAGAAGCATTGCTTTCAGCGTGGGTGCAGGGAGCGGGGGCTGAACTTGGGGCTTCCATCTCTGCATAAGAACCTCTCCCCAGCATCTCTGCGGGTTTTAAGGCTTCATCACTGTTACTTTTTTTTTTTAATGTAATTCCCTATCTCGTGTGCCAGGAACACTGACAGCATACTGCATGTCTTCTATTTACAGTTCACTGGGGTGCAAACAACAGAGGGAAAGAGAGAGGAAAGCCTTATCATCTGGTTCAGAAATACTTGCATGTGAAATAGTTGAACATGGGAAATCTTCCCAGCTAGTCCTTTATAACAATGTCCTTTTGACAGAAGAGAGTGTTGTAGGTCTTCACGTGGCTGTAGAAGGGGATTTGCTGTCCCCCCCCAAATGGGATCTGTGAGCGGGTAAAGAAACAAAAGAGCTAGGAAGGTTTCGCCTGGAGAGGACCCGAAAGCAGGGCGAGGGGGGTTGGAAGAGACCTGACCTGCTCTTCTGACCTCATGCCATGGGAAGAGATAGCCAAGTTTTCTCACTGTGGGTGACAGCATGGGGACCCCGGTCACTTGACCAGGTCAGTGACCTGTTATGTTAGCTGAAGACCCCTCTAGAAATAGAGGCTGTCTTCTGATCCCAAGAGGCTCAAGATGGTGTGCCAAATTGAGAATTCCACCTGATCGGAGGCAAGTGTGTGCAGGGGAACTCTACCGATTACATCTCACTCCTAGGCACACCTTGACCCATGCCCAGTTTTGAGGAAGTCTGGTTTTTAAGTGGACGTGCATTAAATGACGTCATTTCATTAGAATGACCCTCCCTTCTCTTTCGGTCTCTTCTCTCCCCCATTAGCGTCACTGCCATGAGTGAGGCACTGGCACCTGTTGGCAAGAATGAGAGAAGAAACAGCCTTTTATGGAAGCACTAAAAATGTTTTAAAAAAAATTAAGGGTAGTTACTAACCTATTTTTGGATCATGAAAGTCTAAGAATTTGCAAGCTGTGAAACTCTCCCCTGGCCCTAAGAAAATCCATGAATGCATGATCACATCATAACTCTGATGACAGCCCCCGTTTCAGGGTCACATAGGATCTCTGCCCCAGGTAAAAAGCCAAGAATTTATTATACCCTCAAGTTTCTTATCTCCTTTTTGCAAAGGGCTCGTTAAATACTGCCCAGCCCTGTGCCAGTCAACTTCTGACCCAAGTGGTGGCTTCAGTCCCTGAAGGAGGTTCTGCATGTTCTCACTGAGGGCTGGAATGAAGAAGTCTTGGGAACAGTTTTAGAACGTGGTGGTTTTTCACTTCTCAGCTTGTGGTGTTGGTGAAACTAGGATCACAGGACTTGAAACGAACATGATCCTTCAGTTACCAGAACAGCTACCTGTTCAGTCCTGAAGGAGGAGGCTTCTTCCTTCTGCCACTGCATGGTGTTTGTAGGATGTGGGATGTATTAGAGGCTCACATGCAAAGGTAAAGAAAAATGAATTCCCTCAGATTTTCACGTGACTGTCAGAGTTGCCTGAGAGGTCAGAGTGAATATGAATATGTTAAATCCAATCCCTGAAGTTCAGCACTGAGAACTGGAATGATAGAATCCATGTCTCCTAGCAATTGGATTGAAATCAGTCACAATGGGAAAAGCTAACCTTCCCTGAGCTTTTGCGGTGTGGCAAGCACTATCCAATATGTATGGAGATGTCATAACTCACTGAAGCTTTAAAACAGCCCCAACAGGATGGCTTTTATACCTGTTTTCTAAATGAAGAGATCGAGTCACCGAAATGTCAAGGAACTTGCCCATGTCTACCAAACCAGGACGTGGCAAGTGGTTTGTGTTTTCACACGTGTTGATTTACTTGTTTGCTGCATCCATGGATGGAAGGAGAGCAAACGGACGGGGGAAGGAGGTCTCCTCACCTCTCAGTCCACCTGGTCGAACCAGACCATGGGGAATTGAATTCAACCATCATTATGATAATTAAAGTCAAAGTAGAAAGGCCTTTTCGGGTGGTTGGGTGAATAGTTTACAGTGTCATTTAGGAAAAGATGTTGGAGTTAAGTAAAACGTCGTTACCAAAATGCCCCATTTGTTTATCCCCTTGTGTTACCGTATGATATGCCACTTTGTTCCGAGGAGTGTTTCTTTGACTGATAGGATCTAGGTCAGTTTCCGTAGGAGACGGGCTCCTCCGGGGCCATCTGTGGGAGGTGGAAGGTCATCAGATCCATGGCTGCCCTTTGCTCGATTCACAGTTGCTGTAGCAACAGGGAGGCCCCTGAAAAACCAGGAACAATAGTGCCTTCAGTCTGGGGGTGTGCGTGACCCGCAGTGGTCATGGGAGTCACCAAGGCCACCATGCTTTCTGAAGACCCTGCGAATAGGCCCAGCTCAGAGAGAGATTCCAGGTAGTGGTAGAGGACATAAGTAGATGAAGCAGCCGAAGACTCAGAAGTTTAGACCTGAAAATCGTTGAATGTGACACGGTTTTCAAACTACATCAGTCAGAGTTGGGGGCGTTGACAGGACTGGGGAAATGTGGAGCAGGGTCGGGGGGTGAGCGAGTCCTCCACTCCCATTTCTATCTGTTTTATAAACTGCATTCCCACCGAAGACTTAACTAATGACAAATGAAGGGGAAGGAGTTAGGCCACTAGACAGAGAAAGAAAAACTATTGATGTCCTTGAAATTTCCAGCTTGACATATAAAGAAATAGCAGACCAGAACATACAAGCCAGATTGCATTCAACAGAAAAAGAATCTGTAGGGGTCTCAGTAGCAGGTTTTAAAAATGTGGGTTATTTGCTGTGCATGCCTAATATTATGCACTTTCTACTATTACACTAGGTATGTGAATGTGTAAAAGACAATTTCAATAGCTATTCAAAAAAAATAATGTCCTACAGGGATAATATGGCCGATCTCTTTCTAGAACAAAACTGTCTAGTGGAAATACAATGCAAGTTCTGTGTGTAATTTCCATTTTTTTAGTAATCATATTTAAAAAGTAAAAAAAAAGAAAAAGCAGGCCTATAAATTTTTAATAATAATATATATTAAACCCAGTATGCCCCAAATATTTTAGCATGCAACTACAAAATTATTAACAAAATATTTATATTCAATTTTTTTATGTTAAGTCTTTGAAATCCAACATGTAATTTACACTGACAGTACAACTGAATTTGGATGCTGAATTTTCACAGGAAATCTGTTTTTAGATTTCATAAAATTTATAGTTAAAAAGGTAGATTCAAGTACCCAACTTCTTCCAAACATACACAAAAGTTTTTCAATAACTGAAGTATCAGTTTTTAAATATAGATCAGCTGAAGTTAAATAGAATTTTACTCACTTGAATAGTCATACTAGCCACGTATTTCAAGGTTTCTATAGCCACATGTGGTTAGTGACTAGTCTACTAGACGGGGCAGTGCTGGGCTCTAAAGAGCTCTCCTGCTCTGCCAGGCCGGTGACTTCTATCTCATCATCATGCTATAGCTCTTTCCTCTCTTCCTCCGCAAAGTACCTAGAAGACTTGCCCTGGTGACAGGGAGATTAACAGAACATTAGTATTCACAAACTTGTTTACTTTTGCCCTTAACCATTGTCCATGCAACACTTAACATGCAGTGAAATCTTGTTTTTCCATTAGTCTGTTTGGCACGGAGGAATGTAAAGGTGTACCATTTCCTATTGCAGAAAGTCAACGGTCACCATCTGTGGCATGTTTCTGTCCACAGATATGGTGGCCCCACCACTCACCACACGTTGGGCCGCCACCTTCAACACAGTATGTTCAGGGCACATGGGTTTAGTTTTAATAATAGGCTAAGCAAACCTTGATTGAGAGGGTAAGTCTGCTGCAAACAGATAATTCGTTATGAAAACAAGTATAAATTGAGGCTAAGGGATGATTTAATTGCTGTCATCTTAATTCTGTAAATTTTGTTTAGCTGGAAAATATTGACTAAGTAGTTCTTACAGTTAATTTGGTCTTAAAATCCTTACCTTCAACATCATATGTTATTCTATTTATTCACTCCCCCAAGGTTTTTTCTTTTTAATGTAAAACCAATTATGAAAATGTAATCAACCTTTTCAGGAAGCTAGATCCAAATCATGCTGCAAAGCCTTCTTATAGGCATCTGGTCCCAGCCTCCTGGAGATGTCCTGACATTGACAATTGCAGCCAGATCTGCAAGTAGAAGGATATAGCTCGCTCTGCGTTTGGTTAATAAAGAGATCTTTTAGAAATCTCACAAAACATTGAGAAAGGGAGGAAAACGTCCCTACAGTTCAATACCATCCCTAATACCAGGGACGCCTTCTGGTCCAACTATACCCATTTCCTGCACGTTGGACAGAATTCCCAAGGAATAGGCCTTGTGCACGTAAGCACTCAGAAACGTTTGCTGGATTGAGTTGTGTGGCCTCTTGGCAACTTCTTTCTTTTCATGGCAGGATTTTATCATCTTTCCTGAGGCAACACTGACAGACCAAGTAAATTAAACCAGAGGCAGGGTTGAAGCTAAGCGTGAGATGACTTGCTTTGTGAATCTGCTGTTTGGCCACACCAAAGACTATCATGCATGGAAGGAAGTGCTGTGGGATTTCAGTGAGCACAGAGACACCGGGAAATAGCTGTCTATTACATAAGTGAAATTAGCATCACAATAATTATCTTTGAATTGCCACAGGATTTTGAAGTCCACTGATATGCTAGCTAGTTTCAAACAATCTGTGACATTCTAGAAATCCAAGATTAGAAAAGTACTGGTCTAGATGACAGAGCAGTAATCTAGAACCTAAGGCCTTGACTTCCTGTCTATAGTTTTGCAACTGAATTCTGTAAATCATTTAAACCTTCTGCTCCACAGCACCTACACACAGGTATAGAGAGAAGTTTACACTTGATGATTTCCAAGGTCAAGATTCCAAACCATCTGTTCTCTAGGGCCCATGTGGCATCGACCATAGCAATCTTTCCCACTGTTCTTAGATGGAGCCTCAGAATCCCTCTTAACACAGCACTAAGTCAGCCACTACCAACCAATCAGAACTGGCTTACAGCTGAAACTGATTTTTCATCCCTCTCCTATGTCTTTTTCTCAGCTCTGTGCATTGTGCAAGACTTTGAAAAGGAAACACACAGGGAATTATCCTCAGTATGCAGGGTTTCAGGAATAAGGGAATGTCAGTCCTTTACTCATCTTCTTGCTCAGCTGTTCTAGGGAGGTGTTGCCATCTGACAAGGAGGGCTGCAGCCTGGCACTTTGGGAGCTCACTTTTCCTTTCCTTTGAACTATAAGTGATGAGAGACCTGTCAAGGAGAGCAGTTCACTGGCATCATTCCCAGACCTGGAAGCATAATGAAATAAAGTTTCATTCTGACTTGGTTGGAATTTTTATAGCTGAACATTTGAGATAGCATCTGGGGCAGTTCTAACATCCATTTGCCTGGTTGGAAGGAAGCACCCATCAGCTAATGGAACTCAGGCCTTCATACTGGCAGCCCATACTGACAGACTTGACCTTTGGGAAGATCATTTCTAATTGGAGCCAGCCGGGCCATGGGTCCTAGCACCTGTGATGGAGCTCACTCATGTCTGATGGTCCAGCGTTGTGAAATATGCATTATAGATGTTCTATCATATACAAAGAATGGTATCAAAGTATGATCTGGTCTGAAAGCCCCCCATACTGGTACTGAGCATCAGTCCAGACTACTTAATTTTAAGGGCTCAATCCAAGCCTGGGGCTCTGGGATGCTATGTTGGTACGATCCATTAGCACTCTTCCTGTACCCACACCCTTCCAGCTTTAGAGAACAGAGGGGGTCAGTGGTCAGAAGCTTCCACTCTGGATTCCATAAGCCAGGTTCAAACTTCTCTGCAAAGTAGACCTAAGAAGCTTTGCAAAGACCACTAGATAGGAGATCCTTCTGTCCTCCTTAAAATTTCTTGAGGACTAGGTAGATGACTACTAAACCCTCTGAACCTTAGTTCTCTCATCTGTAAAAATGGAAGTAAAGGTGCATTTCTCACAAGACTGTTGGTGAATGGAAATTAAGTTATGGAGTCTGTGTAAGTGATGAGTGTACCATAATGCTCTGTGCAAGGAGACAATAGTACAATTATATTCTGTGAGTAGAAGCCATTTATTTTTTGTTATCTCAGAGAATGTCTAGCTCAACTCTTTGGCTATGGAAGGTTCTCTAACTGGACAGCTAGAGTGCTAGGCGGGCACATGCTGTCTGCTCTAAACCTTCAGAGATTATCCCAGCCCTGCTAGCACCAGAGGCCACCCAGAGGGAAAAGGACACCACCTTTAGAACAAGGAGCCTGGGGTGAAGCCCCAAATTAGCTATCAGTAACATTTAGGTCTTGCCATATTGCCTCTCCAATCTTTAGTATCTTTTTTTTCCTCATGTACAAAATATAGAGAATATCTAACTTATCAGATGCATAGAAATGGTCAGAGAACAAACAAATTAACATATCCCATGTGCTCTGTGGATTGTACACAAGGTAATATATAAGGTATTACTGTTACTACTTCATATCTAGTATCTCTTAGCAATTCAGCCTTGTTTACAGAGAAGGAATCACTGGAAACATGTTTTTGGAGCAAGAGTCAGAAGCTCCAGGATAGTGATGTATGCTTTCCTGATTTTGGAAGCCAGTTAAGATCAAACGATATTGTGCTTCTTGGCAGATGCCTTGGGGCATTCAGGAAGGCTGTGACCTGTCATAAATAACTGGTGGCTTTTATATTGGTTAAATGAAAGATGTTCTTGGTCTCTGCATATGGCCCATAAATTTGTCTGGATTACCAAGTTTTAGCCATCCTGCCCCAACTCACTCTCTCTTCTTCATGAAGACATAATAAGCCTTTGGAAAATATATATATTTTTGGTTCTTCCATATGCAGTTTCCCAGGTACTTCTTGGTAGCTTTCTTCTCTCCTCCATCCCCCTAAGCATGCATTTTATGCCCCTGAATTACGTATTCTGTCAAGAAAGGAGAATGGGTGATGTCTTTGTTTGTTAATCTGGTTATTTATTCGCTATAAACCTATCACATCCCAGATATTAAAGAATCCTAAGTCCTGGGATAGCAAATAGATTCTATCTGGTGACAACTTGGGTGCTCTGGTGGAGGCCGCATAGGGCCTACTTCTGGGCCCAGTGGGCCCTTGGGTGGGGAGGGAAGGGTTGCCGTGTGCAGTTACCTTGTTACAGGTGAAGAAAGTGAGGCTCAGAGAAATTAACGGACTTGTTAATATGTCTCTTGACAAGGGACAATGTTTACATTTCCTTGCTGTCTCAATTCAGTCAACAACCACTATTTGCTGAATGCCTGCTCCGTATTGGTTCTACGACTGGGTATTATCCAGGAACGAAAATAATCTGTGAACGTCTATGGATTAACCCGCGTGGAAGTTTGTTTTTCATGCAATCATTAGCCTCAAAGTTGTCCAGAATTGAGAGACTATGATAACAAAATTCCCAACGAACCAATCATTTATATAAGTTGACCTTTGAAGAACACAGGTTTGAATGCACTTGTAGGTGGATTTTATAGTACGGTACTATAAATGTATGTTCTCTTCCTTATGATTTTCTTAATGACAGTTTCTTTTCACCAGGTGACTTATTTTAAGAATACAGTATATGATGCATATAACACATGAACCATGTATTGATCGACTATGTTATCGGTAAGACTTCTGATCAACAGTAGGCTGTTAGTAGTTAAGTATTGGGGAAGTCAAAATTACATGCAGCTCTTCAACTGTATTAGTATATCTAACCCCCACACTGCTCAGGGGTTAGCTGTATTCAAATTCATTTGTATATTCACTTACGTATTCATTTTCCCTCCCTTTTACATAAAGAATAAAGATCCACTTTTTAAAAGTTGGGCTTTTGTAAGAGTTCTTTCAAAACAACTTGAAAGTAATTGGCAAAAACAAACTGGCCAATAACTGCCCTTGATTTTTGCCTCTGTTCCCCTTGGTCTGCTACTTAATATGGCCTTGCTGGCACAGAGGTGAAAATGAACAACGAAGAAAAACTGAAAACCCAGCTCTCCACTATCCTACTTTTTGCAAAGCAGCCTAGAAATGTAACATAGATGAACCAAAAATATTCACTTTACCAAAGGCTTCTAAACTGTTAGAATTGTCAAGGGGGAAAGAATTTGCAATGATTGTGATAGAGAGCTCTTGCAATTCCATGTCCCCTGGGGAGAGGTATGAGTAGCAGGGGATGGGGAAAATCTCTTAACCCTCTGAGCACTGTAGTAATCGCACCAAGGATGTGTGGCACTGTCTCTCTCTCCCATCCCTGGTGTAGTTATAGAGGCTCACTCCGTCACTGGCTTCAAGGCCAGAGCAATGTCAGAAATGCTTGCCTGGTGATTATAAGAATTGTGCCCTCTAGGTGCTAGGCACTTTACATAGGTATAGGTCCTTTTCATGGAATTTCCCAAGCTGTGTTTTGTTTTTTGGTTTTTTTAATTATTGTTCTTAATATAGCTGTTATTTTAAAATTACTACATACAGTGGTCTGTCAAGACACAGTGTTGTGGTTTTTTTCCTGCTTTTATTGCGAACTAATGGAGATACGTCACTGTAAGTTCAAGGCATACAACATGATCGTATGATTTACACATGTGCAGTGATGACCACAGTAGGTTCAGTTAACATCCATCTTCTCATATAGATATAATAAAAAGAAAAGAAAAAAATTTTCCTTGGATGAGAACACTTAGGATCTACTTTCTTAACTTTCCTATATACCACACAGCAGGGCTAACTGTGTTCACCATGTTGTACAACACATCCCTACTGTGGACTTATAACCAGAAGTTTGTACCTTTTGACCACACTCTTCCAGTTCCCCTTCCCCCCACCTCTGGTAACCACTAATCTGCTCTCCCTTTTTTATGAGTTTGGTATTGAGTTGGTGGTGGCTTGTTTATTTAGATGCCACATATAAGGGAGATCATACACTATTTGTCTTTCTCTGACTTCTCTCACTTAGCACAACACCTCCAAGGTCCATCCATGTTATCACAAATGGTAGAATTTCCTCCCCTTTTGTATGGCTCAATAATATTCATTGCTTCTATGTACCGCACCTCTTAGGATACAGGTTTTTATCAAAGAGCGTATCCCCCTATACTCATAGGACAGAGAGTGGGACTCAAGGGAGGCTTTAGCACCAATTCTCGTTCCCCGTCCTTTATGCTAATACATTTCATTGCAGCTTCAAGAGCAATGTTAAAAGGCATTAGATCCCTTTTTCACAGATAAGGAAACAGATGTATAGAGCTCATTATCCTTCCCATAAGTGGCAGAGTGGGATTGAAATCCAGGTCTGATTCCCAAGCCTGGGTTCCTTTTCCCAATGTTTAATGCTTTCATTTCAGCCTTGCTCCCTGTACATTGATTTATAATTAATGCATTAGAAGAGTAGTCTTCAGTCTGGGGTGCTCATGCCCTGAAGCATGTAAAGACTTCTCAAAGGAAAAGCAGGCATGCATAGTTTTAAGGTGATCCATTTCCACATTCTCAATTTCCACCTGTGCCTTAAAACCCATCTTGAGAGGGTACTTGTGACTCTCCCAGCAGCCTGCTCTCTCTTGACAAAGGAAAGGCCTCCTCTCACCCTCATCAGGTCTCACAATACTGTGTAGCCCAAACCATGGAAACCTTCTCTAAGAGCCACAAGGGGCATGTGACAGGTCCTTCAAATAAAGATCCATAAATGGGTTCCCATCTTAATAAGAGATGGAGTGCCAATAAAATATTTCTCTTGGGTTTAATAATCAACATTTGTAATATATTTGTTCCAATTACTTTATATTAATGATGGCACCATTAAACTGAATGAGGAAGACTATTTTTATCATAGCCTCCTGTTCACAGAAAATGTATTTCAAATTAGATTTTAGTATATAGATATTTTTGTTTCAGAGAAATGTAATAGTATGATTCATGGTTGACTTTTAAGCATAAAATTCTATCATGCTAAAATTCTGTATGAGTAGAATTGAGGTAGAATGGGAACAATGGGAAGTGGAATGGGAATTTGAGTTCTAAGACAGGGTGGCAGGCAGGGACCCACGGGCCAAATCCAGCCCACTGCTTATTCTTGTACATAAAACGTGCTGGAACCTAGCCATGCCTTTTCATCTACGTGCTGTTTAAGACTGCTTTCATGCTATAGTGACATCGTTGAGTAGCTATGACAGAGACTGCTTGGAAAGCCTAAAATAGTATTTGGCCTTTTTCATGGAAAGTTTGCAGACCTGTTATTAAAGGAGAAAAATGATGTAAAATTTCCAACTATTAAAAAAGAGCTTATTCATATATTTTTAAATGAGTAATTAAGGGTATAAAATCCCTATTGTATGTATAACCAAGGATACATTTAAAAGAGTGATGTAACAGTTTTTTCTACCAATATTATAATACACTAAAAATTATGTTCTTTGCAACTATTTCAACTGTGATGAAAAATTTCAACCATCAACTTAAAAAATGTGTACATAGAGGGTATACATAGATTCTTTTTCAAAATAGGAAGACCACTGCCCTTGAAGACAGGATCAGGCATGTGACTTTCCATAGTTTAAGGAGATTGTCTTTTTCATGGAGCAAATTGAGCCCCATGTGAGTACCTCAACCCTCAATCAAGCTGTTCTCCCACAACCTTGATGGGTAGCTGATGGAAATGTTGGACTCTAGCAGGACAGGGTCAAAGAGTGATCTTGTAAATGGCTGGGCTCAGTCTTAGAGATCAGAAAAATCCTTCACAAGCCCCTACGTTGGCCCTTGTGTTGGTCAGCTAGGGGAAAGAAAGAACAGCTGTGCCCTTCCAGGAGGTAGAAGGCTGGGCTTTTTAGCATGTTCCTGCAGAACTGAGGGGAGCCTGTGCTGTCCTCAGGCTGCATGGATGGTGGATTGTACCACACAGGTGGAGTTTACACCTGCCTGGTAACCTTGATTCATGTTTTGGGTTGAATTCTGTCTTCTTCCAAAAACAAGAAGCTGTTCTTAATCATCACTACTTTAGAATATGACCTTGCTTGGAGACAAGGTCTTTATGAAGCTTATCAAGTTAAAATGAAATCTTTAGAAGAGGCCCTAATCTGCCTGTGTCCCTATAAAAAGGAGAACTTTGGACACAGGAATAGACATGCATTGAGATAAGACCATGAAAAGACACAGGGATAAGATGGCCACCTACCAGCCAAGAGAGAACTGGGACAAATCCCTCTAAAGGAGACCAACCCCTTGTACCTTGGGTTCAGACCCGAGTTTCTGACCTCCAACACCAGGAGGCATTAAGTTTCTGTTGTTTAAGCCACCCAGTCTGTGGTACTTGGTACTTCTGACAGTAGCCCTCACAAAAAATACAGTGGCCTGAAAAGCACAAGTTCTTTTAATGGACTTCCCAAAGCCCAGTGATTTTTAGGTTTAGCTGTGTTTTGAAATTACTGCATGACATGGTCCATCAGAGCACAAGTTGTTACCAGAATTCATTTAACGACAGAGGACTGGAACCAGAGAGACTTTGACCCAGACCCCTAGTCTCCCTCCTTTCCCCTAGAGCAGTTCAGAAGAGCAGTTAAGATAAAAACTTCTGGAGCCAGAGACCTTGGGTTTAAATTTTAGTAGCCATGTGACTTTGGGGCAGGAATGGCATCACTTGTTAAACTGAGGAATAACAGCACCTGCCTTGTTAGGTTATTGCGAGGATCAGCTGGGTTCATAACATGTAAAACTCAGTTCTTGGCACATAGTAAGTGTTCAACAGTCAAATGTTCATTGTATTATTGAGGGACCAAAAAGGACAACCTCTGCCTAAGACCACTCCCAGAACCCATGAATCACCCAGCAAGCACTACCCACATGTCCCCTGAAATTCTCAAAGATTTGTTCATGAAATTGCCATATTAATGTTAGAAGGGCTTCCCATCCCCAAAATCTAGGATTGTCTTTTCTCTTGTTTTATCCTGTCTTATTCTTGTAAAGCCTAATATTTGAGGATAGCTAGCACGCCTTATTAACCCTTGAAAAAGTATCTGCTCCAGCACCACTTGGCAGTGAGATTTCATCAGTCACTTGAGATTATGGATTAACTCACTGATCTTTTTAGCCTTCGAGCTAATTAGCCTTTGGACAAATACAGCTAGTCACAGAAGCCAAGCACAGCTGACCAAACACATTTCAAAGAACACATTTGGTAGGTAAATAATGCCAAGCTCAGATCTCTCAGTAATATTGCTTTTCCGAGTCACTGGAATCTTGATGATCTTTCCTTCCCAGCTAGAGTCGGTAGTGAGGTGTTTACAACCCTTCGAAGCAAAAGGGACCATGTGACTAATTAAACCAGCTAACTCCTCCCTACTTCAGTTTCTGCCAACCCCATTTAAGATGACTCTCTCTTTGATGTTCTCTAATAACTGGCCCAGTTTGACTTTAAGTGACTGAACATATCCTTGGAGACCCTTGTTTGAGAGACAAGGGAGACCTTCCGAGATCCCCAGCTGAAATGTAATTTTACTCAATTTAATTTAATTACCACTACCTGCCAAGACTTTCTCACACCTCCCTAAAGCACCTTAAAACAGTTCATGCCTCACCTTGGCGCTAAGGCCTGTTAAGTACTTGTAGATAATTATCACATCCTCTTAGACAATGTTTGGTGAAACTAAATATATTTAGACCTTTCATTCTGTGCTAAAGAAGAACTCTCCAAGGAGACTTTTCCAAGTTCCTCTTAGTTTAAATTATTCTCACATTATAATAGGCACAACCTCACCGGTGAGTTGCAGGGAGTTGCAAAGGGTAGTCTCTCTCTGGGGCCCGCCAGCCCCTTGGTAAGGGCAGCTGGGATGGTACGCCCATCCTGGTGTCCATTCTATTGGGCAGGCTCCTGGCCCGTCCTCTGATGTCCCCTTGCATGGGCATCCATGATCTTCTGAGTGGCCACTGCTTCTTTCTGACCCCACAGGGCAGAGTTCTGGAGAAAGAAGGATTCCAGATTGAAGGACAGCTCTGACATTGCACAACCACATCTCTACTCATTTGGGTTTGATTTTTGTTCATGCATTCAAGAAAACAGAAAACAGCAAATGGTTTAAAGATTTTATTTATTTATTTGACAGACAGAGAGCACAAGTAGTCAGAGAGGCAGGCAGAGAGAGAGAGGAGGAAGCAGGCTCCCCGCTGAGCAGAGAGCCCGATGCGGGGCTTGATTCCAGGACCCTGAGAGCATGACCTAAACCGAAGGCAGAGGCTTTAACCCTCTGAGCCACCCAGGCGCCCCAGAAAACAGCAAATGGTTTAACTCTTATTTCAGAAGAACGGAGATGTGGTTGCTTTGCACTGGCACCAGCATTCATTGACAAAGAGCATTTGTCAAGGGAATAATAAGTGCCTAGATCCGTGCCTTGGTAAATAGGAGGAATCCAAAGACAGAATAATCTAGACTTTGCTCTCAGGGATCTTCAAAAACAGTGAAAAGCTTGCAAGACAGTAAATCATACTACACAGCGTTATCTAGATAATTAGAGAATTTTAAGCTTCAAGGGAAGTCAGTCCTAGGCCACTATTCTGTAAGTAGTTGATCTGAAAAAAATATCCCATGGTGAAGAGCACCATATGTTACACTTGCGTGGGCTTTCCCAAACCAAGATATCGTGTCTGATACCAAGTGGCATCTGTCTAAATGAATTATGATAATACAAGTTTATTATACAGAATGAACTGTATATGTATTTGATGAGGAAAAATGACCAAGAAATTATTTCTCAGTGAACAAAGAAAGCTAGTAGGATACTATACAGCATGTGATCCATGGTGTGTGTGTGTGTGTGTGTGTGTGTGTGTGTGTGTGTGTGTGTTTATGTTTTGGTGTATGAATAGATTTGTGTGGTTTGCATATATATAGGAAAATGAATAAGAAATGAAAAGGACAATGAATAACTCTGGAGAACAAAGCTGGGGAACCCAGAAGAAGATTTTTATTTTTAATATGATATTCTTCTGTATATATTTTTACTATAAATTTTAAATTTGTATTTATTTTTAATTTAATCATCAAAAATGGATTCTTTAAAAAATAGAAATCTTGATAAAATAATAATAAAAATTAAAATGCCATACAGTATTATCAATACCAGAAAGTGTGTGTATTCTTGACTTTAATTACTGGAGATACACAGTTTAGAGTTTGTTTTGGAACTGCTTAGAGCAGTGATTCTCATCCTTTGGTGATTCTTACCTGTTGATTCTTTTAAAATTGAAAAACCCAGCCCATAACACCAACTTTATAGACCAGAATTGCAAGTGAGGCTTATTTAAGTTTTTAAAAACACCACCACCCATCCTGTCACCACCAGCTTCCTTCAGCGGTTCCAATGGGCGCCAGGTGAAGGCACAGGACTAGAGAGAAGATGGAACATTACAAAAACTATCCATTGTGACCATGAACATACTAGGCATACTAGGTTACACCCGTGAAGAGATAAAGGTCTTAAATTGGATTGAGAGACGATATAAGTCATGTTCTCACAAAACAACCTCCCAAGCAAATGAGAGAAAAAAGACTGAAAAGCAAAAATTCAGCACACAAATGGGGGAAAAAATAAGAATGACAATATGGACATGAGAGAAGAAGTTAAGCCAAAAAGCTTAACATGGGAAGAATCATTTCATAGAGATAACAGCCAAACTGACATTAAACCACCCTTTCCTTCTTTCTAATGAATCTGTGTTCACATGTTCACAACACAGCAGTATCATCAAAATGAAAAGAAAAAACTAGAAACACAAGAAGAAATGGACAAAAATACAACTTTGAGAAAGCATCATTGTATTATTGTTATATTTCAAATAGCACATATAGAACATTTTAATAATATAATTAATAAGTCAACCGATAGCCATCAGGGAGATTCAAATTAAAACCACATTGAGATACCACCTTACACCACTTAGAATGGCCAAAATTAGCAAGACAGGAAACAACATGTGTTGGAGGGGATGTGGAGAAAGGGGAACCCTCTTACACTGTTGGTGGGAATGCAAGTTGGTGCAGCCACTTTGGAGAATGGTGTGGAGATTCCTCAAGAAATTAAAAATAGAACTTCCCTATGACCTTGCAATTGCACTACTGGGTATTTACCCCAAAGATACAGATGTAGTGAAAAGAAGGGCCATCTGTACCCCAATGTTTATAGCAGTAATGGCCACGGTCGCCAAACTGTGGAAAGAACCAAGATGCCCTTCAACAGAAGATTGGATAAGGAAGATGTGGTCCATATACACTATGGAGTATTATGCCTCCATCAGAAAGGATGAATACCCAACTTTTGTAGCAACATGGATGGGACTGGAAGAGATTATGCTGAGTGAAATAAGTCAAGCAGAGAGAGTCAATTATCATATGGTTTCACTTATTTGTGGAGCATAACAAATAGCATGGAGGACAAGGGGAGTTAGAGAGGAGAAGGGAGTTGAGGGAAATTGGAAGGGGAGGTGAACCATGAGAGACTATGGACACTGAAAAACAATCTGAGGGTTTTGAAGGGGCGGGGTGTGGGAGGTTGGGGGAACAAGGTGGTGGGTATTGGAGAGGGCACAGATTGCATGGAGCACTGGGTGTGGTGCAAAAACAATGAATACTGTTAGGCTGAAAATAAATTTAAAAAATTTAAAAAAAATAAGTCAACCAATAGGTACTTATTGAGTTGGTATCTTCCACTGGAAGTATGCCTTCTTTTCTAAGGATCCATGGAACTCTTTAAAAATATGTCACTTACATGGCCGAAAGTCCTTAGTACATTCCTAAAGCAATAGGCTTCTCAGTAACTACTGAATCGAAATGGAAATCAAAGCTACTGTAGGAGGCTGTTTAGAAAATGGTGACCATGAAAACATGCTGTGACAAAACTTACACAATACAGCCAAAGTTGTCCTTAGGAAAACCCTAAAAATTATTTTTTAAATTACTATTTTTATGGAAAGAATGAAAATAAATGAACCAGGGTTTTAACTCACATTAGAAAATGAAAGAGCAAAAAAGGCAAGAGGAAAGATATAATAAAGATAATAAACTAGAAAAGAGAGAAATAACAGAATCTTAAAGTAAATCCAAGAACTACTTCTATTAAATAACTAATAGCCAGTGACAATTTTGTCAAAGAAAATATGAGGAAATGCAAATTAACAAGTTTATAATTGAAAATGATATTGGAACACGCATGGAGAGGACTAAAATATTGTTAATGAGTACTGTGGATGGCAATATGCCAATAGACAGGTAAAGCTCAGTTAGCACATACACACACACACACACACACACACGCACACACACACGCAAAATAATTTTAGGCCTCTAGGTATGCATATATGTGGGGCAAAATATACAAATTGCTAGCAGAGCAAATTCTGTGGCTTGTTGGTTGAGACATATATTTGTGTGATCTTTCTGAAAATGGCAGTGTGTATCCAGAACTGAAAAATTCATATGATCCTTGACCCCCTTATTTGAAATCAAGTCATTTATCATAAGGAAATCAGAAATGTGGGAAAATATTCTTTGGTAAGAGACAGAGTTTAAGAAGACTGATATCGTGGGAGTGTGCCCATGATTACTCTTTGTGTGGGAAAGTACAGAAATAGAGTGATTTCATCTAGGAAAAAAAAATGTCATTACCAACTGAAAGGATTCTGGACTGCGCCACAGTGTTAACACTCCTTTTTTTTTTTTTTTTTTTTTTGAGTGTAGGGATTACAAGTGACCTTTTTCTTCTTCTATGTATTTTTGGGCATCTTCCAAACATCCCTCAATGAGATTGCAATCCTTTGCAACTAGACCATAAAATTACTAAAGTAAAAGGAGAAATTTTAATATAAAATTATAGAAAAACATTTAACCGGAGAAGGAAATACAAAAGCATGATGTGTATGTAAGCCTATCAAGACTGAGAGCACCACGAAACCTTCTAATGTCCACTCAGTAATTTGTATACGCTCCATTCCCTTGAAGGGCGCACAGATGAGAGGTGGAGGGAGAAGGTACTAGCAAGGACATGTTCTTCCCCAAACCTGAGGTCTGGGGTGGTACCAGTGATTCTGAGGATGCAGGGCATCACCCTCCCTTTACCAGAAATATAAAGTTTGGTCAACACTCCCCCTAGTGGCAATTTAGCAAATCTCCTAAAATTCCTTACCCAAGAGCCAGGGGCTGAAAACGGATGCCAGCCAGCTAACACTTAATTGAGGCGCTTGTTAATGAGACATATATGTTGCTGGACACCTCAAGGGTGTGGCTCAGAAATATGTATTCCTTTTTTTAACAGGCATCCAAGGCAATTAAAATATTCAAGTGTGGAATCTATTGACCCAGATCATACATCGCTGAATGTTGTAGAAAAGAGAGGCAATGTGAGAAGTCATTCTTGTGATCTAACTTACTATTAACTTCCAAAAAAGAAGGGAGGCCAGAGGTGTCTGTATTAGTTTCCTCTAGTGGACACTTGTGAGAACACTAGTTGCTACTTTTTATTTCTTAGGCTATCTACAAATGTATGGGAGTGTAAATTAGAAACAAGTGAGTTATACCTGGTCATTGTTGCTTTAGGATTCTCTGTTCCTATTTTTCAACATCCTCCATACCTTAGATTTTCATTCCAGGTTCTAGACAGCCAGCCCATTTGGAACAGCTCGCCGATTTAATCAACATGCTGCTTATCATGGTTTCCAGATGGTTAATGGGTCTCTTAAATAAAACTGGCCCTAATTCTAACTGGTGTTTCTATTCTGGTCCCTTTTGTAGAATAATTTGTTTCGTGGCCAAAGTTTCTTTTCAGTATTTCTCTGCAGTCTTTGGTGATCCCTTTTTGCCACTTCTTTGTTCAAAACTGTCAAATGGCATATGAATTGAATTCACTCATGTTAATCATACATGTGGGGAAGAGGAGAGTGTTCATATTAATATCAACATGCTACCCAAATCATTTATCATTGACATATAAAGTTTTAGAGAATAGGTTTCTCATCATTATTAATCGAGAGAGGAAAGAGCCTTCTTGTGGAACCACAGCCCGGTGGTTCCCATTGTTGCTTCTGCTTTGAGAAGGAGTGTTCTTGTCCTAGGAAACAGCATTATTTGGGGAGCAGTTTACATGCATCGACTTCTCAGGAGTCCTACTTGAAACACCTGTGGTCTTAATATTCAGTGCTACACAAAGGATTCCAAATATAAATAACCTTTGAGCTGACCCATAGATTTAGGTCCAATTCCCACTTCACAAACGGTTTCCAAAGTATACAGTGGAATTGTACAAAAGTGACATTAAAAATCACGTTGGCAGAATGCCATGATGGCATGACTTCTGCAATAACGAATGTCTGAAAGTAGGCAAGATAATGTAAGATTTGAATGGGATTGCATTCTGAAAGGAAGGCAGCCAGAGGTCCTGAGAATTAACGGAGGAACTGCAGAAAAAAAAATATGACTCTATTCCACCAAGCACTTTCCTCTTTTTCTTTCTATTGCCTGACTGAGATGATTTGGCGGAGTTTAAAAATAAATGAGCTTTATTCATTTTTCCTTCAGAGCTTTGCTTTGAAGGCATTCCATAAGGAAAAAAAAAAAAGACAAACCAACACAGTCAATATAGGAGGGGATTGCGACAAGAAAATGTAAGTATTCTTTCCAGCAGTATCTGGAATTTGAGAAGGAGTGTTCTTGTCCTAGGAAGGAGTGTTCTTATCCTAAGTACTTAATAGCTTAGGACTCCTTATGTGGGGAGATATGCAGGCAAATGTAGTGCTTCAAAGAGGTGGTAATGATCTACTAGGTAACGCAGAGGAAATGCTGTTTTGAATGGGCTTCAGCGGCATTTGAGCCTTTCCACTCTCCTCTGTACACTGTACATACAGTGACTGGGATTAGGTTTCTTCTAGCAACTTGATGGCCATTTTTCAGCACTAACCAGAGGCCGGATTCTTCTGCAGGCATATCACTGATGTTGATCATTGCTTTTCACATTTTTACTTTAGCTGCAGAACCTCAATTTCAACAGAGTGGACCCTTACCTGTAAAGCACATGAAAGTACAAACCTGTGCTGGAAACCAGGTTGCGCATCTCGGAAGTTCCACCCCCTCAACCCCCGGCTCCCCTCCCCCCAACCTTTTCTTCCAGGGCCACCCCCCTGTCTCCCTGTGGCAGAGCTTCTGGGAGAAAGAACATGATTTCTTCCCTATAACCTGGAGGGGGTGGGGAATGCCTTTAATCATTCATTCATTCTTTGATAGGACAAATATTTATTCAGTGACCCCCACCCCCAAGCCATGCCCTCTTCTAGGCACTGGAGATGAAGCAGTGATGGGGACGACCGACAGCGGCTCTACTGGAGGCAGCGAGGGTGACCCCGGGCAGCCAGGACATGTTGGGTGCTATGAGAGAAATAAAGAAGGAGGCATAAGGAGAAAGGGGCTCCAGTGAGGAAGCTAACTGGGAGAGGGGTACAGTCTGTCCAGGAAACTGGGGTGTTGAGAAAGAACAGCCATAGGCAGACCTTGGGGGTATTTTAGACAAAGAAAGCTTCTGAAATCCCTGAGGCAGGGGTATTCCAGTCACACTGGATGTCACCGCTGGGATAGGGGAGTGTTGGCGGCTGTGGCAGAGGTCAGAGGTAGGCAAGCTCCTTTATGAAGTTAGGTCTAGTAGGTCATGATGGAGAGTCCCCATTTTACTTTTTATTTTAAATTCATTGTCAATCATGGTTTGATTATTTATTATTAAAGTACTTGTGAGTTAGATCTTTATATTTTTAAATAATTAATTAATTATTTTTAGAAAGAGAAAGAGAGAGCAAGCGAGCATGGGGGGAGGGGCAGAAGGAGAGGGAGAAAAAGAATCTTGAGCAAGCTCTGCGCTGAGCACAGAGCCTGACCCGGGGCTCCATCTCACAACCCTGAGATCTTGACCTGAGCCAAAATCAAGAGTTGTTTGCTCAACTGACTGAGCCACCCAGGTGTCCCTTAACTCTTTATATTTTTATTCCACTGACTTCCAAGAGGACTTTGAGGGAATTCATATACCTGATGCCTAAACACCAGTTCCTTCGAATAAAAGCTCAAAACCAGGTGGAGGAGGAATGAAGCCATAGATAGTGAGATTAAGAATGAAAAATGTAGTTCTGCGTTCCATCAGAGCCAGTGTTTAAACAAAAGGGGGGAAGGAAGAAAATGATGGCTTCTGTAATTCTGATTAGTTAGAAAGGGAGGGTGTCTATTCTTAAGGGAAGAAGCTTTTAAAATAAATTCTGAACATAATGTATTCTGTTGGGCCTTATACAAGAAACATCAATAATTCTCTTTATGAATATTGAATACCTAATACATGCAAACTGTTGACACTCTGGGGAATATAAACCTTAATCAGACATAAATTCTGCCTTCCAGGAGCTTGCAGTTTAATACAGTCTATATAAATGTACGCAAATTACTATACCACAAGGCAGGAGATATAAATATTCGTTTTCAGAGTCCCTAGAAAGGGGCATCACAGGTATCCCAGTAAAGCACGTCTCTGGAATCATTCAGGGTTAGGGGAGAGACTCAAAGAGGCCACTCAGGTTTATGGCTTTGCCATAGTTCAAGGATCTCCCGCACAGGGCCCAAGGGCCGCCAGCTGGGCCGGTGTCGTAGGCTGTCTTTCCTGGCCCTCTCGTGAGCAGGCGCAGGAGCCGGTGCTCATTTAGAGCACAGAGGGCGCTTTGTCATGGGCTTGGGAGGCAGGCGTTCTGCTTTGCTAATTTAGAGACATCCGTACTTTGGATAGCATCTGCGTAGGTGACAAATTGGCTTTGTCATGAAAATGGAGTTAAGTTAGAGACTGTGAGCAACAGAAAACAAAATGCCTATAATCCATCTATCCAGAGAAATCCTTTGTGGATATTCTGGTCCGTGTCCTCTCAGATATTTCTCTGTGACTGTGGATTGGGAGAGAATCACACCGTCTAAACGATTGTGGGACCCCCTTTTCTTACTTCCTTAAACTTTAAGACACGCAGTCAGTGATATCATTGCTAATCGCCACATGGCACTCTGGTGTATAATTGTATCCTAATTTACTTAACCGATTTCCTAGAGTTGAGACACAAATTGTCCCCAGCTTTTTGCCACTACAATCAATGCTGGAATGAACATTCTTTTAAAATACATTTTCCCACACATTTCCAATTTTCTGGAATACTTTTCATTCCAAAGGTGGAGAGAACAGTGGTTTTTGGTACCTATCCTAGTTCTAACTGAGCTACACAAATACCCAAAGCTTCTGCTTTAGACTCTTTTGCTCAATTATGGACAACGCTAAGCTGTCCTTTTCACGGAAGGAAAAGGGCCTTCAAAGCACCGAACAGGTCCCTGAATTTTAGATCCTCATTTGTTTCTCCTTTCTTCCACCTTGAACCTCACTAATCACTCTAAATCAGTAACCTAACCCGGAACACGGACAGCATCCTCTTAGCCACCAAATTCCTTAAGTTCTGTCTCTGAAAAAGGATCCTGAATCTGTATGCCATCCTCTTCCAGCTTAGGCCATGACTGCTGACTTCCTGGATCCCCATAGAATTTCCTACATACTCTTCTCTTCTTGGGTTTGGCTCACCCTTTAATCTGTCTTTCGTACTTCATTTCCATGTAAATCTGATGATGCCAGTGCTCCACCTTCCAGATGAAATTCAAACCCTATGGCACAGCACACAGGCCTCTACTTCTGGACCAAGGTCACCTGGGCCGAATCCTAAGAATCTATGTGTCTTAAATTTCCCCTGTGATTTCACTGCAAGCAGCCTGGCCCTTCACGGGTCCCAAGGTGGGTACTTAGGAAGCGCTGGTCTGCTTGGAACCCATTCTAGAGCAGAGGCTGGCTACCACTAGAAGTTGCTCTCAGCCGCAGTTTAAAATGATCCAGCATGCTGTGATTATTTTAGGAAAAATTTCAAAAGCATTCCATCCAAGAGCAACATGTTTGCAAGTATAGATTATAAAATCATTTCCATTTAGGAATCCTAATTTAATTACGTGACAATTTTTTAAGCTATGAAAGCTTTTTCTGCTGAGTCAGGATTTTCTACTCTAAGATAATGCAAAGCAGGTAGTTGAAAGTAAAGACTGGCCCCAGATTCTACTATGTGCTTGGCTGAGTCAAGTTCTGAGCATTAAATATTTTTCTGTGGGACAAAGGGGCAACAGGGTATCTTGTTAAAAATCTTACTAAAGCACTGTGTTAAACTTTTTCTTTTCAATTAAGACATTCAAATTTTAGGTTCCTTAGAAAAATACTTAAAAGCCATTCGATTCTTTGTATGTCTTATAGGAAAGGGTATTCATACCATCAAATTGTTAAAAAAGAAAAGAAAAAGCAATTTTTGAGAAGGCCTATGTTTCCTTGATTAATGGTGAAGTTGTTAAAGAGAAACTACGTTTATGAAACTCAAGATAGTACTATAATAATAGCAGTTTATTTGATCTCATCTCTTACTGATCCTTAAGGAGTCTGGTGGACTGAAATCCCTAATCTTCATAGCAGGTGATGTGAACACCCATTATTATATAGTCATTAATATCATTACTATTACTCCTGAAAGTTAGAGTTGGGATTTAAAACAATTTTGGTTACTTTTCTGTCTCCTCCACTAAGATGTAGTTTTTACAAAGCCACAATCATTGTCTGGCTCACACTGTGTCCCCAGCTTCTTGTTCATGGTAGGCATCTGCTGAGTTACGACTGCATGCCATGGAATGAAGATTTGTGTAGGGTCCTCCTCTGAAGAGACACAAGAGGAGAGAGAAATTTGATTCTTGACCTGATGGAAGCTCATAATAGTAGAAAATACTTTTTCTTCAAATCCATCTGATTTGCCAAACTGTTGTCATGCTGTGTACATTGCAGCGTGATTCTGAATACGAAATGTACTTGTCTTCTTTCATATCTATCCTACCTTATCACCCTTGTGGCACATTATTAATACATATATTCCAAAGTTGTCATCGATGTGTATGTTATTTGTATATGTACGTGGTAGGGGCAATCGCCTCTCATCCCATCTCCTGGTCTCTAGATATGTCAAGAGATTAGACATGGTTTTCAAAACCCTAGGGAAGAAATTGCAGGAGGCATCAAGCTCAATGATCTATATCAGTGTTATTCGAAATGCTGGTCAGTGAGCTCTTTGAAACTGATTTGCAACAGGATGAAGAGCTTGTGCTCAAATGCCAATCAGTGATGTCATTACACACACTGTTTAGTCCAGTTCATATCCTTTTCCTGCTGAGACTTTCTCAATGAAGGAAGCAGGGTGTTGAATCACATTCTCATACAAACTCTGTATCTTGCTCTGGACAGGTCTAAAACAGTTGAATTGCACTATTCTCTAACCACACTTTGAATAGTACTGTTCTCCATCAACATCTTGCCTACTTTGAAGAATCTCCAAACTGCCTTTTAAAGGCATCATTTTCATTCTGTTAAATGGTTCCTTCTTCAATAATTAATTATATAATAATAATTAATAGAAATCAAACAGTTAATTATTTAGACAGATCATAATGTGCCAAGTAGTAACAATGTCATGGAGAAATAATTAAACAAGGGGGAAAGCTTCAAGAAGGATGAGGGCTGCTGTTTTGGTCAGACCGCTGATGGATGGTTTCTGTGGGAAGGGAACCCTGGAGCTGTGAAGAGAAGATTACAGAATGATAGCTGGGGAAGAGCATTCCAGGAAGAGAAGAGTGAGCTCAAAGGGCTTGAGGTGGGAACAGTTCGGTGTGTTTTAAATCAGCAGGGCAGCAGGCCTAGAGGGTAGTGACAAGGAGGGGTGTGGGAACGGATGGTGTCCCACAGGCACCCACGTGTCAGCCTCAGTGGGCCATGGTTAGCACCTTGACTTTTGAGTGAGCCAGGAAACCGTTGGAGGGTTCTAAGCACAGGAGCAACTTGATATGACAGGCTTCAAAGGCTCACTGTGCCTGCTGGGGAATAAGGGTGAAATGAAGCAGATGAGAAGGCTGCTGCTTACTGCAGGTCGGATTAGGGGTGACCGATGGCTGGGACGAAGGTGGAAGGGTTGGACACAGTAAAGAGCAATCATGTTCTGAAGTTGGGTGTTTTTTTTTTTTTCTTTTCACTAAGTATTTTATTGAATGCTGCTGTCGTTGTATATAAAATAATTGCCCTGGGGAGATAGAAATTAATGAAAATTCAGAGAGGTGGGTGTTAAGGGCTGACAAAGCAGGAGCTTATATAGTACAGCACATGTTATAGGGATGAGCTTTTGTACAGATTTCAAATTTAGTTCTCCTTTGCATATTCACTTGTTCATGAAAAGTGGTTTAGAAAACCATCCAAAGGTTCATTTTACTACAAAAGGAACAGACTTTCTGGGGTCTGAAGGGATTCTTGGGGGGCTACTCCAGTCAGCAGGGGGTCACCTTGAGCATTCTATAGACAGAATTGCTTCAGAACTGCAGCTGCCTGGGAGACTTCCGTGCTTGAGCCTGCTCCCAGCTGGAGCTGGTGAACCACTTTCTTCGGGCTTTTGCCAAAAGTGGGCAGATTCATCGGAGCATGGACCGGTCGGGTCGTGGGTCCTTGGGGTAGATGGTGGGACAGCCTGGCCCTGAATTTGTTTTAAAGGCAGAGTAAGGGGCATCTGGGTGGCTTAGTGGGTTAAGCCTCTGCCTTCAGCTCAGGTCATGATCTCACGGTCCTGGGATGGAGCCCCGCATCGGGCTCTCTGCTCAGTGGGGAGCCTGCTTCCCCCTTTCTCTCTGCCTGCCTCTGTGCCTACTTGTGATCTCTAACTCTGTCAAATAAATAAATAAAATCTTTAAAAAAGATAAAGGCAGACTCAATAGGATATGCTGGCGATATGGTAGACTGGGTGTGGAATGGGAGAGAATGAGTGAAGTCGAGGATGATTCTGGGTTTGATGGCACTATTTCCAGAGATGAGAGGAAGGGACTGTGACAAGGGAAGAAGAAGGAGTTGAGTTTGGACCTGTTGGATGTGAGATGCCTGACAGACTTAAAAGTACAGATGTGGAGAGAGCACTATAATACATGCATCTGAGTCCAAGGAAGAGGTAGAACTTGGGAGTTGTCCACACGTAGAAAGTACTAGATCAGATCATTGAGGGAGTGCATGGAGATAGAAAAGAGGTCTAAAGACCGGAACCAGGGCACTTCAGCAGCTAGAAGTAGGGAAGAGGAGAAAAACTTAGCAAAGGAGACTAAGAAGGAAATGCTGGGGGGTAGGAAGTATGCAACAACAAAAAGTGGTATTGTGAATACCAAAAGAAGAAAGACTCTCTTAAAGAGAGGCCATGATCATCTGCTTCAAAGCTACTGTAAAATGAAGACTGTAAATTATCAAATTGGGCCTAATGGAGGTCAGTCACGGGTGCCCAGGATTAGAGCATTTTCAGCGCTCATTCACTGCCTGCCTGATTAAAGTTCTGTTGTGATTGGCTTCAGTTTCTTAGTGAAATGAGAGTCAGAGTTAACTGATGAAAACTGAAGCGATAAGGGTGGGGCCCCAGAGGTTTGCTAATGGAGGAGAAGCTGTCAAGAGCGGATATATGGGAATATACAGTAAGAGTGCCAAACAGAACTAAGAACTCATTTGTTAGTTAAGGTGGTAGGTTTAAGATGAGCACCACTGTATGCTTTTCTCCAGCCCTGTTTAGGTGGGTGGAGGCAGAGAAGAGGATTTCAGGAAGATGAGTGTTTTGCTAGGCAAATATAATGTAGGGACGAGGTTCTGGAGATTTGCAAATGAATGAAAGGGAGTGATAAAATCACAGCAAAGGATGGTTCAGGGGAGTATAATAGTTGAGATCATTGGATTGAAGGGACCATGAAACTGAGAGGCTGGAGGCTGGGTGGATCATCTGTGAAGATATTGAAACTGCTGAGAATGATAACAGAATGGTGGCAAGGAGGAAGAAAGGGAAGAAAATCTTCACTACATTGTGGGCAGGACCAGGAGAAGAGCAAATAATGTAAGGAGAGAGAGTGGGTACCACAGTCTGATGTCAGGCAGCTCAAAGGAACTGACTGGGAGGGGCTTAGTCAGAGGAAACATGGTGGCCTGGAAGCAGCAGAAGGAGCGGGAAGGACAGCCTCTTCAGTCTCCAAAATCAGTAGTACCAAAGGGTGGGATGCAAAACCTGAAAAGACTGCAAGAGAAACAATCTTCCAGAAAGTCAGCCAGATTTCCATCAGGGCAAGAAAGAAACAAATGCTTGGAGAAGATACAGGAGAATTGATGGATGACAGACCATGGGTTCCAGAGGACACAATAGAAAAGGTTTGGAGATGGGGGCAGGGGTGGCCAGAGCTTCAGGCATATTAAGGAATAAGCAGAGCCTTTGGGAATGTAGATCTGTGAGAGTCTGGATGGTGGAGAATGAGCTGGCTTCCTGGGAGTGTGTTCATGACTGAGGTATACAGGAATGAGAGGCACGATGGGCTGATTGGGGTGGAGTCTTAGGGAGAGTGGGACACTCGGTACTAAAAGTAGTTACTTGTTGTGACTGATCTCTTTGGTGGTTCTTACGGTGAGGTGGAAGAACTAGAGGAGGGAGAGTGGAAATTGCACCAGAAAACAGGCGTGTTCTTGCTTGAGGACTCCTTAGATGCCAAGGGAAGTAGTCTTGTCAGGGGCTATAGAACTCTAGGGATTTTGCCTCAATCCTGTCAAAGACAATCTCAAGGCTTCCAGAAACCATACTCCTTCCACTGTCCATTACTTTTTCTAGATTGGAAAATTGTCACTTAGTGATTGAGGGCTTTGTCTGAATATATCTCAGAGCTACTAGATTGGTTGAATGCTTCAACAAATACTATTTTCATGATGAGAACTTCAAATTTACATTGTAAAAGAGCTGGTGCTATTCTTCTCCACAGAAACAAGGTTGACAGCACCTAAACAGCTTTGGCTATCTCTTGAGGAGATCATAGTCGGTGGGAAATCGACAACATTACAATGGAACATAACTTGGAAATGATACTTTTCTTTGCTCACCATTAGACATTTTGGCCTTAGGAAATTTGGATTACCCAAGAAGTAATTAATGTCTAAGGGCAATGGGGACTTGCTTCAACTAATGATTTCTTGCCATTTTTTTCCTGCATTATAATCAAATCTGTAGGCCACTTATTATTTACCCATCATAAGTTCAGCTTTCTTGGTTTTCAAAGTAGTCATTGAAAAATTGCCCAACTGATGATTTTTTATATAGGCAAAACGTATTTTTGGTGATAGTCTTTCCAAATACTGCTCAAAAGCTTTGTCACCACAGGCTGTCGCAAGATGGCCTCACTCAATAGTCTTAAAGTCTAATTAGTTTTCTTGTACGCCTGGGTGCATTTCTGAGCTGTAAAATGAAACTCATTGGATGAAGTGACCTTTTTTCCTACACGCAATCTAGCTGATTTCAGAATTGTCCTTTACAAACATATAATACATTGATTGATCTGATGGCATTTGGGTCTAAAATTACTTCTTGGATATAGAAGAGAACACGACCTTGTTTTAAAAAGTGTCTGACTTAATTATTTTCTTGCAAAAAGGAGAAGGCAAATGCAAGAATTTGAAGCAAATTATAGATTTTTGCTTTGACCTGTTCCTGAATCAAAATGTTTGTAGGCTTAAGGACACTCTAGACAAGAGAAGGTTTTTAGAAAGGGAAAAGGTATTGGGATAGATAAATTTGAAACAGGTACCTCTTAATGTGTCAAGTACTGACTAAGAGGGAGATATAAAAATGAAAAAGGGATCTCATCTCAAGCGTAGAATGGTCTAGCAGTGGAGACAGACACATAAACCAGTTAACTGTTGAGTTCCATTAGACTTAAGGGGAGGGTGTGGGGTCCTCTGTGGGGAGGAAAGAGGTAGGAGATGGAGGGTGGGGAACGGGGAACCTACCAAGAACAGAAGATATTTGAATTGGGCTTTGGAAGATAATTAAGAATTTGCCAAACATTTTGGATAGGAGTGGAGTAGCATAGGTCACCTGAGAGGGAATTCAAAGAGGAATCAACAGCCTGAGCAAAGGGTGAAGATATGAAGAGGATAGCCTTTGGGACTCTGTGGAGGCAGCAGGAAGCCTCTGATTGAGCTTCCTGGAGCCCTACCCTTGACAGATTTAGGGAGAATAAAAAAGATGTATACGTGTTTCTAAGACATTATGGAAAACACATGTTTTCATTTGATACTCAGACACTTTCAGAAATCTAATTATTGAACTGAAGTAACATGGAGTTGGATCATTTTTCTATGATGGGTCTAAACAATTCACCTGATGGGTATTTTCATAGAGGAAGACTTTACACCTGGTCAGTGTGTTGTTTTATTTGGGAATTTGCTCTGAAAAATGACTTCTCCATCTTTTGGTGAATGGGAGCCATGGGGCTTAGTGATGAGAATTAAGAGAGGTAAGATGGTGTAGAGGAAGTAAAAGGGTATGAGCCAGGAAGGGTGTTTATTTCGTAGTGTGAGCAGTTAGGAGCTATGTGGCCCCAAAGTCACCTGACCTGGAGTTCATTCCTTCCTCTGTGGAGGGGCAACTGGTGAGTTGTTCTGAGACATACGACAGTGTGTTGGGGGGTAACATGAAAGCCCTCTAGCACAATAGACATGAGAGTTGCTATCCTCTTCATGCCTTCACCCTTTGCTCAGGCTGTCGGTTCCTCATACTAATCCCTCAGTAATGAGATTTGCTTTATTAAGGCCTCAGGGTCATAAAGCATAGAATGAACTTAGGGAACGGTTCTCCAACTTTGGGAATGTCCCCAAAATATTTCTTGCTTGGTCTCTTTATTTAAAATGTCAAGTCTTAGGAACCTCCTCCAGAGTTTCCAGTTCAGTAGGACTGGATGGAGGGGATATGGATTAGGAATCTGCTTTTTAGGCAAACACCCCATGGGATTCCAAAGAAGGTGGTCCAAGGAGACCATTTTTAGAGCAACCATCCCAAAATATATTAAAAGTTATATGCCTCCAGCACAATTAGGCCAGAAAGTGTCCTGCCTATGAATAAAGCCTTGGGTCCTTATCTTCCGAGATGCAGCACACATACTCCTTGTTGAGCTGCTGTGGATCCTCCCTGACAGGTGTCACGGCTAAAGTTTGCCTGGCCACCTTGAGCCAAATCAAGGAAGTGCTGACTTTTTCTTTTCTTTCTTTCTTTCTTTTTTTTTTTTTTTTTTTTTTTTTTTTTTTTTTTTTTTTTTTTTGAAGCACTGTGATTGTGTTTGTGGTGAGGATTGAAGAGCACAGGCCGTGGCCCTTGGGCTCCTGGGGCTCCTTCCCAAAATGCTGATCCTTCCTGTGGCAGCAGTGTCTCCTGCTAAGGATCACTGGGCCTTCTGGAGGTGCCTCTCCTGCCCTTGCTTCTCCACCAGCCCTGCCCCAAGGGCATCTGCCATCAAGAAGGTGCTCTAAGTGTTTGGTCCAAACCCTCATTCTGGTACTCATTATTTCTGTGACCTCCAACAATTCCCTTACGTTTACCAGTTTCCCTTTTTCAACCATAAACGAGGATGACATAACCTAGCTCGCAGCACCACCAAGGAAATGAAATGGGATATGCTCAGTGCTCTGTATGAACTGGCTGAGTGAGCTCCTCCATCCAGACCAGGACGGAATCATGCCTCACAGCAGCTTGTGTGTTTACGCTCTTCTGAGCAACAACAGTGTGGCAGGGGTGCCTAGGAGTCAGCAAGGTTCTGAGTGTTAGGCATGGAGTCAAGAGCAGTAAACAGCTGTACAGTTTTCACTACAAGCCTATTAGCTTCTGAATAAAGATGGTGATTTGGGGTGCTGTTATCTGAATAGAGGTGACACACAGTGTTACAATAGTTTCAGATGTATGGCATAGCAATCAGATGATGCTGTACATTATGTTTTCCTCACAAGTGTAGCTAGCTTTGTCACCATATAATCTAATTACAATACTATTGACTAGATTCCCTACATTGTGCCTTTTATTCCTCTGGCACCCCTCTGGAAGCCATCAGTTTGTTCTCTGTATTTATAGGTCTGAGTGTGCTTTTTGTTTGTTTATTTATGTTTGTTTGTTTTTAAATTCCACATATAAGTCAAACCATGTGGTATTTGTCTTTCTTTGTCTAACTTACTTCACTTAGCATGATAGCCTCTAGGTTCATCCACGTCGTCACAAGTGGCAAGAGTGCATCCCTTTTTATGGCTGCATAATATTCCTGTATGCGCACATGTGTGCATGACAACTTCTTTATCCATTCTTCTATTGACAGAATCTTGGGTTCCCTCCATATTTTGACTGTTGTGAATAATGCTATGATAAACATAGGGGTGCATATTTCTTTCCAAATTAGTGTCTTCGTTTTTGGGGTATAAATACCTAGTAGTGGAAACAGTGGATCATGTAATATTTCTATTTTTTTATTTTGGGGGGGGACCTCCATATGGTTTCCCACAGTGGCTGTACCAATTTGCATTTCTACTAACAGTACACGCGGGTTCCTTTTCTCCCAATCTTTGCCAACACTTGTTATTTCTTGTTTTTTTAATGCTACCCATACTGACTGGTGTGAAGGGTTATCTCCTTGTGGTTTTGATCTTCATTTCCCTGATGATTAGTGGCGCTGAGCATCTTTTCATACATCTGTTATCCATAAAGTTGATCATTTTGGATTGAAACATTTTATTCTCCTTTTTCCAAAATAATAAAACTCATGTGCACAGGCACACGTGCACACGTGCGCACACACACATGCACACTGTACCAGTCCTAGAGCAAGAAATAGGGCAACCGAGTCATTTGTTTAGCAACATGAGACATATATACCCATGTGGTGCCAGACTTTCAGTGCGCCCATGTTATACAGGCTAAAATTGGAAATAATCTACATGTTCAGCAATAGGAGCAAAGTTAAATAAATAGAAAACCGTGCTTTCCCTGAAGATGGTGGTGCATTAGCATAGTTATTTATACGGAAAAGGTATTTAACTGTTATATGTAAAAGTCTTTAACATACTATATACAATATTATACTAAAACTAATAAAAATTTCTAGAAAGATACACATCAAAATTTTTTACGTTTTTTTTGTCCAATTAGAGATCATTTTAAAAAATAGTGCTTATCTATTCTTTCTAACTTCATTATATCGATTTTAACACCCTCGTGTAATAAACAAATATATATCTAACCGATTGTAACAGATGGGGCCTTCAGACTTTAACTTCAGACCTGAAAAATAATTGTGCAGCTAATTTGAGGCCTTTGTATCATGCTTATCTTTATGTGAAGAGAACAGTATCTCCCATTATTTGGCACAGTAACCTCATTACACAGAAATGTCATGAGAGTCTTATCATCTTCCTGTGGGTCCCCAAAGCATTTGGGGTAACAAGGAGATTTATCTCCCCCAAGAACAAAGTCAACTTTAGTCCTCTTATGCTGTCCATATTAATTTCTTCCCCATCTATTCACCCACCAGAAGAATTTTTCTTATGTAAGTGGACCTCTCTCGAGGCTCTCCGTGATAGAAAAGAATGTGTTGCCTTTTTTCTCTCTCTTTTTTAAGAACAGCCATTACAATCCCCATTTTCCTTCCATTCATTTTCATAACTGAGTCTAGAGTGATTGCTTTTTCTTTGAACCTTGCTTGAAAGTGTCTCAGCTCCTTTACAAGAGCCTCTGTGACCTAGGGCCTCGAAGGTGAGAGCGATGATATGGAGGTGCTGTCTTATTAATCAAACGTTTTCTCGGCGCTGGACATTAATCATATAAACCTGCACAGCTGGATAAGATTCATTAGTGTCATCTTTCACTGCTCTTGTCTACCCATTCTGCTCACCGTCTGTGACATTCATTAGAATTCCACCGATGCTGGCTCCATCTCTCTCTCTCTTACCTCCCGTGGCCAGGTGCTGTGTTTGACCCCCTGGGGACAGGGAAAGATCACTAAGAGGTTACCAAGCAGAACATTTAATTAAAGGGCCTCTGATACCCTCTTTGACTGATTTCCTTTCAAATCGGCCTGGATCCTCTGGGAGCTTCTTCTCAGGATCCATGTTCTACATTGAGCCAGACAGGAGCCCCCAGGGGTGAAGATGGTCCTTGGCCTGAGCATCTGAGCATTTGCCAGGGAGACACACCTGTTCACTCATCACTGCCCCTCACCTAGGGATATCCGGGTGCCTGGACCCTCCTCCCTGGTTCCTAACCACTTCCTCTTCAGTCCACTTTCTGGCTTCTATGTAGGGGTCTTTGAATTCAGAGTCCCTTGCTCCAGCCTTTAAATCCCTCCTTTACATAGTCGTTCTTCCAACAAATGCTTATTGAGCAGCTTCTATGTGCCAGGCTCTGTACCAGTCTCTGTGGACACCAGACTGAACCAGACACGGTTGTGCCCCCATGGAGTTTACATTTTAGCAGGGGAGATGAGGAAAAGCAAAATGAAGGTGTAAACGAGGCAAAATGGTCTCAAGGGTAAGACGTGCCGTGACGTAAACAAAGAAAGGGCAGAGACAGAACCTGCTAGGGCTGGCAAGCCTTCGTTTGAATAGTGTGCCTGGGGAAAGCTGTGCTCCCTGGACCAGCACCTTCAGTGTCAGAAATGCAGGTTCTCAGACTGTACCCCATACCCCTGAATCAGAGTCTCTGGGGATGTGCCTGACAGTCTGTGTTTAGCAAGCCCTCCAGGTGATCCTGAGCCTCACTAGTGTTGGAGAATGACCAATTCCAGTTGCATCTACACAATGGGAAGGAGGTAGCCATATGAAAGTGTGGAAGAGAGCGAATTCCTGGCAGAGGGAGCAGAAGACCCAAGACAAGAAAGGGGTTTGCTTATTCAAGGAAGTGAGACCAAGCCTACTTTGACCAGAGCCAAGTATGAGGGAAAATGGCAGGAGATGGTGTTAGTGATGTGATCAGGGTCAAATCATGCAGGTTCTTATAGATGAGGGGGAGGGGTTTAGACTTAGTTAAATGGAGAAACCAGTACAACGTTTTAAACAATAACATGTACTTATCTAAATTACTTTTAAGACAGTCTCCATTGCTGGGCCCAGAGAAGACTGGAGTAGTTTCAGAGTGGGAGTGGGGAGACCAGTTAGGAGGCTGCCATACCGGTGCAGGCAGTAGATGATGGTGCCCTTGGCTAAGGTATTTCCAAGGTATGCTTCAGAGAGAAGTTCAAGAAGTCTCGCTTGATGGTCTGAGTACAGGTGAAGAGTGGCTCCGGAATGGAGGAGGGTCACAACTCTCCCATTTCTGTCTTGTGTTCTGGCTAGATAGAGGTGTTGCTTACTGCTCAGAAGACATAATAGGCAGGCATGCATTCTTGGCCTTTATCTCAGACTCTCCCTAACATGCTGGGGCAGACATCTCACTGTCCACAGCATCGGGGAGCCTATCTTCAGCTTGGCTCATAGGCTGCCTCCTCAGTGTGGTCAGACCCCCAAAACAGGAGCCATTGGACTGATCCCCACAAGGTCTCTATCCCTTTAGCGCCATGTCTTGTGTGCATGAGGGTTTGAGGAATACCCAAATACTGTGTCTGCACATCAAGCAGTGTCCTGTTGGAAAAGGATTGAGTCACTCCCTAGTCTTGTTGAGAGGTACATACTTGTCATTGTCACCTTAGGAAGGAGGAAACAATTAGAGAGAAGAGAGATAAATTTCTTGGAGTCATGGAGCAGAGACTGTCCAGAATCCACTGTGGGTTGAACCAAAAGAAGCCAAAGATAGGAGCAGCCAGGGGCAAAGGCAGAAATTGCAGAAATCAGTGGTTCAGTAGTGAGTGACCCTTTGCTCAGTCACCTACTATGAAGAGGAACTACAGGAGGGAATAGGAAGAAAAACAGATTTTTAAGCTCTGCATCTCTTACAGAGGTGGGTTGGTTACATAAAAAGTTGCTTGTGGGCTGCTCAGTTCCTGAGCCTTGCTCATGAGGCTAAAGGAAACATCACCTCCTCTCTTACACCGGTGAATAATGAGCATGTCAGTCACTCTAGCCAGTCAGGAATCAAACCTGCACCTCATTGTTTATGCACCGAGCATAGTACCTTGTCCCTCATTCAACCTGTTTGGAGTATGCAGGTGGCTGCGTCTTCTTGCTTTAAACCTTGAAAAAGATGGTGAGATACAGGGGATGGGGATGGGGCGGATGTAAAGAAGACACAAAGGAGCATGGGGAGAATGGAGGGCTTGGTAACTCTGGCCCAAAGAGAGCCATGACCTAAGAAGATGGGAGGTTGGGGTCCAGCAGAACCAGCTTTGGCAATTTGCCTTAGAACTATGCTTGCCTTGTCTGTGCAATCAGCATTGAAGACCCGTGGCTCTCAAATTAGGGGAGGAATTTACCTCAGGGGGCATTTAGCAATGTGTAGAGACAGTTTTGTCACAGTTGGGTGGGTGGGTGGGTGTGGGTGCTACTGGCATCCAGCTGGTGGAGGCAAAGGATGCTGCAGAACTCCCTGCAGTGCACAGGGCGGCCTCCACAACGTGGAATCATCTGGAACAATAGTCAACAGTGCTGAGGTTGAGAAATGCTGGGCCAGGCCATGTGAGGAGAACAGAACAAGAAAGCATGGTCTGATGGCTGTCACCCAAAGGGGATATGGCCATCCACATCGGGAAGGGTGTGTCAGCTGGTCTGCTATTAGAGAAACAAGAGGAGGAAATTCAGTGAAATCCCAGCTATGATTTCAGCTCTTGTCTAAGTCTCTCTGGCGGTCAACAAAGCTTTGCTGCCCTCCATCTGAGTGCAAGGCACCTGGTGAGGAGATGTGAGGGTGCTGGGAGCTGTGCCAAACAGAAAAGTCAGAGTGATAAGCCCAGCCCGTTAGGGAGAGTCTAGTAGGCCATGATGGAAATTCTGTGTTTCTCATCTATGTCGTAGAACCTTTGTAGGGGTAAAATGGTAATATACGCAAAGTCCCCATACCTAGCTGACATGCTAACCAGTTCCTAAATCTTCTCCTTGCTTCAGTTTAGCTCAAGGAGTCCAGCTTCTTCTGCCCATGGTTATGTGAATTTGGATCCCACGTGTGGCCTTAGTTCCCCCCAGCCTCCCCATCGGTGCACAGAAGCAAATCCCCCTCCCCCTTCTCTGTCTCTCTCACAAATTTTAAGGAGAGTCTCCTCTAGAGTGTTCTTAAGCTGCTCTAAGATAAATTTCCCTGTTAAATCAAGATCCTATTCATTCTGGTTATGCTTTTCATCATTTTTACTACTTACTTATTCAGTCTGCATTAATTGAGCATATACTGTCCTAGAAGCTGGGGAAATTAAGTCAAAGAACATATAAGCTCCCACTTGACTGTGTTTATCACAAACAAGCATTTGCTCATCTTCTGTCATTTGAACCCTACCTTCATGAATTTTGTCATATTATTTACCTGTTATACCTGCTCTACATCCTGAAGGACGGCAGTTATCCAGAAGAATCTGGGTGGGGGGGAGGAGGCAAGGGGGCACTTGTGGGACATTCCAGGCAGAGCGGGTGGCCTCCTGATGTCCTTCTAGGTCCTGCCAGAGTGTGAATGATTCAGGGGCAAGAAATGCAGCTCCTGAAGTGAGCCAGGTCAGCTTGGAAAGGGCCTTCTGTAAACTGCTGTGCAGTTCGCGCTTTGTCCCATGGTTACTGATGATCACAAAATTATTTTAAGACAAGGAGAGACATGATCAGATTTGTGCTTTAGAAGGATAAGTCTTGAACTGAAAAGTCCAAGATCACTGGAGGACAGACCAGGTTAGGAGGCAGCTGCCTAATCCAAGGAGAAGACGACAAAGGGCCTGAATCAAGGTGGTGGCCAAAAATGGGAACTGGGTCAGCAGATGTTTAGGATTTGGAATCAACATGAGATTTGAGTGATTCACTGGATGTAATTGAGAGTGAGTTGGAGAATGAGAAATTGAGAATGATTTCCTGGTGGATATTGGAACCTCCAAACCCAGATAAAAAAAATACGGGAGGGAGTAAGAGCAAATCAGGCAATGGGGGAGAGAGGAGTTCAGTTTCTGAGCTCGCTGGGAAGTGCTTTGGTTACATCCAAGTGGAAATAATGTTTTGCTCAAAGCTAAAGCATCTAATGAGTAAAAGCGCGTAAGAGGGGCTAGAGGTAGAAAATTGGTGTCACAAGCCTGAGCTGAATTTGCAAGGCATTTGAGCAGATGAGGTCACCAAGGGAGAAAGTAAAGAGAGAGAGAAGAAAGAGGGCATAGAACTATGCTCCTGCATCTAAAGAGCCTGCAGAAGAAGGCAAACCCACAAAAGACCCTGAAGAGGAGTATCAGAGAAGGAGAGGAGATGGCTGTTTGCAGGGAGAAACAGAGGGTCCCGATGGTTTCAGAAGGAAGGTGTGGGTTTTTATGGAAAACCACCCCACCCACTCCTTATTCTAGATAGCAGTCTTCCCTTGGAAGGCAGGGAGCAACACAAGTACACACATACCCTTACACACACACATAACACACAACTCAACACATGCAATTTAGAGGTTGTTGCAGAAAATGCCATTCTGGTTTTGACCAGCAGTGTTTTGGAAGCTTCAGCCACAAAGAAGTGATGGGAGAATTCCACTGTTCTGTCCTGACAACCCTTTATCCTCACAGCATAGCAGGCGGCTGCCGTGGCCACCGGCACGCCACACAGGCTTTCCCGGTAACCATTCACACCCTCCATTCTCCCACCTACCTAGAGGGAGCGGAACCCTCGTAGCTCCACCCCCCCAAGCCTCTCTTCCTGGTGATGGAAATTTCCATTATTGATGGGGAAACAGCAGGCTAATGGCACGGATGGATTGTAAATTTTGACAGCCCCGACAGGTAAATATTGGCTTTGCACAAACAAGTTTCTA
The DNA here is from genome assembly GCF_010015895.1 of Lontra canadensis. Classification (NCBI taxonomy): domain Eukaryota; kingdom Metazoa; phylum Chordata; class Mammalia; order Carnivora; family Mustelidae; genus Lontra; species Lontra canadensis. The sequence goes on from NW_022630996.1 coordinate 33,507,566, forward strand.
TAAATAACATGTCTGCTGTAGAAACTCCGCAGATGGCAGCAGGGCTGCCCGAGCGCTGATTTTCCCGGGGAGCTCGGTGCCCAAGAGCACAGCTGTCGCCTTTGCCGTTCTCCCTCGTTGCCGGCTCGGGCCGCTGCTTCCTGGCCCCATCCCATCTTCCTGTGGCAGGCAGAGGCAGGGACAGGCAGAGATCAGTCACATCCATAACCCACCTTTGGCACCTTGCATGCCAGGATGGCAAAAGGGTTTCTTAAAAAACTGTCACTTCTTCAGGTGTGGCACTCAGACGTGGGTGTGGGTCTGATACGGGGATTTCTTGGCCCTTGTCATTAGAGCTGGTCCTCCTGAAAAGAGGACCCGGTGAAGCTAGACACAGAGGGCCATGGGGCTGTGTTGCTGAAAATAGCACTGTCAAAGGCTCTGGGTGTTCATTGGGCTACTGTCCGGGGCTCTGCCGTGGACACTGACCCAAAGGAGAATGTGCACCATGGGGAGCCATTCACACCACGAGTCATCTTGCTGGGGAGGTTTCCCCGGGGACCATCTCACCCCATCCAGGGAGCCAACAGGAATATCATAAAGCCACCATTGGAAAAATACAGAAGCATTCTCATTTCTCAAATGTTGGGCTAAGGGCCCATCGGTGGAATAATTCTGACCAAAGTGATGGCATTCTAGGGATGCCCAGAAAGTGTAGTGTTAAGCTGAATGCTCTATTATCACAGCTGTACCCTAGTTTGGGGTATGCCTGTCACTCCCTTCCTCCCTAATGCTTATTTTTTGCTGCCGCTTATTTCTTTGGACTCACTGATTTGTTGTAAACCCCTTTGAACTCTTCTGGAAGTAGGCCAGTTAGAAATCAGAGAAGGTGAGTCAAATGATTTGAGAAGGTGTCTAAGATAGCAGTAGTAACCAAAAAATTACTGTTTTTCCCCTTTACGAAGGCCTGGGGAAAAACAAATGATAATAATAGACACTGCAATTAGACAATTTGTGATAGAAAATTAGGAGGAAAAATGTTGTGGAGAGTTGTGCATAAGGAAGTAATGAGGTGTCACACCCAAAGCAGAGTTGTCGCTGGTGTTTTCTTTAGCTTTAGCCCCAAAGAGGAGAGCAAAGCTGACAGGGGTTGTAGTCGTTATAAAGAGGATAGGATGTGTTCGCCATGCTCTGTGTTCACAGAGTTCCAGACTTTTTATTTCTGCTCACGGGCAACTGATCACCGTTAGCACAGTGCCCTTTGCTTTTCTAGTGACGTTACCTTCTAGTTATCGTTCCACGTTCTGAAGGACTTCTTGTGTTTTAGAGTTTGGGGCTTTGGACTTTTTCTCCTGTTTTGTCTCCATGCAGGACGTGTATGTTTTCATTAACGGCCATGAACCTACTGAGCTCGGCTCTGTCCATGCCTTCTGCTTCCCAAGTGCTCCATCGTGTGCCTGGCGGGCCAGCAGGCCACAGATCAATGTTTGTGGAGTGGAGTAGACACAGTCAGCTCTGGTTATCAGGGGAATCTGATTTCCATATTGGGGAAGAGACCAGAAAAATTTTTCACGGCTAAAATTACTGCTTGATATTCAGTAGTATAGTTGAGCAAAACGCTCAGCAGAGGAAATGAGTCATCCTCCACTAAATCTGTGGAAGGATGAAACGTATAATCCAAGAGGCCTCAGTAGCTTTGTAATCAGACAGACTAAATTTTGAATTATGCATTCCTTCATGTGGACTGGTGGACTCTGGCCAAGTTGTGGAATCTCTTTGAATCTCAGCTTTCTCCGTTTTTTTTTTTTTTTTTTCAAATAAATGATAACAATCGAATTCTTGGGACCGTGACTCCCAAGAGGCAGCGTAATGTCACCATTGCAAGCAGGAACTCGGGGGGCACATCGCCAGCTTCATGTCCCTGCTCTGCCACTTACCAGCTGAGTGACCTGTAGCAGATCCCTTGACTTTGTGCCCAAGTGTCTGTATTAAAAAAATGTTGCTGTACAGAATAAACAATTAATAGATGCAGAGTGCTTCGAATAGCAGGTCATGTAAGTGTTTGCTGTGTGCTTGTGACACTATCAGGAGGTACAGAGAGGGGACATCCTGCCTCGGATCCCCTCTTCCTCCATCTTACTCCTACTCTCCTGCTTTTCTGAATGATTTCCTGATTGTTCTATTCATTGGGAAGACAGCCACACTACTGTCATCTTCCTAAAGGGTTGCACTGCCCTCATCTAGTACCAATGGCCGCTCTAAGAGGCGACTGGGTTAGTTTCCCCATCAAGCCAGGAAGGCAGCCCCTTGGGTCCTGGGAGAGAGAGGAGTGAGTGTTGTTATGCAGGGCTTTTGTTCCTTTTTTGTCCTTATGAAAATATGTTCTTTAGTTGAGAGGTAAAGTCCATGTGTTCCAGAAACCAAAGTAATACACACGTTTATTTAGTAAAGGGTGGGAGAACCCTCTGGAGGTGTATGGTATACTTCATTTACTGAGGATGGTGATATATACTCCATTCATTTGTTCGGACTTCCTATTTTTTTTCACTGTCCTAAGATTTTATTAATATTGAATTTAGTTAACATACAGTATATTATTAGTTTCAGGGGTAGAATTTAACAGTTCATCAGTTGCATATAACGCTCAGTGCCCATTACATCAAGTGTCCTCCTTAATGCCCATCACCCTCCTTAATGACCCCATCCCCCACCTACCTCCCCTCTGACAACCTTCAATTTGTTCCCTATAGTTAAGGGTCTCTGAAGGTTTGCCTCCCTCTCTGCTTTTATCTTATTTTTTCCTCCCCTTCCCCTGTGTTCATCAGTTTTGTTTCTTAAATTCCATATATGAGTGAGATCATATGGTATTTGTCTTTCTCTGACTGATTTATTTCACTTAGCATAATCCACTCTGGTTACAGTGGGTCCTGTGCCAGGTGCTGGGGATAGAAATAGGAACAGGACTGTCTTTGCTCCCCCACAAATTCCAATGAAACTGGCAATGTCAACTAATGAAATTTGATAGCACAAGAAATTGGGCAAGATCTGTTCATGAATGATGATCCAGGATACCGACAGGAAGATTACAAACAAAGGCAGTTATTAGCCTTGTGTTAGGCCCAGTGCAGTACCTTAGCTGGAACAGAGCAGAGCAGAGAATGTAGGAAAGGTAAGATTGAATTAATACAAACACCAATGTTACTTTAAAATTTTAAGAATTAAAGAAAACGTCAGTGACCAAGAATGGGCATGATGGGAGGACTTGATGACTGTGTTTCATTCCCATTTGCCAATTCGTCATCCTCAAACCAGGTGGTCAGTGGTATCCTCACTGTACAAATGAAGAAATTGGAGCTCAAAGAAAGTTAGGGGAGAGCACTCATAGGGAGCACCCCGTGGGGATGGGAATCTCGGCTCCACGGGTGGCTGCAGTCCCCAGCACACTGTCCCATGATGCCAGCTTACTGCAACTCTGACCTGAAGGTGGTTGGTCATGGTGATTTATCGCTGCAAGAGCTCCCTGGGCTTTCCCGGTGGCAGGCTGGAGTGACCACCCTTTTACATCTTCTCCCCACCTTCCTGGGAGCATCTTATCAGTATTATTCTTGGGCTTCCTGGGCTCTGTGTTCCTTTTTGCAGCAAGTAATTGTCATGTGTGTAGAATTTTTCACAGAGCCTAAAAAATCCCCTGGCCAGGGCAGTGAACCTCCTAATTAGCATGCAATGCCATGTATGCCTTCATGTTATAATTCCTTCAAGCTAAAACACAGGGAACCCACCATCAAAGTAAGCACTGTCTTTAAGAGGAATAAATCATGCCATTTATCCAGATTTACTCCTTCATGGCATAAATCTGTGGCTTTCATATAACTAAGACAATCCCTTGTCTGCAGCAAAGAAAATGCCCTCTCTGTATCTCTCCAGAAATCCCCATCACACAACCTAAGCTTCCTTAGATGGAGGTGGCCCCAACCTGTCTCCTGAGACAAAGGAAGCACCACTTTTGAGCCTGAGCACAATTTGAGGACTGTCACTTGTAATCACTTCATGTTTCTATTTCAGGGGTTGTTGACTGATGCTTTGGCGAAATCATTTTGTTTCTTCCAGATATAGCTGAGGGGTCTTACAAGCAACGTGCAGCTGCACTTCCTGGTAGAAGAGGAAAGATATTCTAGATGCAGCAGAGGAGGGGGCTACTTAGCGAGTCAGGGTTGAGTACAGCTCAGTGACCTCTGCTCGTCTTTGTTCGGTGTCCCCCAGGTTGTGAACCACTGCATGGAGATCTGGCCTAATGGGGAGTGTTTGGAGCTATCTTATCCTAAAAATCTCTCTCTCTATTGATGAGGTGATGACTGTAAAATCCATTGGCTTTAAGTGAATTACAGATTACTGTTTACCTCTGCCCCCAGAACATTTGTTCCCTGGAATTACCCAGCGCTAGACTAAGGCGATGCTGGCTTCCTAGCACTGTTATGAAGCTAAGGCAGATGGGGCGGAATGACCAGGGAGGCTTAGCAAACAGAGTTGAAGTCCTGCCACCTCTTGGGAGTGCCATCTTAGGGACATTGGTTAATCTCCCTGAGCTTCAATTTGCTCATCTGTGAAAAGGAGAGGAATAAAGCCCACCTCACAGGATGTTGTGAAAGTCCAGGTCAGGGTGTTTTACGGAGTGAGTGCAGTGCCTCCCAAATGGAGAAGATGAGTTAAATCCTTTGGAAGTCCGTGTTTGATCATCCATCCAGGAGTGATCACGAGACTGGAAGCCACAGACCTTTTCCCTAGGTTTCCAGATTGCCTGGATGGGTTTGGATTTGGCATGATATTGTAATGCCATTTTGGAAATGCTGTACCAATTCCTCAATTTACAAGTTGAACTGGAAATTAGTAGGTATTGTGCTAGAGGATACAAAGTCTTACATGCCCAAATGGGTTTGTGGTATCCCAGGTTTAATAAGTTAGATAGATTTAACGTATATATGCTAATATGTATAGTGAACCTTCAGGAGGGAGATAGAAGAAATGAAGTTTCTCAAAATTTTACATCACAGAATTCTTTCCTCCTTCTCATACTTCCTTTCTTTTCCTCCCCCACCCAGCATGTCATGGAACTAGTGTTACCCAGAGCATGCTTTGAATGAAAAATGCAGATCCAAAAAAAAAAAAAAAATGCAGATCCAAGGATTTCTAAAGCGACTACCCTCAGCTCTTTACACCTGTGGTAATAGAAAGGCATGGTGTCACACTAATATCAAATACCAAACATTGTGTAAAGTGCAAACACATGACTTCCAAATATACCATACAAGATGTGAAGGTCATTGGAACAGTAGGCTTTTTTTTTTTTTCTACCTGATCTCTGTTTAGCTGATATTTCAGAAATCAATTTATTTTTTTCTAGGGCCAATATGGGTAAGAGTAATGGAATTTATCCCAAGAATGTGCTGTATAATTGGAAGCCAACTTGGAATTTAGTTTACATTGGTTAGGGATACTTCATAAAACACATAGCTGAGGACCAATGCCACCTCCTTCATCAAGCTTCTCCAAATTCCCCGGCTAGCAGTTGTCCTTTCTTCTTCTCAGCCTCTTACCACACTATACCGTTGCCTCTCCTATGCATTCATAATGTGCCATCTCATACAAGAGCAAATTAGGCACATGGTTTATCTCCCAAGCTGATGAAGAAACTGCTCTTGTGGTGTGCTTCTTAGAGCCTCTCAATGTCTAGCAGAGTTGACCTGTGCTAGACACTCGGATGATTGACTTGATGAGAGAGTTTCTTATATTTCCCTAAGTTTATTTATTTACTTTTAGTATTGTTATCAGCAAATATTTATTGAACATCTACTATGTGCACTGATGATTTCATTTAATATTTACAACAAAACTCTGAGGTAGATATCCTTTTCCCTCAGTTTATAAATGAAAAACTGAAGCTTTAAGAAATTACAAATAACTCGCCCAGTATCAGCACCAGTACTCCAAACCATTGGTGTCTCTTGCCCAAACCTGTGCTGTAGATTATTAAACATCACCCTCTTTGGGACTAAAGAGTAGACAAATACTCATAATCCAAAAAAGCAGCCTCAGAAATACCTTTGTGGTTCCCCATTATCTGTAAGCTCCAATGTAGACATAATCACATCCAGAAATGTAAAACTTGTGGCCACCAGCCAATTGCTTTTTCTCCTACAGTTTGAGTGTGGAAGGTTCCCCCTGGCCTGTTCTGTCTGAGGTTACTTTCAACAGATTTGCCCTGCTGTGACTGTAAGCCCTTGTTAAGTTTGGGTTAATTGCCAATTTAGGCAGTGTTCTCCTTTCGAAAATCCCTCCAGAGAGAATGGCCTCAGAACTGGGAAATGGTTGTCTATTTGCTCTCCACTTGCCCAGCTGCTAATGGGGTTAGGAAGATGCCAACAGCATATGCCACTCCAGATTCTTCTCATTTACAAAGTCTTGATAATATTCACATCCAGTGACTCCCAGCCTATTGCCATCAGTGGAGTCAGGATGTCATACTAACCACTATCTACTGGGCACGTGACCCATGGTAGGGTAGGATGGCACTATGAATGCCTTCACACTCATTTTGATTCCTGCTTCTGTTTGCTTTTGCTATAGCCATACAGTATGGGGAATAAGACAAGAGATTGGAGTTCTCACTCTACATCAGATGCCACTCCATGCCTGCCATGGCCAAGCCACTTGGCCCCTCTGGCTCCCAGTCTCCTCAGCTAAAAGCAGTCTGGGCTGTCCTACTTCCTATTCTCTCCTCCTTGGCCTGGCTTTCTCAGAGCAGGTGAAGCTCCCCAGGGAAATGGTTTATTTGGAATCTGAATGGGGGAAGGGGACACTTGTAGGTATAAGGAACAGTCTAGAATGATCACAGAACCACTGATTTATTTACTACTTCATATCTGAGAATGTTTGGAAAACACAATTCTTTTTAAGTTGGTGAGATCAAAACAGAAATCTAAGTTGGAGTGGGATTTATGCTCTGTAGACTTTTACTTGAAGAAGGTGAAGCCTTCAGGGATTGCAAGTGGAGCCATTCCAAGGGTGCTTCCCCTGCCCCCCCCCCACAAACACACCTTACTGGTCTTACCATTCTCTGTCTCTGGTAAGTGACTAAGTCTTTGACCTAGATATGGTATGGCTAGGAAGTCGACAAAGCCCTTTCTGAGACTCATGCCCAATGCGCAGTTATACCCACAGAGGTAATTTATAGGTCAGTTTCCATTTTTTAAAAGTAGCTTTAAAAAAATATACAGCTAGGAGCACCTGGGTGGTGCATTTGGTTGGGCCTACAACTCTTGATCAGCTCAGGTCATGATTTCAGGGTTGTAGGATTGAGTCTCGCATCTTGCTCTGTGTTCAGAGTGGAGTCTATTTGGAATTATCTTTCCCTCTCTCTCTGTCCCTCCTGCTCATGCCATCTTTCTCACTCTCTAAAGTGGATAAATAAATCTTTTAAAAAAGTATACAGGCAAACACATGTTCCATTTTAAAAATTGACATTATCTATTATGTTTTGAACCAATGGAATTTTTTTTGTTGTTGTTTTAAAAATGAGCATTAGTAAACAAGCATTCCCTCTCTCATGGTGCTTACATTCTAGGCGGCCCTTGATGACTGAGGTAAAACCCCATTTGACGTGCACCCGAATGTTTATAGCAGCAATGTCCACAATAGCCAAACTAGATCTAGAACCTAGATGTCCATCAGCAGATGAATGGATAAAGAAGATGTGGTATATATATATACAATGGAATACTATGCAGCCATCAAAAGAAATGAAATCTTGCCATTTGCGATGACTTGGATGGAACTAGAGGGTATTATGCTTAGCAAAATAAGTCGAAATAAGTCAATCGGAGAAAGACAACTATCATATGATCTCCCTGATATGAGGAAGTGGAGATGCAACGTGGGGAGTTTGGGGGGTAGGAAAAGAATAAATGAAACAAGATGGGATTGGGAGGGAGACAAACCATAAGTGACTCTTTTTTTTTTTTTTTCAGTGTAACAGTATTCATTGTTTTTGCACCACACCCAGTGCTCCGTGCAATCCATGCCCTCTCTAATACCCACCACCTGGTTCCCCCAACCTCCCACCCCCCGCCCCTTCAAAACCCTCATATTGTTTTTCAGAGTCCATAGTCTCTCATGGTTCACCTCCCCTTCCAATTTCCCTCAACTCCCTTCATAAGTGACTCTTAATCTCACAAAACAAACTGAGGGCTGCTGGGGGAAGGGGGGCCGGGAGAGGGGGTGGGGTTATGGACATTGAGGAAGGTATGTGCTATGGTGAGTGCTGTGAGGTGTGTAAACCTGGTGATTCACAGACCTGTATCCCTGGGGATAAAAATACATTATATGTTTATAAAAATATTTAATAATAAAAAAAAAGCAGCATTTGCCCATCTAAAACAGAGCATCCAAAATGAAACAACTGCAGTAAAGGCCCTCTCACCCCATGCAGGTGGGCCTGGCCGCTGATTAGTTAATTAAAAAACATGAAAGTGATCATGGTTAATCATAACATGATATATATGTACTTTCAATGTTTTATTTTAACTTAAAGCATATAAATGCATGTTCACTCCCCGATTTTTTTCATGTCAGACCAAAGCATTCCTTAGATTTGCTGATTGGAGTTTTTAATGGCTTTTAGATTTGCTTTTAATGGAGTTTTATATGGTTTATTGAACCATACCTAAAAATCACCATCTGCAGTTTAAAGTTCCGGTTTACTTAAGATGGAATGAGATCTGGAAGGCACTTAGGAAACCATCTAGGTACAGAATCTTCCCGTCTTTTTTTTTTTTTTTTAAGATTTTATTTATTTATTTGACAGACAGAGATCACAAGTAGGCAGAAAGGCAGGCAGAGAGAGAGAGGAGGAAGCAGGCTCCCTGCCAAGCAGAGAGCCCAATGCGAGGCTCAATCCCGGGACCCTGGGATCATGACCCGAGCCGAAGGCAGAGGCCTTAACCCACTGAACCACCCAGGCGCCCAGAATCTTCCTGTCTTTTGTGGCTGACCCACCCACACCTGGTTTGCCAGCAGTTTTGTTTTGTTTTGTTTTAGCAACTTTTTTTTTTAATCCAGTGTTCCAAAGCATGCAACTTAGAGCATTTTCTTTTCACACTTACATTTCATCAGTGTATATAATCTGCAACCAAATTACGTAATTACACTAACAAGACAAACTGGCAGAAACAGGTTTGAAAACAGACTCCAGAATCTCCCATCTCAAGTGGCAGAAGCAAAAGCACCAGGGGCACTGCTCATAGAGTCTGATTGGGGATCGGTTGCGATATTGTACAGAAAGGATGGAGAACATTTCTTAATTTGGCGAGTCAGCTGTGTGGCCATCATTCAGGAGAACTCCTACTGTAGTTCCGAATGCGGTGGTAAGCACCCATAATTTGCATTCCCTAGAATAGTGTTTCTCAGCCCGAGTGCTGTGGATCACCATTCCTCAGGGTGATTTGGGGTCATAAGAGAGAATTGACCGCCGGTCTGGATCTCTCCGGTTTCCTTCAACTGTAGGAGCTGTACTTTTATCTATTTTATACGTCTGGTGACGTCATTAAATTTTGTTTAAAAAAAAAAATTTGGAGAATGGTCATACCTTTAAATAAAGGGATATTGGGATGCTTTTAGAGAGAAAATGCTGAACTTTGAGCTGCCTACCATAAACAATCATAGGTAAAGGGTACCTGTAACATGTGTAGGTCTTTTAAAGAGGTGATTTACAATATCTGTTTTCCACGCGATTTCTTAGTATTTCTGAATAGACACTGTCTTTGTTTCCTAAAATTGCCATAACAAAATACCACAAACCCGGTGGCTTAAAATAGCAGAATTTATTATCTCAACGGTTCTGAGGCTGAGAAGTCTAAACAAGGTGTCGGCAGGGCCACGCTTGCTCTGAAACCTGTGGGGAGATCCTTCCTTTCCTCTGGCTGGTTTGTTGGTAGTCCTTGCTGTTCCTCACTTGCCGCTGGGTAACACCAATCTCTGCCTTTGTCCTCACATGACCTTCTTTATCCTTGTGTGTCTGTGTCTTCACACTGCCATCTCCTCCTAAGCAAACCAGTTATTTTGGAGTAGGGGCTGACCCTACTGCAGTAGGACCTCATCTTAACTCATTCCATTGGCAACAACCCCATTTCCAAGTAGGGTCACATTCAGAGGTACTGACATATTTTTGGAGGGGGACACAATTCAACTCCTGGCACTAAGGGTCCTCTGGACAGAGTTCTCTCTGCCCCCAGCACACTCAATTTCTAGAAACTGCCAATGAGTAAAACAAAGCCTCTCAACATTTGTAATGCCAGAGATGTCACCATGCTTGAATAAAACTAAAATAGATCCTCTGGGAGAACCCTTTAATTGAGATGAGGCAGTGTTGCCAGAAAAGATATTCCAGTGAAAGAAGCTATCATGTTTTGAGTGCTTATTCTCTACTTAGTTCTATGCTCAATGCAACACATCTCTTGTTTTTTATTTATCTCCCTCCAAATTCTACTAGCCACCTCTATTATTTTACATATGTTAGTTTGCAAGTAATGGAAAACTTAGAATTCTTAATAGTCTTTCACAAGAAGAAAATTGGCTCATATAACAAGAAAGTACAAATAATGTAGACTTTAGGGATGGCTTAATCCAGGGGCTTCATTTATCTGCGATTTCTGGGGCCCTACCCTCCTCTTTGTGGAAGTTTTAGTCATGTACATGGCACACCATGACATCCAGTGAAGGAGAGAGGGGACACATTTGGACATGACTCCAAAGGAAGCAAGAAGAACCTAGAAGAACCCAGTCAACCCTCTGCTTATCTCCTTGGTTTGACGTTGAGCACATACCCAGTTCTGAACCACATACTATACCAAAAAAGGACGGGTTATACTAAGACCAGTCAGATATGAGTCTGGAAGCAGGATTAGGATTTACTGAGGCTCAGGGACTGCCCAGAGAATAGACAGACACGTGAACAAAAGTAGGAAGAAGAAGGAAGGCAACCATCAGGTGAGCCATCAACACCCGCCCACCTCGGCAGGCCCTGTGTACAGAATAAATCTCTCAGATTTAGGGAAGTTAATCCCTTTTTTTTTTCATAATCACACAGCTCATGAGTGTCAGGCTACCATTCAGCACCAAATGTCTCTGACTTTCTCATTTAGCATGCTCTCACAAAGCCCTTCTTATGTTTTTTAGAGTAGTCTCCTAGGCTCTATTTCTTAGAAACTTTGTTCCACACCTTTGAGTGTGTACTTTCTAATTAGACCACAAAGAGCCTCATAACATGGCATGTTTCTGGAGTGAAAAGTGCCGTTGAGGTGTTATGTCTCAAGAGATGATTCTGGGAGTGCCCGTGCTGGGGGCACGGACTCCCACTCCGTCGGCGGCCTCCGTAGGTCCACTGAATTGTTAGCCACACCTGGTGCTTTCATGCCCTGTGATCAAGATAACAGGCAGGCTGGCTCACTGAGTAAGGCTATCAGAGAGAGAGAATGGGCTCCCCACAACTTTGCAGTTAAGTTAGTTGGTACCTTTTTTTTTAGAAGAGACAGGTCAAAACCTCAGTAACCTCTCAGGAGAAGCTTGCAGTGGTGGTGTTCACTGTGCTTGAGCAGGGACAGGAAACTCCAAGATGGAAGAACGGAAACTTTCTTACATGCCTGGCATCTCACTCCAGTGACAAGAAAGGGGGGAAGAGTTTTCTCACCCTCAGACCTTAGGGACTACCTGGGTTTTGGTCTCGAACCCTTCCTTGAACTACTTCTGTGAGTTTTCTTTAGAATTTATCTGGCCCTTGACTATTTGAAGTTTTTTCTAGTGTCTCCAATGGAGGACTGCAAAATCGAGAAGATTTTCAAGGACATTTCCTCTCATGAGCATCTGTGTTGTCAAGGAGGAAAAAAAAATTATTTTGCCCATTATTAACCTTCATGCTAATTGTTTCTTTCTTATCTCCTAATCATCAAAAGCACATGTTCATTTCCATTTCAGTCATTTCAATTAGTTGTAACCAAAGCAGAAACAACCCCAATGTTATTCATTTGTGTGCTGGCCAAAAGGAAACAGCTCTCAGCCTTCTCTAGCCCTGCCCAGAGGTTCTTTTCCCCCTCCAGGTTTGGTTCCCCAGTGTGTGCAGTGAGAGGGGTAGATATGGTGTGAATGTTCTTAAGCCTGTGCCCTTCCCTGCCTGCTGTTTCTAATAGGAAGATGTCCTCTCCTTAGACCACTCTGGCTCCTGAGCTAGTTGGAAAAGTACTTCAGAAGCCTTGGTCCTACTGTGTAGGTTGAGGGAAGGACTGAATTAAATTTGCACATAACAAACCTGATTTGCAGAATTCCAGAAATGTGACTTGCCGTCTGAGTTGTCTCCAGTTCTCCCCATTGTTTGTCCCTCGCTGGGCAGGCCCAATCTCTTTTAAGACCTTACTCCTGCTATCTGATGCTACAGATTTCCTCTAGGAGTGAGACCCTCCCCTCAACCCAGCCCCCTTTGGCTACCATACCACAGGGCTCTCTCCAGCCCCCTACACACCCAAAGCCCCTGGGATCCAGCCAGAAGAACTAGATCAGCATATTTCAAACATTTCCACAGCCAAACCCTTCTTTCCCTTTTCAGTGGGAGGGGACAACTTGAACTGTTGGCCTCTGGTCTTCTGAGGGGGATTCCCTTGCATCTTTTGAACACAGTGTAGAAATCACAGACCTGAAAGCACAAGATCACTGCTTGTCTAACTGGGATCCTCAGCTGCCCCTGCATTCTGCTCCCCAGCTCCCTGCCCTCTTGGGAGACCCCCAACCTCCCCAAGTTCACGTGCCTGGAAGAGTGTCATGGAATTGCCCTTCTCCCCACAGAGGTCCAGCCCTTAGATGCAGAAGCACTTTGCCCTTATCCTGTTGCCCTGCTTCTGGATCTCTCTCCTCCTAAGGACTTGGGTTGGTCACACACCTCTCACAATAGCTCACCTAAGCTGAAGAAACATTTCACAGGAAGCTTTTTAAGGTGTGTGTGGATGGACAAGTTTGGGTCCCTGTTGCTCATATGATTATGATTTCCCCCTAATTTCTCATCTCGGAGGGTTGGTGAAAACCTGTGTTCTAAGAGAAGAGCATAGAGTTAGATTGCTAGATTCCTCCCAGTTCTTCAACTAGAAACTGCCTGGTCTTCCTAGAAAAAGGGGACTGATCATTCCTATCTGGGATGCCCTGGACCAAACAGATTGGTGTCCTTGAAAATGCCACAGTTGCTTCCTGTTCCTGTAAAGTTTTATCTGCACAAAATCTGTGTCGCTGTGAATAGCCCCTTCCAAGCAAGCCTGGAGTACAGTCGCTCCCGGCCTTCAGCCTGTGAGTGGCATGAAAGGTCCTTGCCAGCCCCACGTGCTCTGAGCTGCTTTGAGGCAGGGGTTACCTCAGTGAGCCTCTCTGGGTTGCTGTAAAGAGCAAGACTGATTCCTCTTGTCCTTTCAAGGCCAGTCCAAACAAAATTCCCGAGCCCTGGCTGCAGTACCAGCTCTGGGCAGGCTTTTCTCTATCCACTCTCTGTCACCTACAGGAGGAACCCTGAGGCGTTACACAGGCACTTCCCATTCATCTGCCAAGTCAACACATGTTTACAGAGCCTTTTCTCTGAGGGCCACCGAGCTTGATATGGGGCACTCCCAGGCGAATGGAGCATACAGGAGAGTGTTGCTGAGTTACTCAGCAGGCTGAACAGGTACAGGGAACCTTTATCTTGGAAACATCCAAGAGCTCGTTGGGTGTTTGAGACCTAGAGAAAAGAACAAAATTGGCTCTTGTCCTTGTGCTCTGTCTCTGTTCTCCCGATTCTCTCTGCTCATTCTTTCTCCCCGGTCAACAAAAACACATGCCCGTAGAACCTTCCAGCTGTGTCTCCCTTAGTGTTTCCTCAGTGCTCTAGCCTCCCATCCTGTGCCCCAACAAGGATAAGCAGAAGCCACCCTACTCCAAATTACAGAGTCTTTCAATTCATGCGGTCTAAATTAATAGCATTTTTTTATCCTGTATTTCAAGATTCCTTAGAAAGTAGATAGACTTTTCAGTCCCAGCACGCTGTTTTCACCTGCGTCCGTGAATCTGGAAATGACGGGAGGGCATCAGGCACATTGCTCTCTGTTAGCACTTACCCCCCAACCCCTGAATTGATTTTCACTTGTCTCCCAGTTATTCAGAGATCTCCTGGAGGGAGGAAAAGAGGGAAACGAATGCTTCTAGCTAAAGATACTGAACGGCTTACTGTGTGGAAATTCTCTCTCATGCATCAACAGGGGCCATGTTTTATTAAACTGTGTCTAATAGTGTCTCACCTGCCTCCTAATACACACACGCACGATAAATGTTTAACGAATCAATGAATGAGATTTGCCTTCTAAAGAGCAGGTCATCTTAGAACTCAGCACATATTTGTCACCTGAGCCCATGCAAATTCTTCTGTATAATATCTGGTTTCCTGAAACAATACCTTGTATTAGAGCTTTCTGATGGCCGCTCATATCCTTAAGCAGAGACGCATAGACACAAAAGTCCCTGGAACACAAAATTTGCTCAGTTACTATTTGATACCTATAGATGGTCCTTAAAAGAATTTTGTGAGATATGCAATGCCATTCTCCTTTTCATGGAGGTAATTCCGTGTGTGCCCAAGGTCACACAGCTCAAGTGTTCGATTTGTGTTCCAGTTACACGTGCCGAGGACCTATGTATTGAGTCTGTATAGAGAACGTGCTCTGGCTTTTTCTTTCTTTCTTTTTTCCCCCCTGCACTTGCCTGATTGGGAAACAGCTGAAATTGCAAATATGACATGGTTAGAATGATAGAATTTCTCATTGAGAGCAGAAAACGGAGCTAAGTTAACTTAAATTATATACCTGAGTATATCCTGTAGAAGATGATTTTATCCTGTTTTAGGGGTGTTTCAATTACAGTGTAACTCTTATGAGGAGCAATGCCCCAGAACAGGAGAGTGAGTAATGGAGCACAGTGTGTGGCTTGGGACATTTTTCACTAAATGCAAGTCAGCAAATTAAAGGCATAAGTAATTTTAATAACAGTATAAGAGAAATGAACCTTCAAAGGTCAGGAAATTTTAGCTTTAACTTGGGGGGAATTGCACATAGGTAGGCTTTCAACTCTTTTTATCTTAAAAAAGCACCTTCTAAAATATTACAATATATGCCTGTGGAATAAAATTTGTTGAATCTGTAATTTGGAAGGAAAGCATGGCTTTTGACTTTTCCTAACATTGGCCTGCTATTGATATTATTAACAAGACTTCCTCGGGCCCCAAATAGCCCACGTAGCATTTTTAGACACATCTGGGGCCGTGGCCACTCCCTGGTTGGTGACAGCTGGCCTGAGGGCTGGGGGTGCAATAGGATGGTCCATTCAGTTCTAATACGGTGAGACAGCTCTTGGCCACTCACTGACTACTTGTGTTTCCCACCTCTCTTTGCATTGGGTTGACCAGTTCTCCTCACAGCAGGGATGCTACCTAATGAGCAACATAATCCCCAAATATAATTTAGGCCCTTGTGGAGTCGCATTATTTCGTTAGGCCACTTGGATCTCATGGAGCAGCAGACTATTCATTTTCTCAATTGCTCCCAAAGGGGTGTGCGAAGCTGATGAACCTCCTTCCTTACACTTTGGGAGTAACTCATGGACTGGACAAGCTTTGGCCTACATCCAGGGGACTCAACTGGGAAGCAGTGCTTTCCAAGTGCATTTGGAAGCCAGTACAATGGATCTGGCTATCGTAGACATTAATAGTTAATATTTTAGTACACCCTGCCAGCTTCTTTTATATTGTTCTGGAACAGTGATTTTAAGACCTATCCACTTTCCAATCTGTCAGCTGATTGACGCATTCGCTGTTCATTCATTCAACAAGTATTTACTAGTGGCCACCATTCAGAGCTGGGCCTCACTGAGTGTCAAGCTAGAGGACTTCAATAAAGGGTTGGAGGGTGATCCTGAGGGTCAGAGTATATTCGCCCCTTAAGAAATAATTATATGGGGGTGCCTGGGTGGCTCAGTGGGTTAAGCCTCTGCCTTCGGCTCAGGTCATGGTCTCAGGGTCCAGGGATCGAGCCCCACATCAGGCTCTCTGCTCAGCAGGGAGCCTGCTTCCCCTCTCTCTCTGCCTGCCTCTCTGCCTACTTGTGATCTCTCTCTGTCAAATAAATAAATAAAATCTTAAAAAAAAAGAATTATATGACAGCTTTAATTCTAATCTAGAGTGAGAAATTTTCTAACTAGTACCTTGCTATGAATTCACCTTCCTTCAGAAAACCAGCTGTGAGAGGCAGGAGACCCAACAGAAGAGGGGAAGTAAGGAAATTAAGAGTACATGACACCTACTGATGCATCTGCCTGGGAGGGAAGGTAGGGCTCAGCAGTATGGCCTGCCTCTGGACGTCGGGTAGTAAGCCCTGCAGGAGTCCATATCCCAGCCTGTACGGCCCAGAATGAGGGGAACACCTCAAAGACAGCAGTAAGGAGTATGTGCTTTGCTGTCCCCTGGAGCTTCTGCTCGGTTCCCAGTCTGATACTTACTAGCTGTGTGACCTTGAGCAAAGCTCTTACCATCTCTGAAGTGCCCTTTTTTGTAATGTGGAGACTATAGCATCTCTACGACTAGGACGGGTATGGTGCTTAGCTCCGGGGCTGGCCAGACAAAACCTTCCAGGAACGTGGCTAGGTTGCCTTGCTCTCAGTCACTGTTGTCCTTTTAGTCCGTTGTCCGTGACCTTGCACATGCAAAAGCTCATGCACTCACTCTGCAGCTCTGTTTGTATCAGACATTCAGAATGTACACTCGGGTACATTCATGCCATTCAGAAAAGCTCTTTCACATTCAGTCTAGTAGAGAAAGGCTCCTACTTGCTCTGCAGGGGTTGTCTCATTCCTGGGGCCTCTCCAAACAGCCCTGTGGGAGGATGATGACTGACTGCTTTATAGACCATAGTTAATATTTACAGTCAGGACTGGGAGTGGGCTTCGGAGGATGGCTGGCCAACTCTTTCGAGGCGAGTATTATTAACTAGGCAGTGGGATCCAACCAGGGCCTGAAATAGATGTCGACATTATCTTTTTGTTGCAAGGTGTTGCCGCTCTGACTGCTTTTCTTGTCAGTGCTTCCTGGATGGGGGTGAGAAAAAGATGGCAAAGTATACCGTTCTTATCAGAGACTCAACTTCTCAAACATAGAACGCCATTCGTGTGCTGCTGACGTGGTTTTCATTGCCTTCTGCACCTGATTTACAGATGGTTCTTTTTGACTGGTTACACTAAGTGATTTGCTTAAAGTCCTATTGATTGGATGGGGAAGAGCAGGCATTACTGTCAAAGGCCTGGATGCTGCAGGACGGCAGCTAGAAGGAGATTCAGAAAGTCTTAAAATCATCCTATTCTTGGATCTAAAGTGCAGGTGACAAGAGACAGCCGGCTTCCTGTTTTCTGGGGCAGAGAGAAGACACATTTATGAATCCTGGACTTAATCTTGAAGCCTCACCTGAACCCAAAGGAGCTTATCTTCTTGGTTAGCAAGTGGCCAAAAAAAAAAAAAAAAGAAACTTCAGAATCTTCTTTTTCCTGATTTGCCTTTTGAGCTCTTCAGAGATTTACCAATAGCCAAGGAAAGTGATGGAGCACGAAGAGATGAAGCTCGGGTTTCATAACAATCCGTGGGGGACTGGCATGCCATATTTAGGTTAAGTTCAAGTCCGGCTTCCCAGCAGAGTTGAGAGACCAGTCACCTACTTCCTGCAGTTGGAGCCCCCAAACCTCTCTCCCATAAGCCTGTTACAGTTGTTGAAATGACAGTCTTTCAAAGTAGCCAATTTCTTTAAATATGTAAATTGCCCCTGGTGCTCTGCCAACTGTTCATCCTCTACTGTGATCTAGTTCCTTCAGGTTTGATTTCTGGCGTCTTACTAACAGTTTGGGAGGAAGGGCCACGTGTTTTACAACAAACAAGACAGTTTGGTTGTGTCTCCCAAAAGTAAGGCTGCACGTGGTACCACAGTGGGCAGTCCTCAGTTCTGGGCCACATTATATGCCTGGGCTGCCATGCCAGCCTCAGGCTTTGTGTCGTCCTAGTCTGTAGCGACATGACATGTAGCAGACCGCAGATAAAGGAGAGAAGCTGATCACCTTGCCACACTGGGGCGCTTCATTTGAAGCACAGACTTCATTCATTCACAAAATATTTCTTGCCCTGTGTCTGGGGCTGCCATTGGGTGTTCTGGGGCCTGGAGCAAGAGAAAGCACCTCTTCTGTACTCAAGCCACACCCAAAAAGAAATGTGCAAAATTGTACCTTGATGATACGTATAGGAATGTGTGGACTCAGCTTGCTGAAAGTCACACAACGAAAAAGGTCAGTTTAGGATTTGGCTCTAGCTCTGCCTGCCACCAACTTCCATGCATAACCCCCCCACACACACTCTGCTGCTTCCCTCTTGAGCTCAAAAATCACTCCAAGACTCCCAAATTTCAGCCCTCTGTCAGGAGATACAACAGGTTATTTTAATTGTTTGAGTCATTCTTGCTAGTTGCTTTCACCCTTACGGATGAAAAATGAAAATTGATTTGCAAAAAAGTAAGCCACAGCAGCAGCCACCCCAGCTGTGAGCCTTGGATCCTATTCCAAGGCTGCCACATCCACCCAACGTCATTGCCCATGGTCCCGCGTCCCTCCCATCGGCTAGCCCTTGGGTTTCAGTTACCAAAAGTGTCAAGAGCCTAGATGTGCTACTTGCAGCCTCATCTAGCAGGAGTCACTCAGATTCTTTATTTTTTTTTTAATTTATTTATTTGACAGACAGAGATCACAAGCAGGCAGAGAGGCAGGCAGAGAGAGAGGGGGAAGCAGGCTCCCTGCTGAGCAGAGAGCCCGATGCGGGGCTTGATTCCAGGACCCTGAGAGCATGACCTGAGCCGAAGGCAGAGGCTTTAACCCACTGATCCACCGAGGAGCCCCTAGATTCTTTAAATTGAAGGCAAGTATCCCCTCCAAGTGAAATAGAAGCAGCAATTTCCATAGCGTGAAGGAGCGTGAAGAAAAAGACAGGCTGAGCATAGATGCTCGGAATGTCTCAACTATTTGTCATTTTCCAAGTGCTGGTCCTTTTTGGTTTAATGGAAAATACATTGTACCTTTTACATGTTTCTAGACACTCCAACAAAACCAGGAGTGAACCCAGGAAAATCAGTAGATTAAGATACGGAAGGATTTATTTTTCTCCAGCCTGTGTGGAATTAGGACACAATTAATTTAAAAAAGCAGGAAACACAGTAAGTGATGGGATTCCATTGCATTAGATATAGAGAAAAGTATAAATCCTAAGAGTCTAATGGGAATTTGAACGTAATAGTGGTTTGGGAGCTAGAAGGACAGGCCTCTGGGCTTCAGAAATGCATGTATGACAGGCAAGCAAGTGGAGTAGATCATATTTCTCCTGCTCTCCCCTTGGTGTACTGGGAACACGCCCAAATGCTGCCTCTGGGGAGGGGTTCTGGCATCGAGAGCCGAGAGCCGGGCTTCCTCTCCATCCTCTCCTTGCTCATGGTAAGGGGAGAGGCGGGAGAGGGAAGGCTTTACTCTTGTGAGGTTTAAGGGCAATCCCCAGAAAAGGCCAAAGCTAAAAGAGGCAAAGACCCAAGATCCCAACCTCAGTTTGAGTGGGTCCCTTTGCCCAGGGTCGGGGGACCACACGTAAGAAAAAAGGAAAAATTGCCCACTTGAGCTTAAAAATTCATGACCAGACCCCTCAGAGAGCCTGAGTTCTGGTGACAGTCGGGACCTACCAGAGTCACTACCTAAATGCATGACCTTGAACAAGTCACTCCAGGCCCAAACCCAGTTCTTCATCTACGAAATGAGGGTGCAGGCCTGGATTTTAGCCCTGCCCTCCTGCGGGACAGTCTGCCATTGTCCTGAGGACAGTGAATCCTGCTGAGACTACACAGCAGGGGAGAAATGAGGACGGAGTCTTGGTCACGAATTCAGCGTTCTTCCCCCACTCCACCTCCTTGCCTTGGGCAGCTGGGATCTTCCTTACATAACACGGTCAGGAAATGGAGGGCAGGAAGGTAAAAATATTACCCCAACATTGTAGCCAAGCCAGTACCGCTCTGGGTTCTGGGGACAGAGAATGAAGATGAAGGGGACTTGGAGGGAAATGGGAAGCAACAGAGCACGCGTAAAATGGAGATTGATTCCTGTGGCCCGGGGCATTCATCTGTACCCAGTCCTCTGTGTGGCTGCTGGGTCTGCGGTTGGAAAAGAGGCCATGGGGGGTGGGCTGGAGGGGAGATGCATCCATCACCATTGTCCAGAGTGTTTAATTTTCCAGAGACTGTCATTAAACAAATTTCTGCTGTAGCCCGGCAGCCCTCACAGACATTTGTTGAAAGAAAATTACGAGGAGGTGATTGGTCTGAGGTAATAGCCAGCCTGAGCTCTGGATTCTTAATGGCACATGGACCTTCTGCCTTTTAAAAAAAATTGCTTGTTAGGAAATTCATTTTCTGGCTTATCTTTGCAATCAGAGTCAGAGGGGTTGGGACAAAGCAGCGCAGACACTTTGCTGGGGTTTCAGGACTGGAATTAGGGCCCAGGAAAATTGAAATGAGGAGGGACCGTCTAGGGACCAAACGACAGGGATTGAGTGATAGGATAGAAGGGATGCTGGGCATTAGGAAGGCTGCCTTTCCTGGAAGTTTCTGGTTATTACCTGCCAGGAATAGCATCCTTTCATAAATTAAGGGTCTTATCTTTTGCTGCAGCAGCCAGCGCAAGAGAGGCCAGGCGCGGCATGGCGCAGGCAGGATCTGAGGGGCCGGGAGCTATGTATAGATTGCAGGGCTGCTCTTCCCAGCCTTTGGAAATGTTCAAGCACTGAGAGTCACGAAAAAAAAAAAGATCGCTCTGTTTGTTCCTTGAAGTATAAAAATGGTTTTATTTTTAGACATTACGGTGTTTTTTTTTTTTTTTCCTTCTAAATCTACTGGCAGTTGTCTTCAGATGCAGCCATGGAAAGTGGAATAGTGCTGCCATGACAGGGGGGTGGGCACGGGAAAAACTTTGTAAGGTATCAGGTTTTCTCAAACCTCAGCACGATTGACACTCAGGCTGGGTCATTCCTTGTTGTGGGGGCTGTCCTGGGCATGCTAAGATGTTCAGCAGCGTCCCTGAATGTCCCTGAATGCCAATAGCAAACCCCCCCACCTCCAGTTGCAATGACCAAACATTGCCTAATGTTCTCTGGGTAGTAGTGGGTGGGGGTGGGGGGGGGCAAAATTGTTCAGAATTGAGACTACTGCCCAGAAAGTGGTCTGTTCCATGCACCTTCCTTCCATTTTTCTCCCTTCTGGTTGTTCTCAGGTATCCCTGCCATCGTCGGATGTGGAGGCACCCTTCCCTCTCCGTTCTGACAAATTGCCTCTGTCAGCTAAAGAGCCCTCCACTCCTATCTCCTGCAACGCGTAGTGGGTTTCATGCACCCTGTTCTTGTCATGAAATATTTGCATTGTATTTACCAACTCTGTGTCCTTTCAGTAGAAGACTTCGCCAAATGGGCTGCTGCAGCAGGAGAAAACACATTTCCACTCAGTGTTTCCATTTGGTTTTGTTTACGTGTGTTTTTTAAGGCAGTGCCAAGAGGACATATTCGTCCTGAGATCTCTGTGGTTCTGCTTTTTGTACAGTGTTACGGTTTCGTTTACACCCTCTATCATCAAGGGCCCCAGAATGTGAGCAGGGAGGCAGGCTCTGCCCGTGGGAGGACCCCAGGTTCAAAACACCTGTCTATGAGATGGTGCTGTTGTGCACTGAGTGGGCAAAGCCTCTAGCTCATGCACACGCAAGTCTCCTGCTCCCAGATTCAACAGCCCCCTTCCCCCATTAAGGAGTAAAGAGAGACATGTGTCCTAGGAAAGAGGTCAAGGCCAGGGCTGTTGGGCAGCAGTCTAAGATCTAAATGTTTAATAAGATCCAGATTTAGGATTTGAAGTAGAGTCTAGTTGGAATAGGTAGTATTTAGGAGGGTGATTGTTCTAACACACAACTCTGGTGGCCATGTCCCTCCTTGTGTAGAGAGAGCCAGCCCTTTCATGGTTCGTGCAGGAGGAATCCAACCTCCTTGACCTGGAACATAAGTTTTCTGTGATTTGCCCACATAAGCCTCAGTTCCAGTCTCCCTTCTGGCCAGATCCCTCACTGTCTGTGTTCCAGCTAAGCACAACTGTTCTCAGTTTCCCCATGTGCCTGGCGATTCCATACCATGCCTGGAATTTCCCTCTACCTGGGAAATTGCTACTCATCATTCTTGACTCCCCTCCAACATCTTATCTTTGGTGCTACCTCTCTGCCTAATAGACTGTGGTATATTTATGGTTCTTCTCATGATATGTTAGAATTATTTATGATTTTTTTCTAATTTCCAAAATGTGGTAGAGAGTACACACTACCTGAATATAACTGAATGAATTAATTCATGATCCCAGTCCCATAGAAGTCATTTAAGATTTGCTATTCTTAGGAAAGGTTTCTTTCTGTCTTTTTTTTTTTTCTTTTCTTTTCTTTTCTTTTTGGAAACGCATTCATTCTAGAACTTCAGTTCTAAATTCCAGCAGGTGCCTTGAAAATTCCAAGGTCCCCACCCACCCTCTTGTTTGGAAATCCCAGCCAATGCTAAGCCCATAGGCCAAGCCCTCTGCTGCTGTGTATCCAGCCAACACAAGGGTGTTTAATCATGGTTCCCCTCCTTTTATGGTTTTCAGTTGTCATGCCATCCTTGGAACTGTTTTCCCTAAACTGAAATTGAGTTAGCTTTCTACCTTTACTTTCCTACCTGAAGATATAATATTGACATACAGGGTTTTTCTGCAAGATGTGAGCCCAATTTCAGAAGGAATTTCACTTGTTATGTTGATGAACCCATAAGTTCTGTAAGTTGCATTCTGTCCTATGTGTTTGACCAATCACTCTTTGTCCTCATCCATTCATTAAAGAGTTCCCTCCACGAGGAAGCCCACAGTCCAGTGAGATAACTATTTCCTTTAATATCTCCACTGCCCAGAAGACATGTTCCCATCATCATGAGCTGGGAAAGCCCACTAGAGGAGGGATGGGGCTCTGAGTTCTGAAGGTCCTTGGGTGCCTGTGGCGTGCCCATTTCAATCTCAGTTCTTGTCGTCCATCCTCCTGGACTACTTTACTTGTGGTTATTCGTACTCATTATCACCCTTAAGATAGACAGCAGGTACGAGAGGCTCTGCAAGCACGTTTTAACAGCAAATATGTCATTAGGATGAGGTTTCAAGTGACGCTCACCATTTTAAAACTATTATGAAAGACAAATGTGAAATGGAGCTCCTTAGACCTTGAGTCCTGCCGGCAGCCAAGTGCAGCCTCCACAACGGGAAGCTCGTACTATTGCCTGGAACTCAACCACTATTTTCCCGTGATACCTCCCAACAGAAGAGAGTTAATTATTAAGTCATATTCATTACAAGATAGAGGTTTTCATATTTTTCTTTGTCTTCTTTGTTTCCCTTCACTTTCCTTTCTCTGCCAAATCATGTTTGTGAAGATTTCTTAATTTCAGAGAGTAGAGATCCAAGATATACCATTTACCACAATTTTAAAAAAGAGACAGAGACATTGTGGGGATCATTCATCATGTATAAAAATATAGAATCACTATGAGGTACACCTGAAACTGATAGGATATTGTATGTCAATTTTATTTCAATTTTAAAAATCCCAGAATCTAAGAATAAGACTAACTATGATGACAAATTAACCAAAATGAGAAAAATGACAAATAATCTGTGGGCTGAAATTTTCCCAAAAGCCAAGAATAAATAAAATGTCTCTTGAAGTGCTTAGTGGGGGAGGCTGATAAAAGAATCTCAATTATCTGTTGTTTTTTCTTCAGTTTGTGATATCTGACTTTAAAGGGGAAAAATAGTAAAAAAAAAAAAATTAAGCATATAAAGTAAAATAACAAATAGAAATTCATGAGCTTCTTTGAATTTCCAAGTTGAGAAAAAAACGTACTCATAATAAAACAGCGAATGAATCTGTAGATTTGCTTTCAAGAAGAACGTCACTCAGCTTAGCCTTCCCTCTTTTATAAAAGTTAATTTGCTTCATTTGTATAATTGGACACCTGACCACCTACCTATTATTATTGGAACTGTTATTGGAATTACCTGTTTTACTATAAATAGATATCATACTTAGTTTCCCTGAAATTTGTCTCATTCCCATAAGGGAACAGAAAAAAATTATCAAGGAGCAAATCTGTAGAATTCCAGGTGCTTGTTGGAGAATGGGGAAAGTTCCACAAGACAGGGAAGGAGATCCGGACAGTGTCAAGTAGGCTAAAGCCCAAAAAATGCCTTAGAGGCAGATGTGGTCCTTCTTCGGAGGATTTTCTCAGGAGATACACAACCCCAAAAGATAAATGACTGCCATAAATATTGGGGGGAGAGGTTTGCAGTGAATCTGCTATGGTCTGAATGCTTCTGTCCCCTCCCCGAATAATTTGTTGAAGCCCTATCCCCATCCCCCATAGTTGATGCTATTAAGAGATGGGAACTTGGGGTGCTTTGCCTTCATGAATGGGATTAGTGTTCTTATAAAAGAAAACCAACAGAGATCTCTAACCATTTCTGTCTATCACCTGAAGACATAGGACATAGTTCATGCCAGCTATGAACCAGAAAGAGGGCCTTCACCCAAACATGCTAACACCCTGATCTTGGTTGGACTTTGAGTGTCCAGAACTGGGAGAAATAAATTTCTGTTGGTGTTTGCATGCTACCCAGCCCATGGTATTTTGTTACAGCAACTCAAGCAAACTAAGACAGGCTATTATCTGGACGCTTTTTCATTGAAGAACATTTTAGGAAGTTTTCTTTATTGAAAATAAGGGGTTCTGGAGAAGTCAGTTGATAGCTATTGAATGCCTGCAGTATATCAGCAATTGTACTTGAAGACTCCTGAGCTCTTGAACCAGGTGCAAAAAAGAGACCCTCATCTAGCTGCCAAGGAGGTCACAGACTAGACAGGAAGGGAATACTAGTAGCGATAATAATAATTATGATAATTATAATTATTATTATTAATACAAGGTAGGGTACTTTTTTCCATTTATAGTTGAACAAACTGAGGCCAAGAAATGTTGAGTAACCTGACAAGGCCACATAGCCAGGATGTGGTAGACCTAAGTTCTAAAGGCAGAAGGTCAGATCCAGTGGGCCAGCTTTTAACCACAGTGTGGCTATATTGCTTCTTAAGAGCATAGACATTGAAATCCATCATGTAAATGTGCTCATAAAGGCCCATAGAGAGAGCTTTGGGTATACAGAGACTAGAGTGACTAGTTGGGGAGTCAAATGGGATGACATTTCAAAAGGGGCAAGTTGGTCAATCCTAAAGCAAAAATGGCAGAAAACAACTTGGAAAATTTTGTTCTTAAGTTACCATTTTGGGGAGGGATTTAATATGGATATTTTTTTTATGCATAAAACCATAGTAGTCCATTGATAGTCATTAAAAGATGTGCATATATATGTGTGGATTTCTTTATGTAGATATGTAAATTAATGTGCTAGGTGAGAGATTATGTTTCAGGATAGAAACCAAGCACCATGTTATGATTAAATTTTAAAGAGCCATATCATTTTGGACATTGTGGCAGTTGTTTGACTCTCCACACAGCGGAATGGGAAAACATGAGCCCTTCAGAGCTATATGAGGTCAGTGTCTCTCTCCAGAGGCAATGCCAGGTGATGGTTGCCTGCACTGGGCAACAGTCCAACCACCTAATCAATCTAAAATTCATTCAGAAATGAAGAGTGACACATTTCATTCACTCCATCACTTTATTTTCATGGACTCACTGACTCCTAGTCAACAAATATTTTTTTACTTGGTTCAGAACCCTATAATGTTTGCTCTTGAATGGCTTGGCCAAGGGACATATTACCCAGGGCAGAAGGGGTGGGGTCTGGATCTTGCAGGCCAGGCTAAAAGATGAGGTCTTAGGCTGGCACTTGGGACAAAAAGCTATTAGACATTAGTCAGAGCCAGTATGCCCAAAGAGAAGAACCAAGCATCTTGAGCATATCACTTGAGCATATATCACTTGAGCATATCAAACCAAGATGCTTGACACCATGGAGGGTTTACAGTATTTTAGTGCTGAATGGTCTACAGAATCTAAGACATTGTCTGAAGATTTAGTGATGTTAGGAACTAGGACTCCAAGGAAAGGTAGTTGAAAAGGGTTAGATGGGTTGTTCCAGTTACAGCCACGTTGGCAATCAAGTGGGCTCAGGGAGTGTTCCATTCTCATGAGAACTTTGGGTTATAGAAACTCTTCCACATGAGCCCAGCATGTATCACAGAGCACAGACCTATGACCCAGAGATCTGTGAGCAATGGCGGGGGGGGGCAGAGCTTTCACAGGAAGACTAGATACTGGGTTTATAGCAAGCAGCTTCACCTCCATATTTTCCAGACCCACACTGTTGCAGGCACTGTCCATTCATTATCTGCTGTTCACAGCAACCTAGCAAGGTTGATGTCATTATCCCACTTCACAGATAGAGGCAGAGACTCAGCCAGCAGGTGACAGAGTCAGGTTTCAAACCTAGCGTTAAGGGACTCAAATGCCCACATTTTTCCTGTTTTACTAAATGCTCTTCTCTCAAGCTAGTTGTAGCCTCCTCCATTGGTAAGGGAGATTGATTCAAGAATTTATTGGGGATAACCTTAAGGGTCCACGTTTCCAGCCTACTTCTGAGCAGCGGTGGAGAAGTCAGAGAGTCCGTGGGGCTAAATTTTGTGGGAAATAAAATAGAAATGAATGATTGTCCCACTCCATGTTATCCAAATGCTGGATTCCATGAAGCACCTAGTGACATCTGACAGAGGGTTAGTTGAACCATCCTTGGTACATCCTTAGCACTTTATTTTAGCCCAGGTGTTAGCTGAATGACTAAATGAATGAATGAGTGAAGGCACGTTTGCTTGCTCTTATAGATTAGCTTTCTCGCTATGGATAAACCAAAGGAAAAAATATTTTCCCATACCCCCTAAAGCGAGTCTACTTTGTTTTGTGGGAGGTAGCAATTTATAGATCTATCTACACATTATTTTCTAAAACTCAAGTATTTTGGAAGAGCAGATGGAGTACCATACTGTATACACTAGTCACATATTTTGAAATACATTTCTTTTTGAGCAGTTTGGTTCTGCTTTATTTAGCAAAAGCCGTTGAAGGTTTCAAAAGCAATGATGCAGAAGATATGAGTGGCTGAGATCACAATGGACAGACCCTCAGGCACAATGTCAGTGCTTTTCAGATTCTGCTCTGCAGATCTCAGCCTGGTCCCCACTGCCTCCCACCCCTGGAGGTAATAATCCACTTTGTTCTGGAGGGTGAGGGGGTGGAGCTTGCTTATCTGTATTTTTTTAATCCTCTGGGTGATTCTGATGTGTGACTTCTATACCCATGTTTCAGTGCTAATCTTATACCTCATTTTCTTGAGACCCTCATTTATTTTCATCTATTAAATTATTAGAGAAACAAAGGAAAGAGAATGCCATTCTTTCTATATCTTCTGAGAGGCATGGGGGAAGGAAGCAAATAGGTGTTGAGCACCTTTTTAGTCAGGAAATTTGGCTTATGCATTCCATTTAATCTTCACAGAACGTAACAAAATTTCAAGACACACTTGGCCCTCAGATAGAGAGTTGAGTCAGGCAGATTCTTCAGCTCATAGCTTGTTATTGTCCTAAGTCCTTGCAAGACTTTCCCCTTGTTTTGTCATTATTCCTCTCTACCCCTGCTCCCCAAACCCACTCCCCTTCCCCAGTAGAGAACTACCTAAATATGCTGGGACTAAAATGTGCCTGTGTCCCTATAAAATATATCTTATTATTTTTGTATGTGTATGTTGGTCATTGACATAAATGATACATCTCTAATATAAACAGACTATAAAAAAGGTAAGAATTTTTGTTACTGGGTCACTCCACATTATGTTTTCAGATATATCCCCATTGCTGTGTAGACTTCCAACATTTGCATAGTACTCCATTGTCTGCATTCATTCCATTTGACTTATGTCCTTCCCAGTTGATAGACACCCTTGCTACCCCCAGATCCCCACTGTCACAAAAAATTCTGCAACTAACATCCTCATTTGTGATCTTCAGGGACCTGTGTGAGAAGGATTTCTGGGACATGTGCCCAGGAGTTGGAGCTCAGAGTCACTGGATACACACATATTTAATTTCAGATGGGTTGCCTACATGGAAACAGTACACAAGGTTTCTCATCTCTGTGTGTCCCCAACAACACTGGCCATGAACCATCTTTTAAACGTTGGTCACTCTGATAGCTGAGAGTCCTTGTTTTCATTTTTGTTCCTTGGATTACTAGTGAGTTTGAATATCTTTTCACATGGTTTTTACATATTTGGACCTTCCCTTTTAAGGCTTGCTTTTTTTGCATTCTTTATCCACTTTTCCATTTCTTTCTATATTCTAGACATGAGTCCTCTGTCAGCTTTAGCTGCTGCAATAATTAACTCCCAGTTAGTTATTTGATAACTTACCAATAATTTCTATATTTGAACAAAAATCCTTACTACTTAAAAGGGGCAAATGGAACCATTTTTCATCTTATGGGATGTGATTTTTGGATCTTTTTTTTAATGAGGTACTTTCCCACCTAGGGTAAGGATTATGATTCCCATTTATGTAGACAAGGAAACGGGATCCCAGTATTGTTGCTCGCGGTCACACGATTGGCAGTATGATTGAAAACAATTAATAAATTAACTGCTAATAAATTAAATCATGGTACTCACAATGCTTTTAAAGCAGATCAAGTATTGTTTACACTAAAAACAAGCAGTCTTTCAAAAATTGCAACCTACAGCCTCTCTGTCAGATTTCACTGAATTTCCCTTTCTGCTCTGAAATTCTTGCAAAGTGTCTCAAATTGCATCACAACCAGGCTGGTTGTAATTACAGCTTTGGCCTTCATTAAGCTAATGACTACTTGTACTCATATTGAGCCATTTCACTCAAATAAATACCGTAAGCCAGTCCTTTCTCTGTGCTGACTGTACCTTTTCTAGGAAAGACAGGGGCTGAGATCAGAGTCCTGTCTCCCCAGAGCAGGGGATTTCAAGCTGTCTTTCTCCAAGGAGCCCCGAGGGGCAGCTCAAGGGTCTTCATGGGTTGTGTGGGAAGAATGGCAGGAGGAAGTCAGAACGTAGGGAGGCACAGACCCCCTCCTCCAGCCTCCAGTTGAACCGAGACAGGCTTTGCCTTTCTTTGTTGGGTGTAGTGGGTAATATATGTAAGACCTACTTGAGAAAGGATTCTACTGCTAAAAGGGGCAGCGGGGGTGGGGGGCGGTGGAGAAGCACTGCCTTGGAGAACTAGACTACTTAATATAAACTGATACATTTTCATCTCTCAGCTTGTGTTACATTTATATGGTGCTTTACATTTTGAAAAACACTTTAACATGATGTGAATTTATAAAACCTTGTAAGGTAGGCATATTTTAACAGCTGCCGCAAAATTTTCCCACAACTGAAGCTCTGTATTGCGGTACCCGTTCTCGCAGGCAGGCTGAAGGGCCATATGTCAAGAGATGGTAGAGATCATCACCAGCTTGACTAGAAAGTAGAGCTAGATGATGTCTAATCTCTCTGTTGGTGCAGAGATGTTATCACTGGAAGTGATTAGAGAAGATATTACCATCAAAAGAATTACCTGTGCTAAAGGTTCTTGTCTCTTGGAGGTAAGACCATTGATTGACCTCCTGTTCTGGTCTTGTCCCAGGGCTGGGAGCCTCCTTCCGTTTAATCCTTATGGCCACTCCAGGAGGGAGGATTTATTGTAATCATTTTGAAGGTGATGAAACTGAGCCGTATTAGGTTAAATGGAAAATCTTAGAGCCCAGAGTTCTCCAGCTCCCAAACCGGGGCTCTGTCCAGTGCATCAGAATGCCCTTCAGAGAAGTATTGCATCTTTTTAAACATTAGCCTCCCTGAACTTTATGCAAGCACGTATTATTTTTGGAAGGAAGTTCTTATGCCAGGCATCATATCCACAGCCCGGTCCTTTCCCTCCCTCCCTCCCTCAGGTCCTTAACCTCCTGCTTTGGATCAAGCCATATAATCTGTCATCTATAGCTGCACTCAGCCTCCTTTCTGGGGAGGTCACTTGGCATGACTCAGCTGTTAGCATCTTCCCTTGCTTTGATTGCCTGGGTTTCCAACACCAGCTCGTGCTATTTTGGGTTTTGCCTTGGATGGGAAGATTGGGAAAACAGCAGTCCGGCCTTCTGGCTCTCCAAGTTGTTGATTCGATTTGGCTTTCTCTCTTCATTCATGAATTCTTTCTGTGCTGCAAGCTGAGGAGGTTTGCATGTTTGAAAGATTCTTCTCTCTTCCCAGAAGGTGCACATCTGGGGCACACAGAGGGGCCAAATGTGATAGCAGCTTTGGTCACCTTGGTTGCCATTCTTCCAATGAGAATCCCTCCAACTAAGAAATCATCCTTTCCTCTCCTCTTTCTTAAAAAGAAGAACAAACATGTTGAATAATACTGTTGAGTAGTCTCACTTCAAATGGGTATATTTAATCTTCGTGTTTTATTATTAGGGCAAATAGTTTAAGGAACTATGCTCTGCTAAATTAAAGCTCTCCAGATTTCACCACTTGAACTTCTGGAATCTTGAATTTGACACAAGGAGGCAGTTTATTCAAATGTTTCTGATCATTCTAAAACAATAGAGAGTAAGAAAGTACATTTCTTTGTATAAGACCTTACAGTTGATGAAGGGTTTTCATATATGTTGCATGTTTTACCCTAATGATTCCATGGGGCATTAAGGTAAAACATTTATCATTCCTATTGCACATCAGCAAATTCCAATGAAAAAGCCTTAAACTTCATAATAAAGCATTCATTTGGAAAAACAGCCCTAGGTACATGGAGATTCAGCAGTCCCCCAGACCTAGCACCCACGAGTCATTAGCTTCTTTTGCCACCAAAAGTGCCGCGCTGATGAGAAAATATTGTTGGTCTGGAGAGAACTGATCCAAATAAAAAATTGAATAAGGTTGAAAGGTCATGCAGCTGGCCGAGTCTCAGGTCGGAGTTTCAGTGCCGTAGGAATCATGGAAGGATGCAGGGTTTTATATTCCCCCATGTAAAAAGTCAGGACCTTTCCTTGTGAACTGTTTTGCTCCTTACCTTTTCCTTTCAGGATAGCTCCCTGCTGCTACCTGCTGCTGGCTGAGACTCCAGAGCAGCCATGATGTTTTCAGGGTGACCCAACCAGAAGAAAATGAATACCCCATAGATTCTCAGCAGACTAGGCAATATTTTAGGTATCGGGGATAACATGATTCATAGGAGGTGTCTTTGCCCAAAGCATATAACATTATGATGGAGGATGGAGGGGTTGTTTGCTTAAATTAAGTCTTTTTAACATAGTGGGATCGGGTTGGGAGTGGGGGGTGACAGGTCTGCCTGAGTGAAGGATGAGCAGTGAGCCTGTCAGAGGAGGCTTTCCAAAAGTGAAATCCGCATAAAAGAACAAGGAAATTACTAGTACCCCAGGGTTTCTAGAAGGCGACATCTGGACTGAGAGATGGGAGATGGGAGGCAGTGAGACAGGAAGACACAGGCAGGAGCCCAGGGATGGAGGACGCTGTTTTTGTTGTTGAAAAGTTTGACTTTTATGCACCTGGATCCATGGGGTCAGATTTGTGTTCCACGTATCTTGCTGCCTCTGGAGAAAGGATGGGAGGGGTTGAACGTGGAGGCAGTGAGATAAGTTACAAGGCTCCTGAAGAGTCTAGATAAGGGACATTGAGCCTCAGTAAGCAGAAGGAGGAGGAGTGGAAGGAAAAAGGCAAAACAGAGAAACACGGAGAAGGTACAGTCATAACTTGATGATTAGACACAGAGCATGAGAAAGGAAAATGTGTCCAAGATGACTTCATTATTTTTGATCCAAAGGAGGATACTATAAAACCTTATAGGGAATGTTCCAGGAAGAATACTTTAAAAAGAAGAGAGAAGTTGAGTTTTAGAATGCTGTGTGAGAGGTGCTCATGGAACACTTCTAGAAGAAAATGTACCATAGACAAAGAAAGCCATTTGTAGTCCAAAACTAGAAATGCAGCTTCTCTTCTGGTTTTCATAATTCTTTTTCTTATGCTGCCTCTTTAAATCAGTGTCTCTTATGGACTCCATCATGACCAGCTTTGAGAATGAGGAAAACCACAGATTCCCTGGGAGTGAAAGGATACATCTGTGCATGTCCATGAGACGTGACACACAATTTCAGGTAGTTCAAAGAACTCCAGGTTCATAATCTTTACCTTAAATAGGTCATGGAGCCTTAAAACTCCATACAAATCTCTGAGCTTCCAAGCCCTATGTTGAGAGACTGTCAAGGGTCCTCTGCTGCTGTTGTGTGATTGGGAGTCCAGTTACAGCCGCATGGTTTATTATCAACACAAATCAACAGAGGATCAGCCAACAGTGGCAGTACCCAGAAACTATAGCACACAGGCTCATTTTAACTACTCAATAGCTTTTTATTATGACCCCATTCTCTGCTTGTGTCATAAACTCCTCCCCAGATTCTCCTCCAAGGCAGAGCTGGCAGAACACACATTCAGATTCTGTTACTATTTATTGAGATGCTTGTGATCTTTCTTGTTACCACTTGTTATTGTCATACAGTGAGGATCCTGATGTGAGGACAACCAGCTCTGTCCTCCACTGTATCCTCTGTTCAAGTTGGTCAGTCTCTGTCCCTAGAACTCAAGTCACTTTCATTTTTGTAAGAATAACATTCTGTAGTTTTCACCTCTATATTTTGACTGTTTTTTCTAGAAGCCCTGTACACGTTTCTCTGAAATAAACTTTTTCCTGCATTTTGTTCTCCCAGTGAACCTTGTTGACATTCCTCTTCTCTAATGTAGTAGTCTATCACATTAACAGAGTACCCCAAACAAATACAAAGGGGTATTAAAATATCCTCTCATTTAGTATTTATCAAGTACTTGCTATGTAGGAGGTCTCCACTGAAGAATCCAATCTAATGAATGAAGTGATTGTGGATTTATAAATTATACACAGTGTGATCATTGTGTTTGTAGAGGTGTGGGACCTGGCAGGTCATATTGTGCAGGCTATACTATCCCTTGTCTGATGAGTTGAGGCATTCAGCAGTTTTCCTGTGAGCATTTGTTGTATACCTCCTAAGAAAGCGTCAAGGTGCTATGGAGGTAGATACTCAAACATATCTTGAACTTGAGAAATGTCACAGCTTAACAAAGGCAGACAAGGGACGCCTGGGTGGCTCAGTTGGTTGAGCGGCTGCCTTCGGCTCAGGTCATGATCCTGGGGTCCTGGGATCGAGTCCCACATCGAGTCCCACATCAAGTCCCACTCCTTGCTCGGTGGGGAGCCTGCCTCTCCCTCTGCCTCTGCCTGCCTCTCTGTCTGCCTGTGCTCGCTTGCTCTCTCTCCCTCTGTCCCTGATAAATAAATAAATAAAATCTTAAAAAAACAAAAAACAAAGGCAGACAAAATAAGCCACAATGGGACCTAGTTGTGACACATGCCATAAATGTGAAGGAAAGCAAAGTGGAAACACTCAATGAATACCTAGTATGTGTCAAGAAATACTTTAGGTATTTTCATTTACATTTTCTAATTAAATATTCCAAATTATGTTTTGAAGTAAGTATTATCCCCATTTTACAGAGGAGGAAGTTAAGGCTCAGAGATGATAAGCAAATTACCATAGATCTCCTTGTTTCTAACATTCATGTACTTTCACTCTATATAGCTAGAGAACCTTAGGAAATATATCAAAATAATAAAGTGAGAAAGAATATGACCCACTTAGTTATTACCTAGTGCTCCAGTTTTCTCTTAACTTCATCTAACTCTTTCCCCCTGCCCATAATGGTTAAGTATATACCCTTGGAACATCCTTAGGGTTTGTCCCTTACCAGCTCTAACTATTATTAATATCCTGATAATTTAAAAAAGATCCCTTTGGATGTGGCTTAGAAACTGTCTCCTATTTTCCTCCCATGATTTACCCAATCCCTGATAGCATTAATATTAGAGATAATTAAGTGTGCTGCCTTTACAGGATGCTTGTCCATGGGCATGCCATTTTTTTAAATAAAGCATGAACACCTTTTATTATTTATTTTAGAGAGAAAGAGAGAGTGGGGTAGGGGCAGAAGGAGAGAATCTTAAGCAGACTCTGTGCTGAGCATGGACACGGGGCTCAATCCCATACCCTTAAGATCATGACATGGGCCAAAACCGAGTCAGATGGTCAACCGACTAAGCCACCCAGGCTTCCCAAAACCTCTTATGTCCTTTTTAACAAAACTGCTAACAAACCCACTAGTATGGTTTCCTTTATCATGGATGGGAATTACTATAGCTCAGCTACATTTATCCAATATCATAGAAATTGCTGAGTATACTCCCTAAATGACCCAAATTTTATCCCCCTTTCAATTTAACACTTTAAATAAATGCCAGCAAGCTTCAGCACATTGGAAAAATTACTGTACGTCTAAAACAATTTGGATATCAATATTTGTCACACAACCTTCCTAGGTGTAACGTCTGAAGCAATAGTCACTTAGCTTGCTCGCATTCTCTGTGTGATATTTACCCAATAGTCATCATTCATGTGTGTTCATTAGGTCTTAGGGTGATGAGCCAAGTCACTGTACAGCCAAGTCACTGTATTCTCAGCTGGGCCTCGAGCCTGTTTAGTTTGGCACTGATTAATGATGTGTGGGGGGTGAGCAGTTTGCAGAGCTACCTTAGAAACCCAGTTAGCCAAAGACAAATAGCTGAAAGTTGGCCGATGGGAGCATGGGAGGTGGGCTCTTGAGAAAGGGGAGTCGTTTCAAAACACCAGTGTGACTTCTGGTTATCCTAACTAGGGGAGGGATAGGTTCTGTAGTAGACGATGTTTTGGGTCTGGTTTCTCAATATGCACGCTAGGATAGGGTGTAAGGCTTGTGACTGTGTTCATCCAGCCACATCCTTTCTCTGTGCCTTGGTTCTGGCCATTTATAAACTTGCTTACCAGAGCCTACCTGCTTCCAAGTCCCCTTCAAACAAAATGTCCTTGTATCAGTAAAGTATTTTGAGATGTCCTTTTTGAACATCTTATGCTAAAAGAACAAGCATTTATAGCTTTACTTTTTTTGTACCAAGTGACTCTTATACTGAAAAAAAAAAAAAAGCTTTAAGTGTGGTATTTATCTTGACTTATATACTTCTTATCTCTCGTTTTTCCTTCTCACTCCATTCACCTTTTGTACCATGTTGGTTTGGCATCCATTCTTTACTCAAATTTTCTCCTTTTTGCCTCTTTCTGTTCTTTGGGTGGGGCAATAAAGAGGGATATGTTGATCTTGAAGCTGTAGAGAAAATGTCTCAGCTCTATTTGGGGTGCTGTCCTTTTAGTGTCATACCAAAACTGGGAACAACACATTTTTGTAGTCCTTTTCAGAATGCACTCTTTCTCCCTATTACTGACAGGGATCTGATGGAAAACATATCTAAATATCCCTTGGCAACTCCCAGCTAGAGACTTTATGAATATGTATTTCATAAAGATAAATAACACCTTATTTAGAGGGCATTATTTTTTCATTAACTTATCCAGAATTCTCAATCCAAAAGTTACAAGGATGCCCATATCCATTGGGGATGGGGAGAAAAAACAGAAAGGTGGGAAGATATGCCTAGGGTTACACAGAAGACAGCACAAGAAGAAAAATGCAAAGCCTGGTAAGAATTTAGCTTAATTATTAATCTTTGACTTTATCACTTAGTTCTTCTCAAGGTCTTAAATTTTCACCTGCAAGATACAGTTTGAATGAATTCTTTTTTTAAAAAAAATATTTATTTATTTGAGAGAGAGAGAGAAAGCACATGAGTCGGCGGAGAGGCAGAGAGAGAAGCAGACTCCCCACTGAGCAGGGAGCTGGATGCAGGACTTGATCCCAGGACCCTGAGATCATGACCTGAGCCAAAGGCAGATGCTTAGTCGACCAAGCCACCCAGGTGTCCCTCAAACAAATTCTTCTATTTGGCAATTACAGGCTTCCATAGTTTGATCTCGATGCATCTTCCACTACATCCTACCCCTCCCCCTAAGTAAATAAGCATGAAGAATAGGTATCATTTTCGTCTTGTCCTGTAAAAGCTGCTTGGAAAGGATTTTTTTTAACCCTTATATCACATTGTGAAGTCTATACTGTAATTTCCAGTTTGTTGGGGGAGCTTAGGCTTAGAGAGGTTCAGAAATTTGCCCCAGAAGACATAGGCGGTAATAGTGAGAGCACCAAGAATCAAATACAGTTCTGCCTGACTCTAGTGTTTACTGATTTCCTTTGGCCTTTCCCTAAATTCAAAGTGATCTTGAACAATTGCCTTTATGTTGACTTGGGAATCCCTAACCCCCTCACTCCTCCTTTCAGATCTGAATCATACCCATCCTGCAGGACCCCTCCCAGAGCCTGCTTTTAGCCTACAGTATTTTCTAATCCCCCAACTGGAAGTGGTCTTCCCTCCCTTGAACCACAGAGAACATGGGAATCACCATTTGACATCATTGCCTCAGAGCAAATAGCATGAAGCAGGTTGAAGTCAGGAGATTTGGGGTCAAATCTCTGCTCTGCCAGTATCTGCTGTGTGATTTTGATTAAATCACTTAATTTTATCTTAGCATATGCTGCAATCTGACCCCTATAGTCCCACCCAGGTAAAAATGCTAAGATTCTGAAGTTGTATTATATATAATTTCTTGTATGTGTTGAGTCCCATACATCTTTTCATTCACTTAGTCGTTCATTCATATATTTACTAAACATTGAATTTCAGTAATTTCAGAATTTGATCTTGGAAGCACCGAGATCTTCTAGAGGCCTCACTTCCCCCTTTAGACAGTAGAGCTATTGGTTTAGAATGAAGTCCTTGAGGGCAAGGACTTCTCATATTTTTATACCTCAAGCAGATGAAACAGAAGGAAAAGTCACTTTCACAAGATGAGATCTCAGAACAAAGAAGTTTGGGCAAATGCCAGTAAGTGCTTTTTTAACATTTTCAGTGTCTGGATTTTTTCAGCATCTCACCCATCCTTGTGCACCTTACATACCAGCCTGTAGTGACCAACCTGCCAAAAAAGGGGAGAGGGGTGTGGTTATCAACTAGTTGAAGTCCCCAGATTTCAGGTTTGGTTTCCAAGCACTATCATCTTCTATGCCACCTTTAGTAACACTTGTCCCCTTGGTCTCCCGCAAGTCCTCAGACATTCATTTTAGCAGATGGCAGTTCTGCTTATGCCATCAGCAGACACCACTTTGCAGAATAGATGTCATCTTCCTCCCCTCACAGCCTCAGCAAATTCCTCGGAACCCATTTTTATCTGTCAGATGTTCATGCTAATTCCCAAACACCCTCATAACAATAATAATAAAAGTAAAATTCTCACCTGGATTTTATTTATAAAATCTTGGCAAGTTTGCTTACTACTTGAGTACTTACTGGTTAGCAGGAGCTGTGTATGACTTGCGAATCTTTTTATCAACTTAGTGTGGTAGAATTCGTTAACTGTAGGTTAAAGTTGTAAACATCTTTTCATTCAACTTTCATATTCTGAAATGAACTGTAACTTCATATTTCCATTTTAATAATTTAAAACATAGGCTTTTTTCTAACTTTTTTCTTTAAAGAGAGAGAGAAAGACAGGTAGGGATAGGACCAGAGAGGGTGAGGGAGAGAGAGAGAATCTTAGGTCAGTTCAGCATCCAGCGTGGAGCCCGATTCAGGGCCCCATCTCATGATGACCCTGAGATCATGACCTGATCTGAAATCAAGAGTTGAACACGTAACTGACTGAGCCACCCAGGCAGGTCCAAAGCATAGGTTTTCTACATTCAGAACTCGGATTCAGTCTCTTCCATCATTTACCAGCGGTTTCCGAATGCAAAGAAATGAAGGGCCCTCTGTGGTAGGATTGTTGTGAAGAAACAATAAGATTAAGGATACCAAGTTTAAAGGACTGTCACTCCACTTAGTAAACCACCAGAAAGCACTAAGAGTCACCATGCTGTCCCCTCTGATAGAGAAAAGGTGTTTTCTGGGTACCCATCCCATTTGACTCTTATGACTATACCTGATTAGGTGAGGGAGAGGGTGGATATCAGATTTGTTTTCAGTTTAAAAATATATTTTCTAGACATATCTTGAAAGAAGTTGCTGTGGCTGATATCGAAGAGATTACTGCCTATGTTCTCCTCTAGGATTCTGATGGATTCCTGGCTCACGTTGAGGTCTTTTATCCATTTTGAGTTTATCTTTGTGTACAGTGTAAGGGAATGGTCGAGTTTCACTATTCTAATTCAAGAATGCGTGGTGGGATGAGTGGTGAGATCCAACATAACATGCATAGATTTCTTAAGTGAGAAATTGAGAACTCTCATATAGTTTAATGTGTTTGTTTTTGTTTTCTGAAGCTTGTTTTGCTTGTACCATCTTACATGACTCAAGCCTTTTTTTCCCCTCCTATCATACTTTCTTTAAAAAAATAAAGAAATAAAACCCAACAGAACATTACTCTTCAATATATCTGAACTCTAATATAAATTATATCCACTTGGAAATCATTTCATTTGTTTTTAATAAATAAGTAGCAAGAGGATTTGTGTTATAGAAACAGATACTACCTCCCAAAAATCCTCAGTTAATTTCATCTAAGTTATAATTCTAGGAAAGTTCCTCATATATTGGGTATAGTCAGAAATTTTTTC
Organism: Lontra canadensis; assembly: GCF_010015895.1. Classification (NCBI taxonomy): domain Eukaryota; kingdom Metazoa; phylum Chordata; class Mammalia; order Carnivora; family Mustelidae; genus Lontra; species Lontra canadensis. The sequence continues at coordinate 33,546,520 of NW_022630996.1, forward strand.
CAGAGTTATAAAAATCATGGAAATTTGAAAGGAAGGGGAAAAGGTGATTGTGTTCAACATCAGACAGTTTATAATTTGACGTAGGAGACCCATGTCTGCCCACTATTTCATCATGTCAGCAGGCATGGGTCAGCCCTGAGTATCTGGCTCTGTTCTAGGACCAGTGGTCATGTCCTTGGGGCAGAGAATACTCAATTTCCAGAGGCGTTAGTATTGGTTTTGATCACCAAGATAGTGAGTCAGATAGAAAGACTGTGTAGTTATTGAACAACTTACACAATACATAAAATTGAACACAGGTCCAGACCCTTAAAGGACTTGAGCTAATCCTCAAAGAAATTGGACCTTCGGACTTTTAAGAAACTCTAGTCCGAAGTTATTGAAGAGTTGGATGTGTTAGGTAAGATCAACTATTGGTCATCTACATTGATTTCTTCAGAGATGGAGGATGGGTGCCATCTTGAATGCCAAATTCAACTGGTTGGGGGTGGTTGCCTATGGGCAGAGTCCTTGTTCAGCAGGGAAAAAATTTCTAAAAAGGTGCCCTGATAGATTAGTGATGCCCACCATTGACATAGGAGACATTGACATATACCACGCAATTACCTTCTGTGGGGTTTCCTCCAAAGGACACATCGGTAGGCAAGGGACCACATTCGGGTTAAGTGTGGCAGATGCAGTGGATTTTTGGAAACCGTGGGAACAGCTATGTTGCTCCAGCTGTGAGAGGTATAGCAAATGAGCAAAAAAAAAAAGGAAGAGGTATTGTGTAGAGAAACACAGGAGCCATTTCAAACCTTCTTTGGGCTCATTGGCTCCAAATTGCCAAGTGACTATTGGGATTTTGCAGAATCAGAGCAGTCTGAGCTGTTTTAATTGTCTAAAATTTGTGCTGTGGTGGTTGACAGGTTCTCCTTTAAAGATAATAAATGGCTCACAATTACTTTAGTTTAGAAAGTGCTCTTCTGCCCTGGGACACTGTAATAACCAGCCACGGAAAAGAAAAAGCCTGGGGATTTATGAGGTGTCCCAATTTATAGCCATCTGGGAAAAATACAGCAGGACATTGGTATAGCAGGTGTGTTAACCAGAGTTAATCTATCATTCTATCATTGCTACTGTTAGAAACCCTCTCTTTCCCTCTGTTTAAAACTATCACAGGGATTCAGCCGTGGCCTTCACAAAGATGCACCAGAAATCTTTTTTTTTTTTTTTTTTTAAACATGTAACTCAGAAGTATAGTCTGGTTGACCTTCGCTTTACTGGACTGAGTGGGAAATTTTCCAGGTATGAGGGATTTAAAAACCCACTAGTGATAAAAAGATAAATGAGGTATAGTGTCTTCTTTCTGCAAGCTCAAGGTCCTCTTGGATGACCAGTAGTGAATACATAATTTCGGTGCACTCAGAAATGCCGTTGTTGAAACAATAGGGTAGAAATACAATAGAAATTATTTTGCAAAATAATTATGCAAAAAAACTGTCGTGTGCTTAATAATCACTTTGTTTTCCCTGCCCCCAAATTATATTGTTAGCCCATACCTATAATAGGACTTACTAAAGTCCAACATTATTATTTGTTTACACACCTGCCTCCCCCTAACGGCGGGTTTTGCAAGATGGGCACTGAGTGTGGTTCTTTGTATTCTCAGCACTTCACCCAGCGATCAACCCATATTCAAACTGAGCTAGTACAGGACTGAATGTGTACTTCTAAAGCTTGTAATACCCAGGAAATGATGATTTATTAGGCCAAACCTAGAAAATCAAAATATATTTACTCTTAAGGTATTCTGTTGATGATTCCAATGAATTTATTTGGAAATTAAAACACATACCACAGTGTTTTAAATTTCTCAGCAGAGAATGGTCCACTCATAATGTCACACTGTTAGTTGGATGACTAGAAAAGAGGAAAATATTTGCAGAAGGGTAATAAAAAGACCAATCCTTCCTCATATATCTAAGAGAGTAGAGACCATGGGCACTGCTGAATTTGAAGTCCCACTGCGTGGCTGTCTTCCCTGCCCCATCTGTCTGCCGAGGAGTCTCCGCCAGCCCTTCCATTTTGGTGGCACTGTCCTTCCAGAGCGACTCACTGAAGTGATGATTCTGATCTCCGTGGGGTTCGGCGGCCTTGCCTGATGGCTGAGCTAGTTTGTGGGAGCCAGACCTCGTTTTTCCCACCCTGGATCCCCTGTGGTCTTGCCTGAGCAGTCTGCTTATGAAAAGTTTATTAAATCTCCCTTCCAGCGGGGCAGATTGTCCCATTTCATTTGTCACTATTTAACAGGTTATGCAAAACATGCCGGGAGATCTCCGTGCACAGAGCGTCTGGTTTCACCTCCACGTGAGACAGTAGACATTTCATTTATTTCTTAATAGCAACTAATTTCAGAGTAGTTTGAAGCTAATTTATCAGGGTCCACTGATACTCCTAATCTCCGTCTTCCTTTAGCCTCTTCAGTCACTCCACAAATATTTATGAAACTGATCCTGGGCACAGAGATGTGTAATTAGGTAATCCCACCATCCGTGGAGGTTGAGACATACCGGGGTCGATCAACACAAGAGCAGACATAATTACCATTCATTCCTTTCCATCACACCCTACCAAGAATAAGCAAAGAAGAGGCAGTGAGTCGTCCCAGATTTGTTGGTAAACAACCCATAATGTTTGAAGGGATATCTGTGGTCGCCATGTATCCAGGAACAAAGACGATCTGGAATCGCTCATCATTTAGCAGTGTGTATTTGGTCTTATGATTATGTAACTTAAAAAAGGAAAGTCCTCTGAGGCTCAGTTCTCCAGAGAAATTCCTCCTCTGCTTTTGGAGACCTCCCAGGAGAGTCATTCCACCACTACTCTTACTCACGGCAGCCACAGCTGCAAGAGAACCAAGCCTCAGGAGTGACCACAGTTTGGGAGACTTTCCCATTGGGAAGGTCATTCTTTGTAACTTTCAGAAGACTTCCAAAAGCTTTTGCTTTCAGCATCCATGCTTGACAAAGCATGGCTGACTTTGGTGACCGAGCATCAAAAAAACAACAGTAGCATAGTTATTTAAAAAATCTTAGCTATAATATAAATAAATAAATAAATAAATAAATAAATAAATAAATAAAATCTCATTAAAAAAAAAATCTTGGCTATTTCTCCCAACCCTATGGGAAAAGAGTTTCTCAACTTTTGTAAGTAAACCAGCCCCATTGGTTTCTGCCTCTTTCTTCACACGTAGTCACATGTTTTGACTGACTGACTTGACATGTTGTTTATTCAAAGCTGTGGATTAAATGTCACTCACTGATGTGATTTGCTCAGACTTTGCTTGCCTGAGGCCGACTCCATCAGACACTGGTGAAAATAGCTTCCTGTTGTCAACCAGGGTCCTCAATTAGCTGACCAGCCAATCTGCCCTGATGACTGTATTAATTTGGCTCCCTGTTTGCAGTGGAGAAAGGAAGTTTGGTCACACTGCTGTTTGCCTCTTAATTGCGGTCCGTTCAAGGGCAGGCTGCAAAGAGAAGGTCGTGATCCCAAACTTTACGTTGGTTTCTCTCTTTTGAGCTGACTTCCTACAGCCGCTGAAGAGAGTGAGAAGTGTGTTGCTTCCATGTCCGTTGCTCTTCAAGAGACCCTGCACTAATTGATTTTAAGATGAATTGCTGGTTGAAAGGTTTATTTTTTTCCTGGCCCACAGAGATGCCTTCAGTCTTCAGTTAGATGCCTTCTGTGAGGAATAGGACAGCTGTCAGTGCCTTGCGTCTCAGTCTTTGGAATGTGAACGCACCCGGTTAACACCTGCCCAGGACGGTGGGGTCAGGCATTATCTAGTGAGCTATTTGGGGGATGAACACCAAGGCCCTCAAAGCTGTCAGTTTGGATGATGAGCAGATTCTCAGGAAGCTTGGAGCTGCCTGAGCATCTCTCTGTCTCCTGCCGCCCAATTTCTGTTTATTAGCAGCTAAAACTGGAGGAAGTTCTCAGGCAAGGGAGCAGTGCTGAGCGGGTAGCTCCCTTTCTAACGGCTCCAGGGCCATCCGCTGTGCTCTCAGGGTACGTTTGAAAACTCACCTCTCATACTGGCTAATGCTAGTGCTCCCTCAGGTTCTCCAGGCCCATGGAGACACTTCCGGCCACAGGTTGCCTACTCGGGTTGGCACACAGGCTGCTGCCCTGCTTCGGGGAACACAGATGCTAATTGCTACCCAGGGAACTGTGGGCACATTGGGAAGATGGTGGACGCCCTTGTTAAAGGGGGTCCCTAAATAGGGCTTGAGCCTGGCAGGCAGATGCCCACACCACAGTGGCTTTGGCCGGAGTAGTCTGTCTTCCCGAATAAAGGTGGCTTCTCAGAACATGCCCAGAGCCATCATGGTCCCCTGACCCTCTCTCTGACTGTCCCAGGTGAAAACACTCATCCTGCCCACACCATAGCTAGTATCTGAAGACCAAGCCTTGGAGGAACCACTGGCAACAACATGCTGAGCTCTTGGTTCTTCCTCTGTAAGTTGCACTGGGCAGTTCAACGAAGGAAAGGAGGCTATCCCTTCTCTCTTTTCCCTGGAAGGCCAGTGGTCATTGATTCTATCTTATGCCGTCTCATTTAGACCAGTAGACCTCAAGCCTTCCTGCACATTAGCATCCCAGTGGGGCTTTGTGAAACTTGCCCAGTGTCCGGAGCTCATTCCAGACCGAATGAATCAGAATCTCTAAGGAGGGGTGAGGCCAGGCCAAGGGATGCTTTCCATTTTACTGTAGACTGAGGGTTGAGAAATATTGATTTTTTTTAAAGCTATTTGTTTCTTTTAATCACTTGATGAGTCCGTCGGTCATAAGTTATATAGATTTTTTTTAAAGATTTCATTTATTTAATTGACACATACACACACACATACAGACACGGAGAGAGGTCAAGCAGGGAGAGTAGCAGGCAGAGGGAGAGGAAGAAGCACATTCCCGCTGAACAGGGAGCTCAAGGTGGGGCTTGATCTCAGGACCCCAGGATCCTGACCTGAGCCGAAGACAGAGGCTTAACTGACTGAGCCACTCAGGCGTCCCTAAATAGGTATTTTCTCAGTAACTACTATGTGATTGGATTGTACAGACTGTGGATGTGTGATAGTCAACAAAGGACACACCGTTTGTGATGTTATAGTACAATCCCGTCATGGGAGACTGGGTGACCAACACTGACTTTGGGGGGAAGGCAGCAGGTCAGGGAAGGATTATGTTGACTTGAGGAATGAGCAGGTATTAGGAGGCTTTAAGTCACAGGTGGAAGGAAGAGCACAAATGAAGGCACAGGGATGAAGTTCAAGGCACCTAAAGGCTCTCAGTGTGGCTAGATCATGGGGTGTGTGGGTTGAAGCCAAGGGGCAGGCGTCTCCTGGAGCAGGAGTTGGAAGGCAACCACAGGTGCCCATGTGGGGCACTGGTCTTCATCCACACGCAGTGCTAAACCATCAGAGGTTGCAAGCAGGCAAATGATGTGATCAGACTTGCATTTTGGAAACAATCCAGCTTCTGTGAGCCCGTGCTAGAGTTAAAGTCAGAGACTTGTAGGTAAAGCAGGACAGGTAAGGATGGGTAAGGGAGGGGCCAGTGAGAATGAGGCAAAGTAGACAAAAGGAACAGCTATTCAAGAAGGGAGTCGATATCACAACGTTCCCTAACGGTATAATCCTCAGAGCAAAATTCCCAACTTCCAGGCCCAAGTGGTTCCATTATTTTGATCTTTGCTGCATAGTTTTCCATACTCACCAAAGACATCACACAACTCAGAGTTACATTTCGCTTACAAGTGCAGATATATGGCCCCTCAAAGAACAGGCCTCGACCGTCCACAGTCTGCATTCCAGGCCCTTTCTGAAGAGGAGTCAAACCAGCAGAAAGTTTGGGTCTGCAGTGAACTATTCTTTTTCTCAGTGCTCGGGGAACATATTCTGGCCTTTGATGGGATACACAGCAAGCCTTGCTTGTGCTGGGTTCAGAAATACCACCTTAGAGAAGAAAAATTACAGTGACCTCGCTGCCCACATCACACACAGCACTGGCCTTCAGCTCTGAATTTGGTCATCATCACCCCCTCAGACAGATACCGTAGGAGTTCAGAGCTCAGAGAGCTGTTAGGGACCCCTGAGGAAGGAGAGGCAAGGGGGGAGAAGTTAAATGATTTGCTGATTCTTATTATGATCGCCTACCAAGATCAGGTTGTGTCTATTGTGAAATGCAAAGGAGCTTTTCTGCATTTATTAATGAACAAAATGTTTCAAATTCTTCTGGTATGATGGAGGACACATGATGAAATCTCAAGGGGCTGGGGGTTACCCACCAGCGGGGCTGATCCTCTGTGATTTAGAACAGTTTCTGTCCACTTCCATTAAGCCTGACCCCACAGGGCCCCTCACCAGGGGACTGCACTGGCCAAACCCCGGCAGATGAGGCAGAAGGAAAAACAAGGACAGGCCAAAATATCTTCAAGGCCCTGAAACCATTTGGGGGGGACAGTTGAGAACCCTGTTTTTAAAAGAACAAAAACTTTACAATATCAGAATCCATTCCTGTTCAGTGCAACTTCAGTATAATCTTGAACTGCCCTACCCATGTTAGAAACCCGCAGTGTCATCATGAGGCAGTTTGCGTGCGGCAAGGAGGAATTTTTCCTTTGGATAAGCTGTCTTTAGGACTGGAATTCACAGGAAACCTTATACTGATGGGTATCATGTTTGGACTTGTCCTAATCCTGACTGAAGATGATCACCTCCACTTTATAGATATGGAAACAGGTTCAGAGAAACTGAGTGATTCACCTGGCTCAGCGGGTCAGGGAGCCAGACTTTGAAATGAGCACTGCCTAACTCTAAAGCCCGGTGGTTTCCCTTTATACCAGGGTTTGCCAAATTCCTGCCACCAGCCAAATCTTGCTCACCACCTGTTTTTCTTTTTATTATTGTTATTTATTTGACAGATCACAAGTAGGCAGAGCAGCAGACAGACAGAGAGAGAGAGAGAGAGGGAGGAGGAGGAAGCAGGCTCCCCGCTGAGCAGAGAGCCCGATGTGGAGCTCGATCCCAAGACCCTGGGATCATGACCTGAGCCGAAGGCAGAGGCTTTAACCCACTGAGCCACCCAGGCGTCCCACCTGTTTTTTGTAATCAGGTCTTACTGGAACAGAGCCACACTTGTTCATTTGCTTCTGGTCTGCAGTCACTCTCACAACGCCTGGGCAGAGCTAAGTATTTGCCACAGACATGATCCGGCCCTTAACAGAAACCTCTGCTCTATGCCCACACCGCCCCAGAATAAATACAGGAAAATTAAATGCTACTCCTCGGGGCCAGAAAGCATTTTTATTTCTTCCTCTCCCCTTCATTTAATACACTTGACACTGTTCAGCAAAAACTCTCATTCTCATGGACTAACCTAGGCAGCCCTCTCCCCAGCCGTGGCAGAAGTACAAAGGAAAAACATTTTTAGTTTCCAGAAGGTGTCCTAATTTTGAAGACCTCAAGGGGGCTGGGGCAATCAACAGTCTGCATCTAGGTCAATACGTGTCGCTGTGAACTTCTAATACTCTTTCGGAGCAAGGCCACTTCTCCCCACATCCCGAGCTCAGAGAGTAGCCCTTCAGAGTGACCCCTGGCCTCTGGGAAGTTATCCTGTCTGTAGATGAGCACCTAGACCCCTCTCCAGGCAGAATCCTTCTCATTTTTTGGCCCTTATGAGTCTTCAGTCATTTTGTCTTGTGTAAGGAACATTCTTAGGAAGAAAAATGGTCCAGTGCTAAAGCCCAGCAATGAAAATTCTCCCACACGACTCATTTTTAAAGACTGTGTTGACATCTGTCTTCTCCGTGACAACCTTTTCTCTTCATTATAGAGATAAATCCATTTAATGGATTGCCACTGATAGGGTAGATTGTACATTTTTGTAAGTGCTGACTGCCGCCACCCCCACTTAGTGGCAATGCCCAGTAGCCGTTTCTCCAGAAAACTTTCACTCAGCCACAGACCAGCCTTTTCCAGCTCAGCCTGGGAAAGGAAGCCCAAAATGACCTCTCAAACCCTAAGACAGCATTTCAAAGCCACAGACTTTAATTTTTAGGCTTTGTAAAAGTGCGCTTTGAAAACCATGTTAACAGTCTTCTAATTCTGTTAAGGATGTATTCGTCTAATTCTACAGATGAGAGGTGGGAGCCTAAGAATCTTTGGCGTTGAGCGTATCTATCATTATTACAGTCTGGAGGGTACTGTGTTAAGTACTAGGGACCACAATACAAATAAGAAACAGTACCGGTGCTCAAAGCATTTACAGTCTGGATGGGGAAAGGTACACCAGTAATTGGCTTAACTGCTTTACTGTGCTATGACAAGAATCACTACAGATACCGCACTGAAGGCAGAGAAGTGGTGCTGGACGTTTGCCGAGACCAGTGCTTCTCACGTTTGTGTGAGTGCTGGAATCACCCGGAGGGGCTGTTGAAACACTGATAGTAGGTTTCTGATTCAGTAGGTCTCGGGTGAATCTGGAAGTTGCATTTCTAGCAAGTTCTCCGGTGATACAAATGTGGTCTGGGAACACTGTCAAGGATATTTCTTTTATCAGATTAACCTCAGACATAAGTCATTTCATCCTCAGACGGCAAGGGAACATGACATCACAGTTGTTGTGTTTCTAGTATGTTCCATTCAGTGTATCGGTACTTTACAAGTAATAATCTTGTTTGTATTTCACAACAATTCTATGAACTCTGAACTATTACTTCTTCTTTATAGCGACCAAACCAAGGCTTGGGAACAGAGACTCATGTTTGCTACATATACACAGGATACCATAAAGGGTGTAAGGATTTATCTAATGAGCAAGACCTTGATGAATTCTAAATGATTAGTCCTTCTGCTTTACAGATGCTAAAACTGAGTCTTGGGGGGACTGAATATCTTGAAGAAGGTCACAGCCTAGCTCTACACTTGTGTTGAGCCCCAAAGGCTGAGCCGCCATCCTCCAACCAAGAGCATCCACTGGCCGAAAGCTGCTAACATGGGCTCTAAAAGCTTATTTTGTCAAATGCCTGAGTCAAGCACTCTCTCCCTCCAGCCTTTGTTCTTGCTGTTTCTGGTCCCTCTGCCTGGACTCCCTTCACTTCTTCACCTCAGTAACTCCTAGCCGTCCTCCAGGTCCCAGCACTTTGGTCTCGGCTTTGCAGACTTCTCTGACATCCCTCCTTATTACCCCAGTTGAGCCAGGGTAATGACTCCTTTGTAAAGTCTTCCTTTCCCCAGACCCCTCTGTGAGCACAACCTCTCCAGTTTTTGTATGTGTCCCAAAATAGTGTACTGTACCAGATTCCATCACACACCCCAAAATCCCCTGGTGAGTGACTTATCACTGATTGCAAAAAAAAAAAAAAAAAAAAAATCCAATTTTTTTCATCTTAACCAGCTGAACCACCCACTCTCTGGCCCAGCCTAACTTTCAGCCTTACCTAGAAGCACCACCTCTGTTTTCCAAGTAAATGAAATCACCATACACTCCTCCCCACCTAGGGCTGGGCTCTCCTCTCTCCCAGCCTTGGCTCATGCTGTTTCTTCCAAGAATGGCTCCTTCTCTACCTCTCATTGTGTCCACATCTGGCCTCTCCTCAAGCCCCATCCAAAGTCTGGGGCTGTGCCATGAGCCTGTCAGCACTTGAGCGAAGGTAAGTATTTAGGGAATAAATGTCTCGACCTCGCTCTGCTGTGACATCATTCCCCCCACCCCCCTTGGAGGAGGCATATATGTAATGTCTTATCCACTTTCCCAGACTAGGATGCAAGGCTTCAAATATCTCACTTACAGTGCCTTGCACGTTGTAGATGCTTGAAAAACAGTTGATGAGAACAGATGAATAATGCTGCATGAAGACTGTGGGTATGAAGGCGGTATCAGATTAGTGATTAGATTAGAAGTACCTGGAAGCTCAGGAGATCTTGGAATAAAACACAGGAGCCCATCTCAGTGAGCAACAGGGAAACCAGGAGCACATTTAGACTACCAGCCCGCTTGATTCTTGTTGGGGGTCCCTAGAACTTATACCTTTAACCCAGTCTTCCAAGGATCTGAAAGGTTTTCTCCATTTGAGGTACATGTATATTTTGGGACTCCCACTTCTTTTGTAACATGTGACATTGTAACAGAGAGCATGTGCTAGAAAAATTCCAAAAACACACCACAGGCACAGTTTTGACCTTGACGAAATAATCGGTCAATACCGGTAAGTGAATGTGGGTTCTGAGAGCGTGTTTTGTCTGATGTTCATGACAGAACATATTCATATTCTGTAAATAAGAAGTTTTAAGTCCATTGATTTGTTGATGCCTCTGAAACACCATCTATGGGCTTTCCAAACCATGAGAAAAGGTCTGATATTTTCCAAAGAAGACAGAGTAAGCATGGTGGTTGTGAGTGTCTTGATTTAAATCATGCACATAGAGCATTAATAGAGACTTTACACTATTAATTTTAGCCTTTTTAAAAGCTACTTTGCTAAGAAATAGAGAAATATTTGATTTATAACTTTTTTGTCTCTGAAAAAAAAAATAACAAAATCAGTGACCTTTTTTTTCACTGGGCTCATTTTCCTTGGCACATGGAGTTACCATAGAACTTCTTGGGGCCCCAGCAAAATTGTGAAGTAAATCAGGCAAAGCCAGTCTTTCCCTCCACCAACCTCAATTCTGAACTGTATCTCAACCATTTGCATCCTTTACCCTGGGGCCAAGTGCCCCTTTGGCCTCTTCTTTTTTATCCTATCAACTTACTCTTATGAAATGGTCTATATTCACTTCTAAACCGAAGCATAAGTGGTTGTTGGAAATTTAAAAGATTGTCCCACTTATGGATTCTTACTTCTAGCAAAAGATGAAAGTCTTAAGCTAGAAGAATTGAAACCTTTAACAGTGGATTTTAAGCATAAAATATAAGTAGGAGCTGAAGAATTTCCCATATCACCGTAAGAGATTATCATCATTTCCATGCAAAGGTACAACCATGAGCATTAAATGAAGATGCTGTTTTAAAGTTTTTTCTTATTGAAGTCACTTCATTGTTTCTATCCAGCTTCCTTTTCTTACTTTTCCCCAATCTGGGCAACCTCCACCCCATAAGTTGATACTCCTCTTTGACTTCATTGTATGTATTTGTTGAGATCTTAAGTTGCAAGTGACAGGAATTCCATTCAATTGGGGAAATAAAGGTTCATGTAACAAACCACCAAACATCAAGATTGAATTGATATTATGGTTGAGTATAATTTAACTATTATTAACTCTCTCTCACTCTCTCTCTCTCTCTCTCTCTCACACACACACACACACACACACACACACACACACATCTTTCTTCTATCTAATTTGAATGGAACCAATCTCATCATCTTCCACTCTTCTACATGTTACGAGATAGTATTATGGTTGTCAGTTTTAGGGGAAAGAACATGCTTCAGTTCTGCTTCAAGTCAAGTCAGAAGTCTGGAGAAGGATGCTGATTGGTCAGCTCACGTCATATGCCCACTTACTAGTGTAATCATTGTGTCCAATCCTCTGTGTTCTGGTAACTGTCATCCCTGTGACAGCCACTTAAGAAACACTTAAGTGTTTCTCCCCTTAAAGTGGGGGCATCCCCTGGCCCTCTTTCCTTATCTATGAAATGAGGAAATTGGAGATGTCTCTGAAACTTTCCCAGCTGTAACCTGATTCCATTTTGAAATTGCTTCTTCATTTTTGGTATTCTAATCACTCTCTTGGTCTTTCTTACATGTCCTACCTCCCACATGAAGGTCAAGTAGCACTGGGAGATGATAATTATCTCCTTGACCCAACTCTGAGTTTCTCTAAATGGGAAGGGGGTAGCTCCTGTGCTGCCTCCTCATGAAACAGCCAAGTGTTATATAGTTCAGCCTTGACCAAATTTAACCACCATTTATACCACATGATAGAAGATGGTCACAATTTCAAAATTTGTCAAGCATCCCAAATTTAGCATTAAACTTGTGTGAAAAAAGGAAGCAGATCATGTGGAAGGTCAACTGGAAATTTTCCCTGATGCCATTATGCTGGGGGCAGGAAACGACGCTTATGTAACTGGTCCCAATTCAGAGGCAGCCCAGGCTCAACGGGGTTAATGAGGGCTCCTGTGCAGGTTATTCATCTCATCCCACAGCACTGAATACTCATTCTCCTTGCAAAACCCTTACGATGTCTTCTCTGAAATGCCTTCCCACCTGCCACGAAAGGCCACCAGTCCGTCTTCTCTATCACGTCCACTCTTCTGTTGTCATGATCATTGCTTATGTCCCATGTCTGGCTCTCTTATTAGACCACCAGTTTACAGAAGGCAAGGGCCATACCTTATTCACCCTTGAATTCCTAGTGCTTCACCCAGTATAGACACATTGTAAGCACTCAGTGATGTTTGTTGTATTGACTTCACAGCTAATGCTCCTCAAGCAACTCTTTATTAATTGCTTCTATGAGTACTATCTGGCTTATGGCAAGCTGGCAGCCAGCGCAGTTAGACTGAAGGACCCGGGTCTTCGAAACTCCCATGAATCAGAGGACAAGAGGACAGTTGCCTTTCTGTCTTCACACAGTAACCACCCCTGCACAGAGCAAGCAGGGCACACACATCCTTGATTAAAGTAGATCTATCATGGGGGGTACTCAGTGTCATAGAACTCAGCTAGAGATGTGTGACCTTGGGTCAGTCCTCAATCTTAAATCTCAGCCTCTTTATCTCTAAAAGTGACCCCAAGTGGCATGGGGTCATGATTGACCATGGCATCACGGTGGCATGATTGACCATGGAGCCATGCTCGAATCCCAGCGCATTCACCTACCAACCAGCCATAACATCCTGAACTAGTTACTTGACATTTCAAGGCCTCTGTTTCTTCATATGTAAAAAGAATGATGACCACATCTAACTCCTAGATTTGAGTGGATTAAGAGAGGGAACAGACATAAAGCTTCCACCATAGTATCAGGCCCACCGTACATACCTCTCTCAGTGGTAACAATTATTATTCTCCTCTGCAGTGGAAGATTAAAAAAAAAAAAAAAAAGGCAGGAAGATTACTACCCGTCCCTTGGATGCCTCTGTGTGTTTTCTGGTCTTTTCCTGCTTTATAAATTCTGATGAAGACGAATCCACATTAATAGAGGCAATGTTAATTGCCTCCTTATGGGGTGGACCTGTCCTTAGGCAACACATTACCATATTCTTTTTTTCTTGAAGCTTCCAATGGGATATGTCTGTTCTATTTAAAAGGCCTCCTTTTTAGTGCCTGGCCCAAGAAGGCAACAGCACGTGCACAGTTTCTGATCCCTTGTGTATGTGAACACTCAGGCCTTCACTACACGGGGAGAGCGTTCTCCGAGGCGTGAGTGTGGGTATCATTTCACGTTTGTTTGAGCCAGTAACAACCAGACCTCCACAGTTAATTGTGTCTCAGTGATCTTCTTCGGGAAAAAATGGCGGTGACGCAGACTCCTAGCTGTTGCTTGGACTTCTTTCGCTTTTGAAGTTTGCATTATTTGTAGCGTCAGTTTTGGCAGTAGTCCCATAATATGTTGAGCCAATGGAGCACTCCCCTAGCCAGGCCTGCCCCCCAACTCCAGTTCCAAGTTCATCAGTCCATCTCCTTCCTTGTGGTTCTAGGAGCACAAGAGAGAGTGAAGGTGTACATTGCGGTTGTTTACTCTTTGGAAAAGCACTCTCAAGGCTTGGGCAGAGAGCGCAGGGGAAGGGATTCGGGGGTAAGGAACAGAGAGACAGGGAGCCGTTCACTCTAGATCTTTCCAAATGGGCAAGGGCAACCCCCCAGGAAAGTTATGGTCTTCCTTTCATCTACAGGTAATGCAGGTGGTGAAGGAGCAGGTTATGAGAGCTCTTACAACCAAGCCTAGCTCCCTGGACCAGTTCAAGTGCAAACTGCAGAACCTGAGTTACACTGAGATCCTGAAAATCCGCCAGTCTGAGAGGATGAACCAGGAAGATTTCCAGTCTCGCCCGATTTTGTAAGTAACCCCTGAGCTCTATCTCCTCAGAGGCTCTGACCCACCATCTCTGGTCTGAAGGCCGATCACACACAGTGCAGTGGGCTGTGTTGTGAGCTCATTTACAGAAGGCCAACAAAAGACACTCCGGAAGACCTCAGTTCAGTTCATGAAGTCTCAGCAGCTCCCTGAGGAAGTCGGCATAGAGGCAGCTGAGGGGATGGCGGGGACAGGTCCCAGCAGCAGGACCTAAGCCAGGAAGTGGCCTGGTTTTGGAGGAGTGCCCTGAGAACTTGTAGCTGAAAAGTGGGGGGGACTTTCCTAACACTTGGGATTAATTTTTGCCCAGAAAGGTATTTCTTGGTGCCTGCCTTTGAGTGGCAAGATGTTCTGCCCAGCCAGAGCAAGGCCCGCTGGTCATTCAGACACATTCAAGTAGTGAGTGGAAGGAAGAGAGATGGAGCGGAAGAGAGAGATTCACTTGTCCCTGCCCCATCTATAGGCTTTACGTCACCCCAGAGCACCTTGCATCGCCCCCGTCACTATCAGCCTGCAGGCCCGAGGTTGAGAGCACCAGGTCCCCTTATAGGACTTTGCAGTAGGTGTCACTTGCGACAGTCATCATTTCACCTGTCTCCATCTTTAGGATGTTCTGAACCTCCAACACGAAGACTGTATGGTTTGCTCCGTCTTTTCTTAGAACTATCCTATTTATCTTCCCTTGTCCTTTTCTAAGGGCTAGGTCAGTTCTGGTACCCTTATCATTGATAGGGAAGGAAACAGGCACAGAGGTGAAGGTAAGGAGCGTGTGTGACAGGCATTCTCATTCCTCCCACAGAAGACTGCACATGGCTGTGAACTTCCGTACAAAGCCGACGTACAACACAGCTGTCCTCACGACACGAACTCCCTCTCTGTTTCAGATTCTTTTCTTTCTGCCCCTCCTTCTGTCCTTTACTCTTATATGCTGACATTTCGAATGGTTGGCAATTTGCAAAGCAGCCCCTCCTGCTGTTTCATGCCCTCCCATGCGTGCGAAGAAGGTAGGTCTTATTCCCATTCAAGAAGCAGGAAAAGTCCAGAGATGGGAGGCACCAGGACGTGAACTCCAGCCCACGGATCCCTCAGCTCACGCTTTGTCCAGCCCAGCAGAGCTCCTCTGTGAAGTGCAAGAGTAAGCTGAAGTTTAAAGAAGTTCACAGGTCTGCAGCTCCCTGCTGCGTGCCTGCTCCCGGGCCCTGGCAAGCACCGTCAGTGGCAGCGGAGTGCAAGCACAGACTTGAGTGGGGTGAAGCTGGGCAGCTGGGGGCAGACAGGCTCCCTGGGCATCCTTGGCTCCCACCATGGTGAGACCTCAATCGGACTTGCACTGATGGCCAGCCAGCTCTACAGCAGGCACTGCCAGGCCTTGGTCCTCAGCCGGGAGGTACAGCTAGGAATACCTAAGAGAAAGCCCTTCCAATAGATGCTTGACTCCTCAGAGATGCAGTTTCTTTCCTGCAGAGAGGAACAGCGGTGCCTCGTCCCATCACGGGGTGTATAGCCCCAAGATGCTGGCTTTCCAGAGGCTTGTTTCAGCAGATGGGCAAACACACAGAGGCTTCATTATGCTTTTGACAGCAGTTCTTAAAACCTAAAGGGAGACTTGAGGAACCACTTCAGTCAAGGCTGATGGATCCCAAATTAATGTTTGACCATGACTTTATTCTAAGTAAGAATGTTAACTGCACGTGAAGTGTGAACACTCTGCTTCTGTTTTGGCTTCATATCTTTATTTCCTAAGGCTCTTCCCATGACGTTCCGACGTTCTCCCTTGATTATAAGAAGCTCTTACGTTTGCACTTATGACGGGAAGAGAAGCAGTGCAAATATAAAGGAGATCTTCTCTAGGTCCCTGCGTTGTCACTCGGCCAGGGGCCCAAAAAGCAGCACGGCTCACTGGAGGCCTTGCCGTAGTTGCAATAAAAGCTTGTCAGAAACTATAGCATTTAAAGGGGAGGCCATGAGCCAACCTGATCATTATCCCAGCCTCCGAAATGGGCAGGTGGGAGCCAGCCTCCAGCTGCTTGTCCAGTGATGTTTTGTCTGTTAGAGTGACCTGCTGGAGATGAACTCTTGGTGGGATTGGATGAAGCCTAAAGGCTGCCTACACAGCTCACAGGACAGACCCATGTCAGCAGAGAGAAGGGGATAGCCCACATATGACGGTTTGCATTCGTTCACTCATTATTTAATAAATACGTCTGGAGCGACTCCTGCCTCCCAGGCCCTGTGCTGCGGACAGACAGACAGCCAGGGACACTTGACTGCCCCACCCCCCAACTGTTCTAGGTTGTAAAATTGGGGGAGGAGAGTTAGCCCAGACTGGGCTAGGGTGGAGGAGACACAGGTGGGGGTTGTCATGAGAGCACATGGGACACACTTCTTTCCCAGGCTCGGGAGTTAGTATATTCGAGATTAAGGTCATCCAGTTAAATATCTAGTTCAAGTTAGCAGACTGGGACAATGACTTGGCTGGGGCTTGACTGCTAGTGTGGAGCCCTGCTGCCTATGCCCTCACCTGCCTCTTGACCCCCGTAGCGCTCTCTCCACGGCCCGGCTCCCTCTGTGTCTGCCGCACACAGCTCGGTGGCCAACTTAAGTCCCCCAGAGATCCTTTGAGACACATGGTTCGTTACTATAAACCGTTTATGTTTCCTGAGGAGAAAAATGCACACTCTGTGTGAGCAAATATTTGGGGAGACCATTCAGTGGGTTGAAGAAGCTGTGTTGTATTTCTTAGCTCTTGACTGAGTATTTCCGAGAGGAGATATTTGTTACTTGCCACTTAGCATGACTTTGCAGGGGAGATAAGTCCCGCCACACAATTAATCTGAGTTAATGGATATAAGAAGCTTGAATAGTCCAAAAACAGGTCATTTAACACTACACTGTGGAGGGAAAGGAGAGATGCAAGGGTAAACACCAAGGAAGCATAATAGCAAAAGGTAGAAAATCCACACCCAGGGAGCTACTAATCCATCTGGGATCCGACTCCAAGGCCACTACTTAGAAATGCGGCTCTTTAGACAAGTCACATAACCCATTCGAAGCCTGTTTTTCTAAGGTCTAAGAAAGAAGGTGATTAAAGTGTCCACATCATTGTGCAGTTAGGAAGATTCAGTGATGTAATGCCTGAAAAGCACTTAGCATATATGCTGGCACATAATATCCACTCAGAGAAATGGTCCCTCTTATTATTAGCTGATAACCGGAATGGGACATGTTGTCACACTGTTGATGTGTCAATGGTAAAACTCACCCTATAAATGTATTTTTATATGCCTTGCCTTATCTCAGAAGGTACAGTAGAAGTATAGTGAGAAAGAAAAAGTGAAAACGAGGCCAGAAATCAGGCTAATGCCTACCCTGCTTATCCGCCTCCTCACTAAAGATTGGCCCAAGCTTTGCATAGGGCCTTCTCTTAGCAAGTGCCAGCAGGATGATCTGGTCAGTTACAGTTTTCATTGTTCAGTGCACTTGACCAATACTTATCGAATGCCTTCCACATATACCAGGTACTGTTTTGTGTGTTGGTGATGCAGCAGTGAAGAGGACAGACGCAATTCTCACCCTGCAGTGATTTCATTTTAGTGGGAGACACAGACAATAAACATAGTAAATAAGATTATAGCATGTTAAAAGATATAATGACAATGGAAATATAAAGCAGGATAAGGGAGATAGAGAGCTGGCAGTCCTAAGTAATGCGGTCAGAGTAGATCCCTCTAGTTGGGATGGTAACATTTGAGTTAAGATGTTTAAGGGACTAAGGGAGCAGGCTATTTGTATATTTAAGAGAAGAGTAGTCCAGCAGAGAGAAACACCAGTGCAAAGGCCCTGAGCTAGGAGTAGGTCTGGGTGCTCAATGTGGTGAGAGAAGACTAAGCAAGGAGGAGAGCAATAGGAAGTTAGTCCAGAAAAGTGGCTTGGAGTCGATAATGGAGGGCCTTGATGCGGAGCCAATGGAGGGTTTTGAGCAGAGTATTGATGTGCTCTGACTTAGGTTTCTAAATGATCTCTCTTGCTACTGTACTGGGAATATTCTCCAGGGAGGCAAGTTTGGAAGCAGGGAGATCAGTAAGGAAGTTATTTCAATAACTCAGTCGAGATGATTTGAAGTGATTGAAGTCCCTACTATAGATGGATTTTGAAAATAAGAAACAATGGTATTTCCTGATTGATTAGATAAGAGAAAGAGAGGAGTCAAGGAGGAGTTCACGATATTGTTGGAGCTGAACAACCAAAGGTGAGAAGGAGGAGAGCAGGTTGGGACAGGGGGTCAGGAGTTCAGCTTTGGACCTGTCAAGTTTGAGGTGTCTGTGAGACACCCACATCTGGCATGTCTCACAGTTGGTTTGATGAATTTGGAGTTCAACTGAAAGGTCCAGGTTAGAAATATAAATTTGGGGAAGCTGTCAGCATAAAGTTGGTATTCAATGTCATGAGTCTATAATATACAGAACAGAAGAAATACAAGGACTGAATTTGGAGGCTCTCCAGTGTCAAGACTGATCAATTTCCATGAAACGACACTGCCTCTCAGCCCCCCAAGTCTTCACAGAACCTCTAGATCAGAGGCGGCAAAGTATAGGTAGCTCTTGGGGCAAATCAAGCTCACTGCCTGTTTCTGTAATTGGACTTTTATTGGAACACAGCCACACTCGTGTGTTTACGTATGTTGACTACTTTCACTCTACTACAGCAGATCTCAGTACTTGCCAAAGACAGCTATGGCCCCCAGAACCCGAAATAGTTACTGTCTGGCCTTTACAGGAAATGTGTGCCGAAGTCTGTTCTTGGCAGACACCGAGTAACCACTCAGGGGGGCAGACCATGGGTCCAGGGAGGCAGCTCACCAGTATAGCGGTGCCTTCTGTCTTCTGTGTGTGGCACTGGCCTCGCTGGCCTTGGACCTGGGATTGACTCCCAGAAACAATGCTGGACCTGGAATTGCTCTTTACACACTCATTTACCCTACCTTCATTAATCTTCCTTCTTTTATATATTTACAAGGCCTTTAGACGGAATTAGAAGAGTATCTGTCAAAACAAAGGCATTGAACCTATGACCTTGACCTCATTGACCCAAGCTGAGAATCTCTTTTCCCAGCTGCAAGCCCATGGTGCATGATGCTGAGGTCCAACCTCAACCACAGACATACCATGTAGGTGTTACATATGTTTTCCTACAATGAGTGAATTTTCTAGCAAGTGGGTCCATTTGCATGGAAAGAAGAGGAAATCACTTAGAAGAAAGAAAGGTTGTCCTCTTTTTCTCATTGCCCGATCATGTTTTGGAGGCCTTCGGGGTTCACAACAAGAAACTCCTACAGCAGCAGATTCACTCACTCTGGTAGTGTGTCCCCAGGAGATGTTTCCATAAGGGAGTGTGCCATGATGGGCACATCTGGGTCTTACACTAAGATGTCATAAATCATTGACTAAAATGACTCGGAAATACTTTCAATTATTTCCTCCTTTTGGTCCTCTTCCCTGCATCTTTATCTCCATTTTCATAATTCACCTCTAGCCTACTAAAACGATTATTTATAGATACATCACAACCTAAGACTCAGTGAAATTCCCAAACCCTTTCTCCAGTGATTTCTCTATTCCTTAGTGCCATCTAATTCTCTTTGCCCCATGGCCCCGGCTTGGAAGTCAGAAGCAGTGATTTATTGTCACGTTTGCCTGCCCTGGCATCTCCCCCACCTTCTTCTCCTATTCAGAGCAGGGTTCATCAAAGCTGTACTATATTAAGTCCATTGTGCCAAAGCTGAACACTGATAATAAATAGTTTTAGTGATCTGGAAGCCCGAGATGAGACCCTGGAGGTCTGCACGGAAGAGCTGTACAAATGTACCAATCTGCATTATTAGGGCTCAGTCTCCATATTGTGCTTTTTGAGTGTTCAGTTGCAACAGTAGCAAATGACAGGAGGTTTGAAACCTTTCAAGTTTAAAATATGTCTTAGCAGAGTACTAGCACACCCCGTTAGATAACCGGATCCTTTGATGCGACTTTTTAATTCTCTTTATCTCACATGTAAATAGAAGCAATTTATATGCAGAAGATCAGGTTCTACGCATAACCCCTATGAGCTGCTTCCCCACCTGTAAAATAGAAATAGCAATACCCGTTTATTAATGACACAAATATGTCTTCCCAAAACTTGGGGGTTTTGACGGCAAGCAGGAAGGGGATGTTAACTGAGCTCAAATCAAATAGTACCTCTACCCGACAAAGCAAGCACTTCCCCAGCGTGAGTGACTTCCCCACCCAGGAGCCGACCACCCTGTGAAGACAGGCTGTCTGCAGTGCAGAGCAGGTCCAGAGTTGACGTGGAAGCTGACAGACATGCAAGACTTGACTACAGTGAAGTGTGGGTATATGGAGAGTTGGCCTGAGGGAGAGAGAGAATACTAGCCAAGCAAATTCAGTAATAACCTTGCATTCCTGCCCAGGGCTTACAGAGCTCTTGCACTCACACCGTCTCCTCTGGGAGTCACAGCAGTTACCCAGAAAATATTCTTATTCCCATGTACAGATGGGGAAACTTGGACTTAGATGAGCTACATGAAATGCATGTCATGGGCAGAGTCTAGATTGAAACCCTAGACTTCCAAGTTCTAGATCTATGCTTTCATCAATAACACTACTGAGGGTTCTCCCTGTCCAGCATCACCTAGAACAACTCTAGCTTTCCTAGACCCAAAGGCTAGGGCACTACATAAAATTTCACATGATAGCAACAACTGTGCTCTTGGCCTGCGTTTCTCAGTGGGTTAAGCATCTGACTCTTGATTGCACCTCAGGTCATGATCTCAGGGTCATGAGATGGAGATCCGCTTTGGGCTTGTGCTCAGCCAGGAGCTGGCTTGTCCCTCACCCAGCTCCTCTCCCTGCTTGCTCGCTCTCTCTCAATCAAATAAATAAATAAATAAATAAATAAATAAAATCTTCTTAGAAAAAAAGAGATTCAAAAAACATTGTGCTCTATCCTGATATCTTTAAGGCATAATGCATCTAACACAAAATTATATTGTATTAGCCTGACTCAGGATGCAAATAATCCCTAATCTATTCCATCATCATCCCAGTCTCAGTGGGCTAAAATCAGGGATGGTGTGTTGTTCCCATTTGTAAGTGATACAGTGGAAACCAAAATGTGGTCCTGTGGTTTGCTGTGGAATTAGTAATTATGCGGCTGTCCAGTAGTGCTCTTTGGTCAGATCACAACTGGATTCTGGGAGTTTACCTGCTGTAGGGGGGAAGTGTGACCAAAGATTTATTGTCTTAGCAAAGCCAAGTGCATTTCTGCATGGGTTCATATCTGTGGCTTTGTGAAACAAGGGAAGAAATTTCTCGGGAGACTTCGGTGTGGAAAAACGTCACTGAAGCAGCTGGTGCTTTGGTGGATGTTCTGTAAATGTCAGAGAATCTATAGTGTTGTTTTAACAGATAACCCCATCCACTAACGCTTGATAAATAATTCTCTAAAACACCACTTTGGGAGGTATTGGGATGGTTGGGGAAAGATGCAGCTTGCACTTCTCTGCCCCAACTGCCCACGAGGCTCTTTTAGCCAGGTGCTGTTCTCAAGGCATGCTGTGTAATGCGTGTTTGTCCTTCCCAGGGAGCTAAAGGAGAAGATTCAACCAGAGATCTTGGAGCTGATCAAACAGCAACGCCTGAACCGCCTCGTGGAAGGGACCTGCTTCAGGAAACTCAACTGCCGGCGGAGGCAAGGTAGTGTGTCTGGGACCACTCTTCCCCCGGCTAGGGGAACCAGTGGTGCACTCCCTGGGGAATCACAGGCCATGGGTGCTGGTTTAAGGATAGGCCTTTCAGCACTGGACTCAGAATGGGAATAAGTAAGTTCTGACTCCCAGTAAGTTCTGACTGCCTATGAGTACCCAGGGGAAAATCAAAGAATTACCAGAAGACCTATGGAACTGAAAAGCCACCTGAGCTGTTCAGTGCCACAAATCTGCTGGTAGGTGTTCAACAACAGTCAACATGTATCAAGAGCTTACCGTGTACTAGACTCTCATTTTATTTATTTTAATGCATTTCCTCCTCCTGGTAACCCTGTGATTATACCCACTTCACAGATAAGGAAACTGACACCCTGAGGAGTTTAGTAAGTTGCCCAAGTAAGTTGTGGAAGAGCAAGGATTCATACTCCGGCTACTCTATGGCCCTGACTTTCATTTTATTTTTACTTTATTTAAAATTTTTTTCTACGGTCCTTACTTCTACAGTTGGATTTGATCTTGGAACGTCCAGCATGGATGGTCCTAATGCTCAAATCCCCATACTGATTCGCTTCTAGGTGAAAATTACTTTTTCTGGAGATATAAATAACATTGGATCCAGGTGGGATAGAATCGATTTTCATAATCTTGCAAGAAGAACTTCTGAATTGTCTCAGGGAATTTTAGTCCCGCAATATCATGTCAAAATGGGAGCCGATGGACTAGTTCCAGTAGGCAGGAGACACACCCAGCTGTTTCTCAGTCAGGGAAGTAAAGTCCTTTGATTGCTTTCTTCTGTTGACAGGCTGATTGCAAAGTCTCAGGATTCATACTGTCCTCTAAACAAACAGAAAATAAAACCAAAAAATAGGGTCTGAGGAGAGGTGACGAGATTGAGGGATAACCAGGATCAAGCGGAAGCGATAGCAAGTCTACCAAGAAAAACATATGGCCCAGGAGAAACTCCAGCAGATATTTTTGAAAACCAGTGGACGCTGTCCTCAGACGCAGAGCTCAACCACTAATGACAAACATAATTTCGTATTTATGCCGAGCCCATCCCCCTGGCCATTTACTTTAATAGCTTTGTGCTGAATGTTGAGTAAATTCAAATGATTTCAAGTATTACGGTTAAAAATCATATTAAGGAACTTCCAAAGGCAGAACTTCCTTGAGAAATGAAAAGTGTAGGTTGTTCCCAGAGGATGGCAATCTATGGCACTGAACTTCAAAAGGGGCCTCAGGGGAGAGGACAATGGGCAGAATAATAATAATAAGAGCTGAGTTCCAGCTGGGACTGAGAAAGGCTTGTGCTGGGAGAGCAGTGGAAGGAGGAGTTTCTTCCCTTCTCACCTCATTCCTTGCATGGGACATCGTGATCAGGGCGAATGCTTTTCCAGAAGATAGTATGGCATGGTGGTAAGGACAAGAGCCCTGGGGCCACATGAAATAGGTGCACTCCTGCCTCTCCCCCTGACCAGTTGTGTGACTGTGGGCAGTCTCCCCAGCAGAAATGGGATAATAATACCTGTGACCTAAAGTCAGTGTAAGGAGGGAAACTGATCACGAACGTAGCTCTCAGAAAGCTCCAACAAAGTGTAGCGGCTACTCTTCTAAGAGACTGTGTAGGAAAAGAGCAATGAGCTAGGAGTGAATGGACTTGGCTCTAGGCTTCACAACTCTAAGTGACCAACTGAATGCCTTTAGGCAGACACATGACCTCTCAGGGTTACAATTTCCCATCTAATAAGTGAGAGAATTGGACTAGATGATCTCTTAGCTCAGTTAGCCAGATAGTCGATTCTGTGCTTGATCTCTTCATTGCCTTTGGAAAAATCAATAGTCAGGACATACTGCTCCTGTAAGATGATTTATCAAGATTTTATTTACTTGGCATTGGGCAAAGGACATGGAAGTGGGAAGAGGAGGGGGGAGATAGCACATGGATACCTACCATCCAACATCTCCACTGATGTCCAGCTAGAATCCTCCAGAACGTAATTCGAAGAACTCAACTTAACATTCCAGTCTATTTTACCACAAGTCTTCCCTTTCTAGTCTGACATGGATAAGATTCTACTAGAATAATTCTGTTTCCAGATATAATAATGACAGTCTTTTGGCTAAAGAAGTATTAGCCCATAATTTGCAAATTTTTCCCATTTTTTAAAAAGGAATTACCTAATGAACAAAAAACTATTAGCACCTAGATTATAAATTTATTAGTTAAGCTCCCTAGGGAGCCTGGCCATCTGTGTTTAATACAAAATCATCCTTTGAGTGCAGAAAGGAAAGCCTTTTGGTGTTGTGCAAGTGGATTTAAAATCTGGTGACTAGATCTGTGTGCATAAAAGTAGGGATTCAAAGCCAACTGTGATGAAATTGGTTTCCTATCACCCCATCGAAACATTCCACTTAGATTTACACAGATTAAGGAGGACATGATGTAAAATCATTTTTTAGAAAAGATTTTATTTATTTATTTGAGAGAGACAGTGAATGAGAGCATGAGCAGGGGAAAGGGCAGAGGGAGAAGCAGGCTCCCCCGCTGAGCAGGGAGCCCAACACAGGGCTCCATCCCAGGACCCTGAGATCATGACCTGAGCCGAAGGCAGACACTGAACTGACTGAGCTGCACAGATGCCCTCATAAAATCATTTTAATCCCTTCAAAAGAGGTGCACTTCTTGCTGGGTATTTACCCTAAAGATACAAACGTAGTGATCCGAAGGGGCACGTGCACCCGAATGTTTATAGCAGCAATGTCTACAATAGCCAAACTATGGAAAGAACCTAGATGTCCATCAACAGACGAATGGATCAAGAAGATGTGGTATATATACACAATGGAATACTATGCAGCCATCAAAAGAAATGAAATCTTGCCATTTGCGACAACATGGATGGAACTAGAGGGTATCATGCTTAGCAAAATAAGTCAATCGGAGAAAGACGACTATCATATGATCTCCTTGATATGAGGGAGAGGAGATGCAACATGGGGGGTTAAGGGGGTAGGAGAAGAGTAAATGAACAAGATGGGATTGGGAGGGAGACAAACCATAAGTGACTCTTAATCTCACAAAACAAACTGAGGGTTGCTGGGGGGAGGGGGGTTGGGAGAGGGGGGGTGGGGTTATGGACATTGGGGAGGGTATGTGCTATGGTGAGTGCTGTGAAGTGTGTAAACCTGGCGATTCACAGACCTGTACCCCTGGGGATAAAAATATATGTTTCTAAAAAATAAAAAAAAAATTTAAAAAAAGAGGTGCATTTCCACAGGAGCTCTCAGAAGGGAACAGCCACGCGCCCTCCCAGGGTAGAGAGCAAGTACACTGTGAAGGAGTGGCTGCCACCCTCCGTTTAAACTTGCTCAACAGTGAGTCACATACAGAAGAGCCGATTTAAGTATTAGCTGTATGGGGGATGAGCGGAAAGAGATTTCCATGCCCCAGAACCAGAAAGCGGGGAGCAGACAGTCTTTTGCCATACCACCTTTAGCTAGAAGACCTGAGTTCATACCGACCCGTCATTCTGCCCACCTCCCGCGCAGCTCTGCTACTTGGTTAGACTGATGTGGACATTCGCAAATCTGGGTCTCTAAGAATTCTGGCCACATTAAAACTTGGAGGCAGTAAGTCACGTGAGACACCTCCAATGACATTCAAGCTCCCTCTTCCCCGCTCGCTAGCTCTCTGGCCATTGGCCGCCTACTAGATCTCTCTATGTTCCTATTTCCTCATCTGTCAAATGATGTCCATTGTATGTAAGGGTTAAACAAAATCCTGCATTTATGGCACTCAGTACAGTGCTTTTGCACATTGTCGAACATAACTTAGTAATATTTAGCATGAATTTTAGCTTGTAGATCCTCAGAGTATAGGTTTTTAAATGCAGGTGGGAGAGTGGCAAAGGAGGTTACATACCAACCTCACTCCATTCTGTTCCAAGCACAGAGTACCTGAGGCTTCTGCCCAGACTCCCTCACAGTGGCATAGAGTGCTTCGCTTCTGGGTCCCCTGGGCTTCTGCAGGACTGAATTCAGATGAAATTCCAGAAGTGGACTATGGTAGGGCCATTATTTCCATCGTGAGAATCTGCGAGATCAGAAACTGCTCCCTATTTTCCTTATATCTCAGAGATTACAGACTTTCAGAATGCTTCGTGTTGAACAGTCTTGATAAGAGCCCAGGGTAACACACTGGAGAGTCGTTACTAGAAATGATAGCATGAAACTTTTGCTTCTCATTGAAAACATTGTCCATTTTCTTGGCTAGCGTCCCTTCTCTAAGCACTAACACGACAAACTTAATTTGGAACTTGGATGTGAGCAAAGCCTATGCCCCGAGCACCTGGCTTACTTCCTTCCTGCTGCCAGGGGTGATCTACCTTACCTTGGTCTCTCCGTGCACTCAGAAAACCTAGAGCCGAGGGTATATTCAGGCAAAGTAACCAGATGGACCCTTGTTAAGAACAGGCTGTTTCTTCCTCTATCCTTGATTGAAATTTTCATTTAATATTTAATTAAACCTTATCATAGCTCATTTTGGAGGGCACGTGTTGCATGGAGCCCTGGATGTGGTGCATAAACAATGAATTCTGGAACACTGAGAAGAAATTTTTTAAAATAAATAAATTAATAAAAAAATTAAATATATTTAATTTTTTAAATCCACACATATTTTCAGAGGAAGAAAATCCAGTTGATTTTCAGGGACAGCACACTTTCCAGTACCTCAAAATAAGATATTCTATATACATTTTACTCAGATAATAATTAATGTTACTTAACAAAAGAAGAATAGGGATCCCTAAGGTTCTTACAGCTTGGCCGAGGACGCTTAGTTCATGTGTGAGGGCCTGGTGGGGAGCCCAGGTCTGTATGATTCCAAAGCAACAGTTAGGCTAAACTATCTTTAAAAGGATTTGGGACTCTAGACTCATCTTCTGTTGTGAAAGGAAGCAGCAGATTGCAGGGAGCCAGAATTCGGAATCAGAATACCATCTCTCGTTCTAAAGATTATCCAGTGAAATGAGGAAAATTTGGAAGGCAGAATGGCCTCTGTCTCTGTCTATACTCCTTGTCTTTCTTTACTGGACCAACAGAGCAATCTGGTATCTCATCATCTCAGAGAAGACATTTCCCCTTAAAAACATTGCTGGGTCTCTCATGTTTTATGACTTGGAAAGCTTCAAGCCTAGGCAGGAAAAAGACCCTAGATACGCTAAAGATATTGCACATTTTAGGTTAACCTAGGAAAGCTCCAAAATCCGAATGCAAGTGCCCTAAGATTTTACTTTAGTAAAGGTCCCCTGCTTCCCAAACACAAGACTCTAAGGGCCCCCTGGTCCAACAGCTACCTGCCAACGGGGGTGGGGGATTGCACCCAAGACAAAGATGTCCCCCTTATTCCCCCGCAGAGCCGATGAACACTCCATTCTTGCTGTGCCCTGTGCCTCACTGACTCACCCAACATTTCCCACTAAACAATGGTAGCTGGTATCCAGCTTGCTCGGCCCCCTGGAGTCCTGCTGGCCAGCCCCAAATGTGTCTCCAGACTTGACGCTGAGGACTAACAGGTCAGTCGTACTGTTGGAGATAGCTACCTATGGTTTATTTATTTGAAATTAAATAAAACTTAAAACTTCATTTCTTACTATTGGATAAGTATCTGTGGAGTATTTCTGTCATTGCAGAAAGTTCTATCAAACAGAGCTGTAAGAATTACAATTGTCAGCGGTTATTAGCTCCATAATGATCTATGTGACATTGGGAATAGCTTTAATCAGCCCTGGAGACCTTCTTACCAGGCTTGTGAGCTCTGAAACCAGCTTTTCTCTCTGATCCTGCAGACACACACACACACACACACACACACACACACGTGCACACGCTTGCCTGCACACCCACCCACATGCACTCACACAGAGGCAGACCGAGACAGTGAAGCACAAAACTGTCTCCATCTTGTCAGTTTTTGAATTTGGGGAATGAAGAAATGGCTATTAACGTGCTAACACTCGTAATTGACTGAAAGACCCTTATATTAACTCCTGTTTATTCTTTAAGTGCTAGTAAACAATCTTTGAAAATGTTCTCCCTGCTTCCTGCTAATTGCTTTTAGTGACACAATCCACTCATTCATTGCCCAGAGGGATTGAGGAACTAGTAACATCATGCTGGGTTTCGAAAAGAAATACACATTTTTCTTACCCTGAAAGAAACTGCAAATCAAACTACTGATGCTGCTGGCTGCCATGGAAATTGCCTCATGCAATGAGCCGGCGCCGTTTGTTGCTGGGACCTAGCTGTCCTCTACCACAGCTCCCCCTTTGAGACAGACGTGCACAAGCTATGATGCTGCTAAACCCTCCCAGAGCTAATGACTCCAGCCTTTATCCCGAAGAAGATACTGTCATGGTATCCACCCATCTGCTTAGGAGTCAAAACAGCCTCCCTGAGACCTCCCAGCCCTGTCTCCCGTCCATCCACGACTTCCTGTTTGATGGGGAGGAAGGAACGGAGCCATCACTTCCATTAATGACGTCTGGATCTTTTTGCTCTCTCCCACTGTAGCAGTAGCCTGCGAAGGAGAAGCTCCTAGAGGACAGGAGAGGAGTTAGACAGAGGGAGGAGGAAATTCTGTCAGCCGGGTGCTAGAAATCGTCATGGTCCTGGCAGGGTTCTGGGAGGCCTTTTGTGTCTCTTTTCAGTGAACATCTACCGCAATGTTGTGAAGATGACGGGTGCTTTGCCTCCGGGAACCCTGATAGATAGCCACTGTCCTCTCGTAGTCTCTGACTGGAAGAATGCACACCCTCCCTGTTCCTACTTTTCCCTGCAGTATAGTCAGAATTGTTGAGTCCCTGGGCCTATTTCCCAAGTCTGGGAAACAAGGGTTTCCACCATGTTTCTCTCAGTTGCCACCAAAAACCAAGGGAGTTCCTCATCCTTGAACTTCTTGACTCTGTCTCTCATGTCTGCTTGTCACCCTGATGACTTTTTGCTGTACCCAGTAGAGTGCTGTGTGCCATGTAGGCACTCTGCAGATAATCACTGCATAAGGAAATGTCCCTTGAGAGCATACGCAGCAGAAATTTTTGAAGACTTACAAAAGAATATAAATTGTGCGTTTTACTTCACAGCGTACCTGTTTGTACCGCTTAAATTTTGTGATGCTCCCCAGTGTCCTGAGAATGGATGATCTTTGATGGCGTCATATTGGCCCTTGGGCTTTAGGTTACTACCATTAGCCGTAGAGCTTTTCCCACCTTACGTAGTTAGGGATCCCTGTAAAGAACAGCTTGGGCCCTTACTCAGAATAAGACCAGCGTGTCCCAGTACAAGGAAGGACTTCCTTGCTGGTTTTCTGCGACGCTTCGCTTAGCTAATAATCCCAGTGCCGAGGTATCAGGGGAAGGAAGCTACATAGTAAAGCTCTCCAGGGGGCTTTGTGCAGTCTCTGCAGTCCATCTAGATGAGGTGGAAAGCTCCCTTTAGGGAGGAGGAACTGGCACGGCCTGTCATGCAGGCCCCCCAAGAGCACTGTGGGTGCTCATGGCCAAAGTACTGCCTGCTCCTTTGGACTTCACAGTTCCTATTGGGAATCACGAGTCTGATTCCCAAATGTGTTCACCTTCTGGAGAACTGGTGATCACATGTTTGCCTAATTGAAATGACTGTCGAGTATTCAGGGAGTAACTTTATTTTCTCCCTTTGAAATAGTCTCCCAGGAAAGTGACATGTGTTGTATGTATAGATATAACATAATTTTTTAAATTGAGCAATGCCAGATGTTTCCCTAGCCACCAAATAACTTTTCCTTTCCTCTCCAGTTTTTCCAACAGACTTCAGATTCTTTTTAAATTATATGGATTGCCATATTCTGACTACATTCAAGAATTCCCAAGCCCTATTTATAGATGAGGAAGATGGGAATTACAGAGGCATTTTGCTTTTGTGGATCAAGTTTTGGCATTTTCTTTGTTCATTGTGTGGCTTTTACTTCCATTTTTAACACTTTCTTTTCTATTTAAAGAGTCCTAGTTAAGACATAAGTTTTGCAGTAAAGGCAATTTTAGATAGAAAACCACTTTACTTACAGTGTTAATGGAGCACCTTCTAATCAGAGTAGTTTCAAAACAATACATTTATAGACACGGTAATGAGGTGACTTGACCAAGGCCACCATGTTCCCCAACTACATAACTGCACAGACGGCCTTACAGGTCATACATAGATGCTTTCAAGGTCATACATTCTCTGGGTCTTAAGCATTCTGGCCAAGTCCCTTTGGGTCCTCATTTATCAATTTAGCCAACACCAATTGTGTTACTCCTATGTGCCAGGCACTGTGCCAAGGGATTGGGACAGTGCCATTATGAAGACAGGGGCTGTCATTAGAGAGCCCTGACTTCTCTACACTGTCTGAGCTCATGAGTATCCTGAGTCCTCTTCCATCAGTAATTGTTCAGAGTACACCTGCTAGGGCAAATTGCTTACCTGGAGTTTGTGACAAATAATGAGAAATACCAAGACGCTTCACATGGGGGCACCTATAATCAAGGAAGATGCTAGGGCAGCTAATAGGATGGGGACAGCCCTGATAGCAGTAGTAACCAGAGAGGGCTTCCTGGAGGAGGAGATATCTAAGCACGGCCTTGCTTGAGTACTTCACGAAGATTGCTGTTACAATTTAAGCTCCTTATCTATAAAAAGTGCTTTTTGCCTCCTTCTTCCTTCCTCACAGCTTATTCAGATATTTCTTATTACATTGGAATGCAGAGCAAGTTAAGTTGAGGGAGTTATTTATAAGAATGACTCATGATGTACTGTATGGTGACTAACATAACATAATTAAAAAAATTAAAAGAAAAGAATGACTCTTAAGGCCCTAGTCATGCCTATTTCTTTGTTTTTGTCATAATTTTTAAATTTTTAAATTTTTTTTTAGTTTCAGATGTACACCATAGTGATTCAATACTTAAATATATTACAAAAAGGTCACCACAATAAATGTATCTAACATCCATCACTGAACAAAATTGTTACCAGGTTACTGATTATATTCCCTATGCTATGCATTACATTCCCATGTCTTATTCATTTTATAACTGGAAGATTGTACCTCTTAATCCCCTTCTAGTCATGCCTATTTAGAGAACTAAACTCTAGGAATCAGAGAGGAGACGGTCATGAATATCCTTGTCCTTTGGATTAATCCCTGAGTTATTTGGATGATTTCCTCATGAAGTCCACCCCTTGTGTCTGGCACTAGAATCCTAACAATTCGTTCCTGGATTAATTTGTGTGTATTAGCCCCAGGGGTGGCGGTCTGGTACACCAACTAAGATATGGCACACAACCATGTCAACTGTCTCAACCTCAGAGAAGAATGTGGAAGCAGGAGAGAACCAAGAAAGCTGATTTTTCTTGTTCTCCCTCCCTACTTTTGCTAGGCCTATGTGGACAAGGAATAATTCCCATAGTCATTACAGATACTGATGAAATAACCCTCTGGAAACCACCCCTGCAGAAAACCTGGTGCCATTATTCCTGAAGGGTTTAATAACCTCCCCAGTGATTAGCAGGACAGTGCTAACTAAAGATCAAAATCAAAAGGGGACTTACTGCCCAGGGCTCTAGAATTCATTCCTTCCTGAAGACCTAAAATCAAATGCATTGCTTGTTCTTCCAGGCAGGACTCCTAGGAAATAAAGATGTTGATATTTTTGGAAATGAGAATCACTTACCTTACAAATTGTGTGTGTGTGTGTGTGTTTCCCCCTCAGACAAATTTTGGTACTGTCGACTTTCACCCAACCACAAGGTCCTACACTATGGAGACTTGGAAGAGAGTCCTCAGGGAGAAGTGCCCCACGATTCCTTGCAGGACAAACGTAAGTGGCTCTCTTATATAGGAAGATTTGGATAGTTGGTTTTGCTTCCTGAAACACTTAGAAATATCTATGCTCCATTACATTCTATTGTCAGCTAACTATTCCCTGAAATACTTATTATTATTTGTATTTATTTGCTGTTTCTGTGTGATGTTTTAACCTGTATCTTTTGAAGAACCAGTAATTTGATTATTTTAGCCCGACATCAAGCCAGGTTCCAGGTTTTTAGACAGGAATAAGTGTACAAATTAAACCAGGTATTGTAGAAACATTAAAATACACCAGGGTGGTGAATTAATTTGGAAGAGAAATGAGATAAAATGAACATAACCTCAGAGGATATCCCAGGTAGAGAAACCAAAGAGTGAGAAAACAAAACCACTTTCAGAGAGCCTTCAAAAGTCACACTGACCCTGCATGAGTCATATAAGTGTGTCCCAGATGGAATCCTTACCCCCTGAGCCTCAGTGCCTTCCTGTTCATCACCTCAGGGCCCACAGAAGTCAGCTCTGGATTGACTTCCTTGCAGCCCACAGCCACCAAAGGCAGCAAGTCACCACAAGTGAGAAATTCCTGATACATTCAGACTCTGCACTGACATATTAGGTAGACAGCCTGGAACATTCTCTCTTCCTCCAGCTTCAAAATGGAACAATCTGGTTTTCGTAGAGTCATTTAGTTCAGAAAGCACTCTTGTTTGCTGTCACTGGAGCACTGCTTCCCCAGACCATATTATTGGCTCCGTTAGTGGGAGGAGCAGGAAATCTGAAAGGCACAGGTGCAGAGTCTGGGGCAGTGTCTGTATATCCCTACTGTGGCAGCGTTCCCAGCATCTGCCCATAATGAGGACCCTCCCTTCAGGTCTCAGAAAGCCTTCCCCATTCCACCGTGGACAAGCTGGACCAGTGGTTCTGAGGGTGGTCCTTGGACCATGAGCTGCATCTTACTAGATGCTGAAACTTACTAGAAATGCAGATTCTCCAGCCTCATTTCTAGTCCTTCTGAATCAGAAACTGGGAAAGGAGCCAGCATCTGTCTTCACAGACTCTCCAGGCAATTCTGATACTTACTCAAAATGAGTACCCCTGAGCTAGACACTGACTGCTACTCTTCTTTTCATGATGATTTCCGAAAATTGGCTTCACCAGTGAGTAAATATTTTAGAAGAACCAAAAAAAGTGATTTGATGGTAGCTTGACAACTTTTAATTTTGGCCAAAAAAAAAAAAAAGTCTATTAAAAAATGAGATCTAACTAAAATTTAATATCCCATTCCTTTTATTAAAAAAGGGGGGCTCTTGATCATGAAAAACAACAAGAAAGACCTGAAGGACCTAATCTTGGAATATAGGACAGTCCCATCTACTAAATTAAATTAGCTTTATTAAAAACTCACAGCTGTGTCTTCATTTTCCTCTGTTTGCTATTAACTGGTGAAAACTCACTGGTGAAACCTCCCTCGTGAACTTGGAATTGTCCAGAGGCCAGCAGTTTGGAATCGCTGCTCTACAGTGGTAAAAGGAAGAGTTAAACGCTGCTGTTGCTCAAGGCAACCAGAAGTACTATACAAAGTCTTCCATAGTCTCCTTCTTAACCTGACCAGGAAATAGGGAAAGTGGTGTGGGAAGAACACACACAGAGCTTGATTAATTTTTTTTCCCCACGTGGGACAGCGAATTTGCTCTCCCACTCACTGGACATATTATTTATCCCCATATTTTTAGGGATATAATCCTCTTCTCAGTCGCAGATAGACATTTGATTGGCATCATTTGCAGGTTTTATATGCAGCAATCCCCTTCTAGCTAGTTCTGTTGCTTAGGAGATTGGTAGCCCTGCTCCTGGAGAAGGTCAAGGCTCAGACAGCTCCTGAGCCTTGTAGAGGCAGCTCCTGGGCTTGCCGGCAGGATGAAAGTAACTAGCTATAAACCCGGAGTGCCGAAGCCAGGAAGAACCAGCTCACCAGGGTGGTCATGGAAGTGGAAGGTCGGAGCTGCAAATCTCTGAACAGCTTTTGGTGGTGACCACGGAGTGATGCTGGTTCTGGGAAAGGGTTACAGTGGTCCCTTCTGACGGCTTCAAAAACTCTAGCCTGCCCCTTCCTCTGCAGCCTTTGAAACTCAGTACTTCAGGGTTCAAAAGAACTGCTCCGTGAACAGCTTACCCATTGCAGGATAAACCAGGACTGCGTACCTGTACAGGTATATGCACGTGGAAGGGTGTGTGTGTGTGTGCATTGGTGAGATTGTATCTTTATGCACGTGGGAGCCAGGGAGGGCATGTATTCATGTAAAGAAGTAAAATGGACCTGATATGTGCCTGGGATGAGCAGGCCCCTGCTTAGGAAACTCAAGTTGGCTGCCTCAGACCTGCCCTTGGTTTGCATTTAATTCCAATTCTGCATTCTGCCCATCTTCTTAGAGCCCTTAGAAGTCATAAACCTCGTTCCACTAGAAAAATGAAATGTTCCTTTAATTAATATCAAGTGCCATTACTCTTGCCATGTACAGCTGCCCTCTCCTGAGACCACGGGGGAAATTGTCTTCCACCCCTTGAGTTAATCAGTGCTGAATATTGAGATATTGATGAATCAAAGAGTGTAATTGAATCTTCTTAATGCAGAGAGGATGAGTGGAGATTGAGGGCCTCTCCTTAGCTGTCGTCACCCCTAAGGGTTTAGGAAATCTCTTCTCGTATTATTCCTGTTTGGCAGGAGATACCACCCCACATCCCAGTCTCCACGTTTGTGGGCTCTTATCACCCACACTAGACACTAGACTCCGCAACTTTCCAGCCATGCCCCAGGCCCCTCAGCGCTGCCCTTTGAATGAATCTAGGCCCCCAGAGCTCCTCTCTCCCACATCAAAGGGGACAGGGAGGAGAAGGCTCACCCCTCATAAGGCGATTAAGTCTATTACAGAGGATGGGAGGAACAGCTGAGACAGCAAAGCAAAGTGGGCAGTTTGGGTCATGGAAGCACGCTGAGTAATTCAGGTCCCTCAATCCAAAGAGACAATTAACTTTGATTATTGATAACGAGAATAATTGTGATCAACATTTATTGAGTGCTTACTGTATGCCAGGTGCTGTTCTAAGAGCTCTACATAAATTACCCTTTCACCAACTTAGAGAGGTAGACATCATTGCCCTTCTTTTACAGATAAGGAAACTGAGGTACAGAAAATTTTAAACAACCTGTTCAGGGTCCCATGGCTAGTAAACAGTAGAGCAGAGATCTCTGTGACCATCCAGCTCTGTAGCCGTGGCTTTTACCCACAGCCCTACACAGCCTAAATGAAAAGCCAACCATGATCCTGCTCTGGCCTTAGGACGTCGTTCTCGGAGCAACTCTGATGCAGCTGATGCTTGAGTTCCCCATTGCAGACGAGGAAGGTTAGGCTCCCAGTACTTCAGCCCAATGTGGAACAGATCCAGTGGTCGATCTAGAATTCAAAGCCAGCTCAGGACACCGGCAGCACAGCCCCTCCCACTGCTCTGTGCTGCCAAGTTAGAGATCGGATTCTTCACTGATTGTGGAGGGATAGGCTCCGCCGGACCCCCCTCTGTGTGGCCACTCACAGGAGCCTCTATGGAGCTGTGTATACAGCAGGTGCTCATGGCTCACTAGCTACTTCCTGGGTTGGTTTCTGCCTCAGTTTGGCTCCCAGCAGTGAAAACTAACACTATTTTGGTGGTCACCCTTCCTTTTTCCATTGTATTTTTGTTTTAAATCACAGTTGCTGTGCTTTCCACAGATATTAGCCACCAAAGAGTTTCCTGGAGTATCTAAAGTGATCACCACATCCAGGGCAGTGTGCAGCATGATTTGGGGTGCTGACACCTTCCACACATAGGGAGAAGCCATGACCAAGCTAGAGAGCATAGAGTAGAAGAAAAAACTGTCCCAGCTCTGGCCCCCACTAACTACCATTAGTTAGTGCATTGCACTAACTAATGCATTATGCATTATGCATTGCACTAACTAATTATGGCATTGCATAATTTACTTCCTCTCTTTGGGCCTCAGTCTTCCCATCTGTAAAATGGTAGTATTGAATGAGATTGTCTCAGTCTGGCTCAAACTGAGAAAAGGATTGGAAGAAATGAGACCATGCCCCAAGCATTTAGAGTGGGGTGAAGTATGCCGGCAGGGCCCCTTTTATTTCTCCTATCTCTGGGCACCGCTTCTTTATACTGGTCCCACATTTTAAAAAAAAGCCTGTTGGAAACCCTCGCCTGACTTTGAAGGAGTCAGGAGCCCTCCCTTGCCTCCTCCCTTGCCTCCTCAGAGTATAGATTCAAGAGACATGAGTCTGATTCTGCTCATGGGAATAGAAAGGACAGTGTTCTAGCCCTTCTGACACCTAATCTTCCAGTGCATCTGGAGACAAACTATGAAAAGAGCAACCTTTAAAAGCCAGACTGTATTTTTAGAATTTTGTATTTCCTCTTAGCCACAGTCCTGGGAGTAATACAGCAACTTGTCTCCTTGACAGGGGACAATACGTATAAAAAAAAAAACAGAATATGTACTGCCACGATCACAGTGGAAAAGCGCCTTTTTTCCCCTGAAGCCGTCTCATTAAAGATTCTGAAGACTACTCCCACCATCGACTTTTGTGTTCCTCTTGTCTGGTTCCATATGATGGGTTTTCAAAGCCAAAGGGTAACTTCGTATTTATAGACTGTGGAAACTCTTTCTAGTTCGTTGACTGTGTTATATATGATACAACAAAAGACTTTATCTGCAAGGTAATTGTGACTCAAACTCCATCTGAAGCTCAAGAAGCCTTCTGAATGGGTAGGTTATCTCTTCCACAAATTCACTTCATTGGTGGAGGCCCAATTTGAAAAGTAAACACAGTCAACCCCACTTTCCCAAAGTGCCCAAATGTCCCCTCCTGGGCTTGTGAATAGGCAACCAGATTGACCACTGAGGGGAATAGGGCTGATTATTGGTTATAAAAATGGATTTAAGAAGAGTTGAAGTCAGTGAGGGATTGTGGTCAAAAGGAGATCCAGGAATTATAGGGTTAGGGTTAGGCTTAGAGGCAGGAAAGGCATCGAAGGTGAACGATTATGCCCTTCCAGATAGGCCGCATTGTTGCGTTACACTGCAGGAACAAACAGCTCCCAGATCTCAGTGGCTTACGGCAAGAGTTTATTTCCCACTCATGTTACTGGCCTGGGCGGTGGAAGGACTATTCCACACAGTCCCTCAGACCAGTGACTCCTGTGCCTTCCCACAGCTGTGCCATCTGGATGGAGCATGTGGCCTGTTGGGTTTCTGAAGGGAGTCTGGTGGACGTGGACTTTTTACTGCTTCCTTCAAGAAGGGACATGCATGCCATCACCTCTCATATTTCACTGGCCAGACCTAATCATATGGCCCACCTAACTGCAAAGGTTGCTGGGAAGTGTAGTCTTCCATATGCCCAGGAAAAGGAGGAAAGCCAGATATTGGTCAGCACACGTGATGCCTGCCAATGCAATCTAGAATCAGGACTGCAAGATGAAGGAGCTGATGTGGTGGGATAGACAGCAGGGAGTATGTGCAGAGATTCCTGGAAGAGTTAATTTCAACCCCGCTTTTCTCCAGGGTTAGAGAAAGCTCTAGGGCTGTCAATAGATTTGAGCAACGTCTTAGCAATTTTAGGGGATCTGGGAAATGTGAGCTTTTAAAGGGCCTCCCTGTTGTATCATTTTGATATTCTATATGTTTCATAATTTCATCTTCATCCAAATCTCTCCCCCAAAATGCAATTCCTCAGTGAAAGTATATGAACCTTAATTATGAAATCTCTCATCATCTTCGTCATTAAGGGAGTCTGAGGCATTGATTATTAGAAGTTTCTTCAAATCCTAAGTGGGCCTCAGGATTCACAGTCCCTTGTGGGACTAAAAGATTAGGGATTGGAGAGGGACAGGTGACTTCACAGTTTTAAAAAGTATGCTTCCAAACCATCTTACTGCCTTCTCTCTCTTCAATGCTCTTGACAAGTTTTAAATGTACAAACCTGTCTGCATCTTTTATCTTCCTCCAAGTCCTGAGGAAGACATGAGATAACATCATTTTATCTAACTGCATTATTCTCAGGATCTCCAAGATAAATACCAGCTACCGTTTCCCTATCAGAAAATAATGTTCCCTTTCTTTGAGTTTACTTTAATTAAAATAGGGATTTTATATGTGTGTGTGTGTGTGTTTGTGTGTGTGTATACACACACACACACCTGCCTCACAGAGTTGCTATGAAAATTAATGAGATGTTAGAGAATGAGAATTTGGAGAATGAGTGTTCAGATCCAGATCGATTTTTTTTTTTGGGGGGTAAGGTTGCTTCTCCTTGTTATCCAAAACTCAGAATCAAATAGATGGAACTGCTGTAGCAAGAGATAGCAATGTGTGTGAAGCACCTGGCGTTGTTCCTGGCAGCAGGAACTAATACCAGTATTAGTACCACAGGTGGTAGTATTATTACTGCTGATTCTGATACCATCACCTTTACACAACGATGATGGGTTTTTCTAAGGGATTCGTTTTAAGTGAACCAAATTCTGCTTGTGAACATAGATTTTTCTCCTGGGGATGCTTTTTAGCAGAATATAAGAATCCATTTTAGTTTCTGGACCTGGGATTTTGCCTCACTCCTCTTTCTCTTTTTACCTCTTTTCTTTCCTTGTGTTGCAGTAGTTTCAGGAATGACAACGCTGTTCGCAGACTCCGGGCTCAGCCCTGCTTCTTTCCTGTCATCTCAGCTCTCCCACGGTGTAGTGACTTTCATTTTCTCTTCTGAATTGCAGTGCCGGTGGCAGATATCAAAGCTGTGGTGACGGGGAAGGACTGCCCTCATATGAAAGAGAAAGGTGCCCTTAAACAAAACAAGGTACGATTTACAAATTGTTGCGAACAGCGCTATCTCACAGAGCAGCCAGAGACGGCAGGGGAGGGGGGGGCAGCCCCACGTTAGGAGCAATGTGCGTGCGCGTGCGTGTGCGCGTGCGTGCATGTGCGTGCTTGTGCTGTAGCACGTCACTTGCTCAGCTCTCCTTCTTCCTTTCTTGACTGCTTTTATATCCCTTAGCCTTATGCTTTCACTGATCACTTTCAAATCCCTCTACCCCCGCCTCTTCCATTCTCTCCCTTCCTGTCTCCTGACAACCATAGAAATTGCCTCCCCACTGTTGTCACCCAACCACCCTCAAGCCCGCTCCCCTCATCCCCACCCATTCTTTGGGCCTCTCCTCACTTCCCATTTATGTTCATGCTCTCCCTTCCCTGACTTCCACTCCAGTCTCTTCCATTTTCTCCTGCTGTCCTTACCTTCTTGGTAGCCTACAGCAGTCTCTGTGAAGCCTGGGAAAGAGGATTCAAAACATTTTAGAAAATTTAAGGGCGTGGTAGCCTTCAGCATCATAGAAAGGATGTAAAATAACTCAAACCCGTATTAAAGGGGAAATTTTCCCCCAGAGGTGAATATTGCTTAAATCGTCTTCATATCACAATATTTTTCACCCTCCCCTCCTAGTTACCAACCAGGTGTTGATCATAACAGCCCGGGTTCCATACTAGAGAGTGTGGGAGGAGGCACTATCTGAAAGGATGGAAGAATTTCCTTTGCCCCCACTTTGGAGGTATTTGCCCTTGGAAGGGCCACCAGGGAGCCAATTCTTTGTGTCTACCTCTTGCATCTTGTGATACACAGTACCCATCCATGAACAAAATTATCTAGATAGATCTGGGTGCTCTAGCCACCTTGATAGAAAATACCCCACAGATCAGTTATACTGTAAAAGTACTACTTAGGAAGATAAACATACTGTAAAGATACTGCTGAGAAAACCGACAGCAAGATCACTTGTTCTTAAGTAACATAAGTATAACTCACCTCAACTCAGTGTGAATTCCTTCTTTGTCAAGCCTGTCACAGCACTATCATATAACGCAATTAACTGACAAGCACACTGATACAACGGTGTGCCTCAGAGTCTGTGGGTCACCTGTTACACAACATTTCTCTCTTGTTCGTGATGTGGGGAAATAGAGATTGTACCACTCATCAGACTTCAGAGGAGCATCCTTAACTATACCAGCAAGGTCCCAGTCTTCATGGTTTGCCTCCTCAGCCACCTGACACGCAGAGCACAGTCTTGGGGAGCACTGGCTCAGCTCAGCCCCATGGTTCTAGAACACTTGGAGCTGAGCAGGATACAATGTGGGGAAATTGGCAGCAACAAGAGTTTATAACCCAGGGAAGGCCAGGAAGGGTGTAGCTGGCAGCAAAACAGACTGCAAGGACTCATGCGCTCTGAGTAGGGGTGGAGAACATTAGGTAAAATACATGTGGAGAGACTGCTTTCAGTTCCAACATGTAAGGTGCTTGGGAATTTTCACTCCTATCCTTATAGTAAGAAGAAACTGAATGAAGTGAAAGTCAACAATTTTCTTGGACCTACCCAAGAACTGAGGTTGCAGGGCAAACCACCACCCTGGAATCTGGAGAGTCAAGGGCATCCTGAGAGCCATAGCCCGATCTGCTCCCTTGGTGCAGAATCCACAGGAGCTAGAAATCATAGGATCCCTTAAATGACCATTCTGATAAATTGCTGTAGGCTGAGTGTGGGTTAGTGTGAGGTTGAGAAACTTGGGGTTGCAGTCTTCTGGGGAACATACTTTCATGGGCTTTACCTACTGTAATCGTAGCGGATTCTCACAGTGAAGACCTAAAAAGGACCACCCCTCATGTCTCTGGCAGGGAAAAAGAGTAAACATGAA
The DNA here is from genome assembly GCF_010015895.1 of Lontra canadensis. Lineage (NCBI taxonomy): Eukaryota > Metazoa > Chordata > Mammalia > Carnivora > Mustelidae > Lontra > Lontra canadensis. The sequence goes on from NW_022630996.1 coordinate 33,587,028, forward strand.
ATATGCCAGAGCCTTCTCCATAACAAAGTTCTGTCCTCCAGACCCTTTTTTCCTATCTAGGGCAAGAACATTTCTCCCATTTCATCTCATTTTAGCCTTTCTGTCTCAATGGTGGTGTTGGGGGTGGGGGAGACATAGTCAAGTCAGAGCCCAAGGAAACTGATAGGAAACTCTGCAGCCAGGCAAAAAGGGAGAGGATAGGAAGGGAAGTCTATACCATTTGAGAAGGTGAAAGCCAGAAGATACAGAGCCCCTAAAAGATGAAGACTTAATTGGGAAATATAGAATGCTATTCATGACCCATACCCTAGCAATACACTAATAAGACTCCAAGATAATAAAACATTGGATTAGGGAAGAAAGATCTGCAAGACATCAACTGTCTCTGAGGAGGAGTACTTAGGGAATCCCAAAGTCAATAGAGGAAATGAAAAATGGGAACACTAGAGGAATTTGAAGCCTCTGGAATTTATAGCTACAGCAAATATTAAACATATCCCAATTCTTTACCAGATTAACATACATCGTCACCATAAGGGTCTATATCTCCCACTTCCTGTTGCTTAACATAACATGTCTAGATCTCAACAAAAATTTTAGGCATGCCAAAAAGCAAGAAAAAATAGCCTGAAGAAACAAAGCAATCATCAGAACCAGACTCCATTATGACAAAGATGCTAAAATTATCAGACAGAGAATGTAAAATAACTAGATTATAAATGTCTTAGGCTCTAATGGGAAAATGAAACAACCTGAAAGAACAGATAGGTAATGTAAGCAAAGAGGCAGAAACTCTAGAAATGAGTCAAAAGGAAAGGCTATAAATAAAAGTACTGTCACAGAAGTGAAGAATGCTTCTCCTGGGTTTATCAGTAGACTTAATGTGGCCAAGGAAAGGATTAGTGCCTTAAAGATGAGTCAACAGAAACTTCTAAACTGAAACAAAGAGGGAAAAAAATGAAAACCCCAAAGAACTGAGAGACAATTGCAGAAGGTATAACCTATGTATAATTAGAATACCAGAAGAAAAAAAGAATGGTGCAAAAGAAATATTAAATCAAGAATGGCTAAGGACAGTCCAAAATTAATGACATACATAAAACCACAAATCCAGGAAATTTAGAGAACATTAATCAAGATAAATATGCAAAAACAATAATAATAACAACAAAAACCCCACCCATAACATTTAGGCATGTCATATTCCAAATGCAGAAAACCAAAGGCAAAGAACTAACAGGATAAATTCCCAAATCCATTATTACATGGGGATTTCAATACCTCTCTGTCAGTAATTGATAGATGAAGCAGAAAGAAAATTAGTAAAGGTATCGATGACTTAGAACAGCACCATCAGTCAACTTGATCTAATTACCAGTAATAGAAAATCCACCTGACAATGCAGAATACGCATTCTTAGAAGCTCACAAGAGACATTCACCAAGATAGACCACATTCTGGGCCATAAAATATATCCTAACAAATTTAAAAGAATAGCAGTCATACAAAGCATGTTCTCAGGCCAGAGTGGAGTTAAGCTAGAAATCAGTAATAGAAAGATAGCTGGAAAAATCTCACCAAATACTTAGAAATTTAAAAGTACACTTCTACATAGTTCAAAGGAGTCTCAAGAGAAATTACAAAATAAACTACATGGAGCTAAAATGTAACATCAAGATGTGTAGGATGGGGCAAAAGCAGTGCTAGAGGGAAACTTATAATATTAAACACATATCTATTAGAAAAGAAGAAGTATATAAAATCAATAAAGTTTCCACCTTATGAAGCTGAAGAAGAGCAATTTAAGCCTAAAGCAAAGAGAAGAAAAGAAATAATTAATATTAGAGTTGAAATCAGTGAAACTGAAAACAGGGAAAATCAACAAAAGCAAAACTTGGTTTTTGGAAGTTATTAATAAAACTGATAAACTTCCAGCCTGACTAACCAAAAAAACAAACAAAAAAAAAAAAAAAGAAGAGAGAAGACACAAGTCACCAATGTTGAAACAGGTGTGGAGATGATGATCTCATTGACGCATATGACACGTGTGTGGGTGGATGTGGCCTTCTTGTGTCAGACTCCTCTCCCTGTAGAGGAGACCAACAGAACAGAATAAATGACATTTTCCAATCTATTTTTTTCTTTTGTCATGACCTTCATGGAAAAATGGATGGACAGATGAATGAATGGGACACACTGCTATAAACATAGAGATAGATATATTAGCAAGTGGAGGCTCTTTCCTGGTATTCACTAGTCAAGATGTTTCTGTCACCCCCTGCTCTTCCAGGCTACCTTGAGGGCTGAGACAAGCAGTATCTTCCCCAGTCTGACGCTTTCATTGCCTGTACATGAAAACCAATTGTCTTGCAACGTTTCTAGCATTCATACACTTGGTTCCTCAGGCAAAACATCAGAAGGCAGAAAGGAAACCCATGGTTCTAAGACTTTCCTGCCTCAATCCCCCATACCACACCCCTTCTTCTAGTACTCCACAGGCCTGCTGCTCCCTACCTCTGGGACTTCTGGTAGAAAAGGGGATTATCTGCAGCTTAAAAAGAGAGCTGACAAAATGTGTCCACAGGAGATCTGTCAGTACATGGTAGTGGGCAGTAACCAATGTTACTGGCTCTTCAGACAGTTTTTCCAACTAGCGGGTAGGTTCTAACATTTTGTGCTATGGGACTTTGGTTAGTTCAATCGCTGAGCAAGGCAGACTTCAACATTAACATCCATAAGGGAGACACCTCGTTCATAGCAATACATTGGTAAATGATCAGACTTCTCACTTGTTCTGCATCTGATATGCTGGGTACTGTTCAAGGTCCTAGGAATAGAAAAGGAAAGGAACCAATCTGACCAGGTCTCACTGATAAGAAATAGGAATATATTTCACATAGCAGAAGCTTCCATCTCACCATGTCCTGGAATCCAGCTTTTATTTTTCTAGTGTGATTCATGAACCTGCCATAAGAAACAGATTATACTAGAAGCTAATGTTCTAGCATCAGCTTGAAAACCCTGGTCTTAACGCGAAGGCCTTTTATTGAGATTTGCTTCATTTCATACTTATATGAGACTGAGTATCTTCTTTCTATCAGGTCTGTGCCAGGAACTAGGAATTCAAAGATAAATACAACCTATCCCCTAGCCCTGGGTGTCTAGTAGATGTAAGACTTGCATGCCAGCATGCAATGATAATCCAATGTTGTAAAGCTCCTGGAGGAAATGGTGTCTGAGCTGGGTTGAAAAGGAATTGCTAAGGGAGGGAAAGCAAGAGGAAGATAAGAAGAGGAGAGAGTATGTGAAAAGGCACAGGGTGCTTCCAACATAGGACGGAACATCTTCTGATTGAGAAACATTGAATTCAGAGTATAGGATTGAGAGACAGAAGACAGAGAGAGAGGACCGAGAGAAGAAAATGGGTTGGAGAACTACTGGCTGATAATGCTAAGATAGATTGGGGCCAGAAAGTTATAGCTGCCCAAAGAAGGCAGTAGCCTCTATTATTTTATGTACTACATGAGTGAGTAATTTTTGCCTTCTAAAATAGAAACTCGAACTCATAGATCTATAGATGAGCAGCCGTGTATTACAGCTATGAAATCTACTGCTATGCCTGTAGCCATATTAAGCACACTCACATGCCAAGTTATATCCTGTGTTTTTGCCCTCAAGATGACCTGAGGAGATGGTAGAGAACTGACATAGCTCAAGGGAATTCTGGGAAAAATGGCTAAATGGGGCCTTTCACCCCAAAAGAATATAAGGAATGGTGGCCAGCACCTATACTAAAAATATGTTGCATAGGACTCTTGTATTCAGTCTCTCATTTAACCCCTGGAAAATGGCAGTCTCCAAAACAAGGTACTGTCTATGCCCAGAATTTCTCTGAGCCTCCCCTGACCCAGGATGCCTTGTCACTGCTTGCAGGCCCCAGAGTTGAGGATGGGATCAGAGACCCCAGGGCATGATTGTGAGAGATGGGAATTAATGGAATAGAGGATGAAAATAAGGAGCTCCTTAACACAATTTTTCACGGAATTAAATCCAGAGGGAATAAAAGACCTTAGGTTGTGAGTAGCAAAGCCCCAGAGCATCAGATGTCTGAATGCTGTGGAGTGTGATGAAGCCCCTGAGGGGGACGCTACCCCAGATCTGTGACCACTCCGCTACCACCTCCTGGCACCTCTGTCCCTCACAGACGGTTTGGACAGGTGGCAGCTTCTAGAGTGTTAGTCCAAGAAGTGCCACCACTCCCAGCTCTGTAGCCTCTATGCTCGAAGTGCTGAAGAGCTGACCTCTATCAATGACTCAATGACAAGCCAGAAACGTCAATAAAACTCATTATAGGCGGTAGCAGCCTTTAATGCAGGCGTGTGGATCAGAGAATTAATTCCTCCCACCCCTCCCAGGCAGCTTTGGTGAAATGAAAGTGGAGATTGACATTCTCACGAATTTCCCCTTTCCTGCCTGTGTTTATCAGGAATCTAGGTCATGACGACTCTGCTCCTTCACGTCCTCACTGGTTTGCGCCTTAGGAGGGCAAAACCCAAAGTTGGCAGGCCCCCTCCTTTCTCTCCCTTCTACGAGCCTCTGCAGGAGAGAAGGTGTCCCAAGGACAGCCACACGGACAGTCTGGTCTCAGATGACATCAACACCTAGTCAAGAGGCTGCGTCTGAGCTCTGATGGTGTTTACCCTGGCTGTCATTAGCAAGGGACTGATTCATGTGACTGCCTAAGCAGAGCACCAGTTGTCCAGCCTCAGCCCAGAAATCCATTCGTGAATTTCACCTCTGAAGGTCACCTAGGGCCATCACCATATACTGACGGGTCATTCACAGCAAAGCCCATCCTTTCCTTTTTCCCCATCCCTCAAGGAGGAGTCAGAGAGTTTTCCTAATGAATGATATTGAAATTAGTATGAAATCATCATTTATGTCAGTGTTCCTAATCTAAAAACTATCTTTATGAATTTTCAAGATCAGAGCTTATCATTTCTTTGAAAAAAATTTTATATTTAAAAAAAATAATCACCTATGATCCCAGCCCCTTAACATAATTATTTTCATTTCACATCATTTGCCTCCAGTCTCTGTCTACAGGTAGACATTGTTCCTGTGTTCAGTATGTAAATAATGTTCATTTCTCCTGATTTTTGTCACTTAAGATCAGATCTTCGTAACTATTACACTAAATGGCTAGCTGAATATATTTCTCTGTTAATTTGTGATTTCTTTAATGGTTTACCCAAATTGGGGAAGACATTTATTTGGTTCTCATGATACATTCTTACAGGTAATAATGTGTGCGGCGTTGGCTTACTCTTCGATTTTTTAGGACTAATCCCAGAAATGGGATCCCTGGTTCTTGATATGGATTGCCTGGTTTTTGTTTGTTTGTTTGTGTTAAAGATGACACCAAATTATGATGCCACTAGTAGGGCCCATGACAAACTCAAAGTCCCAAGAGAGATGCCAAACTTAATGGAAAAAATGTTTTGATTTGTTTTGGTGAACTCTTTTTTAAAATATCATTGATCCTCACTGGGCAGGCATCAATAGAGGCCCGAGGAAGAAGTAACGAAAATGAGGAGAGAGGTAGTTTGCAGAATAGCTCCCATTCCTGACTTGGCCTTCTTTCCTTCACTTACTCCTGTTTCTGGCAGGGTGAGGAGGCTGAAGGGTTTGAGATACTGGTAGTTCTGGGCTCAGAACAAAAGCTGCTCCCTCTTAATGAGGGGGCAGCTGGAGGTGAGTCAGACCCAAACGAACCCCACGAGAGCCCAATAGCCGGATGGTTGACTGTGTCAGGAGGGGCTTCCAGGTAATGCTAGGCCTTCAGAGTTCACCTGGAAAGAATCGTTTAACCCATTTGAAAGTCTGAAATCTGGAGCCATTGACCTTACCTGTCTGCCTTCCATCTTCTTTCTGGAGCATTCTTGCTGTGAGTTACTGGCCAAAGGCAAATCCTCTGACGGATGTTAGGCAGAGAAGGATGTGGAAAGATCTGCCCTCCTAAGAAATTATGCAGTCTGTGTGTGTTGTAACAATGCAGAGCATGGATACACTTGGCCCTTTCCCTCCAGATTAGGGGCTTTTAGGGTGTTGAGATGTTCCATGACTGTCTTCCATAGGTTGTGTTCTGCTAACTGCTCAAACCAATAGAAGAATCATTGTCCCCAATAATGCACAGCACATATAATTTGAGAAGTATATTTTAACATACATACTAGACATGACATTGAGTGTTTCAGCCAATGTCATACAGCTACAGTGAAATGACAGTCACTTACTCCTTGGCCCTTTGGGTCTGGCTCATAGCCTGCAGATAGCAGATGCTCACCAATGAATGAACCCACGTATTCTAACATTGGGCCCTTGCTTGACCTTTATACTCTGTAGCCTCTGGATAACATCTAAGTTTTATGTAGCCTTTGCTCCATAGTACGTCAAAAAGCAAAGGACCTAAACATAATGAGTTCACCCACAAGCCTCATTGGCTCCTATGTAGCTTCCATGTTTTAGGAAGTTCATACTCCTATGGACATCTGTCTGTTTGGGGGTGATCAAAGATAGAGCAGCCCTTAATCTGCTGGTTGGGAAACAGGTTACTATTTCTCCGGTCTCTCTAAACCTAGAAGGGAGAAGCTAAAGGAAGAAGACTATCATGGCTTTGGGGTTATGGCTTTGGACAATGATTTAACTTCTCTGAGCTCCTTCCCCTAAAAGAGGAAAGATCACACTTGCTACAAGGACTATCTTGAGAATTAAATGAGTTGGTTCATGCAGACCTCCCCTAAATAGAAGGACATGTGCTGTGAACCTTGATAAAAACAAAAACAAAAAAAAACACTCCTTCCTCCTGTCAGCCTCACTTCTGCCTCTCACATCTGGACTCACTCTGTGTTCGATCCGCAGCCACTTGTACCTGCAGAACCAATGTGGCCCTTTTTCTCAATGTGGTGTTTTCTCTGATTCCTTGTAGGAGGTGCTCGAACTTGCTTTCTCCATCTTGTATGACTCAAACTGCCAACTGAACTTCATAGCTCCTGACAAGCATGAGGTAAGGGTCTCAGTGGGGTTAATTTGTGAGAGAATGTCACTTTTTCCTCTTGCTAGAAAAACAAGCAAGAGAGAAATATTGTAAAGAAATATCACTTAAAAAAAAAAAAAAAAGCCTGCCTAAGAAAAATCATGAACAAGGAAACATCTCGTTGATTTGGAATAGAATGGAAACTTCTTTTTTTTTTTTTTAAAGATTTTATTTATTTATTTGACAGAGAGATAGAGATCACAAGTAGGCAGAGTGGCAGGCAGAGGGAGAGGGAGAAGCAGGCTCTCCACTGAGCAGGGAGGCCGATGTGGGGCTCGATCCCAGAGCCCCGGGGTGATGACCTGAGCTGAAGGCAGAGGCTTAACTCACTGAGCCACCTAGGCACTCTGAATGGAAACTTCTTTAAAAACCGCCAATTATTACAGAATCAGCCTCTTACTAGCTTGACCAAAAGTTCATGGTAAAGAAAGAGAATGTACAAATGCTTCAGCAAGGGCATAATTGTCAACCCTGAGGAAGAATCAGCCTTGAGGAAGCTTTGGTTTCCATTGAGTATTGGATTTTGAGTCAGGATCTTCCCAAGATAAACTTGTCTCTATTCTTTAAAACATTGGATGAAGTAGGTTTTCTACCATGTTTCCTTAAGTTATTTTGAGATTCAGGGCTGTCTCTGCTGTTGGAATTTTATTTTTAAGATGATTTTATTCCTTTTTGACATCTTGTTATATGTATAATTTGTTTTTCCTCTTGAAGCACGCCTGTCAGCTATATTTAAAATATTTAGCATAGATCTAGGAAATGTATTTGTAAGGTGAAATACAGCTATGGTTGATGTAACTCGCTCTCTTGTAAACGTGAGCCCAGCATTATGCTCCAAACTCTTTATTTTTAGATGATACCATTCAAGTTTTTGTTTTACATGTGGTTGCATAAACAGCTTTTAGAAAGGAATGGAACATTTTAATAGAATCTGACTTTTGTTTCCCATTTCCCCTAGGAGACTCTGCTCATTTAGAAGTTATTCAGTATCTGCTTTTCACTGGTTTAAAGCTTTTGAATAAAATCGTACATCCCAAAGAGAGAGGAAAGATTAGATGCAAATCCTGCATTTAGAATGGTGCTTAAATGTAATTCTGTGTTACTTGACATTTAGTTTGCAAAAGGGTATGACTTTGTCTTCATCTTTCTGAAAATAGATACTGAGGCCTACTGCTTCTCTTTTTAAATAAAATTGTGGTTATATACAGGCAGGCCACCGTATTAAGAAGGAGAACTCTGGATGTTATTTAAATCTAGGCAAGGCTGTTTTCTCCAGTGTGCATTAATTCCAGATAAGGACAAATGTTCTCCGACTGCCAAATTTTTATTTGTAACTGCCACCTTTTATTGATACGGGGAGGTAAAAAATGCCATACACTTGTGAACACTTCTCATTTCTTCAGCTCTCTTTCATATGTATTACCTCGTTTTATTTGCATAATCACTCAATAAGACAGGAAGTCCTATTACAGATATCTTTATTTATCATATATGGAGAGAAGCCTCCCAAAATCGAGTACCTCAACGTTAGTAAGGATAATAGTAATTGCAACTAGCCCGGATTTCTCTCTGCCAAGCACCATCCCGTGTCTTACGGACGTTCACCTCACTAAATCTTCATTATACCTCTGAGAGAAACAAACTATTATGCCCATTTGATAAAGGAGGGAAATGAGTCACAAAGAGGTTAAGAAGCCTGTCCAAGGTCAAACTAGTTATAAGTAATAGAGCTGGAATTGAAACCACGGAGCCTTGCTCCAGGGTCCCTGTCTCCTGGGTCCCTGCACTGTGTAGCTAGGGAGGCAGGAAGCCGGACCAGACCTCCCCACTTCCGCCCTGTGCCCGTCGCCCGCTGTGGGCAGTTAATCACCTCAGGGCCAAAGTGGCACCATCTGTACCCACGCCGATGTCCAGTTGCCCCCCCCTCCGGATTCCTAGCAAAGCAAATCTAGAAAAATCATTTATTTGTAAATATTCTAGTGTGCCTTTCTAAATAACAGTGTCCATTTTGAAACCAACTACAGTACCATTCTCACAGCTGATTTGTTAACATTTTGATACCACCATCCGTAGTTGGTTTTCAGACTTCTCCCCTTGTCTCCTTTGTGTGTTTTATTTCTTCTACACTTTGTTCAGATCAGCATCCAAATAAGATCCATGCATTGCAATTGGTCAACATGTTTCTTTGATTTCCTTGAATCTATAGGTTCCTCCCTTTCTCTCTCTCTCTCTCTCTCTCTCTCTCTCGGGAGCATCTGCTTGTGCTCTTCTTCCTTGCAAACCATTCATTGAAAAAAACAGGTCAGCTGTCTGGTAACCTTGCTGAGAGTCTAGATTTTGCTGATTATAATTAGGTGTATTAGTTCACTGTGACCACTGTCACAAATTACTGCAAATTTAGCAGCTTAAAACAACATAAATGTATTACCTTACAATTCTAGAGGTCAGAAGTCTGATGTAGGTCTTTTGGGGGCTAAAATCAAGGTACTGCCAGGGCTGAATTCCTTTTTGGAAGTTCCAAGGGGGAAAATCCATTTCCTTGCCGTTTGCACGTCTAGAGGCCACGGGCATCCCTTGACCATGACCTCCATTCTCCCACAACCGTGGCGGTTGAGTCTCCATACCACCTCATTCTGACCTCCTCCTACATAGTCAGAACTCCCCCCTCTCTCTCCCTTCTCTCGCTCAGTTCTATCCTGTTTCCCTCTTCCACTTTTAGGGACCCTGGTGATTACATTAGCCCCAGCTGGACAATCCCAGAGGACTTTCCTATTTGCAGCTGCTTAGCAATTTTAATTCCCTTTGCTGTGCACCCTAACATACTCACAGGCTCCAAGACACGATGTCCCTTCAAAGGAGGGTGTTCTTCTGCCTATTGCAAGCTGCACTGTTATTTCACGGTTATCCGTTTCCCGTATTTCCAATTGAGTGGTAGTCAGAGGATTCATCAGGTTGAGGCTCAACTTTGAGCAACAATGATGTCGTATTCTTCCGTGGTGTCTGGTTGTCTCTCTTTGGGGGATGTTAGCAGCCATTGGTGATTTTGGCCTAGATCCTTGGATGCGTTAAACATTGGAAAGGCTGATACCTCAATTTGGTCATTCCTTCTTCTTTATTAGTGCAAAACTGGCCTCATATTTCAGGTTACACAGTTTATATGGAATAGGGAGGGTAAACCCTTGACCATCCTTGTCAGTCTTCAGAATAATGCACGTCTTCCAAATGAGGACAGTGAGGTGGTTTTGGTGTTTGGGCATTGTTATGAAGTAACGGATTTAAACATATTTGTGTTTTCATGGGTTGCAGTGATTGTCACGGTCAGTGTCCAAATAATCCTGTCTAGAGAAAGTAGGAGCACCTTCTGGTTGGCTTCCAAGTCCTACTGACATGACCCCAGATGTCTTGGACAACTTTTAGTCATGCTGCTATGACAAAATATGCCAGGCTTATCTGCCTTTTCTCCGTGGAGCCATGGTCCCTTCTGGTAGAAAGTGGTATTTAGCAACCAGAATCTGGCCATTAGCTGTGCATACTAGTACTTGGTTGGTCATTATTTTTAGGTCTTTTTAGGAGAAGAGCTAGGAGTTACATTATTTCTTCAAAGATAAAATACATTTTAAGTTCATTTTGATACTTTGAACTCAGATTCAGTCCTACCGAGTTTTTATTTATTGGTTGATGTACTCTTTAATAAAATTTTCTGGGCCTGCTGCTTCTCAAAAGAAAGGCACCACAGAAGTGTTGCTGTGGGTTAATCTGTACTGGGAAGCTGGCCAGAACTGGGATGTCTCTACAAAAAGCAGTAATCCCATGACTTGGGGATTTATGGTCAAACAGTGTTAGAGCCGGAAGGGGCCTCAGAGCGCATGGAGTTCAGTGGCCCCCACATCTGGAAGCGTATCAGAATTAGCTGGAAGCTTTTCTAAGTAAAATTTACTCACCACAGATTTACAAGCCAGGATCTCCAGGGTAGAACCACAGTATCTATTTTCAGGAAGGTTATTTATGTGGAAAGTAACGTTTAGAGGAGTTCAGAATCTGTCTAAGGTATTCGTGCGGACATGGGTACTTGCAGACGTCTCTTAGCGGTCAGCTGGTGTTTAGATGGGTTCAATGGTTTGGCAGAGATCACAGAGCCAAGGTGAAGTTCTACACTTCAGGGCTGCACTACCCAGACACACATCCTCGGAATATACCCACAGTGCATCTCCTCGGCTTAAAAAGTCCTGCCACTGGTGTGCCTCATGGGAAGATTCCAAATCGCTGTGGCTTAGGGTTTGTAAAGGGCTTACAGTCCTGTAGTACATTTTGCTTTGAGATCTGCTGTTATACTCCAGGTAACCACAGTGTAAAGGACAGGCTACGTGTAGGGTCTGGAATTGTAACTTGAGGGCAGAAGAAGGGGTGGCAATCTAGAGCCCATTCTAGAAGGAAGTCTAATCTGACGGTAAGAAGAGAACAAATGCTATCACAGAGGCCCTACAGAGGACTAGGAGATCCTAAAAGGTGAGTGGAGCACAGCATCCAGAACGCAGGCTGTTCTGTCAGATGCTGGCAGCGGAAGCCAGTTTGGCCACCACGTATTTCGGCTCTAATGCCAAGGCCCAGGGCTCTAGGAGGGAAAACAGAAGAGCAAAGCAGGTCCTCAGATAAAGGAAGCAGAGTTTCTTTCTTCAAGGAGTCCACAGTCTACTGGAGAAACAAAAGGCATGGTCAGTTTTTGGTTTTTGGTTTTTGGTTTGGTTTTTTTTTTGTTTGTTTTGGTATGGTCAGGGTTTTTTTTGTTTGTTTTTGTTTTTTGGTTTTTGGTTTGTTTGTTTGTTTGTTTGTTTTGGCATGGCCAGTTTTAATGAGAAAGGAAGAACCAGTTCTTAGTTGAGTGCTCCAGAGGGCTTTCCAAGATCAGCGCTGTCCCCAGGAACTAGGCTTCCCAGACCGGGAGGAGAAGAAACCTGGAAACTAGAGACTGAGGGAGAAGAGACAGGCAGCCAGTCCACCTCCCATGAAGATCAGCCAATAATTTTAGCCATTTTGTCCCGCAGACACTGGGCAGCAGAATGTTATCACCCAGCCCTTTGCAGAGAAATGCTAGGGTGGGATTACCATTGGCTTTGGGGTGAGAGCCGGCTGTCATCGTGAGTGTTAAGAATCCGAAAGAAGAGGCCAAGATTAGCCACTAGACTAGGAACTATGCTTGGAGTCAGGAAAGAAGCAGGCTTGACTTAATGCTGAGTGTGGGCATGCTAGGATATATCCTACCAATAGCTTAAAAGCAGACTCACTGGTAGGATGTTGGAGGTGCAACGTTGTGAGGTCACGCAGAACTCAGATCCTCCTGCTGTTACAGAAGAAGCATCATTTGCACTGAAGAGTGCAGGTGCACTAGAGTTAGATGGCCTGAGTTCCAGTCCCGCCCACTCCACCTGCTACCACGTTCCTCAGCCTCTTGGCACCTCGGTCCTCTCACCTGCAAACCAGAGATGTCAACTTTATAAAGTGGTGATGGAGGCAGAGCACTTAGGACAGAGCCCAGCACATGCTGAGTGGTCATTTTTAACCTCTGTCACTACTCTTGTCATTGTCATCAGTAGTCAGTTACCCTTGTCACCTCCTTTTCCACCAGTACTGTATCTGGACGGATGGGCTGAATGCGTTGCTGGGGAAAGACATGATGAGCGAGCTGACCCGGAATGACCTGGACACCCTGCTCAGCATGGAAATCAAGCTCCGCCTCCTCGACCTGGAAAACATTCAGATCCCTGACGCGCCTCCCCCCATCCCCAAGGAGCCCAGCAACTATGACTTCGTCTATGACTGTAACTGAAGTGGCCGGGCCCAGAAGCGCCCCCCTCCAAAACTGGAAAATCGAGCTAATGGGAGAGAAGAAAGAAAACACACCCACACCTTGGAACCCTCTCGCGGTCAAGAGAAGCTGTGGGTCAACACTGTCTTTGGCCTCGCCTCTAGCCCCAGCATTCTTCTGCCCCTACCTGGCGTCTTGCTCACTGCCCTGATTCTGTTTCTAGACTCCATTGCTTTAGGTCACTTCCCACTGCTGCAGTCTCCTGGCAGGAGCAGAGCACAATGAGAGAGCCAAAGGGCCCTTCCATCCGGACCCCCTGCCCAATGCCCAGCAGGCACATCCTCCCTCCCTGGAGGGGCCAAGCCGGCAGCACCAGACTGCCCCAAAGCCTGCCCGTCAGATCGAAGGGAATGCCCCAGTGCTTGTGTCTAGAAGAAACAGCCTCGCTGCCAGAGAAGACCAAACACCACCTCCTCGTTCCCCTTCTCTCTGGAGTCTGCTCACATCCCCAGTTCCCTGTGATTCGAAATCTGCTTTCACATCCCTTCCCTCCTCTGTGCAGGCCTTTGCCTTGTGCCATTCCTCTCCAGTTCCAGGAGCAGCAGCCGCAGCCTCGTCAGAGCCGTGGCCGCAGCGGGTCTCCCAGACCCAGTCCCAGGTCCCGTGCCCATGTCACGTCTGCACTGTGACCATGACCAACCTTCCTTCCTCTCCAGCTAGTCTTGGGTGTCCTCTCTCTGCCCCAGCCCATGCCTGCCCTCTTCGGGCCTCATACCCTCCCAGCCCCTTAGCTGAAAGCACAAATGGTGAAATCAGTCGTCATCCCCATCTCTAATATACTAAACCGAATTGCCTCTGTGGCAGGCGGCCCCCCTCGACAGGTTTGGTGTGTTTGGTGTTAACCTTCTCCTGGGGGTTCTGCTATAACACAGGCCCCTCAGGATGGTCAAGCTGTCAGACATCCAAGTTTACATCATTGTAATTATTACAGGTATTGACAATTTGCAAGGGTTGGGGGTTGGTTGGTTGTTTTGTTTTTTGTTTGCTTTGTTTTTGTACAAAAGAGTCTAACATTTTTTTGCCAAACAGATATATATTTAATGAAAAGAAGAGATACATAAATGTGTGTACTTTCAAGGTTTTTTTTTTTTAATTATTTTAATCCTAAACCTCTTCCTGAGAATAACATTCCCTTACACATGCTGTGGAATAAAATGAATTGTGATGAGTTGGGGAGCCGGTGTTTTGATTTGGTGACTTGCTGCTTGCTGTTTGGTCTTTAGCATCACTCTAGAGCTTGCCAGCAACGTCGCTGGCCCCACCCCAGACCTGCAGAATCAGGTGACTGGTGCACACAGCAACTTTTGAGAAGCGCTGGCTTAGGGGACTCAGCCACGGCTAGCTCACCCAAGACTCAGTAAAGCACGTTCCTTCTAAGAAGACTGTCTCAACTCACAGCGTAAGTCAGACCCACTACGTGAAAATACAAGTATTTATTTTTCACTGTTGCCTCCTGATGGGGACGTTCCTCTTTTCTTCCCCCTCACCATTACAGGATGTCCAGAACTGACCAAATTAAACACATCACACTTTGAGCGAGCGCATTTAACCATGGAAAAGACTGCAGCCCCATGGAGCAGAAATAAATTCAGTCAAAAACGAAATAAATCTAACCACGAATTAATAAGATACGGGTCAGAGCCCCGTAAATGATTTTTCTGAGGTCAGTTCCACCGGACGCGTATCTGGATCATAAAGTCTGAGGGCTGTGAGGGCTGTCAGAGACGTCCAGGTGTGCAAATGCAGCACAGGCCGCTCCGGACTCACCACCAGAGTGTTCCATGCCTTCAGGTCACTACTCCGGACCCTCATCAAGATGTGCAATTACAGATCCAGTTGAGTTGAGATGACATGGTCCAGGGCCCTCCATAAATTGCAGGAAAAAAATCCTTCCTAATCCATAGTAATTCACAGGCAATTATGCTTCCCATCAGAGCACTCGCACCTGACTGCCGAGTCGATGTGTCCTTTATCATTAAGCTCTAATGACGTTAACCCGTATGTCCTTCTTGTTGGGAGCGCTTATTACCCATTGTCATGATAAAAAGACAAATGTTAGCTAAAAGAAAGTAGACAGAATCATACTGTTCTTTACTTCGGAGTTCCAGATCTGTCCTTGGAAGGGAAATTCTTTGGATCAAAGTATCCGAGGTCCTGGGACTCTGGGTTTAAGAGACGGGGTCCATCCTCTAACCCTTGCTGGGAAGAACCAACCCCTTTCCCTTTTGGCATTTGTGCTTTGGTGCATTAAATAGAAACTAACCCTTTCAGATGATGAAGAGAGCATTCTCCTACCTCTCCTTAGACCCTCCCTCTATGGACAGGTGATACCTGAGAGTGTGACATCATTCCTTCATTTTGCAGCAGGATGGTGCAGGTTGCCGTCCATATTTGGACAGCTCATCTCATAGGGCTCAGCTGCCAAGGCTTTGCAGACAGTGAGATTTCCCCTCCAGCTCAGCCCCTGCTGCCTCAGGTTTCCAAGCCTGGACCAATCCGGAAAGCCAGGGGCATAATGACATAGGAAGTCAAGCTTGTAACCAGATCTACGCTGCTTTCTTCAGTTCGGCTTCATCTGAAATAAAACTGAGCATTGCATTTGAATCTGATGATATTTTAATTCCTGTCTGGCTTTTTATTCAGAACCTGTACAAGGAAGGGTAATAAATTGGCCCCCTCAAACTCGGCTACTTACAAGGATAAGAAAACCTAACAGTCGCTACAAAGGAAAAAATGCTGGGCCGAATGTTTCTTGAGTCTATTTGCACATCCATCCTAAACCAATTAGTTGGTTTCCAATACTCAAATAAAGCCTGTCCTACCACGTGCTCTTACAATGAACTCAGCAGGTGTCCTGATGCATTACATGCCTTTATTTTGTTGTAGTTATGCAATATTTTACAATTAACATAAACCTTTAACTTAAAGGAAATAAAATACCCACACCATAACGAAAACTGTGCTCACCACTAAGCACTGGGCATGGAACAAGAATAAAATATGTAAATCTAAGGTTTGCAAAAAAGAAGAATAAAATCTTTGAAATCAGGAAAGTTATCATCAAAGAAGTTAGTGAAACATAAAAGCAATAATTGCAGCACAGTGTGGTAAACAGTATATAAATATGTACAAGGTAGAGAACTAGAAAGAGGTCATGCTCAACACGTTTGATAACGAGATAAAGGAAAACAAGAAAGGAACTTTGAGTTCAGTCTCAAAAGACGGCAGACATTCACCATGCAAGAGATGAACACTGCAGGCAGAACAAAGTGGCAAGGGCGTGGAGGCGTGAAAATCCATGACTGACTGTTCACAAACCTATGTCACTCGGTGTGGCCGGTCTGTAGGATGCCTACGGGGGAGGGTACTACTGCAGGGCAGGCAAGGCACAGAGACTAAAAATCCTGACATAGCTGGCAAGGGACTTGGACTTGAGGGCAAGAGAATACATTCAGACAAGGGATGGTGTTGGATCTGCCACTCGGAAATGTCACGACGACAAAACACCCCCGTGGGGGAAAGACTGGAGTGGGAGAAATTGCAAGCGGAGATATTAGCAAGAAGGTGATGGAAATAGTCCCAAGCCAGAACCATGGAGCCCAGACTCTGGCACAAGCAATGGGAAAGAAGAAGAGAGCAAATGTATTAAAGAGGCAGAACTAGCTGCGTCTCAAGGGACAGAGAGAGAATGCAAATGACTCCTGAGCTTCTGGAATGAGTAAGCAGATAACAGAGCTGTTTTTCTCTAAAATCAGGAAGAGAGGAGGAACAGGAGATTTCAGGAAACAACAATGAGATGAAATCATAAACTGAATTTGTTGGACTTTTCCAAACAAAGAAATAAAATCTTGGGCAAGTCATTTAACCACTGTGAGCATCTTACTTCATTAATGAAATGGAAATCTCATTACTTGAGAATACTATGGATGGGGTGGCTAGAACCATCAGTGTTTGGGAAGTAAGTCCCCTCCCTTCCCCAACCACGGCCGCCCCTTTCCTCCCACCCCTTCCTTTCCTTTGGTTTGAATGAACCATCTCTAGCAAAACTCAAACTAAATGGCATGTTTCAAACAATGCAACCTTCTTTCTGAGAAAGAAAAATAAGCAAAGGAGAGGAACAAAGGAGAAACTGAAGATGTTAACATATTTGAAATAAGGATTTTGATAACTTGCAATAGAACCATAATTAAAAATAAATTTGGGGGGGGAAGGATGTATGGTATAATCCCATATGAAAATAGAGTTATACACTAAATTTTTCTCCTAATGTAACTACATGTTTTCTGACATTTAATGAACACTTCAAGTTAAGTGGGCTTTTTTCAGAAAAATAATTAGAACACATCCAGGTGAAGGAAGGGAATAATTATACCAGAAGCATCATGTAAAGAGAGTTGCCAACTTGAACGTTAAATCCAAATTTCCTCTTGGAAGCCTGTGTAAATAAGGAAGCCAACTGGGATGTAAAGCTCTCATTTTCTTAGTAAAAATTTTATTCCACCATAAGAAAACCACCTTTCCCAGGCACCACATTTTGGAGGAGTTGTGCTATTCAAAGAACTTACCACCTTCAATAGACACCTCTTAGCAGGTGCTACTTGTCTGTCATTCTGTTTTGCAGAATGAAAGGGGTTGCCCTTGTAGCCTTGTAGATGAAAGCACACAGGCTATCTGAGTGCTGGTGTGGGTGTAGGGAGCGCGTGATTGAAGAATCAGAAGAGGATCCTGGGAATAGAGCAACGGAAGAAGGGTTGGCCAGAGAAAGAGGTTCAGAAAGCACAGAGGGAGTCCAGGGCCAGAAGAGCTGTTGCGAAGGAGAAGAGCAGGGTCTGGGAACCCAATTCCACTGAAATGTAACCAGGCACTTGCTATGCACCAAGCATGTTGCACAGAGCTATAAAAATAAGAAGTGGACTCTGTCTTCAAGAGGCTCATTGTCTAAGACAGGACAGAGAGGCAAATAAATACAGTCCATGGCTAAGAAGTTAGCACTCAGAGCAGGTGACCCCCCCCTGCCTGGAGGAAATGAGGTCTGACAGAATTGGGGGGCGGGGACCAGAAGCCACCAGGTGATAAGGGAAAGAAGGCCGAGCTGGATCCCTGCTTGTCCTTTGGGACTCTCCTGGGTCGTCACTTGCCCTGGAAAGCATCCCCTAGATATCAAAGTCAAAGCTGGAGACTCCTCTGCACTCCCACAGCCACCTCTACTTACCCTGTTGTTACTGAGGCTTTCTCTGTCTTCCCCAGTGGCCTGTGGCCCCATGGGAGGAGTAACCAGGCCGATGGTTCTCACCACGCCCATGTACTACCTTTAGCACAGTGCCAGGCACTTAATTGGACTGCAGTGGTACTTTCTAGAATAATTAGTAAAGGGCATTCCAGCAAGATGTAGGAACATGAGGCCTTAGAAAGAGGACACGTATCATGGCTGGGACAGAGATGAGCATGGCAGAGAGAAGAAGAGGAGACAAGCTTGAGCCAGAGTGAAGAGCCGTGAATGGCAGCTGGAAGTGTATTCTTTCCCTCACCTGGGGCCACCGACATGCACAGAAGTGTCCAGCATGACCAGATTTGCAGTTTAATATCACCACTTGCTCCTTGGCAGCAGCACAAAAGACAGTTTGGAGAAGAAGGGGTCTGGAGGCAGGGAGATCAGGCTGAACCCCTGTCAAAGGCACTTCGCTTGTAAGGAGGCTCAACGTGCCAATCCATCAAATGACTGGGATTGCGTTGCGTCCAACAGAGATTACACACAGGTGCTGTCAAAGAGGTGAAACTTGACCGTCACTGCAAGGATGAAAAAAAAAAAAAAGGCAGAAGAATCTATTTTTTGAAGCCTCGTGTATAAATACAAAACTAGAGATAAGACCTGATCTTCCTCAGACTGCCTGTGAAAGCAAAATCTGGACAAATGCTGGTTACGAAAAAGATAGGGAGCATTGCAAATACAGAGATGGGCAAGATCTACCAGCAAATACTGAGTCACGGTGGTGCACTCAGGGAGGGAGGTGGCAGGGAAGGAGCAAATAAATGTCAAGCGAGTAAAATAGGAGATAAAAGGCTGTGGAAAAGAAAAGTTAGTGTGTAATTCTCATCGACATTGGTACAATGTACCATGTTGACATCACTGATGAGAATGTCTAATGCCAAATAAAATGGCTCTGAAAAACATAAACTAAGACCATTATAAATACAAAAGAATTGATGAACACCACACTTTATGTAGAGACCTTAAATAATGGCATTAGGCTTTAACTAACACGATTAACTGGATTCAATAGATATTTCAATATGTATAATCCGCAATATACATTATTCAAAGATCTTTGGAATAGGTTCAGAATCAACTGTGTAGTTGTCCGCAAAGAAAATCCTTATACCGCAAGATAAAAAATAAGTATAAAGGATTTCTGGCTCTGTGACAATACAAAAAACATCCCCTTGCCAAAATTACTTTAAAACCAACAAAACATTTAAACACAGTGAAAATGATTTTAAATGATTTTACCTGAGCTTGTCATAAAGAAAGTGAAGCCCACACGTGCCCATGATGAAGAGAAAAGTCAACTGGAAGCACCAAGCTGGGGCTGAAGTTGTGGGCACCTTGACGGGTGCGGGCTCTCATGCCCAGGTGCGGACGGATGCCAGGTGTCATGTGCAAGCCAGATGGGGGGTGGAACTGGGCTCTTCCCGTAAAAGCCTGAGAAGGCTCAGTTGCAGATTAGAAGGGGAAAAAGAATCTATCCATTGGTACAGGACGATAACATGAATTCTCGAGACCATCAGCCTGTGACTCATATGATTTCAGGGCTCACATCTATACTGCTTCCATATGTTCTAGAATGTCCACTTGAAAGACTAACATAATACCTGGTCCTGGCCTGGACAGAGCTGGAGTCCTGGCAGAAGGAAATGAAAAACTACTCTGGGTGTGACCCTCTACGAGGGAGTTCCACAGGGAAGGCATTAAAAAGTTGTGCTTACCTTAAAAGAGTAAAACAACTCTTAGAAGTCACCTGTAGTGGGTAAGTGGAAGATTATAAGCTAGAATTCTCTTCCCAGTTAAAATGCTAATCGAGTGGGAAAAAAATAATAAAGTCATTTTCCAACAGGGCTCGAGGGAGTTTGTCACAGACAGATGATCTGTTAAGTGTAGGAAGAAAATGCAGAGTATGGGGAGCAAATCTTCAACAAAGGGCTGTGCACAAGACAACAATAGTAGTAACTAATTCAAGGTGTATTAAAACAATGTGGGATTAAGATGCAGGACAAGGATATAACCTACAACGAAAGGCAAAATGTAACTTGAAACATTTTCATCTTTTAACCTTTAGCATATTAGAAATACTAACCATCTTTAAACTTTAAATCAATTCTGTGTATTAAAAGTTGGGGAGGAACTACTAAAAATACTAGAAACAAAAATGTGTGACTTTGCTATCAATAGAAGGAAAAAGGTAATAAAATTAAGGCAATTCAGTAATAAATAAAGGAAGGAGCACCCACAATGTGAGTGATGCAGTTGAAAACTGTGAAAAGGAAATAAAAAAGACAATTAACAAAATATAAGGTGAACGATCAGTAGAGAAATGAGAAAATATTCACCACCACACAAACTGAAGAAACGTGCATCAGAATGAGCTGCCTACTTGGCTTACCACATTGGCAAACGGCTATATAATTTACAGGTTATTTCTCTTACTATGTAAATGAATCAATAAGAAATGCAGAGTAACCTAATGCAGAATAATCCAAAAGAAATGTGGGTTAACGAGAAGAGTAAGTAAATCCTTAAAGAATCATGAATATACAATGAGCAAAAAAAGTGTTCATGGTCACAATTTTAAAAAGGCATATTGTTAATACCTTAAGACAGAATTTTGTCTAAGAAATTTTTATGCTTTCAATGATGGATGGTAAAAGGATAATGAATCAAGCTCTCACAATTTTCCTGGAGAAAAATTTGGCAGTATATATCCAAAGTTTTCAAGATACGACTGACTCTGACCTTGTACTTCTCATCAAATGGAATGGCTCTGTTTCTTTTGTTTATCTGTTTAACACACTAAGCTCCTCTGTATGATTTTGTTAAGAAGAGATTCCGGTGTTTAAAAATAAAACTTTAAAACCTCAGGATTAAATAACTTACGGGACATCCATTTCCACCATAACCCATGACGGGCTCTCAAAATTATATGAAATGTTTTCTTAAAAGGAAAGATGTTAATAAATTATTACCTGAAAAAATAGATTATAGTAGGAGTGTGTGTATTTTATTTTTAAGTGTAAACATGTGTATTAAATATGCATAGATAAGGGTTTAGAAGAATATACGCCAAGATGTTTTTAATGGTTTTCTCTATTTGGATGAAATTCTGAGAACTTGTTTACTTGCTTATTTATTGCTAAGTCTGTGTTTCAGATTTTTGTCTTACATATGCCCTGCCTTTGAAATAAGAACAACTTATTTTGCTTTTCTAAACCCAATGCCAGTAGATTAATGACGTGAACTAATTTTATCCACTCCAATCCTTACATTGCCCTGTTGCCCATACATTCTCATTCCCTGCTTTCTGCTGCCTCCTCCAATCCTCCATGCCTTTGTGTGTTGCCTGCAATTGACCTTCAGTTAGCTGCCCTTGTCTCCAACATCAGCTCTATCTTTGGGCTCATCTCCTCCTCCGACCAGCCCCTCCTGTAATCTATTGGGCAACGGCACTCCTGTCACCCCCTCTAGTCTGCCTGTTCCAGATTTCTTACAAAAGCTGTCACCAACTATGAGGATGTCTTCCTCTTTGGATGATGAGACTTAATGGGTCAAATCACCTTAATAGACATTAATCCTACCTCCCAGCCAAGTGTAGGAGGCCCATCCTTAAGCAAGCCTGTGCTGGAAAACTAGAGGGCCCAACCAGTCACCAGAACACCCCCTCCTCATGCAGAAAAATCTGAACACAACAGTGTTCCCCTTATCTGAGGGGGGTACATTCCAAGACCCTCAGTGGAGGGTCTGAAAGTGCAGATAGTACTGAACCCTTTATACAGTATGTTTTTTCCTATACAGACATACCTGTGATAAAGTTAACTTATCCATTAGGCACAGTAAGATGAACAGCAATAATGAATACTAAAACAGAACAATTATAACCATATACTATAATAAAAGTTATGTGAATGCAGCCTCTCTCTCTCAAGATAGCTTATGTACCGTATTCACCCTTCTTCTTGTGATGACCTGAGATGACAGAGTGCCTCCGTGATGGGATGCAGGGAAGGTAATGACACAGGCAGCAGCATGAGGCTTCCACTGACCTGAATATAGATCAGAAAGAGGGTCATCTGCTCCAGGACCACAGTGGAGTTGGGGTAACTGAACCCCAGAAACCATGGATGAGGGTAGGACTACTGTACATATAAGAATAAAAGAATGTTCATTACCTTTACTGATTTTCATCTACCAGTCCTGTGTGCATCACTTAAGGCCCTATGCATACATTCAATCATCTTCTTCATGACAACCTTTCAGTACTTGAAAGCAGCTATTATGGTCCTTTTCAGTCTTTTCCTATTTCTTTTGACCCTTCCTATGTGACATAGTACTATGGACTGAATATGTGTGTACCCTAAAATTCATCCGTTGAAAACACAACACCCAAGGTGATGTTAATTGGAGGTGGGGTCTCTGGGCAGTGATTAGGTCCTGAGGGGATCAGTATCCTTCTAACAGAGGTCCCAGGAAGCAACCTCACCCCTTTCCATCCTGTGAGGATACAGTGAGAAGCTGGCAGTCTGCAACCCAGAAGAGTGATTTCCCCAGAACTCAACCATGCTGCCACCTTGATTTTGAACTTTCAGTTTCCAGAACAGCCAGAAATAAATTTCTATTGTTATAAACCACCCAGTATGTGGTATTTTGTTAGAACAGCCAGAAAGGAGTAAGACACATGGATTATAGCTAGCCATCAATAAAGAAACTCTAGTTTGATGGCGTTCCACTTAAAATATGTCACTTGAAACCAATCAGTTTTCTAAATGTGGTCTGACAGTCCAACAAACAAAAGACCTTACTTAACTCACAGAATATTTTTTCATGATTAAAACTTAAGAACACAACTTATTTGACTTTATTTTAATTTCATCTGAATTTTTTAAGATTTTGTTTACTTGAAAGAGGGGCAGAGATAGTGAGAGAGAATAAATGGGGAGCATAGGAAGAAGATGTGGGGCTCAATCCCAGGACCCTAGGATCATGACCTGAGCCAAAGGCAAATGCTTAACTGACTGAGCCAACCAGCTACCCTCATTTGATTTTTAGAATCCGTGATACTATTGACCAAAGATCCTAAGAGATTTAGCAAGATCTGATGGTATGAAATACACTTTTTAAAAATAAATGCACAACATAGATGTCAGAAAATAGTAACTCCTGAGTGCTTTTCTAGCTAATTGTATGTGTGTTTGAGAGAGAGACTGAGAATGGACCTGTGTGTTGAGGAAAAGCCCAGCTCTTGTGCAATGTCATGGTTGTATAGATGTTAAGAAAAGATAAGCTTGGAAATCATGTGTACCAATTCCAGTTCTAAGGCACGCTGATTGTGTGACTTAAGCTAAGTGATTTCCTGGTTTGTAAACCTTTCTCCATAAAGTCCTTTTATAACAACTGTTGAAGAATTATTTAAATTCATAAGTTTCATAAGAAAGTATCTAGACACTAGAAAAGACTCAAAAACAGTAAATAATAAATACCCATAGGAGACATTTCAGATAACCACAGTCAAATACACCTACACTGGGGCCCTTGGAGTCTGAGAATCAGGTCACACTCGACTCCGCCTCCCAGGCTAGCTGCTGACCACACCGATCTCATCATTCACTATAACTTTCACACTTTTCCCCATGAATTATTACTAAGGCTCATTTTTGCTAATCAAATCTTACCCCCACCTTCCTGGTGGTGGTGGCGGAGGCTGAATGCATGGGCCAGACCCAGGATCAGTGGTCCAACCGGCAGGAAGAGAGCTGGAAGTGGAAACTGAGTCAACATGCAGGAATCGAGCAGGACCGGCAGGCAGTGGAAGCAAGGTAAGGAGCCAAGGGGCATTCCAAGAGGTGCCAGGAATAATGGGGTGAGCTCTGTTCTTTGCCTTTGTTGGACAAGAGAAATGTGATGCCTGGGTGGCTCCGGCTGCCATTTGCTGACCACCCGATGGCAAGCGTTGTGCTAAAGGCTTTCCCTTCACTACCTCATCTCTTTCCCTTCATTACCTAATCTCCTTCTCCAGGAGGCTGGTAGTGTTACTTGTTTCCCAGATGAGATGTCCAAAGCTCTGAGGACGTAGGTCACTCTCCAAGGTCACAGAGTAAGGAAGGAGGTGAATCTGGAGCTGAGTCAGGCTTCTCTGATTCCATGGGTTCTACTCGCTCCAAAGGACAGTTGTGGTAGACCTTCGTCCCCCGATACTCCTGCTTTTTTTTTTTTTTTATCCTAAGTTTAACTTTCAGTTCTCTCTTCTGTAGGGGAGAGCAGGCCATCGCCTTTTGCTAATGGACTCCCTTACCTCCAAAACACTAGGTTTCTCTAGAAGCGCCATGAACTGTGTGCTGTCCCCTAGCCTGCCTGGGATCCTGCAGCTCTAATCCTTCAAAGCATGCCTCATCTGTTCAGCCTCACATCTGAGCAAGTCTCCACAGCTGCATCAGTTCTAGATCTTTCACCGGGCATCTATACTGCCTTATGCCGGTCATAAGTTGTAACAGAACTTCCTCACAACCCTCAAAATTCCCCCACAAACCTTGATTTATTTATCCTGGATTCCATCAGCTTTTCTTTCTTTGGCCCATCTCTCTCTTTCATATCTGCTCTTAGATAACTTCTTTAGCAACCTTCCCATTTTCTTTGAGGTCATCATGGTCCTTGAGAGTCACCAGGATAGTTTTTTATGAAGATCAGATTCCAAAATATGTGCCCAGAACTTGTGAGGAGGTGCTTCAAATACAAATAATAATAATAATAATAAAATTAAAAAAAAAAAAAAGACCCTTGCCCTATCAGTGGGTGCCATTGGGTTATTCCCTTGTGACAAGGAACATCCATGGCTTTTCCTATAATCAGCTTTCCAGCACTTCCCCCATTACAGGCTAGTGGCTCTTTGAGAAAGGAGACCATTCCTTTTCAAGACTGGATTCTGCATTTTCCTGTTTACATTTGGAAAAGATCGATGTGCTATCAGCGCAGAATGCAAAGCAGAAGAGAGAGTAAGAACCAGACTGGTAGCAGAGCTCTGGGCCCTAACAGAGCTTGCCATGGGGCTGTATTCCCATGTGGGCACATTTGGCAGGTGCACACAGCCCTCCAAGAGCAAGAGCCAGAGCTAACCCTCCCTCTGCGAAGAGGAAGGCCATGTCATGTCATTCCTTCTGCCTGCAATGGAGCTGTCTCTTTTCTGCACCTACTATGAGCAAAGTGAGGCTCAATAAAGAGCCATACGTGCAACTTCGTCTGACCCAAGTCTTTTTAGCATCTGTAAAGCAACCACGAATTCATCTATCACCAAATAAAGTCATTATCGAAGCAGCTGTTACCCAGACATGACTCCTAGCTGGGGCAGTGGGAGAGCAATTTATCTCTTAGCAGCAGCTTGCCAACATCTAACTTGCAATTTACAGAGAAGGAGAAATCCTCAGAATATAAGGTTCAGGCAGACGTGTTGAAAATGGCGCTTTCAATTCTTTTAAAAATAATCTCTACTGTTTTTCAATGTATAAAATAACTTTTGGAAAATTTGGAAAATTCAGAAGCATGTACATAGGGAGAAAATGATCTAATCAAGACAACCATCATTAATATTTAAATATATTCCCCTTCCGGAGATTTGTATGTATATTAACAGATAGAAAAAACAGATAATAGATAGAGTATTACTGAGAATATGCTATATATTTATATGTATTTGTATCATCAACTGAATGGAAGAAACCAGGGAAGATGAGTCTGTTCCCATCACTCTGCCCTCAGGTTAGCCAGGTTTCTCTTTCCAGAGATTCTCTTCATCCTTTTCCAGTGTTTGGCATCTGATTCCTGTGACCACTCCCCCACGACTTCTGGAAAAGTCCCCTGGCCAGTCTGAGCACCCTCAACGTCACACATCAGGATATCTCTCCGTGTCTGGTACTAATAGATGAGGATAACAAGTCAATCCCATAAATCAATGGGGGAAAAGTCAAAGGAAATTAGCTGAATCAGGATATTAGAGAAATATTAACAGAGCCCAACTTGAAGACCAAAGAGGAAAGAAATACAAGCCAAGATGACTGAATTGTGATCTCCACCCACACTTACACTCAATAATTAGAGTAATTCCATTTGAATACTTTCCCCACTGTTCTTTCAAACCTTTGTCATGAAAAGGGAAGTTGTGGAAGGCACATTCCTTACCTTCCAGGAGCCAAGGATAAGAATATATACCATCCTCTAGGACCAGGTTCTCCACCTTGGCACTAATGACAATTTAATGTCAGATAATCCTTTGTTGGGGGCGGGGTTGGCTATTCTGTGCTTTGTAGAATGTTTCATGGCCTCCCTGGACCTTCCCCACTAGATTCCAATAGTACCAGCCGCCACCCTCACCGAGTGAGTTGTAACAACCAAAAATGTCCCCCAATTTTGCCCCCCTTTGTAAACCACCAAACTAGATGTAGAGGATGGGGACAGGGAGATACTCCAGGTGCCTGCTGATATCAGACCCAATGATCCTATTTGCTAATCATGGAAAAAGTCTGCAGCAATGTCCCTAGGTACTGAAAGCACCCTTGGTCATTTGGGCTTGGGAAGGATGAAGGGAAAATACTTGATTCACATCTTATTTATTTTAAGCCTCTCAACAGTCCTACAAGGTTCACTTTATTTCCTTCATTTTGCAAGTGAGAAAACGGAGGTTCAGAGGGGATAAGTAACTTGCCAGGGATCACAAAGCTACCAAACAGTGGGCTTCCCAGCCTTTGGAGCTGTACCCAGCCAAAAAGTAAGAATTCCTACAGTTTGGACAATGGAGACCTTATAAATTCTGCGTTTATACTCAAACAGAAGACCTGCACCATAAGGAGATGGGTCTGAACAGGGGCGGCTTTTAGCAGCACCAAAGCCTGAGTGATCCCTCAGAGAAGCTCTTACCCCTTCAAAATCCTCTGGTTTGTTTAGATTTATTCTGTCAGCAAAATTGTGGTTGTAGTATTTTGTCTACTGATTGGGCCCCGCAATTAAGCCTCCCTTGATGAAGGCGCGTTAAGGCTAATTTTAAATCTGATTACCGTCAGCACGACATCTACGTGAAGCTGTTTTTCAAACAAGCGGCAGCGTTTTGCCTGGGGATGCCAGCATCAGAGTTTGTTGCTAGAAGTCTCTGCAGCCTGGAAGCCCACCTTCCTTCCTCTCCCACCTTCCTCTCCCACCCTGGAAGCCCACTCCAGATAAGGCCAGGGCACAGCATATTCAGCTCAAATTCCTTCCATGAGAGGAAAGCGCCAGCCAGTGCTCCTCTCCAGAGCCCAGAAATGCCCTGGTGTCTAAGTGTCGGCCTGAATCAGATAGTAGCGGGAGACTGTGTGCCTAGTCAGATGTGAGGCAGAAGGCTCTGGGCTGTTTCCCGAGTTCTCTTGCCTTGGATCCTCCTGTATTAGTAACAGTCAGAGGGGACTTGTGAAGCCCTCTGCTCCGTTGTGGAGGGATAAAGACAGAGATGGACTGATCAGATGGTTAAAATCCTCTTGGCCCCAGAGCCTTCCACTGCCTCTCAGATCTGGTCTTTCTTTGAATAAAACATATGTTAAGCAAGACAGGAACTCAGAAGGCTGTCTCTCCAGACCTCTTCAACCAACAGAGAAGCTGACATCCTACTTCCGATACTTAAGATGACCTCAGGTCCGTTCAAGTGTGTCAAGTGGGGCAGCACCAAGCACACTCTGTGCTATGGAATCGGTTCTGGATTCAACACATCGACCGGGTCCAGGGCTAATCATCCTTTTTCTGACTCTCGATTTTCCAAGCTCCTTCCTATCCTCTGCCTTAAAATAATACACATCCCTATGAACTATTGTCTTCTCAAGTTCCTGGCACCAAAACAAGGAACCTAAAGCCATTTTGTCCAGGTCCTTGCTTGTCTCTTCTGACTTCTCTCACTTACAATGAGGGCTTGACGGGTAGCCTCGGTGGCTCATTTGGTTAAACCACCAACTCCTGGTTTCGGCTCAGGATCATGAGATCCAGCCCTAATTCAGGGCGGGGTCTGCCTGAGATTCTTTCCCTCTTCCTCTCCCTCACCCTCTGCCCCTCCCCACCCTCACACACTCTCTACAATAAATAAATTCATTAAAGATCTTAAGGGGAAAAAAAAAAACAAAACAGTGAGGGCTTGACAAGTGCGAGGTAAAGGAGATGAGGCAGTGCCTGGTGGCCCTTTGGATGTGGGAGTAGACACGAGGCAGCAGTCCGGAGTGACTCCGAGTTTGCTGGCTCCATTGATTAGGGCAATGGTATATGCATTAAACAGAATGAACTCAGGGTGGGCAGGGTGGCGTGGGAAGAACACATCTGCAGGAAGATGGGTGGTTGAGTTTAGGTCATGGGGGTTGGAACACTGAGGGCCACTCCAGGGACTGTTGCCATGGCAGAAGAGCAGCTCCCTCTGCCAGGAAGGCTGACCTCCCTCACCTTCCACCGTTAGTGCAGCAGGCACAGTCACAGCTCCACTGGCTGGAACACTTCTTGTAAGTGGGAAGGTGACCTAAAGGGAAGTGGCGAGTCAGGGTCTTAGTGTAAGATTTTTCATGGTGGGGGAAATGGAGGGAGAAGAAGGCATCTGGTCTCTTCCTTATGTTTGCAGACCAACCAAAAATGGGCATTGCCTAAGTGACTTGGCCGTCACGCTCTGGAATAATACTTGGGCCACAGGCCTGGTCATGAGGACCTCGGTCTCAGTCCTAAAGGTCCCAGCCCTGGGCCTAGAAGAGTCAACAGCACTGGCAGATGCAAATGACCTGCTTATGATTTCCATTATTGGTTTTATTTATTTTCATTTTAGTGTTTTATCCTCCTTTCTAAAGTTTCTCGTCTTAGTCACCTGATTTCCCACTTAATCTTTAACCTTCTTAGTTTTAGAGCCAGTTTCTTTTATTAGTTTTTCATATTTTCATTAAAATACTACCTTACCGTAAATGCATTTGAATTTGTTTTGATTCTCATTTTAGCTTTTCAATTCTGGGTTTATTGGTTTGTTTTTTCAGTTGTTTAAATTTTTATCTCTAAACCTTCCCTTGGTATCTATTGAAATTTTTTACTTTAATTCATTTACTGATTCATGTAAAAATTCTTTTTTTGTTGTTCTTTTATTCATTTTCAAAATCTCTACCCCTCAATTTTTAGCCTGTCTCTCCCAGTCATTTTCATACTGGGTTTTCTCTTTTTTAATTTCTTTGTTTGTTTGTTCTTAATTTTAAATGTATTTTTGCTCCCTTCATTTGTTGTTGTTGTTGTTGCATAAAGTTTCTGGAAATAATTCCCCCACTTCCCATGCTAAAGAGAGATTGGGTATCTTTTCCTTTCTGACAGTATACCCACTTCTCTCTCTCTGGCTCCAGTAAAATTTCTGGATAGATTTTTAGAAAAGACAATTCTAAAATAAAGTGGGCACCCATGCTCCCACCACACACACACACACACACACACCTCTCTTACCTTATAAAATGAAATTTCTTCAGGTCATTCATGCTGCCTCTGCAGATCGCCCGTCTGAAGAGCTGGCGTGATGATGTATCACTTCATCACATTCTAAACAGCTGTGGGGTTTACAATCTCTGGCTCCAGAGAATTCAAAGAACAACAGAAGAGAAGGATTTCAAGGGGCTACACTCTTGTCTAGGAAGAATACATATCATGGGAGCTATGGAATAGGAAATGGAACCAGTTAGGAGAGGTCGTTGGAATGCTAAGCCACGGTTGATTGGGAAGAGCAAATTGCCCCCTTCCATCTTGACAATAAGAACCTTGCATGGAAGGTATGACCACCATTTTACAGACTACAAAACTGAAGCTCACAGAGGTCAAACAAAGCATTTTTTCTATGACCACATAGATTCTAAATGATGGAGCCAGAAAATGAACAAATTCTAGTTCTAGCATCTGTGTCCCGAAGACCATCCTCTCCCCTTCCTTCGGTAAAGATGAAAGTGCAAAAGTAGAATATAGGAAATGTTCTCCAGGCCCACAATCAGAGCGTTTTGGGAC
Organism: Lontra canadensis; assembly: GCF_010015895.1. Classification (NCBI taxonomy): domain Eukaryota; kingdom Metazoa; phylum Chordata; class Mammalia; order Carnivora; family Mustelidae; genus Lontra; species Lontra canadensis. The sequence goes on from NW_022630996.1 coordinate 33,617,265, forward strand.
CCCAAAGGGTCTTATTAGTCAGGGACAGAGGAGGTCTACTAGGTGCCTCAGCAGCTGGGATGATCTGGAGGTGAATGGAAGGAAGAGGACCAACGCGTGGACAGCAGACCCAACAGAAGCCACACAAGTGGGGGAAGGGCCACGAGAGTGAGACTGAGGAAGCACTTGAGGTCTGTGGGGACTGCCCCGCCCAATGGGAGCGTCTGTGCCGACAAGTCCAGAGTGCTCTGGAGGTGCGTGGGGTTTCCTGGGACTGTCATAACAAATTCCCACAAACTAAGTGACCTCAGACAACAGAAACGTATTCTCTCACAGAAGCTAGAAGCCGAGATCAAGGTGTCAGCAGGCTTCTGAGGATTACCAGCAATGCTCGGTGATACGTGGCTTCAGCCACGTAACTCCAATCTCTGTCTGTCATCATGGGGCTTTCTCCCCTGTGTCTGTGTGTTCACAGGACATTCTCCTCCCTGTGTTGTCTGTCTCTGTGTCTCTTCTCAGGACACCAGTCACATCGGATTAAGAGCCCACAGCGCTCTAGTATGACCTCATCAGATTCACTAATGACATAGGCAATAACCCAATATCCAAAGAAGGCCCCATTTTTTTGAGGTTCTGGGAAGAACTTATGTTTTGGAGAGGTGCCAGCCAACCTCTTACAAGGTGACAAGCAAAGCAGCACAAACAACCTGTAAGATCCTGCAACACTCTCACACCAAAGTCTGAGCCCAGGGCTCTTCAACCCGGCTGTACCATGGAATGACTGGGACGGCTTTGACCCATCCTGCCGCCTAGCCCCACCCCAAGAAATTCTCACTGAACTGGTTTGGGTGCAACCTGGGCTTTAAAAGCTTCTCGGTTGAGGCAAAGCTGTAGCAAGACTGAGAACCACTGTGTGGAAGCTGCTGGAGGTGACACGCCAACCAGCCTGCAGTGTCCTCACAAGTGAGAAGGCTGAGGGGGCTTTATGTCATGACCCACAGATCGGGGGCTGCTGGATCTCAGTGGGAGAAGCTCTGCACTCAGTCTCATAAGCACGTGTGGGTTCGACTTCCCTTTCATTAGCCGTGTGCCCTCTCTCAACCTCAGGCTCTTTTATAAATAAGATGGTTGGACTAGCTGTGTTCTGAGTACCATGGATGCTATTAAAAAACACTTCAGGGGTGCCTAGGTGACTCAGTTGATTAAGGGCTGGACTCTCTCTTTTTTTTTTTTTTTTAAGATTTTATTTGACAGAGAGAGAAATCACAAGTAGGCAGAGAGGCAGCCAGAGAGAGAGAGAGGGGGACGCAGGCTCCCTGCTGAGCAGAGAGCCCGATGCGGGGCTCAATCCCAGGACCCTGGGATCATGACCTGAGACTAAGGAAGCCAGTTAACTGACTGAGCCACCTAGGTGACCTAGGTGGACTCTTAATTTTGGCTCAGGTCATGCTGTCAGGGTCGTGAGATTAAGCCCCTGGTTGGGCACCACGCTGGATGTGGACCCTGCTTAAGAGTTTCTCTCCCTCTCCCTTTGCCCCTCATCCCCCACACACACTTGTGCTCTCTCTCAAAAATAAATTAATTAAATTTTTAAAAATTAAAAAATTTAATTAAAACTATTATTATAAATCAGCCCATATTTATTATTAAAAAATGATATTTGCTTCAGCCACCCTGTCTCACTCCCCAGAAGTAACAATTATTCATAATAACCTCAATGTTTTTGGATAGATCTATATAGATATAGATAGACATATTTTAGTACAATACAGCAATTATTCTCAAGTTTTGATGTAAATGATAGAATCATCTGGGAAGCTTGTTTAAAATGAAGATGGGGCCCAGGTTATTTACAACCTGGGTGATTTTGATGCAGAAGGTCTGCCCACAAGCCTCCACAATGGCCCCCCATCATTTACAACTCCTGGTATACGGGCCCTGCAACTCCCCTTCCATATTGAACAGGGCTGGCTTCTGTGACCAGTAGAACATGGCAGACATGGTCAAGTGTGCCTTCCTTAGCTCGAGTTGTTGGAGCCCCCACCTGGCATGCTTGGACCACTTACTTAGGAGGAAGCAGCTGCTGTGCCCCAAGGACAGTCAAACAGCATTATGGAGAGCTCCTTGGGGCATGGAACTGAGGTCTCCCAACAGCCGGCACCAACTCGCCAGTCATCTGAGTGAGCCACCTGGGAAGCAGGTCCAGGTCCAATCACACCTTTGGTAAACATAGCCCCAAGCCAACATCTGGTCTGCGGCCTCAGGAGAGATCCTCCCCAGAATCAGCCATCTCAGTGCCCCTGGACACCTAACCACGGAAACTGTGGGAAATGAAAAATGTTGGTGATTTTAAGTCACTAAGTTATGTGGTCATTCGTTACAGACAACTAGATAACTAGAAACAGTTGCAAATTTGGCATCCTATATTTTATGTTTGGTGATGTTTGGTGACAGGTGAGTAGTCAACATTATGGAAGCTGAAGTTTTTATCCATGTAAATTATTTTGTTTTCAAATGTTACCATTACTAAACATTAACTCTTAAGAAGGTGATCTTTCCTGCTTTATAGTAAACAATACTATAGTTCTCTGGCTGAAGTTAGACATAGATCTCAAGACCCCCAAGAGGTTTTGTGTGTGTGTACGAGTGTGTGTATGTGTGTGTGCGCGCATGCATTTTATGTCAGTGATAAGACCAAGCACATCTACATAAATAATTCACTATTTATTAGCCACCATTTTGCTATATAATTTACTTTCATTATCTCCAACTCTTGCTATTCCTTCACTAGGTAAATATTATTACCCCTGTTTTAGGATGAGGAGACTGAAGTTCAGAGAGATGAATTAAACTCCTATACTTTCATGGAGCGCCTGGGTGGCTCTATCGGTTGGGTGTCTGACCCCAGCTGAAGTCATGATCTTAGGTCCTGGGACTGAGCCCTGCATCAACACCCTGTTCAGCGGGGAGTCTGCTTGTCCCTCTGCCTGTCACCCTGCTGGTGTGCTCATCCTCTCTCTCTCTTTCTGTCTCAAATAAATAAAATCTTTAAAAAAATAAATAAATTCCTACACTTTCAGCTGGTACGAGGAGGAACCAAACTTACTATTTTTAAAATATCAGACCTAGATTTTGTTATCGGCATTTGATTTACTACTGTGGCCACTTGGGTGGGAGCTGAGGTAGGTTATCTGTACTGGAACATTCTTTATACACGAGGAATCAGAGAATCGACAAATATATTTTGGGTCTCTTTTGTGTGCCACACACTATGTAAGGGCTAAGAAGTCAATGGTGAAAGAATGAAGATATGGGCTCTCCCTCTACAAGGTATATAAATTAGTAAGCAGATTATATCTTTATTTTTCAGTAGAAGTCAAAGAAGCTAAGAATTCCTTTAATAGCAGATGTTCAATGCTTGCCAATAATAAATAAAATGATAGGAAGTGGTTTGTTTCTTCTTCTTCCTCGCCTTCTTCTCCTCTTTCTCCTCCTCCTCTTTTTTTTTTCTTTTCTTTATCTTGTTTAGAAACAGAGTGTGTGCACACCCAGGTACCCCTTTACATTCTATATTAAAGTCAAAAGAGATCAGACAGTATAAGACAACATTCAAAGGGGTGTCTAATAACATTTTAAAAATTATTTAATTAGGACACCCGGGTGGCTCAGTCATTTAAGCCTCCGACTCTTAGTTTCAGCTTAGGTCATGAGATCAAGTCCCAAGTCTAGCTCAGCACTGGGCATGGAGCCTGCTTGAGATTCTCTCTTTCCCACTCCCTCTGCCCCACCCCACTCATGTGCTGTCTTTCTTTCTCTCTCTCTCTCTCTCTCTCTCTCAAAAAAAAAAAAAAAAAAAAGTACACCAAGTTACAGGAATGTAACCTCTAAATACTGAGATTGTCTCCTGCTATTAAGACAGAAGTTAGAATTCCATGGAGTACCACTAAAGGGAATTCACTTGCTCTGGCCCTGCTATGTTCCTCTTCAAAGAATTGGAAGCCAAGCTAAGAGGGACAAGGTGGCCCAGTTTCTCTTCCTTTCCACTCTTTTCACTTAGCTTCTATGTGTCCACAGAATAGAGATCACACATTTTGGCAGAGAATGCATTGGTGCGAGTGAATGAGAATGTCCTTGTTTTAACACTTCAACTGATTTCACTGTCCTATTTCCAAGCATTTATTTACACAGCCTCCTAGAGATATTTTCAGATCAAAGCTCCCCAGATGACTTTAACTGGTCGAAGCCAAAAGCTTATCTTTGTTCTTTCTGGGGATTTTAGGGAATGTCAGAAGCTGAACAACTGGAGTAAGTATAACAAGACTGGAGAAGAGAAAGGGAAGAGGAAGGACCACTTGAACGAGGACCTTGGACATATCTGGCTTGGTATGTATGACATCTCATTGTCAACATTTCTCTATTCTCCAGTAAGTGTGTGTGGGAGGAATGGGTTAGGGTGGGCAGGCTGACTCCCTCAGACTCAATAGTGTCCACAAGCACTATTCTGTGTTGGAAGGCCTTGGCTCCATCCCACTTTGTTCTTCCTTTAGTGTTTGGACAGTTAATCTGAGTAAACATCTCTAATGATCTTGTTAGGATAGATTTCTAGAAATAGGATTACTAGGTCAGAGAGTGTGAGCAACTTTGAGAGCATTGACTCATGCCTGTTCATAGGCAAGTGTTGACCTATGGTAGACAAATGTTCTGTAACAGTCATGTGTTTATGGGCACAGGAGTTACAAATTATTAGAAATAGCAAACCCTTAAGGCTCTTCAATGTACATAACACTTCACTTCCCAAAATCTACTGGTTTGGCTTTAACTATTTCATATTGTTTGGTGGCCCACAAAGCTTTTAAGGGCAGGGCCACCATCTGTGTAAAAGAAAAGTTTAGGATTCCTGGTCCAGGTATTCAAACTGATGTGGAATCTGTAGTTTAAATGAGCCAGGAACATGGTGTTGGCTAATCAATAAAGTAAAGAATGCAATGAGGAGTTGCTGCTTCATAGGGTATACAGATATTCACTTTTTTAGATACTACACAATAGCTCTCCAAAATAATTACACCAAGATACCACCTCACCTTTAATGTATAGATGTTATGGTTGCTTCAGATCCTTGTCAATGCAGGGTATATCTTTTCCTTTTAGCCATTCTGGTGGAGGTATGTTGGTATCACGTTGTAGTTTAAAACTAGTTCCCTATGGATTGATGAATTTCAAGACTGTTTCATATAGTTATTGGCCCTCTTTTATTTAAAGCCTTCTTTTTTTGAAGTGTCCGTTCAGTGTTTTTCCCCATGCTTCTATTGGTTTGTCTGCTTTTTTCTAATGAATTTGTAGGAATTCTTTATTTTCTGGATTTGGATCTTTTGTTGGATATCGGTATTACCAAAAACATCTACTCTGTGACTTGCTTTTTCACTCACTTAATGGTGCCTTTGACAAACAATTTAAATTTTAATGTAGTCCCGATTACAAATGTTTTCCTTTAGGGTCAGTAATATTTTTATATATATTGTTTAAGAAAAAATTGCCTACCCCAAGAGCATGAGACTGGGTTTCAATTTGTTTGATACTGATGTGCTTCTTATTGAAATATTTATAAATTATCAACTTCATACTAAATTGTGAATATAGCCTTGTTACGGCTCCATCAGGAGGGGCACACAGTGTATTAGAGATGTCCTTTTTTTTTTAATTCAACAATTATTTATTGAGAACCCATTTTGTGGCACACACACACTGTTGTTTCCCATAGACCTTGGGAACGAAGACCAGATAAAGAATTAGTGAGCCCCAGAGGTGTTGGGATTACCCTGTTTTGTGGGTTTGGTGTGGGGGGCAGGTAAGGTAGAGGTAGGTGTGAGAGATGTTCTGAATGAAAATAAGAACAGAGGCACCTGGGTGGCTCAGTGGGTTAAAGCCTCTGCCTTCGACTGAGGTCATGATCCCAGGGTCCTGGGATCGAGCCCCACATCGGGCTCTCTGCTCAGCAGGAAGCCTGCTTCCCCCATCTCTCTGTGCCCGCCTCTCTGCCTACTTGTGATCTCTGTCTGTCAAATAAAAAAAAAAAATCTTTAAAAAAACAAAAGAAAAGAAGAACAAAGGAACAAATCATAGCACCATAGCACGCAATTGGCCAACACCCAGCAGAGACAACATACCTCTCTCTGTTAACCTTTAAAGGAAAAGGATCCAGGGTTTCTTTCAACTTACTGTTTCCTATTGTATCTCTAATTCCTTTCCAACTTATACATCATCATCATTTGTAGCAACAATTAACTTTGATTCATGAATCTTTGTCTTTTTATCTAAAAATAAACCATACTTCATGACTCCATTAGTCAGTTTCTAGCCATCCAGGCAGGAGAAAGGAAATTCATGGAAAGCACATCTCAGCCATGTTCCAATAGATTTATCTCTCCCACTGAACCCTTCTTGAGGATGCCAAGTGTTCTTTCAATTACCAATCTGGTGACACGTTGAGCATCACTATAATTTATGTCACAGGGAGTCTAGGGGGCAAGAAAGAGAAATTAGCCAGATTTTCAATGGCATTGCACTGTCACATGAAACAGAAAAATTGTGCACAGGCCAGCTTCTCTTCAAGGGTCATGGTGCCTACCCAGGCTCACCCTGCTATGCACAGTATTTGCATCAAACTAACACTGATCATAGACTGCACCACACGGCAAATGCGAAACACACCCTTCCTCCAAATGAACTGCTGCTAAATAATATGTTGGGATGAAGTGGCACAACCAGATTGCTGAAAGAGGGGTTCACTGGGTGTCCCAAGCAGCTGGCCGATGTACTGCAGGATCTCGTGCCCTCACAGAGCACAGCAGCTGCATCTCGCAGGGAAGACAAGCTATTTGAAGCTTTCGAAGCATCAAGAAGAAAGGCAAGACTCATAAAACGGGACCATGGAAGAATTAGTGGCAGCAAGGTAATGAAACACAAGGTCAAGATGACATGTCTCCATTCTAGTGGCACTCCTCAGGTGACACAGCAGGCCCACAGTGGAGTGCTAAGACTGAGGGCCAAGTTAGCAAATATGTGGAAAGAGCCAAGATGCCCTTCAATAGACGAATGGATAAAGAAGATGTGGTCCATATATACAATGGAATATTATGCCTCCATCAGAAAGGATGAATACCCAACTTTTGTATCAACATGGACGGGACTGGAAGAGATTATGCTGAGTGAAATAAGTCAAGCAGAGAGAGTCAATTATCATATGGCTTCACTTACTTGTGGAGCATAAGGAATAGCATGGAGGACATTAGGAGAAGGAAGGGGAAAATGAAGGGAAAGAAATTGGAGGGGGAGACGAACTATGAGAGACTATGGACTATGGACTCTGGGAAACAAACTGAGGGTTTTAGCAGGGCAGGGGATGAGGGAATGGGTGAGCCCTGTGATGGGTGTTAAGGAGGGCATGGATTGCATGGAGCACTGGGTGTTATACACAAAAAAGGAATCATGGAACACCTCATCAAAAACTAATGATGACTAACACACACACACACACACACACACAAAGACTGAGAGCCATGGGATTGCTTTCCCAGAGGTTGGGCAAGTGAATGGCTCAAGAAGATGTGACAAAGTATACTTGATCTTGTCTCCAAAACTCATGATTTCCTCAAAGCTCTGGAGAAACAGGTAAGAAACTAAGAGTATAAAAAAATGCTTATTAAAAACTGCCATGTTGGTGAGCCAGGAATTTCTCAAATACTACTTAGTAAAGTGGATAGTAATATATCCTTTCTAGCAATAAAATAATAATAAAGAATAATAATAATAATAATAATGGTAAAATAATCTATAAGAGTATTTCTTACTGTTCTCCAAAAAGCACCAGGGATGTTGAAGGAGACGGAAATTATAATTAACAATTTGCCAAAGTCAAACATGTGGATGCTATGCTGTGGATTAGCAAGACACTGAAGGGAATGCTGTTCTCTTAGGTACCTGGGAGCCTTCGTCAGGTAGGAGCCCCTGAGTTCAGGTAGGGACTCTGTAAGGGAGGATTGTTTTCTGGTCTACTTCACTACTTAATGGCCTGTTGCAGGTGGTCATCGGCAGAACATGACCCCCAGTTGACCTGTGAGCTGGACCTGGGCAATTGAGGACCAGGGCTCCTCATCCCTAACCTTTCCATGGAATCTGCATTCTGCTTGACTTCCCTGCTCCCAGAAGAGTTATGTCGTGCTGAGACCATCTAGATGGTATGCAGGACTGAACCCAGTTAAGACCTCCATATAACTTTGAAGATTCTGGCAGGTGGGTACAGAGATCTACTTGTCTTACAGCTACCCAAGACAAGCAAGCCATGCCAGGAAGTTCCCTTGCTGAGTAAACCTACCACCTACCAATCTAGAGTGGCCTGCCTCTTTCTTGGGTCTCACCTTGCCCTTCGCAAAGGGAGCTGGTTTCAGATTACTCCTGGAACTCCAGAGGATGGTTTGAACCAACAGGCTTCTCTTTCCAGGCCTCCCTTCTTTCTCACCTCCACATCTCAGCTTGAATATCTTGCCCCAGCCCAGTCTATCAAGAGAAGTTGCTTTACCACAGCCCTACAGCTGGTTACTCTTGTTCAGCTCACCTATTTATTTCTTCGTGAAAACTATCACTATGTGAAGTGACCTTTTCAGTTCTTCACTTACTTTTTAAGGTCTGTCACCAGTAAAATGAACCCTGCACAAGGATAGGGACTTTGTCACTTTTGTTTATGTTTTATTCATGGGGCTGCAAACAGAATCTGGCATTATAGATGATTAAATATTTGTTGAACTAATGAATCAGAGTGACAAAAGGATTAGTTGAGAATCACTGGCAAATATTCTGGAATATAAATAATATGCTTTAAGTTGGAAAAAGCATCAATATGTTACAAGTTATAAAGACAGAGAGTAGCTTCTGATATTAAATATATAGACCTCCTCACTGTAGAGCTGTCATGGTGTATTATCTCTTTCTTCATAGGAAAAAGCCCTTGAACTTAGCAGGTGACAACATCAAGCATTTGTATTATATTCATTTCAGGGGTCAGGAATCTAGGAGTGGCTCATCTAGGTGGCTCCTGCTCAGGGTCTCACATGAGGTTATAAGTTGGGGCTATAGTCTCTGAAGAATTGACTGAAGCTTAACCGTCCATTTCCAAGCCTACTCACATGGCTCCTGGCAGAAGGCATCAGTTTCTCCCCGTGTGGGTCTCTCCATAGGACTACTCCCAACATGGCTCACACTGGAGCAAGTGAACTGAGAGAGAGAGGGCACATAGGCAAAGGAGACAGTGCCCAAGATAGAAGCTGTAGCCTTTCACAACCTAATCTCATAAATGACATATCATCACTTATGCCATATGCTCTTGGTCACACAGACTGAATGGGTACAATGTAGGAGGGGACTCTACCAGGGTGTGAATGCCAGGAGGCAGGGGTCACTGGGGGCCATCTTGGAGGCGGGGCACTCTGTGTGGCAAAGAGAGTGCTCTTCCTTCTGATTCTATCTGACTCCTTCTCCTTTCTGGATACTCTAAGAGCAGCTGACTATCCTTGGTAGGCCATGTGGTACTCTTGCTCCATGTTATCTGTCTTGGGATGTCTGTGCTTTGAAGCAAGATTCCTCATCCTCAATTTATAAACCAGTTCACTTTTCATTTTAATTAGTTCCATTTTCAGTGATAAAGAGATTTTACTTCCTTCCAATGTAGCGGGCAAAACACTGGCCACTAATTACTTTTATCCTCAAGTGGGTTCTGTTGTAGGGTATGGCCTCTCTGCTCTGTGGTTGGAGGAGCTCTATTCTGTAACTCAGAGGGCTGCCCTAAGTTCAGCCTGCTCTGTGGGTAGGAAGTAAAGGTTTTTCTTCTTCCTTTTGTCTGAGCTGAGGGCAGGACCTGCAACGGCAAACACGTAAATACTGTGAAACGTCATGTGACTCTGGCAAATGTGTGCCTTTCTGCAGCATCAGAAATTTGGTCATCTAACTAATGGTTTAATTAATGGCTACCACAGCTTAAGCAGGCCCATGAATTCCAAAGTTGGCTCCTATTAAGAACCTCGTAGACAGCTTCTGTAAAATACCCGTTTCTGACATCCCATTTCCAAATTTTGGGGTTCATTTTTTTAATCTTCCTCTTCTTTCAACATCTTCAGGTAGGTCTGATGATCAAGCAAGTTTAGAGTCAGCTGGGATAGGTGAAAATGAAAATCAGATCCTAAAATAGGAAATCAGACTTTCTCAAATCTCATGGAATGGGTTCTCCACTATAAACGAGGTGTGTTACCAGAAGATGGGGAAAAGGAGAACAGGATAAGCCTATGAAGATGCACACCACAGAGAAGTTGCTGACATTTTACAAGGATCTGTTTAGTGTGTGGCTTTTAGTAGTGTAATCCAGCTTGGAAGGAGGAAAAGACAACAGGTTCCACTACTTCTTCAAGTCCCTTCTGCACGTTGGATGATAACCAACTTTGCAAATGTTTGAATGATGTCATGCTGAATCCCTGTTCCCGGGAGGATATCATGATGCTGCATAGAAAATATCTTGGTGCTTGTGTTTTGTTTTGTTTTGTTTTGTTTTTAACATGAGATGATTTCAGCTCTAGCTCAAGCCAGAAATGACTTTCCCTTCCAAAAGGAGTTTAAAGCATCCTTCAACTTGTTACAGTATTCCAAGCATGTGGTCAGCAGAGCTGAGAGCACCGGGTGTAATGGCCAGAACAGAGAAACACAGAATCTACATCCACAGCTAGCACCAGTCAAGTGCATTGGAGGCAAGTGATGCCCATGCTAGAAGTCAGTGAGGAGGCTCAGAATGTAAACATGGTATTTGCAGGAAACACAACCAAAAACCAAGACTTCTTAATAGAGTTCTGAAACAAAAACAGTCGGTCATCTCCTTTGTGGGTCAAGAGCAATGTCTAACACCCAAAAGAAGAATAAGCAAAGGGATGGTTGTATTACTCTCCCCGAGACCAGAAACCAGAGATTAACATCAGATTTCGTTGTCTATTTCTGTTCATTTATTGCACGTATGAATACGTGTATGCTGGCCACATGTGGTTTTCGCTAATGGGGTGGGTTAATCTTTGGTCATCCCTAGCCAGTCTGAGCTAGAAAATCTTAGGACTAGGTGGTTCCTAGTCACACAGTGAGAATCAAAATTTCAGGGTTCAAATCAAATGCACACTTTCCCTTCCAGAATTCGACCTTGACAAAGCTTGCTTCTTTCTGAGAGTATACAGCAGTCTCCAATACCACGCTATGATGCAAATAAAACAGTTTGTAAAACGGTCATTAATTTTTAATCAACCAAATTTATATATTTTGAATACAAATTTTCTTTTTAAAAAATATCAGAATGGCATTTAAATATTTATTTCATTCAGTGCTTCTTTTGTTGAATTTTTTCAGAAACTGGCAAGAACTTACTGTTAATTATGTTTCTAAGTCTTCTAATGAATGATGGATTATTTTAACAATGATAATTATCAGATGGCCCCATTTATAGGAAATGAATGCAAAACAAAATAATAGTCATTTCCATATCTCAATTATTTCATCCACACAATGCTGTGACGTTCTAAAGAAGAACTTTTTAGATTTTTAAAAACTTAATATCTGCTTGTGATTCCTTTAATAAATTCCATTATTTTAACTTGTTTCTTATCTTTTCTTATAATCATCACATTATTTACTCCCTTGCTTCTTACCAGCCAGTCTACATTAATATGGATGGATATGCCTCCCTTCACTTCAGCACACATAAGTGAACAAACACACACATGCGTGGGCATATGCACATACACACATGTGCATGCAGACACATGCACACAGACCCCATACCTGTGTGATCACGTGCAGAAAGAATTTGTCTCCCTTACTCAGCCTTGGAGTTCATACAGAACAATAAATTACCGCGGGGGTGGGGGGGAGGATAGTGTTACTGATCTTCTTCAGATCAAATATCCTAATTTTTTAAATTTAGCTTTTATTTTTATCAAAGTTATACATGTATACATATAGGGTAAATAGTTCTACCAGGATTATCACCAAAATGAAACCAAACTAAGCCAAAACAATCTCCTGTTCCCCACCCACCATCTCAAGTTTCTGTTTCTAAGAGGCCACCTTTTGCAACAGTTGAAACTGTCTTGTTTTTCACCTGCACATCAATAAATTACATACTGCTTCTAGCGCTGTTTGTCCTTTCTGTGTTAGGTGGCATAAATTGCCTTCCTCCTATCTCTTCTTTACTCTTCCTCTCACCTCTCTCCCACATGCATTCTCTGTCTCTCTCTCTCTCTCTCTCACACACACACATATTCCTATCCCTCAGATCCCACTTACATCAAAATTTTTATTAATTCAGTGTTTAATATTGACATTATAACTATGCAAACACTATTCTCAGTTAAGCTGCCTCGAATAGGCACAACTATTTGTTTTCTCTGAAATTAATGGCAGGCTTGTTTTTTAATTTAGTGTTCTCTGTATTTGCCCAGACTCAATCCTGTAAACCTCCTCAGTGCTTTAGAACACATCGGGAGTGATGCCATCTTCTCGCGGATACTCTCTCAGAGCCTGCTCTCTGTCTCCATGCAATGTGGTCATCTGGGATCTCCCTTCCTGGTCATCCGGAGGACTCTCTGTGTTCTCTCCAGGGGCATCTTCGGATTCCTCAACCCCCAAGCCTTCTGCTTTCTTGGTTTATACCCTCATTTTGGAATTGTTTTTTATTGAGATAAAGTTCAAATAGCATTTATCATTTTAACCATATTAAAGTGTGAAGTTTGGCATTGCTAAGTGTATTTATGATGTTGAGCAACCTTCATCATCATTTAATTCTAGAATATTTTCCTCCCTTCCCCCATCAAAATACCTCCTTACCATTTAAGCGATCACTCCACGTTCTGCCCTGCTCCCAGTCCTGCCAACCACTCATCTTCCTTCCATGTGTATGGATTTGCCTTTTCTGGACATTTTATGGACATGGAATCATACAATAGGTAGCTTTTTGTTGCCAGCTTCGTTCACGTAGCACAGTGTTTTCTGTGCTGCTGCTAACAACAGTACTTTATTCTTTTCATGGATGAATGCTAGTCCCTTTTAAGAACACGTTGCATTCCTTTAGCTATTGATCAGTTGAGGGAGATTTGAGTTGTTTCTGCTTTGGGTCATTGTGAGTAATGCTGCTGTCGATATTCATGTGCAAGTGTTTGTGTGAACAGGTGTCTTTAGTTCCCTTGGGTTTGTGCCCAGGTAAGGAAGTACTCATCATAGGACAACTCTGTTTACCCTTTCAAAAAACTGTGGAGCCACTTTCTGCAGAAGCTGCAACATTTTGCATTCTCATCAGCAATAGACAAGGTTGTCCGATTTCTCCATATCCTTGGCAACACGTCTCATTTTCCACTTTATTATTACTGCCGTTATTATTATTCTAATGGACGTGAAATGATTCTGACCTGCATTTCTCTATTAGGCAATGATGGTGCACATTTGTATCTTCTTTGGAGAAATGTCTATTCCAGTTCTTTGCCCAGGTTTAAAATAAGTTAAAATAAGTTGTTGAGTTTGCATTCTTTGTTTCTGCTACCAGACCCTTATCAGATATATGATTTACAAATATTTTCTCCCATTCTGTTTTTTTTCACTTCATAATAATATCCTCTGATACAAAATTTTTACAAATTTTGATGAAGCCCATTGTATTATTTTTTCTGTCTTTTATTGTTTATCCTTGTGATGTCATATTTAAGAAACCGTTGCCTAATCTGAGGTTGTGAAGATTTACACCTACAGGTACTTCAAAGAGTTTTATAGTTTTTACTCTGACATTTCGGTCTTCTATTCAAGTTAATGTTTGTGTAGAGTACGAGGTAGAGGTTCAGATCCATTCTTTTGCACATGAATATCCAGTTGCTTGTGCACCATTTGTTGAAATGACTATTCCTTCTTCACTGAAAGATCTTAGCCTGCTTGTTAAAAATCAATTAACCAGGGTGCCTGGGTGGCTCAGTGGGTTAAGACTGCTTTCATCTCAGGTCATGATCTCGGGGTCCTGGGATCAAGCCTCTCTGCGCATCGGGGAGCCTACTTCCCCCTCTCTCTCTGCCTGCCTCTCTGCCTACTTGTGATTTCTGTCTGTCAAATAAATAAATTAAATCTTTAAAAAAAATCAATTAACCATATATGCATGAGTTTGTTTCTGGACTCCCAATTGAATCCCATTCATCTATTAGTCTATCTTCAGGCCGGTAACATACTGTGTGTGTTAGCTTTGAAAACAAGTCTTTAGAGCATGTTTCAAAATCAGGAAGTGTGAGTCCTCTTTTGTTCTTTTTTGAGATGGTTTTGGCTATTCAGGGTTCCTTACGGTTGCATATGAATTTTAGGACGAGCTTTTCCATTTCTCTAAAAAGGCCCTCAGAGAGGCCCACTTGACAGGGAACTCACTGAATGTCTAGATTGCTTCCGAGAGTATTGCATTTTAACAATATTAAGTCTTCTGATCCATGAACAGTTGATGTCTTTCAATTTATTTTGGGCTTCTTTAATTTCCTTCAACAATATTTTACCATTTTAGTGTACAAGTCTTGCAGTTCCTTGGTTAAATTTATGCTCAGGTGTTTTAATCTTTTTGATACTATTGTGCATCAGACTGTTTTCTTAATTTCATTTCAAAGTGTTCATTGCTAATACTTAGAAATAAAACTGATTTTTGTATATTGACCTTCTATTCTTATAACCTTGAGGAACCCCTCCCTTAATTTGAATCATTTTTAATGGATTTTTTTTAGGGTTTCCTATGTATAAGAACATATCCTCTATGGTTAGAAACAGTTTTAATTCTTCTTTTCCAAATTATATGCCTTTTATTTCTATGTCTTGCTAATTGCACAGGCAAGAACTTCTAGCCCATTGTTGAGCTGAAGTGGGAAAATAGACATCCTTGTCTTATTTCTGATGGGACGCTTTTAGTCTTTCACCCTTAAAAATGATGCTAACTCTGGGTTTTTCATAAATTTCCTTTATTGGGTGGGGAAGTTCTCTATTTCTACTTTTTTGGGTGTTTTTATTATGAAAGGTGATTGGATTTTGTCAAATGCTTCTTTTTATGTATATTATGATAATCATATGTCTTTTTTTCTTTTCTTCTAACAATGTGGTCTATGATATTAGTTAATTTTTGTATGTTTAATTACTTTTGTATTCCTGGGAGAATTACCCTAGATCACGGTGTATAACCTTTGCAATATGCTGCTGGTTTGCTTGCATTTGGTTAAGAATTTTGCGTCCATGTTTTTAAGGACATTGCTTATAGTTTTACTGTTTCTTGTGATGTCTTTTGCTTTGGTATCAAACACTGGCCTCTTAGAATAAACTAAGAAGTGTTCCTTATTCTATTTTCTGGAAGACATTTCAAATAATTTGTGTTAATTCTTTAACTATCTGATAGAATTCACAGAAAGTCCGTCTATTTTTCTCCTCTCAGGAAAAATTTCCATTTATACTCAGTGGTCTGACATTTTATTATGATGTGCATTGGTATGGATCCATTTTCATTCGAGATTGCCTGTGGAGTCAACTTCCAGCCAGAAGACAGAGAGGAAATGAACAGAGGATTACACGAAGGATTTTTACGGCCCTGACCCAGAAAATTGCATACTTCCGCTCACATCCCACAGGCCAAAACTCAGTTACGTAGCCACAAGATAAGAAATTTAGTTTTGGATATGTATGTTGGAGATGTTCATTAAGTATCGAAATAGAAATGCCAAATAATTAGACGGATATATGAACCTTGTGCTCAGGAGAGAAGTCTAGGCTGGAGATACAAATGCGGGCGTACCAGCATATAGAGGATATTTAAAGCCGTAAGACTATGAGATTCCCTTATACAGAAAGGAACCCAGAACCAAAGACTTATTTCTGAAGCATTCCATGTAGAGTGGGAAAAAGAGAAGGAACCAGTAAAAGAGGCTATGGAGGGATAACTGTTGATACAAACCAAGTGAAGAAATCAAATCAAGAACAAGAGAGAGCAGTTAAGTTTAGGATTGAGAATTAACCAATATTTTAGCAATGTGGCGGTCACTGGGTATATTGCCAAGAATAGCTTCATTGGAATGTGGGAAATAAACACCTATTTAGAATCTGATTCATTTATTCATGCAACAAGTGCTCAGTGTTGTCAGTAACTAAAACTTGTGGTCTGATACCCCTTCCCCCAGTAATTTATAACTGAAAGGAATGTTACTTTTAGATTTAAACTACAAAATCAGGGGCACCTGGGTGGCTCAGTCAGTTAAGCCTGACTCTTGATTTGGGCTCAGGTCATGACCTCAGGCTCCTGAGATTGAGCCCCGAGTCAGGCTCTGACCTTAAGATTCCCTTCCTCCCTCCCCCTACCTCTCTTTGTCTCTCTCTCCCAAATAAAAAAATAAATAAACCACAAAATCAACACCTAATTGATCTATGGGAGATATACAGAATAACTTTCAAGTTATAAAGAAAAACATAGCATCCTGGTCAGCAAGACTTGGAAATTAGTGGACAAAGCATATTCATAGATCCAAGGGTGGAAATGAATTGGCAAGGAACCATAGCAAGGAACAGCTCTAGTAGACGTTGGTTCAATCCAGGGGACAGAAAACCTTAATAAGCATCACGTGTTTCTGAAATGCAACAGTGAGATCTCATTAAGTCAATAAATGAGCAGTTAGATACCAATACATTAGCTCATGCGTGTGATGAATGTGACTCAGCTTCTGAGGGATGAAGCCGCACTGGCTGTGTGTTGGCTAGGGCAGGTTTCTGAGCCACTGGCACTGGGGACTGGCCTAAATCCCCTCCTTCCCAGCATCTCCCCCATCCCCCGGAGCCCTTTTAGGGGACAGCCTGCAGGCCTTCCCTCTTTGCATTTCTGTGCACTTGGCCGTGAATTTAAAATTCTCAGAGAAGTAAAAGAAAACTCTGGGGCTCATGAGCTCACAGGCTCATAAGGACAAGGATATGTGCAAAGCAGATAGCAAGAGAGAATGGCAGAGCAGAAGGGGAACAAGGCAGTACGCTGAAGGGCCAAATGAGAGCGTACGGACAAGAAACTCGGCCCACCCCTCCACCCCGCCAGCCCCTCTCTGCCTGACCTGGAGCTGCTGTTGCCAAGAGTTCAAGCACTGAGAAATGCCTTCAAAGGACATTCTTTGGCTTAGAGCGGAGTGAGTATCACTTTTCAGTCTTTCTTGTTTCATGTGATGTAGTGAAAAGATGCAGTTCTTTGGAAGCAGACAGACCTTGCGTCAAATCCCGTCTCTCCCATTTAATTGTGTAACCCTGGGAAAGTCCATCCCTCCTGGCAGCAGGTCTTAATTGAAAGCACTTTTCCTGTAGGGTCGTGCTGAGGATCAGAGGAAAGGTACAGAATCGACTAGGAACAGAGAAAATTAACACACACACACACATATACACACACACAAAACAGGTTGCTAATCTTATCTGAATCAGTATGTCCTAGCTCATGGGCTTGAGGAATTTGTTACAAGTTCAAGTTGAAATTTATTTCCTGTGTAAACGTAAGCAATTCACTCAACCACTATGAACGTCAGTTTTCTCTTCTACAATGCGTAGGTTTTAAAACCCTTGGGTTGTGTTAAGTGAGACAGTGTCAGAAGTTGTATAGTGTCAGGCCCAGAGTCAGACACAGACTCTGAGTCCTCTCCTCTTCTCTCGCTTCCGGTCTCCATCCAATGCTCCCAGGTTCCTTGGGGAGATGGGGCACATGGTGGAAAGGGGTTGAGCATTAAATGATCCAGGTTAAAGAACCAGATGCTCATTTTTCTTTTCTAGAAAATCAAAGAGTCTTTTGACTATAACGTTAGCCAAATCTTTGCCTCTGGCTGTGGTCTGTGATGTGGGGGGATAAAGGCAGAAGGCAAGGTAGATAAAATTAAATTTTCTTCTAACCTGCAGCCCCATTGACAAATGCTTGAGGCAGACAGAATAGAATGTTCCTCCAGAAAACTCCCCACTATCTTAATGTTAATGCCTTGCTAGAGGGAAAAGCAATCTTAGCTTGAGGATAGCAAGGCCAAGTATCCTCAGGGTCTCCTTTAGCATGCGATAATCCTTTTGGAAACTTCTCCAGCGTTGACCTCCACAATTCCTTAGGATATAATCAGTTGCTCCTCACAATCCTGGGGCTGCTTTCTGCCCAAGGGTCCTGTCCTGGCGTTTGAATAAAACCACATTTTTGGCACTGAACTCTTTCTTGGCCATTGCCTCCGAACCCCAATGCTCTGAAGCACATCAGTCTGCACTGGTGAATTATAGCTGCAGAATCGTTTACCATTTGGTAAGATGGCTTACTTGGAAAAATACCGTGCCAGTCCTGGGCTGGGTGGAGTTTCTCTCTTGTGTCTCTTAGTCCATGTCAACCACATGGAGACCCTGGAGGGGGAGTGCTGTTCTCTACAAGGTCATGATCCATGCACAGGTTACACGGAGCGGGTATGCAGAACAGGAGGTTCTAAATAACTCTCTGGGTCTCATGCAACCTTTATTGCCCTGTACTTGCTGACCCGATGAGCTGAGTACTACCGCCTTGAGAAGACCGAGGTTCCTCCTGTCTCTCAGTTCTCCCACTTGCCTGAGGTTCTCAGAAGTCTGGTTGGAGCCATGTGTTCCCCCAGAGTAGCTCAGGCAGCCCCTCTGATCGCCAGGAATGTGGTCAGTTCAATCCCTGGCCTCTGATGGGGCCTGAAACAAGACACCTGTGAAGGCCAGTTGCCATAAGGTGGGGGATATGAGCTGGTTATTGGGAGAATTAAAAAAGATGCACTGCTGTGTTTGGGGAGGGCAGGAGGGGCGTGTGTCCCGCTGCGGTAATTTCTAATTAATCACACCGGCTCGGGGCTTGGGGCTCCGGGCTCCAGCCTGTGAGTTCAGCTCTGTAAACAAAAAGCAGATGCTGCTGTGGGGGCCACCAGAGGAAGAAAAAAAGCAGAAACGTCTGCAGGCTGGGAAAGCTTCAGTGAAAAGGATTTGAAGAAATGATGGGGAAGCTGTTAAATATTTTATTTTCTTAAAAGTAGTAGCAGGCATGTGTAGCCAAAACACCTTATTCTTTCCAGCGGAAAGCTGCCTGAAATACTTTTCAAATAAACTTCCCCAATCTTCTTGTTAGAAACAAACAAAAAGCTCTGATGATATAGTTATCAATAGGACTTAGAAACTAGCCTATGTTTACCAAGGGCATGCTCGCTCTTCAAAAGTAAGACACACATTGCGAGCATCTACCATAGGCCATGACTTGAAGGCAAATATCTCCATGAATTCTCATGCAAACCCTGTGAAAGTGTTCGCTTTTATAGTTTTCTGAGTAGCTTCCAGAGGAGGAAAGAGCAGCCGAGAGAGCGAAGAAGCAAGTTGCTTGGGGTTACACCGGGCAAGGGCTGAGCTGGGGGAGGCCCTGGGCTGATGTGCAGAAGCTGGGGTGGATGAACAGGGCTGAGCTGAGCTCAGGCTCTGGCTCTGCAGCCGCCTGGTCGGGTCCAATTCCCAGCTCGGCCCTTACTGGTGGCAACGCTTTAAGCGAGTCACTTACGCTCTCTGTGCCTTGGTTGTGGAGGCCGAGAAAATTAAGGCCATCCCACCTCTAGTTTAGCTGATGTGGGAAACAGAGGGAGCAGAAAATCATTAAAATTCCTCACCTATTGACAATCCCTTGAAACAGACAGAGTGGCTCTCCCCTGGGGACTTAACTGCCCTCATCTTGAGATTTTGCTAAGGACAATCCTAGCCTGACCAATCCCCTACCCCGACAGGTCTGACCAGAATCCTGTAAGTCTACTTTAACAATTCCTTTAGGAAACTTTATCTCTAAACCTCCAAGATAGTGTCGAGAATCATTCCCAAGTATATGACCCACTGATATACATCTAAAGGGTCTCACAACAAGATTTTTATTATTGGTAATGAATAACCTTTTCCTCAGACAACAGCTAGCCCCTCCAGGTCCTGGAGACCTTGCTTCTAAAATTCCTTAGAGACTTACATCATCCATAACCCCCTTTGTCCTCACCCACCGCCGAGTCCACCCCTACTCTGCCTTTAAAAACTCTGACTGTAATCTGGCTTGGGGTCCAAGTTCCTACTCTGCTGTGTCGGGTATACTTGGGCCCAAGCTTAAGCTTGTCAAACCCTCGTGCGATTGCATCGGTGCTTGGCTCCTTGGTGGTCTCTCGGATGCAAAAACTCGGGCATAACATTGGTGTCCTCAACTGTAAGGTGGGAATGAGAGACTGAGCATTCAGGTGGACAACGGCCAGACCGTGTGTGAAGGTCAAACAAACCCTAACCGTCTCCCTGTGCGGCAACCAGCCTGGGGAACCAAGCCACCACCGTCTGCAGCCGTCAGTCCAGAACCGTTAAGATGTGACTGCCAGCTTCTCTAGTTTTGTTGCCCTTCCTTCCAAGTCAGCACCAAGCAGAGAAAGCCAATTATATTCTCTCCAAACAAACCACATCAGATGCCCCATTTTAAGGTAGCCCACGTCCTGCTTCTGCATGGCCACAGCCTTGAGAGCACACCTGAAGACGGCCCCTTCTGCAAGCTTCCCTGCTGCCCCGACAGCCTCTGAGTCGACCGAAGGCAAGTGCTGGTGGTTTACTCCCCTCTTGTAGCAAATCGTGACCAGCTTCTGGTTGTTCTCATTTGGGTGGGCTTTATTTCCACTGGGATAATGACAGCACCGGTTCTATAGGATGGCCATGAAGATAAATGTGAGCAACCCAAGTCAAGGTCTTCAAGCAGAACCTGGCTTATATTCGGTGCTCACAAAAATAGGTTGTTTTTTTTTTTAAATTTCGCATTTCCATTTCACAATGGAAATTGGTAAGGCAGATTCCAATAAACTATCTGCACAGGAAACGATTTAAGAACTGCTGAGGGGTGGGGGGTTTGGACAGATGTGTAGTCGAGGCTCTTCTCTGACCTGTCCGGGGCAATATTGTTATTCCTACTCTGTGGAAGAGGAATTGGAGACCAACAATGCTGAAATTTGAGGAAGAAGTCAAACTCCTAATACCATGTTATTTCCACTTCTCATGCTCCCCTTCTAGAATGATTTTTTTAGAAGTTTCTCTTGGAGATGTCTACCTCTTAGGCGGTTGTGTAATCTTGGCCCTCTATGAGAACAGAGTGTGTAAGCACATGACTCCCTGATTTATGGCTCCAACAGTCATATTTAAATCATGTGGTAATATTATGGTGGGACCTTATGAAAAGGTAAAGATGTCAGTGGGTTGAAGTTGAACGGTTTAGGTTAATCCTCTAGAGAGCATGACCCAGAATGGAGTATTTCTGAGTCACTGGCACAGTGATGATTGGCTATGAGTTAGGAAACCAAATTAATGGGTGACATCTATGTTTTATTTCTGCAAATATTTTCAAAATATTAAGATAGAAAGATAGTGCTGGGTACTTAAATAAATAGATAGATAGATAGATAGATAATCGGTCTGACTTTTGTACTGAGAGATTATATCAATTACTTAGAACAAGAACCCAAATCAGGAGCAGGTGGAGATAGACATTGTGCATTTCCATATTAAAGGGTGTTTAAAGGCAACAGAGGAAAAGACCAGAAAGTCTCCAGAGAGATAAGCCTTCTAGCTTCAGGCAGTGCTCTTGTTTCTTAGGAAAAAAAGGAAGAACGTTTGATGACTTTGGAACAACATGAAGAATAAAAAATGAGTAAAGGAGATAATGAACATGTCTATTTCACAGTAAGAGTTCATTTTGCTATAGGAAACAAAAAGCTGTGAAATAGCCCTGGGAAGCCCACACTTGGGAGAAAGATTAATAAGCAAATATTTTAAAGGAAAGCTTCAACAGCTAAGTTAGTAACGAAACTTAGAGTACACAGGATGTATTTATACTCTTTTAACACATATTCTAACTGGAGCATTGTATGGCTTTTAAGCAAAAGTTAGAGTTCACTAATCTGCTGCCTTTGTATAAATAAATGTTTCCTTGTTTGGATTGGTAGGTTTGAGGAGGTCTATGGGAGATCCCATATTTAACTCCCTTCCTTCCCCAATTTCCATGATAAAGATAAACCAGATTAAGAAATGGTCTGGAACATTGGGTGCCTCCGTGGCTCAGTGGGTTAAGCCTCTGCCTTCAGCTCAGGTCATGATCTCAGGGTCCCGGGATTAAGCCCCCATCGGGCTTTCTGCTTGGCGAGGAGCCTGCTTCCCCCCACTTCTCTCTGCCTGCCTCTCTGCCTACTTGTGATCTCTCCGTCAAAGAAATAAATAAAATCTTAAAAAAAAAAAAAGAAAGAAAGAAAAGAAATGGTCTGGAACATACCGATCTGACACATGAATGTATGGTGAAATGATGACCAAAATAAGGTTAATTAACCTCTTCATGCCCTCACATAATTATCATTTTTTTTATTGTGATAGCTTTCAAAATCTGCTCCCTTAACAATTTTCAAGAAGATAATACAGTATTTATTAAAGTCACCATGCTGTATCTTAGATGGGATTCTCTTTTAAATCCTTCTAAAAAAAGAAGAAAATATTGCAATATCTTGATAATGGTTGAATCTGGGTGCTGCTAATATGAGGGTTTGTTATGTTCTCAATACATTTTGGTGTGTTTGAAAATGTTCGTGTTAAGTTTTTTTTTTTTAATTATTATTATAGCAGTGACATTTTAGTCAAAAAGGACAATGTGTTCATCATTTGGTCCATTATTCAAAACAAGCAACCTCTGGAACAGAGGATGGTTTTGAATGACCTGTTTGCTCCAAAAGTCACCACACATGAATTTTCTAAGATTAGATGTGTAGGTATGGGTGTGTCTGGTGGGCATTGTGATGCTGCGTCTATGTCCACCTTCAGGATAGAGAGACTGTTTCCTCAGCTGCACAGAGGGCTCTCTGCCAATGTCTGAAAGTCGAATCCCTCCCCAGGAGCTGTCAGGGGGCTCTGCCTCATGCCAGGTCATGGCCCCTTCCGAGGGCAGGTCACATCTAATTTCTAGTGCATATGGGCCCCTTATCCCAATTTAAGATGAGTCTGGAAAGCTCTAAAACTCTCCATGAGATGACTGAGAGCTTTGTTGTGGCTGCAGTGTAGTTTAACTTCTCCTTCTGTTCAGTGCTATCCCTCTCCTCTCCCACAGGTGTTATTCCTAAGAGCAGTAGCCAATCAACCCCCTACACGCACCTCGCCCCATCTTCCGTTGCCCAGGAAACCTGACCTAAGCCAGCGTGGAGTGACCTCCACTATGTGTTACTGAATGAGAGACACAAACTGCAAAACAGTATGAATAGAAAGTTTCTTTGCAAGTAATAAAAAAACAATTCAAAAGCATCCATATCTATATGGATGTAGATACACAAAAAAACGTGGGCAAATTCACATCTACCTACTATACATCTTTCTAATTCGGGGAAGGGAAGCGAGTTGGGAAGGTGTTAAGGGCAGTTTTTCATTTCACTTGAATTGCTTTAACCTTTATCAAGAAGATGAATTAATCTGTTACTTGTGTTACTAAAAAGTAAGTCAACAATTTGTTCTTTTTAAACACACAATAGAAGCACCCTTCAGCAGATGGGAAGCTGTAGACACATGTGAGTGGATAAGAAGATGAGATTAAGGCTCCCAAAACCCAGGCCAAAAAAAAAAAAAAAAGGAAAGGAAAGCTAATGTGCAATATTATAAAAGAGATGAAAAGTAGACCCAGAGGATTATTTGAGTGTGTGTACGTGTGTTTCATCTGAAAGAGAGATTCCAGAAGCAAGGCAGAGCAAAGGAGCAGAAGCAATCATTAAACAAATAATAGAAGAAAAATGCATTGATTTCAAAAGACTGGAGGCTTCACAGCAAAAGGGTCTCTACAAATATCTGAAAAGACCTACAAAAGGGTCTCCAGGCAAAATATCTGAAAAAGAATGCACATCTATGTGGTAGAATTTTTAAACTCAAATGACAAAGAGAAACATCTTATGGGAATTCAGGGATTAAAAACAAGTCGTCTTCCAAATATAAAAATAGTTCAGTTGGCACCAGACTTCTTAAAAATACCAAATGCTGAAAGTCAACAGATAATAACCACAGCATTTGAGATAGAAATATTGTGACCTAAGGGTTTTGCATCTAGTAAAGTGATATTTACATGTGTAAGCGCATCAGAAGACTGTCTCATACATGTAAGAACTAGGAAGCATAGCATCCACATATTTTCCTGAATAAAACTACTTGAAGAAGTACTTATGCACAAATTCTCCAAACCAAGAACTTGAATCTGGAAGTTGGATAGGAAATTAAAGAGCAATAAAATAAGTGGAAGTTTGAAATAATCTAAATTCTAAAAAATAAAAAAATGCACATGTCTAGAGTGATTATTTAATGTTCATAACATAAAAAAATCATTACTATTATTATTAATCTGAATGGAAAGTCTAATGTTTATTAACAAAACCTAAGGAGAGGTGCTAGGCAAGAAGGGAGAAAGGAAAGAGAGGATGATGGCAGTAAATCTCCCATGTTTATACAGATTTTGAAAAGACACTATTTTTATCCTTGGTACTAATTGAGAAATACATGTTTTTTCAGTTTAAAGACTAACACTAGCAGCCAAAATTACAACTTCTAATTCCTAAAGAAATAGAAAAAATTAGGATCATTTGACTTATGTAAGAAAAAAATAGGAAAAGAAAAAAAGCAATAGATAAGGAAAATATGTTTAAAAGTGGAAAATATGTTTAAAAGTACAAAATGAGGGGTGTCTTGACAGCTCAGTCAGGTAAGCATCTGCCTTTGGCTCAGGTCGTGATCACAGGGTCCTGGGATCGAGCCCCATGTCAGGCTCTCTGCTCAACGGGGAGCTGCTTCTAACCTCTACCTGCCACTCCCTCTGTCTCTGCTCTGTGTATCAAATAAATAAAATCTTTTTTAAAAAACACAAAATAAGATGATAAAATCAGAAATTAATTATTAAAGTGAATTTAAATATACTAAGTGGAAGTATTAAAAACAAGAGAACCTTTAGACTTAGTTTAAAAATTCAATTATAGGGGCTCCTGGGTGGCTTAGTTGGTTGTCTGCCTTCCCATCAGGTCATGATTCCAGGGTCCTGGGATTGAGTCCTGCATCAGGCTCTTTGCTCAGCCTGGAGTCTGCTTCTCCCTCTCCCCATTCCCTTTGTGCTCTCTCTCCCTCTCTTGCTCTTCCTCAAATAAATAAATAGAATCTTTTTTTTAAATTCAGTTTTGTAGGACTTTCCAGAAACTTGATTGCAGCTAATTAATGTTAAAAATAATAAGGTGGACAAAGAGATACTGGACAAAAAAGAACATAGGGATGGCTATAATTAATATCAAATAAGGCTGAGATAAAGAGACATCATTGCTGAATGGGACAAAGCAGATAGTTTTGTTTTTGAATAATAACTACAATAAAAAACTAATGGTCATGAATGATGACTAAACCTAGTCATTGAATCACATAGTATTAAAATGTTAAAAAAATATATTAGAAGGAGAAATTGACAAAAATATATCCAATAGGAAATTTCAGTGTCCCTGTCCCTGAATCTGGAGAGTAATAGAGAAAATTATTAAGGATTTACAAAACTGATATAATCAATGTTTGTATCTCCATTTTTATCTATCATAAATTACTCTTATAATTACTCATTGTACATTTATAAAAATTGGTATCTTGAGTCACAAAGAATTCTCAGTAATTCCAAAAAAGACATTATACTAGCTGATTTTTCAGTACAGTACAATAAAACTGAAAGTTAGTGGCAAATGGTTTTTAAAAATTCTACTTGGAGGGGCATCTGGAGGGGTGGCTCAGTCAGTTAAGCATCTGCCTTCAGCTCAGTTCATGATCCCAGGATCCTGGGATCCAGCCCAGAATAAGATTCTTGCTCAGTGGAGAGCTGGCTGCTCCCTCTTCTCCTCCCTTTGCTTCTGTTCTCTCTCTCTCTCTCAAGTAAATAAATAAAACCTTTTTAAAAAAATTCTACTGGAGTCAAAGAAGAATTCAAAATTGCAATTAGGGATGATTTAGAAAGCAATTCTAATGACTAGAATGAATTCATTTTAAAAGGGTATGAGCAAAGCTATCTCAAAGACAGTTCACAAAGAATAAGGAGGCTCCTGGATGGCTTAGTGGATTGAGCATCTGACTCTTGATTTTGGCTCAGGTCATAATCTCAGCATCATGAGATGGAGCCCAGAGGTGGCTCTGCACTGGGTTTGCAATCTGCTTAAGATTCTCTTTTCTTCTCCCTCTGCCTCCACCCCGACTCATGGACATGAATGCATGTGTGTGCACGCTTTCTCTCTTAACAAAAAAAATACATGACTTACGCTGTTACCGAATACTGACCCCAGAAAAAGAATAATAAACATATAAACTGAAATTCATAAATTTGAGGTGGAATTGATAAAGTAGATTTCATTCTGAGCAGGCCAGCAAGGAAAATAGAGGAGAGAGAACAAAAATCTACAACATTAAGTGTGGAAAAGCATATATTACTATAGAAACAGAAAAACATTAAATTCTTCAAGATGACAGGAAAGAGATCAAACAGTGAATATAAATAGATTGCTTCCCTTACTATAAGACAAAGCTTTTCGCACTGTACAAGAATTAAATACCAAAAAAGAGAAAGAAATGCAACTAAAGCAAATAAGCAGAAAATTTTAAATGAAAGAGGGAGGCAGAGATCTACCAAGTACATACAAACACACAAAAATTTGAGGTGGTAATATTATCTGACAATGTAGTACCTACAGCAAGGGATTAAATAGAAGAAAGAAGCTTATTTGTAATGGATAAGAGAACAGTTGTCAATGGCAATACAGCAGGTGTGCACTTTCCATGTCAAACAATACAGCCCAGAAATAGATAAAAGACATGAAAACCAATCAGATGTGTATAGGAAAACCCTTGGAAAATCTTTTTATGGGCTAGCGCTCTTTAGCATTGCCGTGTAAAAAACCATCCTTTTCTTTGAAAACAAATGGAATTAATAAACTGTGGCAGTTTTTCCAAGCTCCATATTCCTTCCCAGAGAGACTGTGCAATGTTTGCAGAATTCCTTTGAGCCCTTGCTCACTCTAAGTCTAGAAATGATACTCACTTGCTGTTAAATGCTTCTATTAGAGAAAAAGAAAAACAAAGGTAGTCTCTTAGCATTTGAAATCTGATAGCATTAAGATTTGATGTCACCCTTAGGCCCTCTGATTCCACCCCTTTATGTCCAAAGGGGACATAACTCCAACCTCTTAGAGCCAGCCACCCCATAGAGCCCATCAACATTGACTCTAATGTCAAGGTAAACTTCTTGTGTTCCCCTTTTACAAAAGAGAAATAGACTAACATGGGAGTTTGGGACTGCAATGGAAATAGGAAAAACCAGTTCTTTTTCTTTCTTTGCAGAGGGATTAAAGCAATTTGGGTAATATTGTTCTGAAATGTCACATGCTCTTAGAGTGACAGAACTACACACTGAAGAACAGATGTGTGCCCAGGTGAAGGAAGCAGCTACGTAGGAGCGTGGCTCATGATTCCACTTCCTGTATATCTCCATTCTGATCCAGGATCAGTCAGCCTCCCTACATGCAAACACACAGACACACACAGACTGTGAGTGAAGACGTTGCAAGTCAGAAGGAGCATCTCATGCCATAACTCTTCACACTGCAAGAAAGGTGCCCATGACTGCTTTGTGTAAAGCCTTGGCTGGAAAGCTCAAAAGTGTCCAGAATGTGGTCAGTGTGAGCTGATGTGTGGGCAGACAGGCCTGGGATCAAAATCTGGCTGTACACCTCTAGCTGTACAACCTCTTGTAATTCATTTAACTCCCCCCACATAGGCATTAGTGCACATACTAATCCCTAGAGATACAGCGATGATACAGTCATGAAGCTTACAGTCCAGCAGGGTTGTGTGTGTATGAGAGGGGGGCCACCTTGCAGGACCTTAGAAAGTTTTAAGGGGTTTAACATCTGCCAAATATGAGCTGGAGATAGAGTGGGGGCTCAATGATTACCCCCTTCCTTTATCCCACCCCATCCCCCACTGCCCCATTTCCTCGCTTCCTGCGGCCACTCTGCTCTTCAGTAGCCCCTTCAAATGAGATTGGGAACCATGATGGGAAGAGGCAGGAAATCCACATTAACAAAGCTTTCTATGGTTAAGAAGACTAAAGTACTGGTGAGATTGGGAGCTAACTAGTCTGCTAACAATTCAGCCAAGGGTTATCTGTGGATTTCTCCTGAATATAAACATCTCTGACCAACAGTGAAGTTTTGCCTGAGGGTTGACTCATCATGCATTTACTGACTTACAAGTTAGGATGTCAGTAGAGCCAAGATTAAAACAAAATAAAAGTTCCCTAAGTGTTTGTGCCAACTCCTTCTTCTTAAGGAGAAGAGATCCTTAAAGAGTTGTGTTTAGTCTTTATTGTCCTCTGGCATTGACTTTGACACAGACCTCTAATCTTGAAAGTCATATTAGAAACAATTCACACTAAGTTCATATCAAATACATAATGGATGATCTGGCTATTGGAATCTGGGTTATTTCCCTGGATAGACATTTCTTTCCCTACTGAGGAGGAGGAGGAGGAGGAGTAGAAGTAGTAGTAGTAGTAGTAGTAGTAGTAGTAGTAGTAATAGTAGTAGTAGTAGTAGTAGTAGTAGTAGTAGTAGTAATATAGTTCATTATTATTCAACTTCCACAGTATTTCATCTTCAAATGAATGCAGGCTTTGGCTCTTCTACCTTTACGACAGCCCTGAAACATATCATGTGTAAGATTCTGAAATTTCTCAAAAGACAAAGGTGAGAAATTTCTCCAGTAAGAAAAATCATTGAGAAATAGAGTGACTTTCTACCTGGTGGGCTACAGGCTGATATGAAGAGTTGTGTAGCTAATGACATCCTACAAATGCACGGTCGTAATTATTGTAGAATTTCGGATGGGAAGGGGGATGGTGGCAGTTTCCATTTGTTGTCATTACAGAGGGTCCTGGGGGATCTCCACGGAAGCAGACTCAGCCTCTTCTCATTACCCTGTTATGAACAGCTGGATGAGACTGCTGCTCCCTGGGCATCTCTTTTAACTCCCAATTTACCACCCACCCCCACCCCTCTTTAAATGACAACAGTGTTATATTAGTGGGAGTACTGATACTGTAGCTATTGCTTTGGCTACTGCCTTTCTTTAGCACCCATTCCGTGCAAAGCACCATACCAATGCATTACATAGTTAGCTTTTTGGTTCCTTCTATCACCCTGTGTGATTGGGATTATTATAGTCCTCATTTTCCAAAAAAGGAACAGGCTTAGTGCTTGTATGAGTTTCCTAGTGCTACTCTAACAATTATCTCAAACTTAGTGACTTAAAACAACACAACATCATTACCTTATAGTTCTGAAGGTCAGAAGTCTGAAATGGGATGCAGTGGGCTATAACCAAGGTCTTGGCAGAGCTGCGTGCCCTCTGGAGATTCCAGGGGAGACTATGCTTCTTTATCATTCCAGGGTTCTAGAGGGTGCCCACGTTTTTTGGTTCCTAACCCACTTCCATTTTCAAAGCCAGCAATAGTGAGTTGAGCCCTTCTCACATCACATCACTCTGGTCACTCTTCTGCTTTCTCACTTTTAAGGACATTTGTGATAACATTGGGTCCACCCAGATAATCCAGGATACTCTCCCTTTCTCAAGATCATCTGATTAGCAATCTTAATTTCTCTCTGTCCTGCAGGCAACATATCTACAGGTTCTCAGGATGACAATATGGACCTCTTTGGAGGGGCCATTATTCTGCCTGCCACAGAAATATTACATAACTTGCTACAGGCCATGGAGGTAATAAGTGGTATTTTCTTGATTCAAATCCTAGTCTCTTGATTCCAAAGCCTCTGCTAGTAAGCCTAATCCACACTGCTTCCCAGTAGCATTCTACCAACAATGTCATTTCCTAAGACCCTCTTCCATGGCAGGCACAATCCCAGATACTGGTGGTCCATACTTGAATAAGAGTTCACCTCACAACTTGGGGGTGGTGGGGAGAATGGTTTGCAAGTGTTGATAAATAACTATAATGGTAAATGAGAAGTATATGTAGAAGATCGTGGCTACACAGGATTCTACAGGAGTAGAAGGCAGTGTGAGATGGGGTTGGAGAGGATATGTAATGCAATCTGAAGGATAATTAATTCAGTAGGCAGAGAAAGAGGTGAAGAGCTCTTCATGCACAGAGAATGATGGGATACAGGCTGAGCAATGGGAGTCACTGAATGATGATTCACTGAATGAATCAAAATCATTCATTTTGATTTCCCCAAATCATTTGATTTTGGAAAAATCAGGCTGAATATCTGAGGTGAAAGTAGAAACTGAGATTGGAATGGCTTCTGACAGAGGAGGACCTTTCAGGCCATGCTGAGAGGTCAGGGTTCATGGTGAAGAAAATGGAGCTCCATCAAAGGAGTTCAAGGAAGGGAGGATCATGATCAGACTTGCACACTGTGAGCTCTACTCTGATATCCTCTTAGAAGATGAATTAGTTGACAAGCTGCGGAGATGCAGTAGGGGGTGAGGTCAACATCCAGGTGAGAGATGGTGAGAGGCAAAGGATGACCAATGGCCATGGGAATGGAAGGCAAAAAGCATATCCAAGACCCTTCTGAGATAGACATTAGTAGGTGTGTAATGGTGAAGGGTTATGGGTCAGGGGGGCAATAAGGGAAGGGGTGTCAAGAATTACCCATTAACTTAACTTAGGATCTCTAAATTAAGCATGCATGGAGCACCGTAAACAGAAGTAGAATTTCATACAAACCCATCCTATCGTTCATTGCCAAGCATATTTGTAAACTCAACATCAGATTTCTGGGGAATAGAAGTTTCTATCTGGAGCTTGAATTTATTTATAAAATCATGTAAAAGGAGTTGCTAATGGTGACTGTGGTGATTGGAGATGCTGAGGGTGTGTGTGTGTAAGAGAGAGAGGGGGAGAGAGAGAGAGAATCTTTGGAGGGACGCATGCCCGTTCTAAAGCAGCTGTTCATATCACAGAAGAATAAGGCTCCCCTTCCCCTCCTCCACACAGGATCACTATGAGTGGAGAATTGTCAGCCTTCTGCCTCCCTCCCAAGATGCTTTGTTATCTCCCCAGCTCTCTAAGGAAAGCTAGGACAGGTAATCTAGTGAGCAATTTGGCAGTGGCAGGATATTAGGAGGAACAGAATCTTGGGGTGTATGTGTCTGTGTGTGTACTTGTGTGGTTTTGTATGTTTCTGCACATATACCTATGTGTGTGTGTTTGTGGTGGAATGGCCAGATTTAGCAAATAAAAATACATGGCACATAGTTAAATTTGAATTTCAAGTAAATGGATAAATAATTCTCCTAAGATAAGTATGTCCCATGCCTGTGTTTGCGTATACAATATTTAAAACTTATTTATCCTAAAATATTACTCATTCTTTGCCTGAAATTCAAATGTAAAACCCATATATCTGTGTGTATATTTGCATGTGTGTTGTGTGGGTCTCTGTGTTTATGTGTATTTTACATTCGCTTACGTATCTTTGTGTTTGTGTGTATGTACATGCATGTGTGGTTTTTTTGTGTGTCTATGTGTATATGTGCATCTGGGTTATAGAATGCATAATAAGAGGTTTGTATTAGCCATTCATGCCCTGGAAAAAAATGGAACTATTCCCATAGAACGAAAAAAGCAATCAGATTTTTTCTATTATTAATTTTGACTTTGAACGAGTCACTGCAAAGTAAAGAGGTTGAACAGTTTCATCCACTTAAATATTTATTGACCATCCTAGGAGCAGAAGGTACAAAGGCAAATAATTCATAGAGGGCTCGCAGTCTAGAGAAAGGACATCTATGCAACTGATGAGGTTACGGTGTAGTGAATGCCCCAGTGAATGTGCCAGTCGTGATCCCAGTTACTTAGCAGTACTTTCCAGTTCTTTGTGTCTGTGTAGCCAGGCCAGCATGAAGACAACAGATATTTCAATGTGATGCTTTTATCACTTGGAGTCTTTAAGCTATGATTATTGGATGCATGTGTGCTTCTCTGCTAAACATACATGATCACCCCGTCATTCAGCTGAGGGAAGCATTGCTCTATTTGTCAAGTTTGTTTTTAATACTAGCACTATTCTCGAAAGCCAAGAAATGTCAGACTTCTGCATTGAGAGCGTTTTTTTATCAGCCCTCCTGTCATCTTGGACAGGACACCTTGTGGTATGAAAGGGCTACCTGCTTCCCCCGCTTGGTATCTGAACTCCCTTGGTGTTGGTTCCAGATGCTTCTCTGCCTCTCCCCAGTTTTGCATTTCTTGTTGTTTACCCACCACTTTCAGGATCTGTCTTTCAAATAAAGTTAGCTGGCTAAGTGAGATATTGGCCATTCTGGCTTGAAATCTGTCTCAAGTGAGCATTCACACCCTTACAGAAAGCTGCGTTCATGTAATAATTGAAGAATTATGTAGGAGTGTCTGCATTCAGTGGTGTATAGTTAGAAGACAGGCCAAGCTGCTACATCAAGGAAGGCTCAGTGGTGGCAACAAGACAGAAGTTTATTTCTCACTCACATAGGAGTCCGAGCACAAGCTGTCTTGGCTGACATGCAGTCCCAGAGGGACAAGGAGCCCAGTTCCTTCTGGGTTATTGCTCTGCTGCCTTTGATCCATGGCTGCCAGCCCACTGTTGGTTCTCATCAACATGGTGGCATCCTAGCCTGCAGAAAGAGGGAGAGGAAGACAGTGTAGATCCAGTTCCTTTCAAAGGCCAGACCTGGAAGATCCACCAGCACCTAACCCTCACAGCTGCCGGTGAGAATGTGTCACACTTGATTTCAAAAGAGGCCAGGAATAGGATCTTCATCCGGGCCATCATGGGGTTTCTATCCCTATGGAAGAAAAGAAGAGTGGCTATTGGGGCAACCAGTAATCTCTTCCCAAAGAACATTTGCCTTAAACTATGTAAGAGCACTTAGGACAAATAGGCTTCAGCATACACGTGTCTGTATAAAGCTGGGAGAGGCAAGAACCAAGACTAACTGAACATTCAGTGTATTCCAGACTGTGAGAATCATTCAGGACATTATTTTCCTTAATCCTGACAGGCAAAGAGGCTGAGCGGTGAAATGAATTATTCACTGATAACTATAGCTGCCAAAGGGAAAATTCGAACCCATGGTCCTTCCCACATATCACCCTGCCTTGTATAATCTGCTGATGACTGAATGAATCCCTTGGCTATGTGCTGGATTCTTGGTTGTTGGCTTAAAATCACTACCATCCCCTTCTAGGTCTCCACTGCATTGCAGAAGCAGAGCAGGAACTACATTTCCCAGAATTCCATTCCCTGCAGGCTCCAGGTGAGAGTATCAGTAAGCTATCTGGAAGTCAGAGGAGAAGCAGAGGAGTTTAACCTGCAAGGGTGATTGTATCTAGATGCACCCACAGCTTCACAGCAGCTTTCCACTGGCTCCTGATAACCTTTCTGGTTTAGTGTTTCAGGCTTCTCTGACTTTCACACCTGGGCCCTTCAAATGTTTACACACATTCCTGATGACTCTATAAAATTCTCCATACCTGGTATACATAGACTGATCC
Source organism: Lontra canadensis (assembly GCF_010015895.1). Classification (NCBI taxonomy): domain Eukaryota; kingdom Metazoa; phylum Chordata; class Mammalia; order Carnivora; family Mustelidae; genus Lontra; species Lontra canadensis. Next base: position 33,650,947 of record NW_022630996.1, read on the forward strand.
CTCACAGACACAGAATGTAAGATGGTGAGATCAGGCAGAATTCTTGGTGTATGGCAGAAAGAACACCAACATTGGAACTGGATGAACTGGATTTGAATCCAGCTTTCTGGACTCACCAAGCATGTGCTTGAACACACCACTTAAATTATGGGAGCTGCCATGTTTTTCAAATGGGAATACCAACACCTATAAAATCATTCAGAAGGTCACATGATAAAATATTTAATAACAAGTACCACAACAAGAAAATAGAATATGACTGTCATTATTACTTACAATAATAATAGCCAAGCATATTATTGGCATTATTTCATTTAATTCTAAAACAGCGCTGGTTACTATTATCATCCCTATTTTATAAGTGAAAAAACTAAGGAACAGAGATTAACTTGCAAACGACCCACAACTAGTTCATGACAAACCAGAAACTGAGTCTGTCTCTAGTCCTAGAGCTCACACTCTTAACCACGGTGTATTGAGCTTCCTGTGAATATACATTTCAACTAGTTTGTTTAGTTCTGCCTTCCTCCTCAACAAACAGTTTTCCAGAGTTGCCAAGAAGTACAAAGACTAGAGAAGAGAATTTTGGACATCCATGTATATGGAATAACCTCTTAATAATTTCAAGAATCTGATACAGAATTAGTCTGTCTGGTAAGGTGCTTGCTTCCTGGGTACTTTTGAGGAAAAGCTCAAAGGACAACTTACTTTTCAACCTGGGATGACTATAACCTCCAGATGACAACTGGCAATGTCTGAAGACATTGTTACAACTGGAGATCAAGTACTAATGGCATCAAATGGGGAGAGGCCAGGGATGTTGCTGAACACCCTCCAGAGCAGAGGACAAGCTCCCTGCAAAGAATTATCTGCCCCCCCTCAACAGATAGTGTTGCTGTTGAGTAATCCTGCTTGATAAGAGGCGATTTGATATTTTTAGCTCTTGGTACGGGTTACACGGGGGCATTCTCCAAGATTGTGTTATCCAATATGGTAGTCACTCACTGTGTGTGACTATTAAAATTAAATTAAAAATGAAACAAGATGAGACCGGGGAGGGAGAAAAACCATAAGAGACTCTTAATCTCAGGAAACAAACTGAGGGTTGCTGGGGGGAGGGGAGGGATAGGGTTGCTGGGTCATGGACACTGGGGAGGATATATGCTATAGTGAGTGCTGTGAATTATGTGAGACTGATGGTTCACAGACCTGTACCCCTGAAACAATACATTGTATGTTACTTTTTAAAAAAAAGAAATTTAAAAAAATTAAAAGTATAATTCTTCATTTACATTAGCCACATTTCAAGTGCTCAATGGCCAGATATGACTAGTAGCCACTGTATCAGATAATACACATTTATAGAACATTCCATTTTCTCAGAAAGTTCTTTTGGATGGCACTGCTGCAAGATCTTTTACTATGAAATTCTATTAAATATCTCAAGCTCCAGTTCCTTGCATGTTATGAGAAACCAAATATTAAAATGATGATTTTAAAAACAGATAAAATAGGGCATATTTATTTATATTGTAGAAATGTTCTTTTAAATGTGAATATTTCTAATATATTTGATGGCTTATCTCCTTGTTTAAAGTCTGATTTATTTGGTTACAGATCATTAAAACTGGGAGGAGGGTAGAAACTTAAATTGGCAGAGCCTCTATCAACTGAATCTCAAGAAAATGACCTGACAGCTAGGAAATTGCCATCTAACCCAAAGATTTTTGTGAAGTTGTAGAATTTCTTAGTTTAAAATAGGGCATGCCTAATACTGTTGGTTTAGATTTGTGTAACTGTTTTTTTGGTTTTTTTAAATTTTATTTTTTATAAACATATAATATATTTTTTCCCCCAGGGGTACAGGTCTGTGAATCGCCAGGTTTACACACTTCACAGCACTCACCATAGCACATACCCTCCCCAATGTCCATAACCCCACCCCCCTTCTCTCAACCCCCCTCCCTCCAGCAACCCTCCATTTGTTTTGTGAGATTAAGAGTCACTTATGGTTTATCTCCCTCCCAATCCCATCTTGCTTCATTTACTCTTCTCCTACCCCCTTAACCCCCATGTTGCATCTCCTCTCCCATGTAACTGTTTTTAGGGAACACAAAGTTCTTGGAGAATCTGGTGAATGGTACTGATCCCCTATTCTCCAGTGGGAACATGCACACACAGATACGTACAGATACAACTGTCCTTACAACGCATGCATTTAATGACTTCCTACAGCGCAGGTAAACCTTCTGTCTTCCAGTTGATCTCTGCAGATGAGGAAATTGAGACCCTGCGAAATCAAGAGACTTGTCCGAGTTTACACAATGACAGAACCCGAATCAGAAGGTGGATGGTCTGAATTTCAAAACCTATACCAGAAATACTAGCCTGTATAAAGTAGCAAAGAAACTAATCTACTGTGTGAAATAAGATATACTTGTACTATCCAAATTCTTCTGCTTGGCCTCTATGAAAGGAAAGGAAGGGGTAGTGCTTAAAAAGCAATGAACTGGGACTCCGAACTTGCCAGAGGGTAGAAGAGAGAAATGAAGGCTCATTCAGTACTCCACAGCCAGGATTCTGTAGCTCTGAATGAAGAGGCATGTTCTATAATTTTTGACTTTCATTAGAAGCTTTTTTTTTTTTTTTTTGAGAATCCATTACCTTTCTCTATACAACACGTTTCCAGTAATAATAACATGAGCTCCTCACCCAAATGCCTCCATATTTCTCATTAAGGCTCAGGAAGCAGTTTGTGAATTCCCCTTTGAATAGCTCATTAAGTTATTTGCTTTTGTTCCTGCCTCCTATCTCCTGTGTTCTGTGTCCTTATTTGTCCTTTTTCTTAAAAGCCAACAAAGAGCCTGGAAACCTCCCTTATGTAAAATTCCAAAATTGAATTGTGTATTTTACTCCTGAGCTTAATTATGAGAAGTCGTGCCTGTTCTATACTTAACGGCTTTTCAAATGGCACCATTATGTAGAACAGCAAGCAGAAGCAAAAGGTAGCAGAGCTCATTGGCAGTCTAATCCATGATGTGCTGTCCTTATTGAAATGCTGTAAATAGAAAAAATATTCAAGAAAGCAGAGATTTCCTTCAAAATTGTACCCAACTTATCAACTTACAAATCCCAAATTAAGTTTAGGGAATCAAATACACTTAGCCCAATGTCTGGAACATAGCCATCAGTTTAAAAAAAAAAAAAGTTGTTGCATGAATATACTGTTTTTCTTTCCCCTTTTGCCATTCATTCTCTGTTCTCCACTCTCTTCTCCTGGTTCCTGTCCTGACTCTTGTTGACATTATCACCTAGGCGCTCTTGCCAGGTGACTGTCCGCTAGTTACAGGAAACAGGAGGGTAGAAGGTGGAAAGAGAGACCCAGCAAGCACCTCTTCCCTTGCCCCTCTTCTGCATTCTGCTTCTGGGATGGCTGTGTCCACAACCACAGGTCCCACAGGGTGGCCTCTCCTCCATGGTACCAACCCTTCCTGGGCTCCAGAAACCTACTTTCTCCTCTTGCCCCTTTAGGTCTGAGGCCGATAACCCCTTCCTACACTGCTAGTTCCTGGACGTCTCCACACCCTTGTTGGTTCCTTCAACCCTGCCCACATCTCAGCAAACCATTTGTCTTAGTAAGCTCGGGCTGCTCTAACAAAATACCATAAATTGGGAGGCTTAACTAACAGAAATTTGTTTCTCACAGTTCTGGAGACTGAGACGTCTAAGGTGAAGGCATAGGCTGATTCTGTGGTGCAAACCCACTTATAAGGGAGCTGGGGTTTTGCTCTAAACTTATCTGATGGAAGGGATGAGAGCTCTCTCTTAGCGGTAAACTCGCTGATCCCATTCAGGAGGGCTTTGCCTCCATGATCTAATCACATCCAAAAGCCTGTCTCCTGGTACCTCTGTCCTGAGGGTCAGGGTTTCGACATATGAATTTGAGGGGGACCCATTCAGCCCATAGCACCATCCCTTCATTAAACTCTTCAGTTGAACCAGATGAGTTACATTTTGTACTTCATTACCCTATTATGGTGAATAAATGAAATAGATAAATGAAAAGATTTAGAAAATCAGCTTTAAAGTAATTTCAAGTATATGATTTTTAACATTAAGGAATAAAGCTATAAATATTAAATTCACTTCCCAATACATTAAAATTCCAATTGTTGAAATTTTACCTAAAAATAAGTTTTAATATACAAAATTTACATTCATGCTTATATAATATATGCCAGGGATCAGGGGCAGGTAATATAATTGAGAAAATTGATCTGGATGTCCAGAAAAAAAGTGCTAAGAGCTTTAGTAAATGACAGTTGGCAATTAGTTTACCTCCGCTGTAGACTGGAAGTTTACTACATGTATGTTTGTTTTATGTGTTACAAATAGTCCCGACCTAACATAAAATTGACATAGCCTAGTATATCATCTATAATCCAGCTTCTGAGTTAGAGCAAAATCTTCTTATACTGTAGCTACATACATAGATTTAAGGAGGCAGGGTCCTCTGGGGTTTAAATGTAGACTTGAGTTAGTTTCAGGTCATAGGTATGAGCCATAGGGAGGCATCTCAGAGTCAAAAGGACTAGTTATCCATCAGAAAATAGGGCTTGAATCGCTTTACGTAGAAGGCAGGTTGAAAGCCAGAATCAGAGTTTAGGGCCTGGAAATACCAGGCTGTCTCTGAATGAATGTTCTCTTTCTTCTCCCATAGACACACTCCCTAGCACACCCTGCTTCTCTCTTGCGCTCTCTCATTATAGTACATAACATTTATCTTGCTTATTCTAAAAAGCAAGAAACAGTCAACATAGAAAAAATACCATAGAAATCAAGATAAGAAAAAGAAAAATAAAACATAAAATGACCAGTAATCTTTCTATACTGAGATAACTGGTGTTCGCTGTTTGCTGCATAGACTTCAGTAGGTGGGTGATTGATGGCAAGCTAGGTGAATAAATGATAGGCGGTATTTCCTAGCAAAAAATAATCTAAGGTACATGTTTTATAACTTGTTTTCACTTAACAATGCATTTTAATATCTTTCCCAGTTATTACTTATCCTTCTAGAGCATCATTTTACAGCTGAAAAATATTCTCTTGTACGAATTTGTCACCACTCCTTTACCCAACTGTGGGAAATTTAAATTCATTCCTATGTTCCCCACTTTGAACCATGCTATAAAAGATAATCCTTATGATTGTTTGCTATTTCAATAGCAGGGTTATTGTTATTTTCTGCACATTTTAGAGTAACAGCAAAGGGCTTTGCTTACTGTCTTACTTCTGGAGTATGGCTGTGATTAGAGAAAAATACAATAATCAGAGAATCAGCTTGGTTTTAAAGAGATCTTCAACCCGTTGTTGCCATTGTTGCAAGTACTCTCTGCTACCAATAGCCCTTTCCCCCCACACACTGGTAATCTTGGGGAATTAGTTAACATTTTATTGAGTATTTCTTTTTTTTCTATTGAATATAAGGGGACAAAATGGAAGGAAACACATGTTCTTCTCTAATGCTTTCACATACCCACATCTGCACACTAAATGTAATGCATTTCACAAATTTGTGTGAGGGTGGGTCTGTGTATGGTGGAGTATTTCTACTGATGGCTCCTGCTGTCATCGCTATTTCTGTGCAAGAAATTCTTGGGCATCATTCATTTTGGACAACTTATCCCACTATTCTGCTTACAACCTAGCAAATCACAGATGTATTCTAGGTGGTGCAAAGTTTCCATACACAGCTGGCCGGAAGCTCACAGAGTGGCTTGACTAAAACCTACTGACAGAGTACTGTCTTTTGCAGAGTTATTGTCAAATTAGTATAAAGGTCTTTGCTGGGTTCAGTCATGAACACATGTTACTCTCTCAAAGCTATGTCCTTGGAAGAGCTCCCACTGTGGGAATGGTAGGCAGAGTGCACAATCCAAGGACAGGATTGGGAGGAAGGAGCCTCTGATTACCTGGGTCCAACTCTCGAGTCAAGGGGGACAGTCACATCCTCTTTACTACCTCCTCCAACATGGTGACAACTTATTGAGCACTTACTATGTGCCAAGGGACTTTCTGTGGTTATCTTATTGAATCCTAACAACTTTATGAAAATGAGGCTATTAAGGGAGAAAGATTTACCAGATTCACAAGGCTAGTGGGTAGTGACTATCATATCCCAAAGCATGTTTCTCAAATGCTACAACAGGTTTGCCACCAGAAACACTGGGGAATGAAATCCAGACTGTCTACATAAATAAATAAACAAAAGAAAACTGGCATTTTCTGTGTAATTTAATAGCCTAGATTTGGTGATCTCATGAACCAAAATAACTTTAATCCAGGGGCCTCTCTGACCCAAAAAAAAATTCAGTAAAAGTGAGTTATCAAAATCTAAATATGGTTGTTAACAAGGTCTTGGAGAATATCGCAGGTGGACTTGTTTCTACTTATTTTTCTTTGTGTGATATGTGCTTTTTCATGACTCTGTTCCTTCATGTATGGACTCTTAGATTTCTATAGTTCCTTTCCCCCTCCCTTTTCCTTTTTTTTTTTTTAAGAAAGAGAGAGAGAGAGGGAGAATGCACACACACACACACACACAAGTGGTCTGGAAGTGGCAGAAGGAGAGGAAGAGAGAATCCCAAGCAGGCTCCAAACTCAATGGAGCCTGATGCAGGTTTCATCTCATGACCCTGAGATGATGACCAGAGCAGAAATCGAGTCACATCTGATGCTTTATCCACCCACCAAGCCACCAGACACCCCTGCCTTCCTCTCCTTTTATAAATATGTACTTATGCCATGGTTATGCCTCCTCCCTTTGGAGGTGTACTCTGCAAGAGAGTGAAGGGAGAAGGAAAATCAGTGTTTGAATACCTGCAGTGAACCCCGCTGGGACATTCACATACATCATCTGGGTGGGCAGAAACCAAGTCCAATTTCTCTTTATAGGTTCAGGGCTCATTACGCTGCACAGTTTTGCAGCCTGTAGGCCAACACAGACTGCTTCTTTGTTCTCTTGACTCCGGTGCACTTTGCTGTATATATGCATATTTACATGTTCAAAATCGCATATTAATTGACTTGGTACCAGAAGGCAAAGTCTGAAACTAACAGACTGTGGATGTAATGCAAAAGACACAGTGAAGATACTAAAATAAAACTAGGATGTCTATGCCTAAAAGATCCCCAGGGAAATGCTGAGATAACAAAATGGAATTCATTGAGTTAGGAAGGCAGAAAAGGATGCCATAGACAGGAGAACAAACCAAGTGAAGGAGGGCCCATCATTAAGATGAGTTAGTGCAGAATCTTGGGGAAACACTTGGGGATATGGGGAGAAGAAGAGGAATGGGAGGAAGAGAATCGACACTCCAGTGCATCTCTTTGCGACTGTTAAGATAATTCTGGTTGTAGCTGCAGGGATTTCATTACATCTCATAGTAATACTTACACTCAACTCCTATCGTAATCTTTGCCTTGTGGTCAAATTTACTAATCGCTGAAAATTGTCCTGCATCTAGTCCTAACTTTCTGAAGCAGAGATAAACCCTTAGACCACAGATGGACCTTACCGCCCTTGGCTTACTGTCTTCCATCTTTATGCTGATGGTTGGCAGCCTCTCTGGCATTTTCTTTAAATGTCTCAGTAGAAGGGGAAAATGGGCCTTTTTATGGCTTTGGATCTATCTTCTATCCCTGAATTTATTTCCTCCCTGGGGCCCTGGATCCTTTTCTTTCCCTCCTTCTAACCACGTTTGTTCATTAATTACCTTGTGCTCACATTTATCTTCAACCCTTCCATCTCCAGGCTCTTCTATATTTAAAAAAAAAAAATGCTGCCTCATATATGCTGTCATCGCCAAACATCTTGGACAATTTTCTCTATTCCTTATTTCCAATTCTCCACCCCCTTCTTCTGTGTCACTGCTACACTGGAAGTCCTCTCAGCATCCTGACCAATGAACCCCTAATGCCAAACACAGTCCTTATTTTGCTTGATATCTTTGTAGCATTTAAAAATTGAATACATTCTCACTTTTATTTACTTTTTTAAAGATTTTATTTATTTATTGAGGCAGAGAGGCAGGCAGAGAGAGAGAGAAGGGGAAGCAGGCTCCCTGCTGAGCAGAGAGCTCTATGCGGGGCTCAATCCCAGGACCTGAGATCATGACCTGAGCTGAAGGCAGAGGCTTAACCCACTGAGCCAACCAGGCACTCCACATTCTCACATTTAAAACTTACCTGTATCTGCTTCTGCAAACTCCATTCCATCTACTCTTTTCTTATCCCCTCTCCCCTGGATTCCTGCTAAATGCATCTTAAATGGACTTCTAATTCTTAGATGTGCCTTGGTCCACTCTGCTATCCTTCCTTAGTGCTAGAATTTGCATTTTTGAAATGAAATCTTTCAGCCCTTAACCATGTCCTATTGTTTTCAGGATAAAGTTGAAATGTTGTCACATGGTTGATAGCATCCTCCTAACCAGCTCTGACTTATTTGCTTAAGAGGAAATTACTTGGCCCAGACGTCTTCACTTCCTGCTCCCTGAAGCTGGAACCAGACACTGCAGCGGCTTGTCCTTGACTGTACAGAAGTAGAGGGAAAATGTGGCTCTGGAACATACTCATCTAGCAAAGCTATTCACCAGCCTAGGCCAGGAAGATAGTTCTGTGAGAGGGAAATTAAAATCTAGTTTATTTAGGGTATTGTTCTTTGGGGTTCTTTATTACTCTACCTTAGTCTTTACCTAAACTCGTTAAATGGACTTCTCATGGCATTGTGGTCCTTATCTTGAACTGGCTCTTATCTTCCATCTAAACCAGGCTAGTTGCATTTCTAAATGGTCAATTTCTCTTATTCTCCAGGTTTATGCCCATGCAGATCCCTCTGTCTAGAGTCTGCCCCTTTATTTCTCTGCCTGAGTATTCCTGTTCATAACTTAGGACTTCAGTCAAGTGTCAGCTCCCATTTGAATCTTTCCTAATATGCTCCCCACACCCCTCCTCTGCTCCCACAACACTCCGCTCATTCTACCACAAGGTCTTGTGGTCCCTGGTTTACCTGTGTGTCTTCTCTCTGATTGTAAGCATCTTGCTGTCAGGGGCTGTTTTGTATCTCTGACATATAGTTGGGGCTCAGCAAATGTGTACTAAGTGAGGATTCAGAGAAGCTCCGTATGCTCAAAGTTTCCCTAGAGGAAGTCTGTGTGTATCTATGATTATGTATACATGTGTCTGGGACTGAGCCATCTTAACTGAAATACCAGGAACCTAACAGCCAGAGGCTAGGAGTATAGCCAGCATCTTTAGAGACCGTCGAAGGAGCAAGTGAGGCTAAGAGTTCAAATGACAAGTCCAAGGCTCAGAAGCAAGGGAGATCAGGAGTGGAGTAACTAGGACAGTATTGTAGATAGGTGGATAATGGCCCTTAGAGATTCCATGTCCCAAATCCCTGAACCTGTGAATATGTTTGGCTACATAGAAAGGGGGAACTCGTGATTCAGATGGCATTAGGTTGCTAATCAATTGATCTTAAAATAAGATTATCCTGGATTATTCTAGTGGGGCCAGTGTAATCACCTTTAAAGTGGTAGATTGGGGCAAAAGATGGAGAAGCAGAGAGACGGCTGTGTAAGAAGGACTCAGTCTAATCTTGTTGGCTTGGGTGGTGAAGAGAGGCCATGAGCCAAAGAATGAGGGCAGCCTCTAGACACTAGAAAAGGCAAGAATGTGGGTTCTGCCCTAGAGCCTCCAGAAAAGAAGACAGGCTTGCTAACAACAGTGATTTTAGCCAGTGAGACCCATTTCAGACTTCTGACCTCCAGAACTATAAGATAATAAACACATGTTGTTTTAAGACACTGAATTTGTGGTAATTTGTTGCAATAGAAATAGGAAACTAATAGAAGTATTATCAACTGAATGGACTTGGACAAGACATTTAATCTTCCTAAGCCCCCTGTCGCATCTTGTTAATAGGAACCATACTCACTGTGTGCTTGTGAGGATTAAATGAGATATTACATCTAAAAATCTTGGTAAAGTGCTTGGCACAGAGTAAGTGCTCCATAAATAGTAGTAATTTAATATCATCATTGTTGTTGTTCACTAATTGGCCTAATACATCTGGGGTGGAGGAGAAGGAAGAGACAGAGGAAAAAAGATGGGAAATAACACAATAAAAGTCTATTTTGGAAATCTGCAGGCATATTTGGTTTTAGCTCTTTTCTAATGTGTCTTCTTAACTCACAGAATGTGCTTCATTTCCTTCTGCTTTCTCTCTCTTGCTTTAGGTATTAGAATCTGTTTTAAATTTAGTCATTTCAAAGTCTCCTTGGCATCGTGTAAATGTCGCACCATTAAATATATATTCAATGGGTGCTCAAGCAGGCTGGCTTCCCTGCCAAGAAACGGAGTCCCGTAGGTGGGCAGGTGGAGGAAAGACAGACACCAAAACCGCACCCCCGCCGCCCATAAACTCTGCTGTCCTTACTTAGCAGAACCACGTTTTATGAGCTCCAAATCAGGATGTGTGGTCTGACAAGCACGTTTGCTCCTGAGTTTTAATTTAGCATTATGAAAAGGTTTTCACAGGTATGAAATTAAATCACATGAAATTTAGTGGATAATCTTTACTGCGAAGAATCGAATCTCAAGCAAAACTTCAGGGAAAACATAGACCGGTTTTTATAATATTTGAAATTTGAATTATTCGTGATAATCTAGAACTTACGGTTTGGTAGCCATCGGGACGGTTTTGTTTCTGTTTTGTTTTGTTTTCCTCTGCTCTCAGATGTCCCCTTCCCCCACTCTTTCCCTCTGAGTCCTGCTGCCTCCCTTCTAATCAGGTGACCCTAGTGAACTGCCAGCCCAAGAACCCCAACTTCCAGGTGATGGGATAGACACGTGACACTGGCCCAGCCAATCACAACAGCCCTTTACCTGGCCATTGATTGGTCACATGAGTAGGCACACGATCCAAACGATGCCAGTTTCATACGGAGAGAGGAAGAACATGATTTTCTTTCCGCTAGAACAACAAGCGGTGGAGGTGTATGCCAGAGCTATTGCCTGTCATATTTGCTACCACAGAAAGGAAACACATCAGCAGGAAGTGAGGCCAAAAACCAGGAAGAGTCAGGACTGAGAAATGGAGAGAAGGAAGAAACCCTAATGACATCTCTGAGCCCTCAGACCCAGCAGTGCCTGACACCACTTACTCCCCATCCTCTGTACATGAGCCAATAAATCATTTTTAAGTGGGATTTCTAGGACTTGAAATTGAAAGAGCCCTGGCTAATACACAGGGTCATTGCAAAAACACTGTCAAGACCTCAGAAAAAACCAACCCAGGGGTGGGCGAGACAGGGACAGGAAGAAAAAAAACTGATTATAGCAGCCAATAAGACGGAGAAGAGCACAAGACTTAGAGTCAGAACACTCGGATTTATAATCCAGCTCTGCCATTTACCAATGACCTTGGTAAGGTGCAACCTTGGGTAACAGCATAACATTTCCACTTAATGGTCTACAGAGTGGATGACTATCATATCACTGCCATATATAACACGGCGCGCTGGGAGACGCTCACCTGAGATGATAAATGGGAGCACTCTTTGTAAATGTTAAGTGCTTTAAAATGGCACTTATTACATAGAAAGCAGAATAGTAAAAGAAGACTTTGGACTGAAACAGAGACCAAAAAAGGAAAAGTTGGGCTCTGAGTAGCTGAACTCTTGAGAGAGGAATAGGGAAACCAACTAGTTAATGATTGGATCTTCTATAAGGCATCTAAAGGACACACAATACTGAATGTCACTGGCCTGAGTAAAAACATATGCAAAATCTATGCAAAAGTTAGAAAACAGTTCTAAGGCCGTGTATGGGATAGGAGCGGGAAGCAAGAGAAGAAAGGAGAACCAGCATTTGTGAGGTATCCACAGTATCTTGCTGTCCCGACCACACGGGCTCTGATGTAACCCATGAAGCAATACTGCAGGTGTCAGGCATTAGAGTCCCCAGTTTATATTTGAGGAAAATGAGGCTCAAAGCCCTGGTCTTAAGATTCTACAACTGGATCACCAGACTATTCCACTGTCCAGAAAATACATTTAAAGCCAGACTTTGGGACTTTGATGAGAATAGGCTTAGTTTTCTTTCCTGATTACAAGGACCAATCAAGCCGTATTTTAAAGAAGTCTAGAATTTATTTAAATTTTGGTTGTGAATGGCTTTTGTTAGATTTTAAGTCTAGTGCTTTCCGAAGTTACTAGAAATTTGTTTCTCCTCATCTGTGTGTCAAGAATTGTGAAAGGTCTGGGATTTTACCCTACTTAGACATGAATTAACTAGCCTGTTACTATTTTGTGGATGCCGGCAGAAGGCATAAGACTCTTGGTCAGAGACAAAGGGGTTTATTATTCACAGCAAAAGTAATAGCCAGAGCTTTATGTTGGTTTATGTTGGTCTGTTCCCAATCCTCATTAACCACTAAGGCCAATGAGGGTGACAAAGAGAGCCTGTGGTGAGTGCCCACACATGGTATGGGTTGCATTACAGGAGAGGAACACTAAAATTGGGGATTTATTGCTTTTATAGCAAGGGATGGCAAGCATATTCATTGTCTGGGGAAGATGTTACCTCATCCCTCAAGATTGCCTACTTGCAAACACAGCTCTGAGAAATGGCAGACTGTGCCTTGCATTTTGGGTATACCCAGCAAGAATGTGTAGGAAGGCTAAAGGCCCATGGTGAATTGCCCCTTCCAGAACTGAGTCCTTCTCTGGCAAAAATAAGGCCTTTTTCCTACTCATTCTCTCTAACTGAAATTTCATTCTTTTGCTCTCTTTTGGAATTATCCCTTGCCCATATCTCTTCTAGCTCCTTCTCTTTCTTGTTGCAGATATCTCCCACTTAATTCCTAAAGTTCTTAGAAACACTGTCTTGGGCACATAGGTGGCTCACTCAGTTAAGTGTCTGCCTTCAGCTCAGGTCATGATCTCAGGGTCCTGGGATTGAGCCCTCGAATCTGGCTCCCTGCTCAGCATAGAGTCTACTGCTTCTTCCTCCTCTGCCCCTCCTCTGGCTGGTGCACTCACTCTCTCTCTCTCTCTCTCTCTCTCTCTCAAAAAAGATAAAATCTTAAAAAAAAAAAAAAGAAAGAAAGAAAGAAAGAAACACACAGGAGCTAAATGGTGCCCCCACCATTTAGCTCCTGTGTGATGCCTTTGTGATATGTCAACTTGGCTAGGCTGAGTTACCAGAGAATTATCTTTCCAGTATTTCTAGTTAGGGCAGGCTTCAAGGAATATTCCTTTGTGTGAGTTGAAGGACAGAAGGGCGGAAGCAACTATTTTCTAATGTTCTCCTAGCTAAACAAATACCATTCTAGATGGTACAGTGAAGGGATTTTACAGATGTAAACCATAAACTGTAAATTGCCTAATCAGTTGACTTTAAGTTCATCAAAAATTACATTATCCTCGATGGGCCTTATTTAATTAATTGGAAACCTTTTAAAAGAGAGCTTAGGCCTTTTCTGAGCTAGAGACCGCAGACAGCAGCTAGCTTTTGGTTCTCCATTTGCATTGGATCTTCCTGCCTGCCTGCCTGTGGACAGTAAGTTTCAGCTTGGGTCTATGGGGTTCCAGCCTGTACGTGGTCTTTTCCTCCCATCTGCCTGCTCTATGGACTTTAGGGTAGCTAAGCCAGTCTCCGTAATCATGTAACTCAACTTCTTGTGATAAATACCATCATATATTAATAAAAATGAGTGTATTATATTTATCATTAATATGTATTATTAACCAATAATTGATATATCTATATTCATATTTATAATTGATATGATTGATAATAAGTATTATTATAATTCATAATATTGATATTCAATATATTTATCCTATAGCTTTTGCCTAATTGAACCCTAACTGATTCATGTGCCACTTCATGGAAACTGCTCCTTTGATGAGACTGAGACCTCCTTCCTGCCAAATTCAAACGCATTCTTAGTCCTCATTTTGCATGATGCCTTAAGCAACATCTCCACTTTAGATTGCTTCTCCTTTGGTTTTAGAAATACCACTGAGGCTCTCTTCCCAGTCTCTCTCTCTCTCTCTCGCCTGTTGTGGTTCCTCTTGTTTTTTCCTAAGAGTGTTCTTGCCATATATTATATCTCTTCCTTCTCTCATATAGGTGGACTTCAATCCTCCTGGTCTTGACTATACTTGGTACCAATGACTCAAATATATTCCTCTCATTCTTACCTTTCAGAATCTTTATTAGTGTAACTCTTGCCCAGCACAGTTAATGAAAGATGCATCAAAAAGAAGACCAGTTCCAAGGCTGCTTGAATCTCCTTCCCCTCTGGACTCTGGAGAAACTGCCTTCATGGTGATGATAACACTGATAAACACCTTTACCATTTATTGGGACTTGATATGCATGAGACATTACTGAAGGTGCTTTACAAACATGATCTCATCTAATCCTTACAACATCCTTATGAAGTCAATATTATGATGCCCTTTTTTTTCTTACACATTTTGGTATTTTTTTTTTTTTTTAGTTCTGTGAAATATGATTCCCATTTTTCTTATGAGAAACCTGAGAATTTGGGAAATGTTATGTAACTAGCCTTGGGACCCACACCAGTAGATGTGTTAGGGTCAGAATTTAAACCCTTAACCCAAGTTCCAAACAACTGGAAATAAGATATCGATAGAAGACATGGACATTGAGGTCATAATCAAAGGCCATTTAAATTTGTAGGATCTGACCAAGCAAGGCAGAGCTGAGCAGGTAGCTTCATCTTAAAACTTGGTGGTAGCCCTCACATAACTATTGAAAACATTATAGCCATGACTCTCGTCTAGCTGGTATAATCAGAAGTGTTCTTTGCCCATGGTTCCTAATGTAGCTTTGCAGATTCCCTGAATGCTATTATATACCCTCAGACAAAGGACAGACAGATCTTTCCTTTTCCAAGTTGTTTAACCCCAATGATGGACAACAACCCAGATGTCAGACCATACTATTGTCTCACCAATACTGCTTTACCACTCCTGATCCATGACCTTGACACCACTGACTCTCAATCACACTATATCTGGCAGACCAACACTCAAAAGGCCAGGGGATTTAGTGATCATTCCCTCTGATGTGAAATTAGTGCAGGGTTTTTGCAGAATCATTGTTCTTAAAGCTTCCTGCAATAGAGAGCAGTAAAACATTGATGCCAATAAGAAAAAACTTGCCTTCTTCCCAAACAAGAATTTTTGGCAATTATTTTAGTCTTGGCTAAAGCCTGTACATTTTTGGCTCAGTATTTATTTTATGGGCCAATCTTCAAATCCTGATGTGGCTATGAATAAAAATTATGTAGAATATGAAGAACAAATTACAAAGATGGCCATGGAAGCCTTGCAGAATCCAAAGGCATAAGTGCCAGAATGGCAGAACATCTTGGCAGATATTTCCCTTGGAAGAGAGGGAATAGGGTAATTACTACTGACTCGTGGGACATTATTTTCTACTTCTCAAAAGAAGTCCTTGATGAATATTTTACATTTATGTACTTCCTTTGGTGGTACAGTTTGTTTAAACATTTATTTCAGTGGATTGTGAATTTATTCCTGTATTTTCAGAAGTTAGTTTGATAAGTTCACTGTATCAATTACCCTAGTCACTACAGTGACCACTCCCCACCTTCTTTGTTAGTTCAGTAACATGAAGAGCCCAAAAATGACTTTGGAATAATCCCAGCTCCCAATTAAGTTGAACCATGACACTGTTTTCTGTTAAGACATTCCTCCTTAGAGTACAGATCTTAAGATTCTGCAGATAACATCAAACATTACTCCAGCTACTCTCATCTCTCTTGGTTTGTAGGCCCATGCATTCTGCCTGCAGAGAAGATGGCACAAGATATTGGCCACTGGTTTAAGGCACCTGCTTATAAAGGATTTTCTTCACCAGGACATTCCAATAATATATCAAGCAATCTGCTTCTTAGTTACAGGAGAATAGTAAATATCAAAGAGCCGATTGCCTTACCTCTTTGTCGCCAAATAGTTGTGACATTCTGTGAGATATCATGTAAATGGGTAAGGCATTTGTAGGTCCACAAATAGGCATGCCAGTAGAAAAATTCTGATAAAGGAAGGCAAATGTGTATCTGATATATATATATATATATATATATATATATATATATATATATATACACACATTCCTGTGGAGACAAATAATTTCTCTCTCTATGCTTTATTAGGGACTCGGGAGTTGACTATGGCTACTGAAAAGTTGGGCAATCAGCAGTGGCTCTTGTCAAATTAGCGGTGGGGATGAGAAATCCATTGTAAGCCTCCATCTTTGTCTCTGTTGCCACTTTCTACATAGGCTCATTGAATAAGCACCAATGTGGCCAAGGAAGGAGAGTGACTGACAGCCACTTTTCACACATGTTTCTTGAAAGCATTTGGATGCCAATAGCTGGAAACCAGGTGCCAGGAGTAGTTACTGATTTTTTTCTAATAAAGGTACCATATCCAAAACCTCAGGTGGGATTGCCATAACCACCTTATTAAGGCTGGAAAAAAATCTACCATTATTCTCTAAGACCCATCTGGCTTTTGCACCTGCCAAACAAGACTAGTTAGGTAGGAATAATCACCCCTGTGTCTCCCAAGTCTCTGATGGTACCATTAATCTTTGCAGTTCCTCCAAGGAATGCCACATTGCCTTGAGCTTATTATTTTGGGGCTTCCACTTAGCTTTTCCTATCAATACAATCTTCATTCCACATAGTAGAGAACTAATGTGAGTATCCTGCCAGTTGAGTATATCGGTTCTCACTATACTTTTTGGAAGAGAGGAAATAACCAGAGAAGACAGTTCTTCTTGCCAAGGATTACTAGTATCTTATCCCTTTCTCTCTCTTCCCATAAAGGAGGTTATATAACAATCCAGTCATAGAATCTTGGTTTGGTTTTTGGGTTGTTTTTTTTTTTTGAGAGACCGTGTCTTGGGCCCACTTCTTCCAGTACTAATTATTCTGTAACTCAA
The DNA here is from genome assembly GCF_010015895.1 of Lontra canadensis. Lineage (NCBI taxonomy): Eukaryota > Metazoa > Chordata > Mammalia > Carnivora > Mustelidae > Lontra > Lontra canadensis. The sequence goes on from NW_022630996.1 coordinate 33,668,017, forward strand.
GATTCTGGCAGGAAACAAGTAGTACATCCAAATTAGGGTAATTAAAGAGTGTAATAAAGGGACATTTTACAAAGGTATGGGTAGATTTAATAGAAACCAATAAGGGACAGAGAAGTACCAAGGGGTTAAAAACATCAGGGAGTAACAATTGGAACTCAAAAATAATAGTTATGGAGACCCAAAAAGAACTGTAACTGCCAATAAAGATTGCAGCCACTACCAAACTCTGGCTTAGCAAGGAGGGGGTCAGAAGAATTAATACTCTGACCTCAGTGTGCTACTTCCCTCAGTGTCCTGTCAGTGTCATTGATAGGCCTAACCCAAAGTGAAGCCAAAGAACAAGAGAGCCTATTGGTGCAGCCCATATAGGTCATCCACCACAGCAGAGAGCAGGGTGAAGGGCCTCCTGGCCCAGGCATCTTTATCTGTTTTGGTTCCTGATGCTTCCAAATTACCCAGAACAATGGTATACATATAGTAGGTATATATATGGAGAGATGAATAAAAACAATGAATTGTGAATAACAAGAAGAGCTAGACAGAGAACAAGGCAAACCTAAGAGCTGCTATACCAGTGATGAACCTCTAATCTTTCAGGTATCTTAAAGAGAGGAGATGGAAAAACTAAAAGGTATAGAAAGAAGAGAGAAAGAGGGAGACAGCAGGAGAGATTTAATTTATGTTAGAAAAGGAGAGAAAGCCTGGGAGGAATGTGTTTGATTGTTGTTTCTAGTTCATCTCATAGAAGTGCAATATATTATTTAACTCGAGGATTTTTTTTTATTAATTAATTTATTTATTTATTTATTTTCAGCATAACAGTATTCATTGTTTTTGCACAACACCCAGTGCTCCATGCAATCCGTGCCCTCTCCAATACCCACCACCTGGTTCCCCCAACCTCCCACCCCTGGCCGCTTCAAACCCCTCAGATTGTTTTTCAGAGTCTATAGTCTCTCATGGTTCACCTCCCCTTCCAATTTCCCCCAACTCCCTTCTCCTCTCTAACTCCCCTTGTCCTCCATGCTATTTGTTATGCTCCACAAATAAGTGAAACCATATGATAATTGACTCTCTCTGCTTGACTTATTTCACTCAGCATAATCTCTTCCAGTCCCGTCCATGTTGCTACAAAAGTTGGGTCTTCATCCTTTCTGATGGAGGCATAATACTCCATAGTGTATATGGACCGCATCTTCCTTATCCATTCGTCCGTTGAAGGGCATCTTGGTTCTTTCTACAGTTTAGCAACTGTGGCCATTGCTGCTATAAACATTGGGGTACAGATGGCCCTTCTTTTCACTACATCTGTATCTTTGGGGTAAATACCCAGTAGTGTAATTGGAGGGTCATAGGGAAGCTCTATTTTTAATTTCTTGAGGAATCTCCACACTGTTCTCCAAAGTGGCTGCACCAACTTGCATTCCCACCAACAGTGTAAGAGGGTTCCCCTTTCTCCACATCCCCTCCAACACATGTTGTTTTCTGTCTTGCTAATTTTGGCCATTCTAACTGGTGTAAATGTGGTATCTCCACCCCCAAACTACTAGAACTCATACAGCAATTCAGTAACGTGGCAGGATACAAAGTCAATGTACAGAAATCAGTGCCTTTCTTATACACTAACAATGAAAATACAGAAAGTGAAATTAGAGAATCAATTCCATTTACTATAGCACCAAGAACCATATGATACCTGGGAATAAACCTAACCAAAGAGGTAAAGGATCTGTACTCCAGGAACTACAGAACACTCATGAAAGAAATTGAAGAAGACACAAAAAGATGGAAGACCATTCCATGCTCTTGAATCAGAAGAATAAACATTGTTAAAATGTCTATACTGCCTAGAGCAATCTATACTTTTAATGCCATTCCGATCAAAACTCCACCGGTATTTTCAAAGAGCTGGAGCAAATAATCCAAAAACTTGTATGGAATCAGAAGAGACCCCGAATCACTAAGGAAATATTGAAAAACAAAAATAAAACTGGGGGCATCAAGTTACCTGATTTCAAGCTTTACTACAAAGCTGTGATCACCAAGACAGCATGGTACTGGCATAAAAACAGACACATAGACCAGTGGAACAGAGTAGAGAGCCCAGATATGGACCCTCAACTCTATGGTCAAATAATCTTCGACAAAACAGGAAAAAATATGCAGTGGAAAAAAGACAGTCTCTTCAATAAATGGTGCTGGGAAAACTGAACAGCTATATGTAGAAGAATGAAACTCGACCATTCTCTTACACCGTACACAAAGATAAACTCAAAATGGATAAAAGGCCTCGACGTGAGACAGGAAGCCATCAGAATCCTAGAGGAGAACATAGGCAGTAATCTCTTTGATATCAGCCACAGCAGTTTCTTTCAAGATACGTCTCCAAAGGCAAAGGAAACAAAAGTGAAAATAAACTTTTGGGACTTCATCAAAATCAAAAGCTTCTGCACAGCAAAGGAAACAGTCAACAAAGCAAAGAGGCAACCCATGGAATGGGAGAAGATATTTGCAAGTGACAGTACAGACAAAAGGTTGATATCCAGGATCTATAAAGATCTCCTCAAACTCAACACACACAAAACAGATAATCATATCAAAAAATGGGCAGAAGATATGAACAGACACTTCTCCAATGAAGACATACAAATGGCTATCAGACACATGAAAAAATGTTCATCATCACTAGCCATCAGGGAGATTCAAATTAAAACCACATTGAGATACCACCTTACACCAGTTAGAATGGCCAAAATTAGCAAGACAGGAAATAACTGAAGGATTTTTAAGAGAAAGTGATCAGCATTTGAAATGGGCCCACCTAGTCCAGTTAATTATCCTGAGCACCCCCCAAGATTCCCTTTGTTCCCCCACCTTACTCAGTGCCTCCCCTTCCTTCTCTCAGCCTGCAGTATTATAGCAATGGAGGGGATAAAAGGAGCTGTGGTTAACTGAGAACCTTCACTCTTCTAGGCTCCTAAATCTCCTCCCTTGAACTTCAATATATTTATATCATTAAAAAAACAGAATTGCACCAGTTAGAAAAAAATATATAGATCAGACAAGCTTGTTTGTATGATGAGGGTCCAGAGGAGCAAGGTTGAGGCCATCTGCTCTTCTTGCCTGCCCAGCAGCCCTTCCCCTTTCATTTGGTGACAGTGTCACTTGTTATCTTGAGCAGTATTACAGGCTAAACTCTGACCTCCAAGAATGCCTATGGGGAAGCCCAATGCCCAGTGTCTTACAATGTGACTGTGTTTGGAGATAGGACATTTAAAGGGGAAATTAAGATTAAATAAGGTCATAAGGGTGGAACCCCGATCCTATAGGATGAGTGTCCTTAAAAGAAGAGGAGGAGACACTAGAGAGGCACACACAGAGAAAAGGCCATGTCAGAACACAGTGAGAAGGTGGTTCTCTACAAGTCAAGGAGAGATGATTAGGAGCAACCAAACTTGCCAGCACCTTGATGTTAGACTTACAGCCTCTAGAACCGTGAGAGAATACATTTCCTTTTTTAAGCCTCCCAGTCTCTGGTGTATTTTTATAGCCATCCTAGCAGACTAAAAATAAGGGACTGCTCTTCCCCCTTTTTCATGGCAGGACAAAATCAATACATAGCACTCCCAAGCCATGATCCCCAAAGCCAACAGGCTCCCTATCCCAAGTAGACCAGTTCTTTCTCTCTCTTCGGGAAATCTTAATTCAAGAGAGATGGTACCGCAGACAGTGCGATGGCACTGTCCAAAACTGACCATGCTTGAGTTCTCCTACTTTCCAAACTTAGGGGGTTCGGCCTTTTCTTGAATTCTTTGAGCAACCTGTCTCCTGCTCTGATCCTTTCTTTCTTTTTCTTTTGCTTAAATTCACCAGAGCCATTTCTAATACCAACAGTGATTTACATGTAACTCTCAAGCGGCCAAAAAATGGAAAATATTTCTCCCAAAGTCTAACTTCTGGCCAAGAATTAATTCCACTTCATGTTCTCATTCAAACTCAATTTCTGTAGATAGGGTATGTTTCAAGCAGTGGATCCTGGAAGATGAGCCAGTATGCCAAAAGAAAAGACAAGGGAAACAAAATGATCTGAACTTCATCTCCCAGTGATTTATAAAATATGACATGAAGGTTATAAGTCAAGTCTACTCACATCGGCAATAGAGCGAACATTAAGAGGTTGACTAGACTCTGTTGAAAGAAAGACACCAGAAGCTTCTGAGCATGGCTCCCTCCAGCTTCTGCTTGTGCAAAGATTTTTAAATAGAGGTGAGACAAGCAGAACTATTTTTAGAAGGATTACTCTGGCTACAGGATGAAGGAGAGGTAGACTGGAGGAGGGACCAGACTGGAGTTTGCTGTAGGGTCCAAGTAGGAGAAGGCACCCAAGTAGGGCATGGCCAGGGAGGGGCTCCAAGTGTCCACCAGTGGGTGGCTGAAATGTTTGCCATCAGGTCATGTGGTGACTGGAAGGGTAATTAAGACATTATGGTCCGTCTATACTAAGACAAAAAAGAAGATAGTTCATTCCTTCTTCTTCTTCTTCCTCTTTTTTTTTTAAGATTTTACTTGAGAGAGATAGTGAGAGAGAGAGAGAGAGGGCATGAGCATGGAGGAGAGGGAGAAGCAGGCTCCCCACTGAGTAGGGAGCCTGACATGAGGCTTGATCCGAGGACCCTGGGATCATGACCTGAGTTTAAGGCAGACGCTTAATGGACTAAGCCACCCAGATGACCCTCATTCCTTCTTTTTATACCCCTGAACATGTTTATTTCACTTTGTAGAAAATAAAAACAGAACCACAAAAACAAACTTTAAACAATCTAAATATCTAGCAATATAGTTGGATAAAGAAACAGCATTACAATTATGCATTAATGGGAAGATCTGTAGATCTATGGGAAAATGATCACAATATAGAAATGAAAAGCAGAAGTGGCTGATGGTACATCGAGAATGCTACCATTTTGGAAAAACAACAAACAAAAATGTGTGTGTGTGTGTGTGTGTGTGTGTGTGTTTTCCAGAATTATAGGAGTGCATGTGTGTGTAAATAGAAAAAATAAGGAAAGAACTTAACAAAAATGTTAATGGTGGTTATGTTTGCAGATTACTAGGTGGGAAATTTCTTACTCCTTCTCTATACCTTCTGTGTCATTTTAATTTTTAACCACAAATATGTTTTATTTTTATAACTGAAAAAAAAAACAGAAAAAATATGTTCATCCTGGGATAACAAGACCACTTTAATAAGGACATTGCACATGTTTATAAGCAGAATCTGGGGATAAAGCTCTCTGTGGACATTACAGCAAGGATTGCTGTGGAACAAGAATGCAGTAAGTCTTTAGACACCAAACTATAGTCTGGGACAGACCAGACCATTCTCTTGGTGATACCAGGCTAAGGCTTTTTACCAGTCTTTTGGTGAAATTAATATGAGAACCCCACTAATGCTCGTTAGGGATTGTTGATTGTAAAGACATCTGAGTTAACACTATTATAATGCTGTAGGATTTTTAATTCTCACATTTTATTGTCTCTGCAAGATCCAAGAATTTTTGAAATCTACGCATGTAAAGTAAGATGTAAATATCCATGCCTTCCTTGGCTATTGTTGTCGCTATTTTGGTAGGGAAATTAAGCAGGACTGACCATTAGACTATAGCTTAGCTTTCTTGGGCTGTGTTTTTTCATGAGGGCTGGTTGTACAGCGGGGTGACCTATGCAGCAACACATGGTCAAGTTCAGAAGAACCCAAGCCCCTGCTGTAGTCATTCTGAAATTCTTTTTTTTTTTTCCTAAGATAGACTGAGAGAGAGAATAGGGGGAGGGGCAGAGGGAGAGAGAGAATCTTAAGCAGACTCAGTGCTGAGCATGGAGCCCCATTGGGGCTTGATCTCACGATGCTGAGATCACGACCTGAGCCAAAATCAAGAGTCAGACTCTTAACCAACTGAGCCACCCAGACACCCCCATTCTGAAATTCTTAATAATTTTATCTTTGACTTGTGTTTTATAAGTGAAGTCCGCTGGGCCACGGCAATGTGCAGAGGTGACAGGTGCTCTATGCAGGGCTTCTGGCTCCTGCTGTCCCATTTACATTTAGCCTTTGAGATGCCCATGAGCAGAGAATCCCAAAGGATCCATAATGCGTGGAGTTCGGCAAGACTCAGAGCAAATCTGAGGAAGCCTGTTGTGTCCATGATGCGGTGAGTGGAGGTACTGACAGCCCTGAGAGCCCAGGTTCTCTGTTCAAACCAGAAGTTGCTTTGAACACAAAAAGAAGGCAGTAGCTTTCTAAAAAACATGAACTATCAAGGAATCCTGTCAGATTCTTTCTTACCTTTCTTCCTTCCCTTCAGCAGCCAACCATGTACTGAAAATGATCATATAGAACAAAAGGAAAAGATCTGGCACCTATAGTTCCTTTCCTTTCACTCCTTTCTCCCAAATCAGGAAGCCAAAGGTAGAGAGTGTTGGTAGAAATGTTGGTACATATGAAATTACATAAAATAGTGAAGGGTTTCTTGTGCAGTATTTCCAGTGCTTCGTAAAAATGAAATATATATGCATGTATGAGATATGCAATAAGAATTGTGTAATTTTGGTGATTTCACATAAGAGTTAAATGCTTTTATATTTGCATTTAACCCTGGTATTGCACAATATGAATACAAATGGTAAATTCAAACTAATAATGTGAAATTTAATTTTTCTTCACTTCTACTAATACTAAACAAAAAAATTAAAATGACAAGGTAAGAAAGAAACTGTGGAGGAAAAAACAAGGTCTGTATTTTTGGACCTTTAATGCTATGTTTTACCTGTTTTTTGAACAAGAGGTCCCACATTTTCATTTCGTACTGGGCCCTGCAAATTACATAGCCAGCCTTGCCTGTGATTGCATGGGCCATCAATTCAAGTGGCTTCAGGACATTTTGGTTGTAACCTGATGGAGGCAGGGGTGAGGCCGAGAAGCGGCACAAACCTCACTGAGAGGATGCAGGGAGAAAGGGGTTTGGAAGGGAGGTGGTGGCATCAACTATCTTCCTTTAGCACTGCCCCTTGTACAACTTTCCAGGAATGACAGGGACAACATCACTAAGGAGAGATGCTTTGTGTAAAGAGGCAGGTTCATCCCTTTAAACTGCACAGATTTCTCTGCAATTTAGTGCTGAGAAGTGATGTTAGAGAAAGGCTCTTTTCTCATATGATCGCTGATAACCTTCTGTCTATTACTCGAGCTCAATACCGGGACGTATTTGTGCAGCAAAGCTAAGCCCTTGTACTCAGGAAACCCAGCGAGCAGCATGATAGATCAATTGATTTGTCAAGCCCCTGCAGACAGAAACAATTTCCTTGGCTGGACTTAGTTAATGCAGATGGCTGCCTCCTTCACCCTTTAATACACCTCACCCTGGCCATGGGTAATGTTCCAGGAGGATGTCACAGTCTCCCGGGAAGGCTCTGGGCTCTTCCTCTCAGCATTTGGAGGAGGAGGTTGCACAACACAGCGCGAGCCTGAGAGAAGCATTAGCATAAAGTGGGTGTGCCTGGGAGAACTCATAGGTTAGTGTTGTGCTGGCCAGTAGCTCCCTGGAAATCTGACCCTGCCCCCAGTTCCCATGTCCAGTCGTCTACCGGATCATCTGAGGCTTATGGGGGAGAGAAGACAAAGAACACACGAACCAAACATGGGTTCTTTATACTTGGAGAGTTGACTTCCAGTCTCTGTTGGATGGATTGGCTTGGTGGGTTTTCAAGACGCACATGATAGTGGGATCTTAGCAGGCTCCGTTATTACTGATTGTACTACTTGGAAGGCAGGGAAGAGAAGAGGAGAGAGAGCCTCCCAGCCATCCTCTATAAATACTCATGTTCTTCACATTAAAACTCCAGCCATCACTAGTCCTCAGCAAGTGGGGATGGAGTGGGGAAGGGCTGGGCTATACTACAGGCATTCTGACAACCACCATGGCTCAGAGTTCCCTGACTCACCATAGCATTTCGCCCTCTGTTCCTTTATTTACCAGGATGCCTTTTCTATGTCTTCATTGACCAGTGTCGATCTATTTCCTCTTCTTCCTGGCTACATAGAAAAGACTGCATTTCCCAGTCTCTTTTGCTGTTAACTATAGCCTGGATTAACTAAAGACTGGATAGAATGAGAGCGCAAGTTATCTGTGTCACTTGCAGGCCTGATCCAAAGGACCTCTTTCCTCCATACAGACTAATGAAGGGAGACCTGCTCCCTTAGCTCCAGGAGACCTGCGTGATAAAAGTAGTGGGGCCAGAAGAAAGAAAGAATCTGTCCTCTAATCTCCACTCAGAGGACAGCCCTCAGAGGATCAGACCTCCTGATCATTGGGAATACCTATTTTGGAAAAGGAGAAATGAGCTTTTATTATATTTAGGTGTTGTTTCAGCAGCTGGGGTTACCATAACCAATAACAACTGACTTCCAATAATAGTCTTCCTCTTCCTGGGGATTTAGTGGCACTCATAGCTCAGATGTTAACTGCTCAATCTTCCTCCAGCTGGCTGGGAACTCCCTAGTCTTTGATATTTAAAGGTTGAAATTCCTTGGGGAGTGGGGGGTGGGGAAACATGGCTCTCCTCCTCCCACCTCCATCCCTACCAACATCTCCTGGGTTTCCTGAAAGACTTACTTTCTCCTGATCACATCTTGCTCTGATATCACACGAGTAAGAAAGGACATGATGTTTCATTTATTCTTTTCCTACCCTCCAAGCCTCCCACGTTGCCTCTCAGCTTCCTCATATCAGGGAGATCATATGATAATTGTCTTTCTGTGATTGACTTATTTCGCTAAGCATAATACCCTCTAGTTCCATCCACATCGTGGCAAAGGAATAAATGAAACAAGATGGGATCGGGAGGGAGACAAACCATAAGAGACTCTTAATCTCACAAAACAAACTGAGGGTTGCAAGGGGGAGGTGAGTAGGGAGAGAGTGGTTTGGGTTATGGACATTGGGGAAGGTATGTGCTATGGTGAGTGTTGTGAAGTGTAAACCTGGCGATTCACAGACCTGTACCCCTGGGACTAATAATACGTTATATGTTAATTTAAAATTAAAAAAAAAAAAAGAAAAAAGAAAGGACATGATGAGGTTCTTTGGTCTTTCATGTTTCTTAGAGGACCATTGTCTTCCTTCTGGGTTCCAAGTGTGTTCTGGTTTGAGTGGAAGGCATGAGAATTGTTGGCTTGTTCTCTCTTTGAGTCCTGCTGAAGTCCCATGCACGAGGGTCCCCCAAAATTCTGTGTTGAGGGGGTATTGTGGATACTGATTGTGAATGTGGAGGCGGTGGATGTATGCCTTACACCTCCCTCCTGGGCTTAGACACAGGCTCTGTTGTCCTATGCAACTACTACAAAACAGAGGTTGACAGATAAAATAGTAACTATTTTAAAGGGATGAAAGCAGAGCATTAAATCTCGTACAGGCTTCTTTGCTCTTGGGCACAGGGCATGGACTTATGAATCTAGCCCCGGAGCAGGGCACTTCTTCTGTCCTTCCTCTCACTGGCTGGCAGAACAGGTGAGTGAGGTCTGGGGAAGAAGGAACAGATCAGAGGGGACCTGCTGCAGACTGCATGATATAAAACCCTCTTCTGACTCTTCTCCCAAAACCATCAGTGATGATATTTGTGAAGTGGTTTTTCCTCTGGGGAATGTAATTGAGTGCTGCGTCAGGATTCAGACCTCTCGTGGAATAAAAGTCTAGCCAAAAAGATGGGCATTGGACATAGGCTACATCTGCAGTTTGGGGCCTGGGGATAAGCCCATGACAGACAACTTCAATTGAATATTTGATCCCTGTTCTGTAACATCCTTTGCCTGACCGGCTCCTGGGAGTTTTTCTCTGGCGTGGAGTCTTCCAAATCCCACCTTCTGGCCTCTCTGGGTCCTCGGGGTCCTCACTCTCTCCCCACTCTTTCCATCCATGCCCAACCCCGCCATTGACTTTGAAAATACAAAAGTTTTCTACTTCATTTGCAAAGCAATCATTTCCACTTCTGATTGATCCTGACCTGATAGGCCAAATTATCCTACCAAATTAATTGTCTAAGAAAACAGAAACAAAACAACAAGCAAAAACATGGCTTATTTCCTTTAAGAATTTGCTGCCCATATTTACATAATTATTTTTCTCCTAGATACTCTAGTAACAGACCTTCTTTTTTTAAAGATTTTATTTAAAAATAAAATTTTATTTAAAATGAAATTTTAAAAGGGAACAAGGGAGTAGGGAGAGGGGTGAGCAGGGACTCGGTAGTCAGGGAAGTGAAAATTTACAAAGGGTTGGTCAGTTACATGCGACCAGGTCAGCTCTGTCTGCTGGCTGGTTATTGCCCAAATCAGGATTCTGTCCTCCTGTCAAAACTGAGGAACAGAGACCCTACCCTTCCTGATGATTGCATTTCATAGGAATGGCCTTCAGGTCCTTAAGAAAGATGCCTCTGAGTTGTCGGAGATGCGTATTTTCAACCATAAGAACTTCGTAGTAAATTGCTGAGGAAGGCATCCCCTGTGCACAGTTTTCTCAGTTACATAAGAAAGGGTTCTGGGCCTGGAACGTTCCTTACCAGGAGCTAAGGAACCCATACAGTCTGCACTGGGCTTATCGCCTTTAGCTTTCAGTATTTCTGACTCCCGGGGAGAGAGCAGAGGTCCTTCTGCTGCGGCACCAGAGGGGTAAGCACAAGTCAACGGCCTTGCCTAGACTGCCAGCCACCACTGCTAGTCATGGGGTCCAACACACATTTTTGGAGCCGGTCCATCTCTGTCTCACCTCTTTCCACATGAATAAAGCATCGTTCCGTCCAGTGCTTGAATGCATTAGTGGCACTGAACTTTCTCAAAAAATTATTGAAGGGAGAACTGGGGTCATCCTAGGGACATGGCCTTAACGTTGCTAGGAGCCTTGCAGGAGTCTGGTCATCTCTTCGTGAAGGAAGAGCTTCAGATGGAGTCGTGATGTGTCAGAGGAGTTCAGCGGCTCTTTACAAATGCTCATACACACACACGCACATATACACATACATGCACATATACACACACATGCACACATATACACACATACACATACATGCACACACAGGCATATACACAAACGCACATGCATGTACACATGCACACACACATACATATATGCACATGCGTACGTGTACACGTGTGCACACATGCATGTGCACACATATGCACACACGTGAACACACATGTACATATATACACATACATGTATACATACACACAAAACACACGCACATAATCTTTTTCCATGAACTCCCAAATAGGATCATACCTCAGGCATGAGGCAACTCTGCCAAGAGGAAGTCCAATTTTACAGGCCGTGCTCTAACCCCAAAGGACAATAGGGGTAAAATGCAGATCCAGTACAAAACATTGTCTCCTTGGAAGAGCTGCTATGGCCCCACCTATCCCCCAGCTGTGAGCCATGTCATGTAATTAATCATGTTCCTCCCTCTTCACCGAGCTGCCAGGACCCTCTGGTAGTTTTTTTCTTGGTGGTGGTTGTTTTTGTTGTTGTTTTGTTCTTTAAGATTTATTTCTTTATTTAAGTGAAAGGGAGAGAGAGCGAGCACACACATGCGGGAGAGGGGGGCAGAGGAGAGAGAATCTCAAGCAGACTCTGCACTGAGCTCTGTGCCTGATGTGGGGTTCGATCCCACAGCCCTGAGATCGTGACCTGAGCCGAAATCCAGAGTCCCACACTTAACTGACTAAGCCCCCCAGGTGCCCCAGGACTCTCAGGCTGAAGGGAGATGGTGGATCATAATAACTAGCCCTGGTATTCCTTTTTTTCTCTAGCGATTTCATTTCCTACACTTATTTCTGTAACTATATTGTTGTGTCTATGAGGACGAGGAGGGGGAGGCAGAAAAAGAAACAGATAGCTGGCACGAGCTGAGGTTTCTGCCTCAAACATTATCTTGATTGTACCTTCCAAGTGTGTTGCGTGCTAGAGGCTAATCTGTGAAGAATTCATGGTGTGGGTCTTCAGTGAGCATGCATGCCATGCAAGGCACAGCTGTCAGGACAGTCCAGTGGGGAAGGGAGGTATCTTACATTTCTATTGCTGTACAAAAAACTGCCACAGATTTAACTGCTTAAAATGGCATACATGTTTCATTTCACAGTTTCTGAGTAGAATCTGAGCACATCTTAGCCAGGTCCTCTGCTTGTGGTGTCCCAGGGCTACCATCAAAGTATCAGTGGGTTGCAGACCTTTCTAGAGGCTCTGGGGGAAATCCTCCTCCAAGTTTACTTGATTGTTGGCAGAGATCATTACCTTGTAGATGTAGGATTGGGGGCACTGGCTTTCTCCCAGGTGTCAGTTGGAGGCCACTTACATACAGTCTTTGCCACCTAGACCCACCCCCACACACACAATACTTCAACAAGCCAGAAGGAACATCTCTAGGGTGAGTCTACTAGCTTGACAACATCTTAGGTGGTGGTGGTGGTAGTGGTGGTGATGATGATGATGATGATGTTGATGATGATGAAGATGATGAAGATGATGATAATTATCATGGAGTTATGATATCCCATCACATTTGCTATATTCTGTTGGTTGGAAGCAAGTCACAGCATGAGTCTACACTTGAAGGGAGGGATCACACGAAAGGGTGTACATCAGCAGTCAAGGATTATGGGAGAAAACATTGGAATCTCTTTCCAGAGGAGCTTATAATATAAAGATGATAAATTATAGTTTCTGGCTTTAAGGAGCTTTCCATTGAATTGAGCAAACAAGATGCGTAAATACATGATAATACAAATAGGAATGTTATGATCTCTAGGCTACAGCAATCACATCAGCTTACAAGATCATGAACATTTTCTGAAGGGGTCACCTGGGCTGGCGTCTGTAGGCAGGAGAAATTTTGGGAAAGAGAGTCCCCAAAGATAGGCTGGGACCAGATTTTGTTGGGTGTTAAGTACCAGGATTTTGAAATCTACCACATAAGCCTACACTTCCAACCATGGAGTAAGGGGCGCTATACCAGGAGTTGATATTCAAACCAGGTAAGCAAGGCCCTTCATGGAGCATTGGTTTTACTAGAATACTTTCCTGGGAGGGAAACACATTATTTTTTTAGATTAGAGGAAGTGTCATGGAGTAGAATGCAAAATTGAAATTTATTTTTCTCAAGATTTGAGACCACATCATTTTTCCTCCTGCTCTGGTGGAAATTTTCGAGAAGGAGTTGTCCTGAGTCACTGCTGATCAGAGCAGCCATCACAGAGGGAGGCATGGGGAAAGAGGAGCCAGAGACACATGCCGTTGGTGGACGGGGGACAGAAGAAGGGCCCTCGAACAGCTCTGGGACCAAAGAAGCTTCCAGGGGTGCCTGGGTGGCTCAGTGGGTTAAGCCTCTGCCTTCTGTTTAGGTCATGATCCCAGGGTCCTGGGATCGAGCCCTGCATCTGGCTCTCTGCTCAGCAGGGAGCCTGCTTCCCCCTGTCTCTCTGCCTACTTGGATCTTTCTCTCTGTCAAAGAAATAAATAAAATCTTAAAAATAAACAAACAAACAAATAAATAAAAGAAGCTTCCAAAGTCTCCCTAAGCCAACATGCACAGTTTCTTATCTGTGTGAGAGAGAGAAACAAGCTGACAACTGACGGTGGAAACCCTTAGGGCACAAACAAGTTAGGCCTGTGGGGACTTTCTTCTCTTGGGGTTAGGGCTACTTCAGCAGAGAGAGAGGGAACATTCTACCTGTCTTGGACTCTCCCTTGTCGTTGCAGAGAGGCAAGTACCAAAGATTTAGACCAGTGGCTGGCAGACCAAATCCACTGGGAGCTATGCAGTGATATTTACATTTTTAAATGGTTGGGGAAAAATAGAAAAAGAAGACTAAAATGTCTTGACACAGGAAAATCATATGAAATTCAAAATTTCAATGGTTATAAATACAGTTGAGTTGAAACACAGCCTAGGCACTCTCCTATGTATTGTGTATGGCTACTTTCACTGTACAAGGGCAGAGCTGAGAAGTTACAACAAAGAACAGGGGCCAGCAAAGCCTAAAATCTTTCTGGCCTTTTACAGAAAATGCTCTCCTGGCTTAGAACTTTCACGAACGGGGCGGCTCCAGCAGACACTAACCCTGCCTCATGTGACTCTGCACCCTTTGCTTTGTCTTCTGCATGTTGCCTGGCTACACGTATGTGTCCCAAACTGCTCTGTGAGGTGGTGATAGGTGTTGCATGGAACAGAAAATGTTCTGTAATAAATCACATCCTGGGTTTGTTTTTTGTTTTTTGTTTTTAAGGATAAAATGATTTTGCTACTGGAAATGTTCTCTGATCTTTAAATATGATTTGTGACCTTCCAGATTGGGGAGATAAATTTTAGCACTTCCCAAACTCGTTCCACCACTCAGTAATTCCTTTTAAGGAATACTATGTTTATTTCCTACTGTTTCACACAACGCAGGTTCATCAGTGCTACTCCACATCTTTACTGGGTATCAAGCAATTAATTCCCTTCTAATCTATTAGGAGCAAGTAAGTCCCCCTTCCTGTTGCAGCGCCCTTGATAATCTACTCCCCTCTTGGGACACATGAATTTACTGGAGCGATTGTACATGTCACCCCTTCCCTCACCAGGGATGTGCTTCCTCTTCCACCCACCCCTCTCCAGTCTGATCTCATTCTCTTCCCTTCACACGCATCTCCCCCCTCACAAAATGGGAAGATAGCAATTTTTAAGCTGCAAGTTATAATCTAGCAATGGGTCATGAAATTGATTTAGAGGGTCAGTGACCAGCATTTAATAAATAAATAATAAATAAAATCAAATGGTAAAATAGAGTATAAAGTATCAGAGCACATTGCAATAGTACTTAGTGAAATTTTTGTATGGGTTCCTGGGTCACAACATAAAATGTATTTCTTCCTTTGGGCCATGGTTAAAACTCTTTGCAAGCCACTGTGCTGAGATGCTAACAAAATCAAAGAACATAGCAAAGTCTTCTAGCTAACATTTGATTAGCAAAAATGTTGTATCTGTCCCACGATTAATTCTTCTCAGGCATTTCCGCCCCAGGGTATCCATTTTAAATTGCAAACATAAGGACCCAAGGACTGCATCCTTTGATTAACCTCTAGATCTGCTACCCCTCACTGTCTGTGGGACTCATTTCCCTACAGAGGCTGCATAAATATTTGATGTTGATAATGAAATGAAATGAAAAGCTAATAGGATAAGCTCTCCAGTTTCTACTACCACTGTCTGTTAAAGGACCAGGAGTAGCCCTCAATGCCATATCCACTTCTGCACAGTCTTCCAGAGCCCTCTGTACACACCATCTAGGATGACCCAAAGGGCAGATCTCCCTTCATCAGCAAAACAGGCACACCCATGTTTCCAGCCTCTTCCCCAGCCAGCCATAGCCTTCCCACATTTCTACTCTCGGCTCTGTCCTCCTTTGCCAGCCTCTACTCTGGCCACCATCCAGGAGTCCTCATTCCTCTGCATACGCTGTTGCTTCCTCTGCTTCCCAGCTTCTCCCTCCATGCTTTCCTCGTCCCGAAATCCCTATTACCTGTCAAAGTCCATGTTGCATCAATATTTCTGAATCCCGAACACAGGGAGCTACTTGCATTAATTTTCATGGCCCCCTGGGACTCTGTTCATGCAGTTGTGCAGAAAGAGTGACCCCAAATTTAAATTTTCATACGTCTATCACCTCCCTCTGCCCACTGGCTTCTCCAGGACAAAGGCTATGTTTTATTTCTCTCTGAATTTTCCATCCCCGGCTTGGTGTGGCTCAAAGTAGGGGCTGACAGTGTTTTAATTATAAATGAAAAAGAAGAGGTGGGATGAAATATCAGAGGGAAGCATAGTTTTCTTATAGGATACTCCATGTTCCTTTCTCCCCCCACCTCCGGTCCCTCTCTAGCCCCCAGGACAAAGCTGCCCGGCAGGCTGCAGAATCTTCAGGACTGCTTGTGGAATGGAGGTCCATTCCACCCATGCATTCCAACTTATCTTGGGCCCAGAGCTGATGCAGCTGCCTCTTCTGCACAGACTAACCCTCCTCAGATTTACCATTGGGACATTCCACATGCAAGGGAGTAGTTCTGAATGCTCATAGAACTCTAACGTGACTACAGGCCTAGTCCCCCTAGTAGTAGATGATTAGTGGCTTATAGAATGAGCCCAAATACGAGCTTTATAACAGCTGTGAATATTGAGAACTGCTGAATTGAGAGGTTTTCCTCTGCATCTCCTGCGATCTTTTCTGTTCAGATCCCACTCTCTTCCACCCCGCACCAGGCATTTAATGACCGCCTTTGCTTTGCCCCAGTACGAGGACTCCACTTCTCTCATCCCCAGCCCACCGGGACGACCTGCAGCATTTCATGCCACTGTTGCTCGGGGCCGTGCCTTCTCTAGGGATGGAGCTGCCAGAGGCTGAACGAGAGTCCATGGGAGCCGCCCAGCATCCAAGCTTGCTGAAGATGGGAAATGGGCAAACCACGTGTTGGCTTCCACCAGGAAATCCATGCAGAACTCTAGAAACATTTACCTTAACCACATAAACTCCAGAGTAGAGAAGGAAAATAAATAAGGCCCCTAGGAAAGTGCTGGCCCTCAGCCGAATGTGAAGGGAAAGTCACCTGTGGCCTTTATTCTTTTTTGGATCTGTGGGTTTCAAAGAAGCAGAACTGAGATTATTAAATTTAGTTGTGAGTTTGCTGGCACCAGGCATAGAGCTCAAGAGGCTCCAAAGAGGAATGGATCATACTTGATGGAGGCTGACAATGAATTCCTCTTAATTAAACTTGACCCAGGGGCACCTGAGTGGCTCAGTCAGTTAAGCGTCTGCCTTTGGCTCCGATAATGATTCCAGGGTCCTGGGATCAAGCCCCACATCAGGCTCTCCGCTCAGCAGGGAGTTTGCTTCTTCCTCTGTCCCCTCCCCCTTCACTCATGCCTTCTCTCTCTCTCTCTCTCTCTCTCTAATAAATAAATAAAATCTAAAAAATAAATAAATAAACTTGACCCAGTGGGCAACCACCATGTGCAGGGACTGTACTTAGCTACGGGGCCCAGAAGGCCACTAATATCTGAGTGTCGCAGACACCGCAGGACAGTAACTTCAATGCTCATCTCCTTCTTTCCAGGCACTCTTGCACCTCTTGACCCTCAGCCACGTGAAGGCACCACTTTCCCTCTCATTGCCCAGCCCAGAAGTCAGAGTCTTGTCACTGTCATTTCTGTCCCTCTCACTTCCCTCAAAACCTCAAGACTTCACTCCCTACATATTCTTAAATCCTTCCTTCTTCGGTGGAAACTTCCAGTTTCGTTGTGCGACAAGCTAGCCCTGGACGACCTGGCCTTTGCCTAGCTCTCCGGCCTCAGCCTTCTCACACCCCCGTCTGACTTGTGCTCAGGGCCCTGCTGGCTGGCCTGCGGGGCTGTAGCAGAACTGCAGGGGGGAATGTAAGCACAGGCAAGTGGCAAACGGGGTGGTACCTGTAACATATATGAAAATGCGACAATTCTCATGCGTGTGATATATATAAACAGATCAGGAAGCAGAGCGTGAGCTGTTCAAAAAGAATATATATATATATATATATATATATAAACAGGCATTCTAAAGAAGAAAAATATAATATATGTAGGGAGAATAAACATAAGGGGGAAAAGCCCAACCTCAATAGTAACAGAAGAAATACAAATTAAAACAACAATGACATATTTTCTGCCTTTGTAGGTGAAGGAAGGAGAGAATGAAGATCTTTCCTAGGCAGCTGGAGAAGTACAAATTGGCAAAGATTTCTCGTGGGAAACTTTGCTGTGTGAAAAAAAAAAAAAAGTCTTTAAAAAAATGTGTTTAACAGTGACAAAGCAATTCCACCGGTACAAATTTAACCTAAGGAAATACTTAGTAGATTAAGAATTTTTCTCACTTTGGGAATGTGTAACAGTGTGGATTTTAATGGAGAATATATGGAAATTATCCAAAGTTCCAACAATTGTGTATTTTTTAAGTAAATTTCATATAATACACTGTATGCATCTATTTAAAAGGGAAGTATGGAAGCATAATTATTAACAAGAGACAGATATTTATTGGTAAATTTTTAAGAGAAAGGAGTTTATAAAAATATGACAGGATTTTTTATTTAAAAACTGTACATGCAGATAATGTCAGGGAGATCTCTCTCTCTCTCTCTCTCATGTTCTCTTTCTCAAATAAATTAAAAATCTTTAAAAAAATAAAAAATGTCAGGGAGAGTATATACAAAACTATAAAAACTGGTTATATCTGGAATAAACTTGCTGGTGAGGAAATTTTGGGGAAACCGTTCTACATTTTTCCATCTTTGAACAATAAAAATGATTTATCTTTATAATAAGAAGTTGTTTAAAAATAACTCAAACAAAATTGCCAAACTTAGAATTATTTATTGTTGAAGGCAAAGACTGGAGCAACTTAATTTTTAAAATGAAGTCAGCAATTTACTTCAATCCAGAAGACATTTACTGATCTAAAAGGCCAGCATGGCTGTATGCGGGTGTGGGGACCACTGCGTTAAAATGGTAATTCACACAGTTGCTTAAATAAACCTTGTTAAATTCCAAATTATAAAAATTTATTTGATTTATGAATTTTGACCATCATGCCAAAGCTTTTTCAGTGTTGACAAAGTTAGGTGCTATAAAGAAAATGCTTTTAAAGCTTAAATGACACCGTTACATGGGTCTACACATGTCAAGACCAATGCATTTAAGATTGGCACATTTTGCTGTATGCAAGCATTCCTCTAAAATGTGAAGGCAGAAGAATAAAGACATTCATGAAAATGACATAAAATATTTCACATTTTTTGTCTTGAGCTTTTAATGGGTCTCTAATATTGAATCAGTTAGAAGCTGAACAAAGAGGACTTCCTCTTCTGACTGATGGAGTCATTGGTGTCAGACAAACCTCCAACTGAAAGCAACTACAGAAGCTGGATACAACAACAATGACCATTTGAAGGCACTGGGGAAGAACCAAGGCAGCCACATTTCCTTAACAAAGCACAGTTCTCACAAACTGAAAATCCTATAGAGAAGGGAATGCATTGACAGGAGATGGACATTCTGTTCACAAACACCTCTTGAGGCACTTTCTGTCCCTGTGCTTTGATTGCATGGGGCTAGATACTGAGAAACAAAGAAGAAAGAAACTTTAGAGTGGGAAAAACTAAGCAGATATTTTGATTTCTGCAAATGCTAGAGAGAGAGAGAGAGAGAGAGAAAAGGGTTGAGAACACAAAAAGAAGAAGGAGCCCTGATAAACCTCTAAGCTTTTGTTGAAACTCTTGAAGGACACAACTTATAAGTAGAGAAAAACAGAAGTAGACTTGACTCCACTGGACCCAGATGATATGCCAATACTCTGTCTGCCTTCTAGAAGTAAACAACATCTTCTGGAAGAAAATAACACCATCTGGAACTTCTTTTCTTTTTCATACATTTTGGTATTCAATAAAAAATTGATAGGCATAACAGGAAATAGAAAGAAATCATTGAAAAATAAAAGACAAAAATCCCAGAAAATTGACACCCAGAATCCTCTAGATATGTGAATTATCAAATACTAACTTTAAGATAATTATAATACATACAAAAAGAAAACTAATTGAAAATGAAGAATTTCACCAGATAATTGGAATCTATAAAAAAGTCAAATGGAAATCCTAGAACTGGAAAATGTAGTAAATGATACTAAGTATTTAACAGATGGTTTTAGCAGCATGTTAGATATCAAAGAACAATGAACTAATTTAACAGAAAGTTGGCCAACAAAAAATATCTGTATTGAACCACAAACAGAAAACAACTGAGAGAAAAAAAAAAAAAAGATGGAAAATAAGAGTACAGAAAAGAGCAAAAGAGACTCTGGGAATATATAACTGATGTTCAGAAATGGGGGAAAAAGAATGAGAATAGGGCACCTGTGTGGCTCAGTCACTTAAGTGTCTGCCTTCTGCTCAGATCATGATCCCAGGGTCTGGGACAGAGCCCTGCATCAGGCTCCCTGCTCAGCAGGGAGTCTGCTTCTCCCTCTGCTGCTCCCCTCAATCCCCACAATTATGCCCTCTCTCTCTCGCTGTCTCTCAAATAAATAAATAAAAATCTTTAAAAAAAAAAAAAAAAAGAAAGAAAAGAATAAGTAAGACATAATATTTGAAGAGACCAGCAAAGAAATTTCCAAAACTGATTAAAAAAAAAAAAAAAAAAAGGCAACAGCAGCAGCTAGGTTCAAGAAACTCAATGAGCCCTAAGTAGGATAAATACAAAGGAAATCACACCTAGGCACATATAATTAAGTTGCTGAGAACCAAAAACAAGGCAAAAATCCTCAAAACTGTCAGAGAAAAAAGATACATTACCTACAAAAAGTCATAAGTCTATTTTTTAAACAGAAATGATGGGATCCAGAAAATAAAATGAACAAACAAAAAAACAAACACAGGGTAAACATAACATCTGCCAGGGAAATACTGAAAACTTTCCCCTGAGACTGGGAGTAAGAAAAGAATATATCTGCTTTCACCACTTATTTTTATCATTGAACTGGAAGGCCTAGCCAATGCAAAAAAAGGAAAAATGAAAGGTTAGAAACAGGAAGACTTGGAAGAAAAATGTAAAAGTGTCACAGTTCACAGATGACATGATTGTAGACCTTATTCCCAGAGGATCTAGAGAAACAGAGAGAGAGTGAAATGGACACAAATCCAGGACTGAGGCACAGGGCAGACAGGCTAGAAGTGCATTTACCACCAGTAATTTATAATATGGCTTAGACACCAGTCTGATGATGCTGGGTCCTTTCTGAGCAATTAAACACTGCCAGCTGTGACATTAGCTCAGGAGCATCTGAAGACGCTTCCTAGGGGAAGGACACTATTAGCAATTTTTAAAAGCTGTGAGGCAGCTCAATGTGTGTAACCAACCCAGAGCCCTTAGGCATTCAGAGTTCAGGCCACAGTCACCTCAGCCCATCCAAGAGGAAATCAATGAGCCATTAATACCGCAGGAGCCTGGGCCCACATGAGGCAAGTATGTTAATCCCTTTCGGGAGCTGATGTTCCTGAAGGTCTGATTTGCACTCAGCCCATACTGAGAGTACTGGTCACAGAAAGGAGTAAGACGGCTTGTGATCCTTATCTGAACATCCATACCTCATCTGAGTATATACCACATAGGAAGAAAAGTGAAAAACAGTTTCTTTATCACCCAAATAAAGACAAATTGAATGCGTTCCATTGTTGAGTCTTACTTTGTTCGCATGGCTAGCAAATGTGTGTCCTTTGAGATACATGTGTCGTATCCTAAAGATCAGACTGGATAGTCTTTGCATCCAGGAAGTTCTACTTCCTAAAATAGTACCTGTGTATGTGGGTATGGTGGATACGCTCCAAGCATGCACCTGGCTTAAAAGATTGACCCACAGCTGTTGCTAGTAGAGAATTTTATTAATAATATTGGTCATTCCCATTTTGGGTATATACCATATGCTTCCCTCAGAAGGGTTAGGATGAGCATCAAAATACCAATGCTTGAGCTGAAACTAGACTGACTCTGAACTTGGGACAATGACCTCAATGATAGGGGGGTAAACAGAGGGCAGAGACAAGTGCCCAACATCTCACTCACATTCATCTCACTCATGATCAAGAGGGGCCTAGTGCATCTGAAAACCACAGATAAGCCAAGTATAGACAGCGTTGGTGCATGGTTTGGAGTGTGGGCAGTGAATGGTCCCTAGAAAAGTCTGTGTTTATTTCACTTTTTTTTTTTTTTGGAAGCTTAATGTGTAATATGTATATCATGAAGTCCATAAGTCTTTACCTGAATTTTTAAAACATGTATTTACTACCCAGATTAAGAACATTTGCATTCCAGAAGCCTCCCTTGTGGCCCAAACTCTGTATTCATTGAATAACTCCTCATTTTATGAATTTGACTACACTAGGTACCTCTATAAGTGGAGTCATACAGTATTTGTCCTTTTGTGACCGACCTCTTTTACTTAGAATAATATCTTTGAGGTTCATCCACACCATAGCACGTATCAGAATTTCCTTCCTTTTTAAAGCTAATATTCCAGTATGTGTATATACTATTTTGTTTATCCATTCCTCTGTCAATGGACATTTGGGGTTGTTTCTACATTTTGGCTGCCATAGTTCATGCCGTTATGAACATGGGTCTAAAAATAACTCTTTGAGAGCCTGCTTGAAATCCCTTTAGGCAGTATATACAGAGAAGTCAAATTGTTGGATCATATGTATAATAAAAATTGTATTTTTATCTTTTCAAGGTGTTGCCATGCTGTTTTCCACAGGAGCTGCGCCATTTTTCATTCCCACCAACAGTGTACGAGTGTTCCAATTTCTCCACATTCTTGCCAACTCTTGTTTTTTTCTTTCTTTCTTTCTTTTTTTTTTTTTATAATAATGATCCTAGTGGGTGTGAGGTGGTATTTCACTGTGGTTCTGCTGGACTTCTTAACCCACACACCCACCACAAGACCCACCCAGCCCCAGGAAATGGCCTGCCATGCTAGCATCCCAGCCAGGCTCCTAAGGAAGAGTCTGAACAGGGAGAGAGGACACTTCCTAGAATTCATAGTTCCCAACATGGACATTTGTTGAGCTGAATTGTTTGTCGACTCTACATACTACGTCTGTCATACACAGTGAAGGTATAGACCTGTGGGGAGCGGGGAGAAGTAATCAAACAAGATGATTTGCTGAGTACTCGATTCCGGTAGGTGAGCACTGTTGCTGTTTCTCTAGTGCAGATGACAGGAGAGAGACATCTGGCAGGAAGTTATGCAGCTGGAGAGCTCTCTCCCTTTCATATGTGTGTATGGACAGGGGGACAATTGTGGCTCTGGCACAAAACAGTAGGGCGGAAATGAAACCAGACCCAGCCAACACCCAGACTAGAGTGGAGGGGGGAGGCCTGAGAAGGGAAACAGAAATGACACGTGTGAAACATAAACCTCCCTCATAAAATAGATCAGTCATGCCAGACTGTCCCGTGCGTGCAGCACAGACCATCTGAGCTCAAAGTTTTGAAACACCAGCTCCTTCAGACCTGTGTGCACCAAGTCCATACAGAGACCGATCTAACAGTAACTCCACAGACTCGTGTGTCTCAAAGAGAGGACCATTCGCTGGCTTTTCTAGGAACTCCCGAGTTTACAAAATGCTATCCAATCCTGCCAAGACCTTCCTATGACTAACTTCAGCCCCTAACACCTTGTTAAGTGCCCCTTCCTCCCTTCCAATCCTCCCTTTAGAGAGGCTCTTAAGCTCCCCAGGATATGTATTCTCCCTTGCTGCAGAATTAATAAGCCTAATTTTGTTGACTACACTCCAGTGGTCTTGGGCTGCAGGGCAATTCTTAAAGGCTGTAGACAACGCCTAAAGCCAGTTCTCTGTGATGTCATGATTCTGGAAAAGAGCAAAACCAGTCTTTCTGGCTACCTCTCACTTTCTTCCCATACTTATCTCCACCTCTTTCTCCAAACCCCTGGACACCCCAGCCCTTATACTTTTATTTATGCAAGCTTCTTACAAAAATGAATAATTTAGCATCATGAGAAACTTACCAGGTTGACTTAAGAATAAAGCAATCGAAATCACATTAAAGTTATATCATGATTTTTCCCTAAGACTCGTTAAGGAGCCATGAGAAAATCAGTACACCAACCTCTTGTGAAATTCCGGTATAATGTTTAACAGATTTTCTGCCTTTGGATAACTTCCTCATCATTAATTTTCTTTCCCTTTGCTGAAGGTTTTATTTAATTTCCTTAAGGGGACATCATGAAAAAGTGAAATAAAATGTGTCAATGGTCCTATACCCAGCCCCTTACACCTTTGCTTCCCAATTTCTGGCCAGGAGAGAACTGACTCTGCTTTCCCAAGCCAGGAGGAAGTTGGAAGGGGCTCTCCTCTGCCCACTCCCAATACCCTCAAGTCATTCTCCCTGCGCTCTAGAATTTGCTTAACTAGGTGGAGAGAGGAACAGACCCTCCCTGGTGGCCTGGAGGGAGGAGCCTAGACCCCTTATTCGTACCTGGTCCCTCCCTTCCCATACACAATGTGGCTTTGGGAGCAGTTTTACACACCTGGACTCCCTCTCTCCTGGCCAGAGTAGATGGATCGGAAGGAGGTAAATGAAGAGTTTCACCTGAGAGAGAGAAGCTTGGCCTTGCGACATGCAAATTCAGGAGGTATTGGTGGCCATTCCAGGCTGGAAACAGGGGAAGAGAAACCAAAACCAAAGGGAGGAATGAGGTGGAGGCTCAGAGAAAAACAGTGAAGATAGGCATTCAGATTCCTAATGGATTCCAGGGTCCTGTGCCTCCTGAGTCCTCATTGCTTTTCTTTCTTCCTTTTTTTAAAATATTTTTAAAGATTTTTATGTATTTATTTGACACACAGAGAGAGATAGTGAGAGAGAGAGCACAAGCAGGGGGAGTGGCAGGCAGAGGCAGAGGAAGAAGCAGTTAGCAAGGAGCCAGAGGCAGGACTCGATTCCAGGACCCTGGGATCATGACCTGCTTAACAGCTAAACCACACAGGCACCTCCACCCATGGCTTTCCTTTTCTTGGTATCCAGGAGCTTCTTCAGTATCCTTCTATTGAAATTAAGGTTTTGCTCAAGCTGATTCCCATGGGTTCCTATAACTTACAACCAAAAGAGCCTGAGGAAGGTGTCAGTTTCTTGGTGTGGGGGGGCCTCTTTTGTTGGAAGAAGGGAACACATTCATCCCCCCTCCCCCACCCAGTAACTCTACCAGCTCCCTTGGGGTGGTCTTTCAGCCTCTTAGGCTAAGTTAGCCACCCTTGGCTCCGTGATCCTCAAGTCTCCAGACATGATTCTGTGGTGGTCTTGAGCTCTTCATTCTGTGGCCACTCATAAGCCTGTACTAAGACATCTTATTCAAGAGCAAGGGCTGGGTCACCCATTACAGACCCCTCCTTCCTCATTATCATTGTCATGTCGACTGGGGTCCAAAATTGTACACATTGACAGTTTATGTGAAGAAGACACAGCTTCCTTCTTTTCTAATAATGATGGAATCATCCTTTCATCCTGTGAATAATGCACATAAAGCTTACCTTTTATTTTTTTTAATGTTTGCATCTATTTTTTAGTATAGCTGACACACAATGTTACGTTAGTTTCAGGTGTATCACAGAGTGATTTGGCAAGTTTAGACATTAGGCTATGTTTACAAGTGTGGCTCCCACCTGTCCCCATATATGGCTAGTACAATATCATTGATTATGTGCCCTACATTGTGCCTTTTATTCCTGTGACTTAGTCATTTCCAAACTGGAAGCCTTTCTCTCCCACTTCCCTTCACCCATCTTGGCCACCCCACTGCCCTCCCCCCTGACAATCACCCATTTTCTCTCTGTATTTATAGACCTAATAGGTTCATTTCTTTGTTTTGTTTTAGATTCCACTTACAAATGAAATCATCTGGTATTTGTCTTAGTCTGACTTCTTTCACTTAGCATAAGACCCTTTAGCTTCCTTCATGTTGTCACAAATGACACAATCTCATCTTTTTATGACTGTGTAATATTTCACTATGTATATATAAAATATACCTCTCGATAGATAGATAGATATAGACATACCCCACATCTTCCTTATCTGTTCTTCTATTGATGGGCACTTAAGTTGCTCCTATACCTTGGCTATTATAAATAACTACAATAAACATATAAACAGTGCTACATGTATCTTCCTTCTTGAATTAATGTTTTCATTTTCAAGTAGTGGAATTACTGGAACATATGGTATTTCTGCTTTTCATTCTTTTGCAGAACCTCCACACTCTCTTCCACAGTGGGTGGACCAATTTACATTCCCACCAACAGTGCACGAGGGTTCCTTTTTCTCCACATCTTCACCAACACTTGTTACTCCTTTGTCCTTCTGATTTGAGCCATTCTGACAGGTGTGAAGGCATCCAGAGTCAATGAAGAGAATCAACCACAAACACCTGAATGAACTCTAGAGCATCTTATGTTACAGATGTTCCAGGGGACAGAACACAAGTAGGCTCCTAAGGAAGGTAGCTCTTGCCTCTACGTTGACCCTTTGTTTGTTTTTAATAAAATAGTTAATAACTGTATCAGTTCCCTATTGGTGCTATAATAAATTGCAAACAAACTTAGTAGCTTAAACCACACAAACTATCATCTTACAATCCTGGAGGTCAGAAACCCAAACTGGATCTTACAGATGAACTCCAAGTGTTGGCAAAGCTGCATTCCTTCTGGACACTCTAAGGAAACATCTATTTCCTTGATTTCCCAGCTTCTAGAGGCTCCCTGCTTTTCTTGGCTCATGGCCCCTTCTTTATATTCCAACCTCTCCTTCCATTGTCATATCTCCAGCTCCTATTTCTGTTAATTTGATATTTTTTGATATTTTTGCCTTTCTCTCTTTCTTAGAGAGAGAGAGAAAGAGAGAGAGCATATGAGCAGGGACAGGGGTTAGGGGAAGAGGGAGAAGGTGGGAGAAAATCTTTCTCAAGCTTCTGGGGCTTGATCTCACCACCCTGAGATCATGACCTGAGATAGAATCATGTGTCAGATGCTTAGCCAACTGAGCCACCCAGGCACCCCTCTTTTGCCTCTCTTTTATGACCCCTCATGATTATGTTGGGTCCACCTAGATAGTTGAGTGTAATTTCTCTCAATCAAGATCTCTAAGCATTTCTGAAAAACCTTTTTCACAGATTCCAGGATTAAGACATGAACATCTTTGAAGGACCACTGACCAAGCTGCCATACTGGCAAATGAATCTCATAACCAGTTCAAGATTCATGTCAGCATTCTATCCTCTGAAAGCCTTCTCTCATGGCAGCAGAAAGGGAGACAGCCCGTGCTGGCGGCTGTCCACCTGTCCTTTCTCTGATTGCCTAAAGTAGGGTGCTCAGCAGATTTTTCAAAATGCAAAAAGAGGAATACAAACTGAAATAAAAGAGCTCGCTCAAATATGTGAAGTAAATATACAAAGGAACTTTGTTTTTTGTGGGTTGTTTTTTTTTTTTTTTTTGCCATAAACTGGAAAGAAGAAATGAAAGCTGTTGTATGGTGTCTGGCTTGGGGAAAGGAGACCAGGCCTTGGGCTGGAGTTCCCCACACTTTGCTTCATGAAAACAGCTTCCATCCCAGAGGACAGGGAGTGTCTGCTCTGGTGCCTTGCTCAGGAGGAAGCGTTTACATGACAGTGCTAATCTAGAAATAGGTTTTCCCAAACTTTGTACGATTTCTCAACCCAAGTGGCTAAATTTAAAGAGGAAAACTCCAGTTTGTGGAAATTTCATGTATATGGGAAACAGAGTAAGACAGTGAGAAAAGTAAGACTTTCCAGACCAGAGGTTCTTGACTTCAGATCCAGGAACCCCTAGAAAATAAACGGGTTTCAGGAGGTCCATAGTATTCTAAGTTCAGGTGTAAAATTGAGTATGTTTTCCTGGAAAGATGATCCATAGCATTCATCAGATTATCAAAGGGGTCTGTGATTCTATAAAATATAAGGTATTTCTATAAGGTGATTGATAGAAAAAGATAAAAAGTGCTTGTGTCATTAATTTCCTGGTATAAGAAGTTGTTTCCTTTTATCTGTGAAATGTGCTCACAGTAAACATGGGCACCAATCTACATGGCGGCCCTAGAGCCCATTCTCAGCACCCACTCAAAGTCCAAAGTCAAATGAAGAAAGCTGGCTTTCTGCTCTGGAGAAATTGTGGGGTTTTGAATGTCCCAAGGAGCATTTATGCTCTGATCATGTGGATGAATAATGATAAAAAGCAAAAGCAATTGAACCATACTTAAATACATTTATTTGTCAGAGGGCACAGCAAGTCAACTGTGAGTCCAAACAATGTGAACTCAATGAGAGCAGAAGTCTTGTAGGTTCTCTCCTCACTCTCACGCCTCTAGCAATGTCTGACTAGAAGGTGATCAATAACACACCCTGAATGAATCCATCAACGAAGAGTTTCTAAAAACCTACAAAGACTGTGGGTCCAATTAAATTAGGCTGGCTTTTTAATGTACTCTACCACTAATAGGAAATTTGATTTTATTTAAAAGCCACACATTGGCCTTGAATTGAAAATTTTAATACTTTATTTGTGGTTGTTTTCATGCTGAAAGTCTGAAAGCTGTTCCCTGAAACATTTTGATTTTCATCAATGTAGTATATTCTTAAATTTATATTAAAAAGTCACATATGAAAGAAAATGGGGAGGCAAGACCACTAACTGATGCTTTCCATTTGGAATCATGTAATTTAGGACTTCTGACCCCATGGAGATAAGAGATCAAAGTTTCAGAGTTAACAGTGACAGGATGAAAGGTTTCTGTTTTTGTTGGTTGAAAATGAACTCTTTCACTGCATGGTGGAACTCAAGGGCATTATTCGTGCTGCCCTGTGCTAGCTGGATTGTCTTTGGCAGAGCTGGTCTGAGCCAGGCATGGATCACTTCCACACGGGTATCTTATGTCAGACCCACCAAACAGCAGCCTTCTAAACCCTCAGGTCTGTGTTGAAATCTGATCACTTTCTCACATCAAAGAGTGTAAGGAAAGCTTCTGAATCAGAAATTAAGTAGATTTCTTATATTGTGGCTTGCAGCCAAGATGCATTCAGACCCTCCAGGACAAATGTCTCACCAAGTAAAGCAAGGTGCTGGCTGGGTGTTTTCCCTGAACTTGTCAGTTTGCAGGGACATGACTGCAAATGAGCCCGATTACAAAGAATACTTGGTTAGATGGTCTCGTTCTCTTTTGGCTTAAATTCTGGGAAAATAGAGATGTTGGTGCCACAGAGCAGTGAGGACAGAGTAGCTTTGGAGGCACTAACTCACTCCTGAAACATATTCCAGCAAAGCAGTGAATTCCAGGGAGAGTGGCTGGTCTAATGAATGGCTGTCAAGAGTCTAGTCCCAGGAGATTGAGGGATGAGGGTTTGAAGGTCTCTCTGGGTTGGTCAGGGCAAACTGGCAAATGCACTCTGTGTAAGGGCAATGAGTCATATCTGAGATGTTGGCCGACCACCATCATGAACATTGGCAACTTTTCGGGGTAAGGGTGGGGGAGGAGGTGTTGGAATGGTTCACAATTCTGGTTCTACCCTGGAGTGGCTTCAAGACTGAGACTCAGTAATCTCAGATGGCCTTGGGTGCAAAACCAACTGGACTTTAGCCTTGCAGACCAGTGAGAATGGAAAAACTTGCAAGACCAAGACAGACAAATTGGCCCCACCATTACTGATGAAGCTGGCTCTTATCAAGGTGGATATTGGGGCCAGAGTTCAGGGTCTAATGCTTAAAGAAAGCTTGAGCTTATTTTAGGCAGACACTGAGAACCCAGAAGAGGTACAGTCCAGGAGGCAAGGCATAACGGAAATGCAGGCAACAGATAACACAGATAGTCATATGAGCAAAGGGGATGTGGTTTGAGAGGTCAGGCCACATGCAGTGAGACTCCAGCAACTATCTGTAAGGTGGGGAAACTAGCCTTTAGCCCCATTAGGAGGGGCAAGAGCTCAACTGGTGTCAGGAGCCTCACAGAAATGCAGGTCAGCTTGGCACCTAGAGAGCTTAGTGGGAATGAAAGCAATGTCAAGTTCAGACACTGAGCCAGCAGGCAGCCTGGAGAACCAATGGCACAAGGTCTCACCCCAAAACACAAAGCCTTGACATATATTAGTCTTAATTTCAGACCTCTCCAGCTGCAACTAGCTGCCTTCCTGCTCTGGGATAAGTTAGTGAAGATCTGGGAGGACTGTCCTCTCAGGGAGAAGTCGGGGAAAGCAAATTTGACACACTTGGAGGGAACGCACATCCCCATCAACCTGGAGCAACTCACTTGGGTCTGTGTGTCCCTCAAGTTCTCAGATCCGGACTGTCTAAGGGAAGGCACAAGGAGGCTGAAGCAAACTACACCTGCACCTGAAACTTTGCCCAATGGCAATGTCCTTTTCTGGGACTCGCTACCTAAACACATGGAGTAAAAGAGAGGCGATAACGTTTTAGCAAAACATTCTGCATCAATTATTTCTTTTAATGTTGAATTTAAAAAATTATGTAGTTATACTAGAATAAATTTATTGTATCCTGGTTATATTATGACATTTGGTTCCTATTTAACAATTTTATGTATATATATATACATATGTGTGTGTATTTAAGTATATATTAAATATGTAATATTTATAAATATTATATTTATATTAAATTTAAAATTTATAAATATATATTAAACTTTTACGTCATCTGTAAAACATTTACTAAAATAAAATAGAATAAAATAGGGGCACCTGGGTAGCGCAGCTGGACTGAGAGTGTAACTCTTAGTTTCGGCTCAGGTCATGATCTCAGGGTCATGAGATGGAGCCCCACATCAGTCTCTGTGTTTAGCATGGAGTCCGCTTAAGACTCTCTCTCCCTCTGCCCCACCCCCCTGTACATTCTCTCTCTCTCTCTTAAATAAGTAAATAGAATAATAAAATAATAAAATAAAATAAAAATAAAAACGATGGCCCCTGAAAGTTGAATAGAAGAAACAAATCTTTGATGGGATATGGAAGGAAGAAGCAGAAAGGATTCGGGATTCAAAATCAGTATTGGGGTTTCCATTCTGGGCTTTGATTCCAGAAAAGTCATCTTGACCTCTCTGGGGCTCAGTTCGGGTAATGTTCTGCAAGTGTTACCTGCTCCCAACCAGATTCAAGAGACACTGCCCCCTTGAGCTCTGGGGAGAATGGAATCAAGGCAAAGTTCCTCCTTGTTTGCTGGTTCTGAGATTTGCATCAACCTCGTGGTACTTGAGAACAGGTCATGTGTTATCTCAACCTAGTGCAAAGGTAGCAAATGTTAACAAAGGATTCTATAACTTAAACCCTTACTCCAGTTGCAACATATTAACAAGCTCCAGGCAGATAACCTTTCTTCCTTCACCTCACCCTCTTCTCCTTACCTTCTCTGCAATAAAAACCAATATACCCAAACAAGCAATGTAAGTATTCTTGGGGGACTTAAAAAGTGTGAGCCAGAAAATGTGACTTTTGCTCTCAAGGTGAAAATACATGCCCTTGAAAGTCCCCTTTGGGACGTGCAGCAACCACCTCTGATCACTAGAAAAGTCCAGTGCTTTTGGGCTGGTTTGATCTCAAATGAAGGACTTCAGTGTTCTGAAAAGCACAGCACCAAAGAAATGGGGCAGATATGCCCAAACCCTTAATACCTGGCTGATGCAGACTGGCCAACCATACCTCAGTCTCCAATCTCACACACTGTTCTGATTATCCACTATTACATAACGAGTGACCCCTAATGTAAGGGCTTAAAACAACAACTATTTTATTACCTCTTTTCCCGGCAGGGTTCCACTGGTGGTGTTTTTTTGTTGTTGTTTTTTTTTTTTTTTTGCTTCGAGTAATATCAACTGGGGGTGGGGCGAGGAGCTTTGTTGGCATTGAGCTGGAAGTTGGGCTGGTCTGGAGGGTCCAGGATGGCTTCACTCTAGTTTGGAAGGTCAAAGTTGGTCTCACTGTCATGGCTGGTGCGTTTGGAGTGACAGCTGGAAGGCTGAGTCAAAAGGGGACTTCTAGGTCTCCACGCAGTCTTAGGGTCTGCATGTGATCTCTGTAGTAGAGCCATCAGACTCCTTACCTGGAAGCTCAGAGCTCCAAGAAACCAAAGCAGAGGCTGCTAGTCCTCCGAAAGTCTGTGCCTGCACTAGCCCGGAAACACGTCTTCCAGACGGCTTTGGGCAGCAGTCATGCATCAGCCCAGATTCAGGAGAAGGGCCAACGGACCCATCTCTCAATAGTGAGACTGTTAAAGAATTTGGGACCATCTTCAATCCAACAGACATATGCACACATGGACACATGCACATACACTAAAACTCTGCAAAATTAAAAAAAAAAGATTTTATGAGAGAGTGACTTTTAAAAGCATTATTTAGGATGTGGGATGAGGAGAAAACAGCAGGTCAATTCAGACTGATTCTCTAGGTGTCGGTCCCTGTGGCAGAGTACCCAGGCCCACCGCCCTCACTTCACTTTGCTCCTCTGTGATCTCCGTGTAAGTTGCCATCCTCCTCCCACCCCAAATCACTGCAAGAAGTAATTTGCAAAGATGGTTCGGTCATCTCCAAGAGGCAAAGAGGATCTGCTGTTGCAGGTGCAGAGACAAAGACCTTTCTGTCTTCCTTCTGTGGGGTAGGGGGGTGTCAGTGTGGTCAGTGAGGTCACCCTCCTCATGGCTCCTCAAGGCAGCTCATTCTGGCCCTCGGCAAGATGACACCCTTTCCTCCCCGTGCTTCCCTTCTCCACTCCCCTCGGCTGGCTCAGGTCCACAGTCACCCAGGAAATCAGCTTTACCACCTTATTACAAAAACTGTGAAAAACCAGGAGGAAATTGCATGACTCTAGATTTTACATGACTCTCTCACTTCTTGTTTTCTCTGTACCCGGGGACCGCCTCTCAAATCCAACTTGGATGCTCAGCGCTTCCCTGATCTGACTCAGAAGTATTTGCACTAGGGTTGAGTTCTGAACTGCAAATATACTGCCTGCCTTTAATGTTTCTTCCTTTCACATAACGCTCCTGAGGACATTTTTGAAAAATATCCTCATGGGCTCCACTTCTCTGCTGTAATAGCTAACATATTTTCTCTTCTGGCTCACTCCTCTTTTCCCCCATGAGCACTGACTGAGTACCTGCCATGAGTCCAGTGCATGTTCTGTGGGGACAGCACTAAATAAGCTTCCCTCTAGGAACCATCCACTGGTGGGGGAGTCAGATGCCTACTCTCGTGGCCATGCTGCAGAAGTGAGGGCTAGGGAGGCACTGAGGACAGAGCCAACTTGTACTTGGTAGAGGACGAGGAAGTCTTCAGTGAGGTGGCCTTGATGGAAAAGGAGGAGTTGTCCTGGAAGATAAGGAGAACACTCTAGGCAGAGTGAAAGCTCATGCAAAGGCACTGAGGCATGAACAGCTGGGAATGTCTGGGGACATCACTGGTAATTTGATATCACCAGAACACAGAGCACATAGCAAAGTGTCTAGAAATTTGGCTGGAGAGATAACAATCTCCAGATGATGAAGATCCCTACGAACCTTCTGAGGAATTCAACCTTTCGTTTGGTGGCCCTGAGGAGTTGGGAGTAGTTGTAAGCAACAGAGTAACATGATCTATTGTGTTTTGACTAAGATTACTACTTTTCTTTTCTTTCTTTCTTTTTTTAAGATTTTATTTATTTATTTGAGAGAGAGAGAGATCACAAGCAGGCAGAGAGGCAGGCAGAGAGAGAGGGGGAAGCAGGCTCCCCCCTGAGCGGAGAGCCTGATGTGGGGCTTGATCCCAGGACCCTGAAATCATGACCTGAGCTGAAGGCAGACGCTTAGCCCTCTGAGCCACCCAGGCGACCCACTACTTTTCTTTAACACTGATTTTATATTTGAGCTCCCCATTATCTTTCTCTTTTTCCTGAAGGCCCATATAATCTTAACATAAGGTCATTCAGGGATATGTTGATTCTCCTTATTTTCCCCCCAGCTCTATGTTCAACCCCACCCCATCTTCCTCCTTCCATCCTCCCAAAGGAAACACTGGCAGGAGTTTGGAGAAGACGCTTGACGCCCTGCTCTGTGCCAGGCACTAGCAAAGCAACCCCCCCTCACTCTGTCTTTCACTGACGGCTGATGCAACAACTCAGCGGGTCAGCGAGAGACTTTCAGTCTTGATGCAGAAGCTCTGGAGAAGCCTGAAGAGACAGAGTGGCCAGAGCTTGCTGTGCGCAGCTGGGGTCCGCGCCACAGAACAGAGTCCCCTCCAGTTGAGGCAAGTTCACAGGGTTGCCATGTCTGTAGCCACTTGATCACCCAGAACGTTGACCATGAGCCCTCTGGTCGACCCCGTAATCTTAGGGCCCTCGGCAACTGCAACGTCCTATATGTGCTGTGCCGTGAAATTGGAAGCTGCTTTTAGCATTTTGTTTACCTTTCTTTTGCACCTTACTGCGTTTTCCTTGGGGTTCCTTCAAGAAAGAATTTGCAGAAGAGATTTAGTCCATGTTTTTGTTTTTGCTTTTCTACATAGTTGCCAACTCCCCAGTATAGCGGGAGCCTGTCTTACTCATGGTGGTCCCCCGACCGCAGGTTGGCCCAACTCGTCTCAGCCTCAGCTGTGATTTTCATGAGGATTTTTGCCAGCTCATTTTCCCATAGTCTCTAGGACAAGAGTTGGAGGGGATAGTGCCTTTGGGGAGCATCAGTCTAACCAGCATTCAAAGAAAACCCACTGAGAAGAATAGGACAGGTCAGTATGCCTGCTCATTTTATCTTCCAAAAACTCACACAACCTGATCAAACATATTTAATTCAGAAAGAAAAATGTTAACATGCATTTATGTGTAATATACATGGTAGGCAAGTGCCTCCAATTCAATTTCTCCTTCTTTTCAGAACCCTGGGTTTTAGCTGAACACGCACCAGAATAAAGACCACCTGCTCCAGCTTCCCTTGCAATTGGGAATATGAATCTATTTCTCAGCATCCCTTGCAGCCAGGTCTGGGTTTTGCTTACCTGAGATGGAAGCAAAGGTGTTGGGGAAGGTTTGGGAAGAAACACCTTTATAGGGGTAGGTTTGGGTTCCACTAGCCTTCTGCTTTCTTCTACTGTTGGCCTGGAGTGTAGACACAAGAGCTGGAGCACTAGCAGCTGTTTTAGACTTTTGCTGATCTTGAAGATGAAAATCAGTTCTACAATAGTGGGACAGAAAATGAGGAGGTGCACCTGGGTGTCTCAGTTGGTTGAGCGTGGGCTTTCAGCTCGGGTCATGATCCCAGGGTTTTGGGATGGAGCCCTACATCAGGCTTCCTGGTCAGTGGGGAGCCCGCTTCTCCCTCTCCCATTCCCCCTGCTTGTGCACGTATGTGCTCATGCTCGCTCTCTCTCTCTGTTAAATAACTAAATAAAAATCTTAAAAATAAATTAAAAAAAAAAGAAAATGAAGAGCTTATGTCCCTGAAAACATCAGGGGACTGCCAGCCTCTCCCTGAACGGCCTAACCTTGGACTTCTTTTATCTAAAAATGAATGAAAAAAAAAATGAATGGATGAGCTTCAAGCTTATTTTGACAATGTTTATTTGATTTTATTCTCTGTGCATTCAAACTTTACACTTTGGAGATGTTGCTCAAAGTGATTGAAGACTACCCCCTCCCCAGTCTATAGCACATGAGAGTCCAAAGCCCTTCTCAAGACACCTGTGAATTCCTGAGCTTGTATTCTCTTGGTCCTTCTGCCTCTATACTTTCTTCTGCCTCTGCTTCTTCTTGCTCTGATCCAAACAGGAAAGGTGTTCTCATTGATTTCCACAAAAATCCATTCAGGATCTGGGCCAAGGACTATTTCACACATGGCATAGCAAACAACTTGCAAATCTACATCAGACCTTTCTATTAGCTCAGTCTTTTGCCACCCCACTTCCCCTCACTTCTCTCTTGATTTCTAGTCAGAGAGATCCTAATGTCTCATCTGTCCTGCTTCTTGCTTCACTCTTATCTCTCTGCTCATACCCTCTTCCTTCTAGATTATGTCCAAATTCTTCTGCCCTGTTTATGAAAAGTGGTTCACTCACCACAGCTCCTTTTTTCAAACTTTGATCAGGTGCCCAGCAGACAAACGCAGTGGTTTCTAATAGAATGCACCCTCCTTAGAAGGCTATGGTTATAAATCGCATACCCTGCCAGATACATAGCTCTAAAACTCTCAGAACCTAGAATTGTGTGAATGAGGGTGTGGGGTTTGTGGAGGGTGTTAGAGCACACAGCCTGTTGTGTGTCTAGGTTACTTTGCACTGCTGCTTGGCCACCCCTCACCAGAGGATCACTGGCTTATCTCTTGGTGCATGGCTCTTCCTGCTGGAAGCTACCAGCATACCTCTGGGAGAAACATTCCTGGTCTCTAGACTCTCACCCACTGCCCACTGCACGCATACTACTCACATTACATCACAAGTCCCCCCGCTGACCAGGGATAGCAACTGTGGCTGGCCACTCCCCTGGGGCTTTCTGAATTCCATCTTTGCATCTACTTATGTGCATTACTAAAATGGAAATCTCTTTAAATGTCCTCAGAAAATGTACAAAGCAAAGCATGATAACATTCCAATATTACTTGAGAAGGACAATGTTAATTGATTGTTAGCTTTAAATTTATCTAACATTTGCTATTAGGGTTTTTTCACTCACATCGTCTCTTTAAACCTAGGAATTTTCTATAATATTGGCATCATGTCCCATTTTATTGTGACATCAACTAGTCCCAGAGAGGTGGATCCGCTCACCCAAAGACACACAGCTAAGAAACAGTGAAGCCACAGTGAAAATGTAGGCCCCCCCCTCCTAAATTCCTATCTCTTTTAATTAACAGATGTGCAGCCTTGTTGTAGATTAATTTACTATTTCCCTAGCACATAACAGAAAGAGGAATGGCTAAAGCTAGGATAAATAAGCTCTGACTGGGAAGGAGGGTGTCAGTCTGGGGTTGGTGGGTCTGAACCAAGCACCACCACAGAGAATCCTGGGAAGCCAGAAGCAAAGAGAGGGACCCTTGGTGACAGTAAAGGGAGAAAGTCAAAGGGAAGATATGCTTTTGTGACAGCATCAGCTTCTACAGTATCTCCTGCCATCTAGGTCTTTTTTTTTTTCCTCTGATTAAGGGACTTGCTATGAATGAGATGGCTGAGGCCAAGGCAGGTCAAAAAATAATCAGGAAGCATATTCAGATAGAACAAACCAGAACCACAGGTGCAGTATTTGGGAATCAGAAACACTCAGCCTTCTGTTACAGGGACTGTGGTTTGAAACTCCCTGAGTAAAGTAACAAAATACTGTAAGGAAGAAATCTCATTCCCCAAAGCAGTTATCAAGAAAATCCGAATTGGAGCATCTGACAGCGGGGGTCCCCTAGGGACACTGTCCAGGGTCCAGCTAGTTATTATAAGCCGCGGGCAGATCCAGAGCCTTTCAGCAAGTTGTGCAGAGATCCTAGGTCTTGTGCACTTAATGATCAATGAACAAAGGCAACCCCGTGGGGGGAAACGAGAGCAGCCAGTCTGGGGACACCTTGAGGAACCCCCCACTTGGTGACAGAAAGGTTGTGTTTGGGGGAATGCAGGCACATAATTTTGCTTTAACATTAGTTAGCAGAAATCACTTCCTGATTTCTATGTTCCTCTTTTGACCCTGCCCAGTAAGAACTTGACCTTCAAGCATGAAAATCACTCTGTGGAAAACCTACCATGTGTCAAGTATAACTATGACATACCGGCACAGCTGAGAAATCTCAACCCTGGAAATGGTCAAGGACTTGGTCAGCGCTGTACATCTAAGCCAGGAATTCCCAGTTTGGCCAGCCCAGAAGCCCAAGTACCCCAGGTTGCCTCAGGGCTCACTGTTCCTGCCCAGGGGGTGGGGGGTGGTTGTAGGCAGAACTGCAGGCATTACACACACATTGACCAAGGCTGAAAACTTGCATACAGCATTATGCTGAGAAATTCCTCCCACCCCGAGGGGCCTGCTTACAGCCTGCTCACAGCTATAAATCTAGACCAAAAGAACCTCAGGAGACCCAGAGTCGATGCCAAGTGCTCTTCTGGAAGCTGCCAGAAGATTCCTCACCTACCTATGGGTTAGCAGATGAAACTGTGCATTCCTGGAGTGTTGCCCAGTACACAGAAAGCATTCAATAGATGCTGCCTTCTCCAACACATGCCATTTCTCCACACCTTGGCCTGCACCTGTGCGGGTGTCTTATCCCTCTCTCCAAGGCTGGCCTGGGGTGCAGATTTCATCACACTCCTGCTGGAATCATAACCAAAGCTTTGATTTACTAAGCGCTGTCTTCTTGCCAGGTACACTGCTTTAGAGTTGGGTTACATCATCTATGTTAGTCCTTCCAGCAACCCTGAGGACAAATATTATTACTATTCCAATATAAATGGGGAAACTGAAGCATTTAAAGGTTATATTTGGACATAGGTCTTTTTGTCTTTGCAGTATAAGCTCTTAATCATTCCATTATGTGGCCTCTCCAGGAAGTCTCTAGAACTTTTCTAGGCCTTGCCCTCTGTGGTGACCTATGATCTGGTGACCTCCAGAGCTTTCCTTGGTCACAGAGTCAGGGACCTTGAGGACCAGCTTCAAAGGAAATCACAGTTCCATAATGACCAAGGTCATCCATGGCATCTGTTGGTCCAACCTGTCCTAGGACATAAGCAGGAGAACATTCTGGCATATGGTGTCTCTGCTGCAGATTCAGAGATTTGACCAATTGGCATTTATTAAACTAATGCTTACAAAGAAATTTCAAACCATAAAAATTGGTATTTCCTACATCCTGGAAAGAATACAACTCTAAAATTCTGCCTGCTATTTTAATTGCTATTTCTTAAGTAAAAGCAGGAAGAGGAAAAGGAAAGCTCTCTACCAAGTCTGATAGCTTTCATAATATTTCATGCATTTTATAATAAGCTTTCCTCAGAGCCTAAACAAAGGGGAATAAAAACTGCAGGATCTCCCGGGCTTATCTAGATGGTGGGACTTTGGCCCAATCCCCTTATCTTGCCTGAGAATGGCAATGACTTTGCTGTATCCTATTTCAAAGCAAAGCACTTAGATGATATGTCTCTTCTCTATCTATGATCTGGTTCCATTCCCCCCGCAACCCAGAGAAACAGTATTTGGTTCTCATTTTCAAAACAGAAAATTGGTCTCTTAAAAGCGAACAAATCATCTACAGGTGGGGAATATAAATGTATTTTGAAATTCTGGAGAGGAGAGATGCATCCCACACAGTCAAGTAAATATGAAGAGGTTAATTCCAGCACGTCCTTTTTCTCATTAGATTTAAAATCCAGCCGTGCTGAGTGCTCATTCCTGTCTATATTGCTTTTTCCCTGCGTACTGGACTGAAGGCCCTAAGAAAGCTTGAGGAAAAGAATGACGACTTGACCAGAATATTCTTCAGCAACAGAATAAGGAGCTCTATCTCACCATATAAAATTATTTAGAGCAAAACTAGATAACTTCTGAATAGAGCAAATTATGATCTCTAGAATGTGTAGACGCTGCTGGTCACATTGCTAAAGGGTGTGTGTTTGTGGTTTTTTTTCAAACCTTCAGTTTTAGTTTTGTTTCATTTTGCACAAGCGAAAGGGGAAGGGCCTCCTAACCACCCCACAGGATGATTCCGGTAAGCCTTGAGGTTCCCCGTGCTTCTGAATGACTTCAGCTGGCGAGCACAGAAGGGCACGTTGTTGCCGCTGCGGCCACCTGGATCTGTCCTTTAGCTGCAGCTTTTAACTCAGAAACCCTGCCTCCCAGAGACTCTTCACAGCTCTTACCGGGCGCAGGCCTCTGGCTCTCGCTAGGGGTTCCGCGAGAGGAACGAGGGGGTCTGTGAGTGTTTGTATGTTTTTCTAGTCCCTTCACACTTATGAAGAGTGTGTCTATGTGAGAGTGTGGGGAGTGTGTGGTGGGGAGTGTTTCCAAGAGAGGACGGGAGAGAAGGGGAGCTTGAGCAAGAGCTTCTGTGGCCCCAGCTTCGGTGTCCCTCAGAGGGTGGCCTCTCTACGCAGGCTGATCTCTCCCGGTGCACGGCCCTGAGATGAACCCCCTCTGGAATATCCTTTTGGCGACGACTCTGTCCTTACTCCTGCCCCTTCACACATTGGCCTCCCAAGCCTCTGACAACCAGCCCAGCACTGGACACTCCAAGGGCCACACTTGTGTAGGTAAGTAAGGGTTTTGTCTATTTTTCAAGTGGACGTAACAATGGGGTCAAATACTCCACTTGGGTAGTAAATCACCTATCTAATGACGTCACTAGCTGTGAGTTCCAGGTCGGGAGCCAGCAGCCTCACCAACAGAGAAAACCTTTGAGCCTGAGACTGAGCTTTCACACGACTGCACATAAGTACCCTACCCAGTTGCTAGTTTGAATTAGTTGTGAAAGTCCTCCACCTCGCTGGTGACTGGCACTTTTTTTCTCTT
Organism: Lontra canadensis; assembly: GCF_010015895.1. Lineage (NCBI taxonomy): Eukaryota > Metazoa > Chordata > Mammalia > Carnivora > Mustelidae > Lontra > Lontra canadensis. The sequence continues at coordinate 33,708,206 of NW_022630996.1, forward strand.
GGGTGGGCAACCCTTAGAAGAGCCTGAAATTCTTACCTCTCTCAGAAGGATAGTGGGCAGCATTGCACAGTAGAAGGAAAATGGCCTGTGACCTCAGCATCATCTTCTGTTGCTGAAGGTGGTCCTGATCCCTCCCCTCAGACTCAAGGGTAGAGGACATAGTTCCCTCCTTTCCATGGGGGGTGTTGAGGAATTTGTGGCCCTCCTCTTTGGCCATGGGGGTTCATTTGGTTTCCTATGCAAATATGCTCCCCAGAGCTCAGGGAGTCTGTTGCTGGTTAGGATTGATGATGCTTTAACACCCCTTTTCCCAGTTCACAACTTCTGGCTAACTCTGCCTGGAGTTGTTGACCTGTCCTCACGGTAAGAAGAAAGGCAAGGGCAAGAGGAGTCAGTCATGCAATCAACATTGACTCGTCACTGACTGTGCTGAGCCAGGGCCTGCCGGCCGTCCCAGCTGGAGGGCTCACTGTCTGGATGGCTCCTTGGAGAAACAGGATCAGACATTTGTACACAGGGGAGTTTATTGAGGTGTGTTCTTTTTTTTTTTTTTTTAAGATTTTATTTATTTATTTATTTATTTATTTATTTATTTGACAGACAGAGATCACAAGTAGGCAGAAAAGCAGGCAGAGAGAGAGGAAGAAGCAGGCTCCCTGTTGAGCAGAGAGCCTGATGTGGGGCTCAATCCCAGGACCCTGAGATCATTACCTGAGCCGAAGGCAGAGGCTTAACCCACTGACCCACCCAGGTGTCTCATTGAGGTGTGTTCTTGGGGAAATCACCACGAGGAAGGGTGAAGCAGCAGGAGTAGTTAGGAGGAAAATATGGGCTGGGCTGTAGACACACACACACACACACCCTCTGTCAATCCCACAGAGAACTCTGGAGCCAAAATGGCTCTTCAGAGTGGTCTGAGGTGAGTCTAGACTCTGGAACTGCCACACTGAGCAGTCACTGGATAGGAACCAACCCCATGGGGAGCTCCCTTGGGTGGAGGCAATGCCTTCAGAGGCACTTGGTGTGAGCCCTTAACACCAACAGTCCCAGCAACAAGGGGAGGGTGGATCTCATTAAAGGGAATCTAGGAATCATTGGTTTACAGGGCCAATGTGGGACATGTCTTAGGAAGCAGTGAGGGAAGCTGGTAGTAAGAGGAGGAGCATCGTGGAAGAGGCAGGAGAAGAGAAGGGATACTGGCTAGTCTTCTACTCCTTTCTGATGAAAAGCAGGACAATATGACTTCAAGTCCACTGGCACAAAGGCACCTTCCTCGTGTCCACCCCCCACATGGTCATTGAGTGGCCACCACATGCCAGGCCCTGTGCTCTGAGTTAGAGACACAAAGGTGAATACCAATAATTTTTAAAATGTCTCTGTCCTCAGGAATTCACTACCCAGTTTAGAAAAAAAAAAAAAAATGAGAATCTGGACTGTAAAGATTACGGTGTTTAAGATGAAAGACAAACTGGGCACTTAGTGCACATGGTGATACCCACCTTCCCAGGAACCCTATAAACCACAGCGTTCTTGGGAGGGCCAGCAGAAAGCCCAGAAGCACAGAGCGAAGGCAAGCCACTTCAAAGCAGATAACTGCCGACCGTAAGAACCTCATCATATTCATTAAGTCACCAGAGGAAGGTGAAAATATAAGCTGGGTGAAAAGGAAGAGGAGTAGGGTAAAGTGTTAGAATTCTAGAAGTGTTTCCACCCAAGTGTTGAAGACGGAAGCCGCAGGCGTCTCAAAGATTCCATTGTCATTACCTCTCTGTTTAAAGGTGCTGGGCAACCTTGAGAAAAGTTGGTCAGCCAGTAGGATTTCTGATCACCCAACTGAGTGGTAGGGAATCATCTTTGTTAGCTGCTGGCAATATCCTAATCACTATTCCAAAATAAAATTTTCCCTTGTTCATAAAAGTATACACTGGCCTTGATTTATAAGCTCCTAATAAAATAAAATATTTAGAGTCACCTTCTCAACACATGGAAGTAGTTCTGCTTTCCCATTTTTCATGCAGTTTAATTGAATTAATTAGGTTCCATCCATTTTGATGAAGATGCACTTTCAGTGATCGTAATTGTTTCTTACTCATGAAATTTTTTTGCTGCTGGTCTGCAGCCATTCTTGCAGCTTCCTGGCATTTCTCGATGCTGCCCTCTATCTTTTCTCTGAGTTGCATCTGGGCTAATTGGAGTGGTGCGTGGGGAAGGAAGGGCTCTTCAGCCATAGCAATTACATTTGTAAGTTAATAACTATGAGACTGCTAACATTTATTGAGCACATATTGTGTAACTAACATTCTTCCAAGAGAGTTATATGGACTACCTCATTTAATCATTAGAATGACCTTATGGTTTATAAATCATCATTATTTCCACTGGGCAGGAGAAACAATTGAGACTCAAAGAAACAAGCAACTTGGCCAAGTTTCCACAGCCAGTTAAAAACTTGCCTTAGATGTTACTGCAAGTGTGGTTATGTTTGGTTTTTTCCTAAGTGAATAGGTTGGGACACAGTATTTCTTCCCCACATTTTTTTTAAATAAAATTTTATTTTCTAGCTTTGTCGAGATATAATTCACATACAATAGTTTACCCTTTTAAAGTATAATGTTTATTTAGTATATTCATAAATTGTGTCTTGATCATCAATATTTAATTCAAGCACTTTTATCAAGCTAAAGAGAAACCCAATATTTATTAGCAGTCACTCCCTATCTCCTTGTCCCTTCAGCCCTTGAAAATCACTAGTCTCCCTTATGTCTCTAATGAACACTTCCTATAAATGGAATGGAAGGATGCATGGTCTTTTGTCATCAGCTTCTTTGACTTAGCATAAGGTTTTCAAGGTTCATCCGTGCTGTAACATGCACCATCTTCCTTTCTTCTTATGAATGAATAATATTGCATTGTCTGGATATGCCTCACATTGTTTATCTAGTCATTGTTGATGGACATATGTGTTGTTTCCAGTTCTTAGCTATTCTGAATAATTCTGCTACAGATATCCATGTACAAGGGTTTTGTGTGGACGTTTGTTTTCTTTCCTTTTGGGTATATGCCCAGAAGTGGAATTTCCAGGTCATATGGTAACTCAATGTTTAACGTTTTGAGGATCTTCCAGACTGTTTTCTAGAGCTGCGGCACTGTTTTACATCTCTACACTCATGAACAACAGGGCACGAATTCCCCATAACCTCCCCAATCCCTTGTTATTACCCATCTCTCTTATTATAGTCATCCTAGAGGATATGGAGGGATACCTCCTTCTAGTTTTGATGTGAATTTCCCAAAATAATGATGATGTTGAACATCTTTTCACATGCTTATTGACCATTTGCATATATCCTTCTACAAAATGTCTATTCAAGTCATTTACCCTTCTATTTTTAAGATTTTATTTATTTATTTAGAGAGCACGAATAAGGGGAAGGGAAGAGGGAGAGGGAGAGACAATCTCTAGCAGACTCGATGCTGAGCACAGAGCTGGAGCCCGATGCAAGGGCTCGATCCCAAGACCCTGAGATCATACCCCAAGCTGAAATTCAAAGTCAGATGCTTAACTGAATGAGCCACCCAGGTGCCCCTCATCTGCCCGTTTTTAAATTGGGTTACTGTCTTTTTGTTGTTGAATTGTAAAAGTTATTTATATCATCTAGATATATATACCTCATCAAATATATGATTTGTAAATATTTCCCCCCATTTTGTAGGGGTTTCTTCACTTTCTTGATGGTATCCTTGGAAGTGCAAAAGTTTTACATTTTGATGAAGTCCAGTTTATCTATTTTTTTTCTTTTGCCTGTTGTGCTTTTTGTGTCCTATCTAGTCTCATATTTTAAAAAAATTATTGTTTTACCTATTGTTTTCCTATTGTCATGTGCCCATCCCCTTATCTTGTTTCCTAGACATTGGGTTTTGGCAACCCCAATCATCACTCCTGTGGTTGTAAGTAGCAGGAATTAACTTGAGTTAAGCTAGGGTAAGCAAAAAAGAAAAAGGAAAGAGTTTTCTTATGAGAATCCCAAGCATGAATTTTGGAACCAAAAGTCATAAAAACAGAGCTCACTCCATTTTTCTAAAAACAATGAGCCAGGATCCCAAAAATGGTGGCTGCCAGGGTCCCAGGGAGTTTTTCCTGGCCTTTTGGTACTGCTTCCATCTCTGACCCCACAGACCAGGTGGTTTTATTGCTCTAGGCCCTTTGGCCGATTATGGGCTCCCACAGTCCAGTGTTTGCCTACCATCTCTCAGCACACACACAGAGATGGACTTTCCTTGCTGTTAAACCAAGAATCTGGGCCAAGTTTTAGGCCATTAAGTAAGGGGCAGGTGGCAATGAGGAGAGCCTACTGCACAGATGTGTTTGTGGGGTGAGAAGACTGCTCTCACGGCAGTGGGGAGTGCTGTGACTGCAGAGGTAACTCTAAAAGAAACCACCACAGATGTGACTGAGAGATTAAGCCAATATCCCTATGTAAACAAAAACCTTCAGCATCAGTCCCAGAAGTAGCCTTTGCAGTAGAGACCACGGGCAGAAGTGGAGGGCATGGGCTTAAACATATTGCAGAATCAAGCTGTGCAAAGCCCCAGTGGCCCCCTCCCAATTTACCATGATTTGTTGGCACGGAACTGTACCTCTCATTTGATCACTAAGCAAACGCTGTTTCTAATGCGCTTGAATAAGCAGTGCTCCTTCCTGCCACTTTCCAAATGTTATGGAATCAATAATAAGCCATGTTCATTTCTGCAAAACATCATTTCTCTACATGGGTGATTTAGGGGCAAAGTAATCTTTATGTTTCTAAATCATTGACATTTTAAAATCATTCATTGAGTTTTGAGGGTTTTTTAATTTTTATTTTATAAAGCACCACGTGGTGCTCAGGAAACCTTCTAAAAGGTTAAAAAACAAAACAAAACAAAACACAACCAAAAAAGACACCACCTTTCTTCCCCCTCATCCATGTTTGGTTAAATATACAGAACATCTTCAGAGTCCATTAACCCCCGTCTCCCCACCCCCACCCCCAGCATCCCACACAGAGTGGTAAGAGATGACTTTTTAGTTTGAATGATGAGAAAGTGGTGAGTGGTAAGATGACAGGATCACTGACAAAAATAGGGAAGATTTAGACAGACCTGGCAAAAAGTTTGAAAATTTATGATCACAATCTTATATACAGAAATTTCATTTTCCCTTTTTCTCAGTAACTGAACACTTGTTGCTAAGCCACCACTGCTGCTGCTAACAAAACTCTTCATGTTACCCCTTCTGTGTTTACATTTAGTCACCCTCCCCCTCCTCCACCAGGGTTCTCTTCTTTCCTCTCTGAGGGTTGGTCTCAGTTCTGAAAGTGGGTTTATGTACCCCTCTGCCATTTAAGTTCTCAGCCTCTGAAGGCACACCTCTGTCCCCAGTCCTGACATCTCCCATGTGGGGTCTCCTGGCTGGTGTAGCTCCGGGGCTTGTCTCAGCAACACAGTCAAGTCACTCTCGGGGCCTGCAGCTCACGTCCACCTTCCTAGGTCCTGCAGACCGAGCTGCTGTAACAGGTCACCCCCTGGCTCCCCGCTGAAGCCCCCTGTATTTTGTCCCCCACTTTTCACACCTTCTCCTCTCTTTAATTCCCCTACTTTTATTTTCAGATTCTAGAATTTAACTCCAACCTTAGCACAAATGGTAGGTTTCTGATCATCTCAACTTTCACTCCATCTACATTTTTTTTCTGGATTGTTCTGGGCTCACAACTCTGAAGAGGAAGACCACAAAGGCAGTCTAGAGACAGAGCGAGCCGCAACTTTGGGGAAAGGTCACAAAGTGAGCAAAACTGAAAGAACTCAAGTTAACAGTATGCTTTTCTTCAGGAAGACGATGAATAAATTTTGGGGAGGAGGGTGAAACTAGATCATAGATCAAATGTACTACGGGAAAGAGGAAAGAAAAGAACATTACAAAGCATTAAGTGGAGTAAAATCCCTGTAAAGTTATGATATGTCCATCTATTTGCACAGCTGTTTATTAGTTTCCACATATGTGGATGACCTGCCCTTGCCAATCAAAACACAAGACTATCAAAGAGATAAACAAGACAAGACCCCACTACATTCTGTCTCCTAGAAACGCACTTTAGATTCAAAGACAAATAGGTTGAAAGTAAGATAGTTGGAGTAAATAAAACATTATCAGACAAAATATACTTTAAGATATGAAACAATCCTGGAGTGCTTGGGTGGCTCACTTAATGGGGTGTCCAACTCTTGATTTCAGCTCAGGTCATGATCTCAGGGTCATGGGATCAAGCCCTACATCAGGCTCCGTACTAAGTGGAGCCTGCTTTGGATTCTTTCTCTCCCTCACCCTCTGTCCCTCCCCTGCTCACGGTCTCAATCTCTTTAAAAAAAAAAAAAAGAAAGAAAAAAAGAAGAAAAGAGAAATAATCCTAAAACAAAGAGAGAGGTATCTTCCATAATGATAAACAGATTAATATATCAAGAAAGAAGTAATAATTGTAAATGTGCATATACTTAATAACAGAGCCCCCCCAAAAAAATTTTAAAATTTAATTAAAAATTTCAAAAGAAAAGCAGATAGTTCAACAATACAGTTGAAAATGTCAATGTTCCTCCCTCTGTAACTGATAGAACAAGGGGACAAAAAGTCAGTAAGGATATAGAAGACCTGAACAACACTTAACAACTAACTTGACCCAACTAACATCTATAGAACATTCCATTCAACTACAGAAAAGTACACATTATTTTTTAACTATACATGGCACATTGTCCTTTATGGACCATATACTAGACAATAAGACAAGTATCAATCCATTTTTAAAATCTGAAATCATACAAACATTTATCCAATTAGATTAAGAATCAACAACAGAAAGAAATCTGGAAAAAAACAATGTGCACAAATTAAAAAAAATAGATAAAAGAGGAAATCAGAGAAATTAGAAAATAGTTTGGCTTAAAAGAAAATACAATATACCAAATTTTATGGAATGTAGCTATACTGGTGCTTAGAGGAAAATTTAAAACTTTAAATACTTGTGCTACAAGAAAAATCCAAAATTGACAAAAATCTTTGACAAAATATTGACAAACTGAATCCAGCAACATATAAAAAGAATTATACCCATGACCAACTGGGATTTATCCTAGATATGTACGATGGTATTAACATCTGAAAATCAGTGAATGGAATATACTGAATTAGTAGAGGTTGTAACTACATTAACATCCCCAAAAGAAAGAGAAACATGGTTTGACAAAATTTATCACCTATCCATGTCAGAAACACTCAATAAATTATAAAAAGGAACTTTCTTAACCTGATAAAGGGCATCTTTGAGAACCCTACTGCCAGCTTCATACTTAATGATAAAAGATTGAATGCTTTTGTCCTAAGATCAGGAACATATGAAGGATGTCCACTCTCACCACGTTCAATTTTTATTGAAAATTCTAATCAGTTTAATAAAGAAATAAAAATAATAGAAGTCTGAAAATTGGAAAGGAAAGGGTAAGACTGTCTTTATTTTCAGATAGCATGATCCTGAATAGAAAATCCTGATGTATCTAAATAAAATGACTATATTGAGTAGGAAAGTTTAATAAGATTGCAGGATTTAAGAGTAATACAAAAACCAATTATATTTTCAAATTTTCAAGAAATTTTCAACAAATTTTCAAGAATTGAAACAGGAAAAAAATTCCACTCACAATATACCAAAAAATATGTAGGAATAAATTTAACAAAAGGAATACAACACTGAAAACTAAAAGCCATTGCTGAGAGAAATGTAAGTGTGCTTTACAGAAATGGAGAGCAGCATCATGGTAATGGATTGGAAGACAGTGGTGTTAAGATAGCAGTACTCCTCAAACTGACCTATACACTAGACACACTGCCACTCAAAATCCTAACGTCTTTTTTTGGTGAAGATTGGCAAACTGATCCTAAAATTTAATGAAAGCACGAAGAAACCAGAATAGCCAAAAATTTAGAAAACCACTGTTGGAGAAGTGATATATCTGATTTCCTGAGAAGTAATATATCTGATTTCAAAATCACACACAATTATCTCAAAATAGATCTTAGGTCTCAAGATAAGAGCTAAGACTATGAAACTTCTAGAAAATGTAGAAGAAAATCTATGTGACTTTGGATTTAAAGATTCTTAAATATGACATCAAAAGGGCTATATAAAAATTCTATATATAATAAATAAGTTATATATAAACATATATAAGTTATATATAAATATATATGTTATACATAATAAAAATAATAAATTTACAAATTTATTAAATTTAAACATTTTTGCTCTCCAGGAAATGTCATTAGAAAGTGAAAGGAATACTGTGGGAAAGTATGTACAAATCATATAGACTACAATATAGCAATGATTATTTTAATAAATGTTATTGACAATGTTCACTTTCAATATCCCATATTTTAATATATTCAGTATGACACTTAGAAGCCTGTAGATTTCAAGGTTCAACTGGTCTGGATTAGAATGACTTAGCCAGTTAACAGTGCAATTCCTGCTTGTGTAAAAGGCCTTAGATATGTCCTTTAACTTCTCTGAGCCTCATATTTCTCATTGTTAAAATGTAACAATCCATAAAAAGTAACAATCCCATGAGGAAAAGGATTAACTGAGACACAGTGTGCAAAAACACCCAGCAGAGAGCTCAAGGTATTCTAGAAAATGTCATTTCATGTTTTCCTAGAGCTTAATAAGCTAAAGGGCAACTATTAAAAAGATTATTCAATGAGAAATTATTTGATAAAATACAATTTATTGTTTTTTCTAATTGTAGAGGAGTATGTGGTTTTCAGGGATATTTTAGAAAATACTGAAGAAGATTTTTAAATAATAAAATCAGCTGTGGGGTGCATGGATGGCTCAGTTGGTTCAACATCTGACTTCAGCTCAGGTCATGATCTTAGTGTCCTGGGATCCAGCCCTGCGTCGAGCCCTGTGTCCAGCTCTGTGCTTAGCAGGGAGTCTATTTGTCCCTCTGTCCCTTCCCCTTCTCATGCTCTCTCTCTCTCAAATAAATAAAATCACTTAAAAAAAAAAAGAATAAAATCAACTGTAAGCCCAAAATCCAGATGAACACTATTGATATTTTGTTATATTCCCTTTCAAAATTGTCTAGGTATGTATTTATGGGGTTTGGATCTTATTTTATTGTTTGATTTCTAAATCTGGATGGCTAAGAAGACAATCTAAAATCAAACACTTTTTTTTTTTTCAACAAAACATTTGTAAAAACTTTTGTAGTTGTAAGTCTTTTTTAGCAGGTGGAAATTTTTCAAGTTAAGAAGTAGGTTTGGGGGCACCTGGGTGGCTCAGTGGGTTGAGACCTCTGCCTTCAGCTCGGGTCGTGATCCCAGGATCCTGGGATCGAGCCCTGCGTCGGGCTCTCTGCTCAGTGGGGAGCCTGCTTCCTCCTCTCTCTCTCTGCCTGTCTCTCTACTTGTGGTCTCTGTCTGTCAAATAAATAAAATCTTAAAAAAAAAAAAGTAGGTTTGTACATAAAAACTGTTGGGCATGGTCAAAGATGATCTATTATTTCTATCTATCCAAACATCATCTATCTTCCCATCTATCCCTCCATCCATTATCAGCCTATCCTTCTTTCCACTCATTCATCCATCTACTCACCTGCCCACCCACTCACCCTTTCATCCCTCTATTTTTCTATTCATCTATCTTCTATCTCTAAGTATCTATTTTAGAATTCAAACACAGAAGTGAAAGGAAAAATGAAGCCATATGTTTTCTGAAAGATAATCTGATTAGTTCATGGCATTAATGATAAGGTCTGACTTTGCCATTTTGGATTACACAGAGGACATGTCTCATAACATGATGAACTAAATCTGCAGCTCCAACTTCAACAAAGATATATATGAAGTATGCATTAAGATAAAAGATTAGACTTAAAATATTATGTTGGCAAAAGTATATTGAAACGAACAATATTTCAACTTCCCAATTCTTTCTGAGTATATTAAGTTCTAACAAGGTCTCTCTAGGTGAATTGTAATGGGTATAATTAAAAGGAGAGTCTTACTAAAACTTTTTTCTTATTTTAATATAACTTCCCAGAAATTGAGAAAAAGAAAGACTCCATTGATTAGATAACAACTGTTTTTGCAAGTCAGGTGGTTTCTAGTTCTTTGCTTTCAACACAACTGAAGGGGTAGTTAATGGAGTTGTCAGGTGATGGATCATTTGGAATAATTTCCAATGATAGATCACTTTAAGATTTTTGACATTTAACTCACAAGAAGTAACAGAATTGAGGGACATCAAAGTCCTTCCATTTCCATTTACTTAAGTAAACATGTTTTCTCAGCACCTACCTCTTTAATAATGAAAAATAGGAACAGACATGATACGGAGTCTTGCCATTCTTCAACAGATATAAGTACTAATCAAAAAGACCAATCATCTCATTAAGAAGTACAATTCCAGTAAAATTTTACTTTTGTTATTTAGGAATTGTTTATCAAATTGGCAATACATATTGTGTAGAAAAGTTAATTTTACTAATAATGAAAACTCTATCCAGAAGAATTTTTTTTAATACTTAGAGTTATATTTGCAGGACACTAAAATTTTCATTTAAGTTTTATTCATATTTTTAGTGTTAAGAGGTATAACAGCGTGATCAATAAAATACTTTCAACCATAAAAATATATTACATTGGGATAAAATTCTATAGTGGAAGAAAAATTCAAGGAAGTCGACTTTTTATTGAAATATGAATTCAAGGAGAGGGATTATCAACATAAATTTCTCACTGTGAAAGAAGAGTTTGAGCTTATATTTTTTTCCAGTGGTTGTGAGTAGGTATAAATCGCTATAGTATTTAGATTCCTTTGGATACATAGAGATTAATGTATGATTTCTACTATAATATTTATAGTCTGCCTAGAATTATACTCTTTGCAACTATGTAAATTAATATCCATTAATAATATTTTAACATCCATTAAAATATGTAAGGGGTACATAGTTTTTCAAATTTCCTTTGGAGGGATACAAAGCAAAATATTTGACACCACTGGTGTATAATCTAGATTCTAGAGCATTAAGAGCCCATGCACTGCAGTGTGCCCTTCAAGGCACCTCAAGATGGGATCTCTTCCTATCTCTCTCACTCCGTCTTTCCCACGGAGCCTGGGGACGCCCAGTTCTTCTCTTTCTCACATCCAAGGCTTTATAAAGGCTACACCTCTCTCCTTGAAGCCCTTTCCTGCCTTTTTCTGTTGAATGAGTTCTCCCTATTTTCCAACATTCAACTTCTCCAGGAAACTGTCCCCAGTTCCTCAAGGCAGAGTGAGTTTCTTCCTCCTCTGTGCTTCCAAAGCATTAACAGGTCCCCGAACCGTAGTGCTTACAGGCTGCCAGGACTAGACTGTCTTTCTAGTCATCAGACTGCCCTCCTGGTCCATGATTTCTCTTATTCACATTTGTATCCTAAGCCTCTGAGCACATAGCAGGTGCTCATAAGTATGCACTGAGTTAATAACAAGATGGGATGGCTCCTGTGTCTGTACTCTCATTTCTTGATTATTAGCTTTTTATGTATTTCTAAAGTAGCCAAGCCCACCATCCTGCATCTCTTAGCACTGTTTGCTTATTTCTTCTCTTCGCCATTGCTTGCACTCTGCTCAGCTTTGAGTGTGCTCAGCCTCTCACCAGGAAATGGCCCTCTCTTGTTGCCAATGTTCTTGTGAATGTTAGAAGTTTGGAACTCACTGAGCACTTTCTCATGAAGATGGTGTTGTAGGTGATGGTCAGTTTAGGCCACAGAGCCTGATCTGCCCAGATGGAGTGAAAATACTAGCTATTGGCAATAAAAGCATAATTCGGCCATAGAAAAGTGAAAACGCTATTGACACTGCAATATGTTTTTCAAAGAAGTTTTCTGAGTTTCTATTTTAAAGATTTTTTTTTTATTTGATAGACAGAGATCACAAGTAGGCAGAGAGGCAGGCAGGAGGGAGGCAGACTCCCCGCTGAAGCAGAGAGCCCAATGCGGGGCTCGATCCCAGGACCCTGGGATCATGACCTAAGCCGAAGGCAGAGGCTTTAACCCACTGAGCCACCCAGGCACCCCTCTGAGTTTCTATTTTAAAAAAGAGTCACAGAGAATATGTCTTTGTCCTACGGTCTCAGCAGCTGGAATAGAAACTATGCATTTTTATGTGCTGGATTGCTTAAACCTCACAACGCTTTTGCCCAGTGTGTCGGATAGCCTGTGCTAAGTTTGCAAACCACTCCACACTTCTACAACAGTCGTTCATTAGCTTACAGTTCTGTGGGCTGGCAGTTTGGGGGTGGGCACAGCTGGGGGGTCCTCCCACTCGTATCCCCTCAACTCACTCCTGCTGCTGTATTCAGGTGGTAGACGGGGAGATGTCGGGAGCTGCGTTTGCTAGAACGGCCTCCTTCACAAATCTAGTAGTTGGCCAGCTGCTGGCTGGGGCACCTTGACTTCCCTTCCTGTGGCCTCTCCAGCAGGCTGGCTCCAGCTCACAGCTAGACAGTTCTAAGAGTGCAAAAGTGGAAGCTGCAAGGCCTCTGAAGGTCTGCATTCAAACCCGACATGCTGTCATTTCCTCCACAGTCCACTGACCAAAGCAGGTTACAAGGCCAGGTTCATTCGGAAGACCGGGAAGTAGGTCACCCCTCTTCGTGGGAAGAAGTGCAAAACAGTGGCAGCCATGTTTAGTGTACTGTGCCAACGGGTGTTATTATCCCATTTGGTGGGTGCCAAAATCTGGGTTCAGAAAGATTAACCGTCCTACCGAATGCATCAGCTCGTAAGTCATAGAAGCAGGATGTGAGCCCAGGTCTGTCTGACACCCCACGTTCTTCTACTCTCTCCTGGTACATAGCTTCTCACTTCTCTTCCCTCTCTTCCATTCTCTTTTCTTCCCTGCCCGTCTCTCCCTCCCTGGGTGATGTGCCACCATCTCTGGCTTAGTAACTAATAGCTTAGGGAAACTAGACTGAGAGTAGGATAATTGCAAGTGATCATTTTCATGCCTTTCTTTCTTATTTCCCTTTCTTTTCACCAATATGAGAAATAATGTAAACATGTAAAGCCATGTCCTCTGCTCCCACCCAAGCAGGGAAATCTGAGGGGAAAAGAATTGACGGGCACTGTGGGGGCAGGTGGGATGTACAAAGTCACGTGGGTCCAACAGGAATTCAGGGACTGAGGTGTGGCATGGCTCCCAGACCTGTGCTCTGCCCCTCCCTGGGCCCAAACCAGGAACAAAGGAGTCAGTTTTGATTCTCACTTTTCCTCCCACTTCTTTCCTTCATACATCACTTCATTAATAAATTATATCAGGTGAACCTCCACAGTAGATCCCAAATCTGTCTGTCCGTTTCTTCTGTCTCCCCTGCCACCTGTTACTCTCTGTGATGCACCATCATCTCTCTTCAGGACCAAAATGGCCTCCTACTTCATCTCTCTGCTCCCACCTTTGTCCCCTAAGGCCCTTCCTCCCCATCACAGTCAGCATGATCATTTAAAGACATAGATCAGATAGCAGCAGCCCATTCAAACAAAACCCAGCCAGGGCTCCCCATTGCTCTCTGGAAAAATCCCTGGCTCTTTTGTAATCTACAGATCCCTTGAACCGGGCCCCTTCCTTTCCCTGAACCTCATCTTTCACCACTGGGTTCTGGCTTTCCTAGTTTTATGCCATGAAGTGACCATGAGCAGCCCCACCTCTTACAAAACTTGTCCCAGCTCCTCATGATCCTTTCTATTATCTTAGTCATTGTGTGTGTGTGTGTGTGTGTGTGTGCGTGTGTGTGTTCTACAAAGAAGCCTTCTCGATTGGCTCTAGCTAAGGTTTATAACACCCACATCCTCATTACCCTCTGCCAATTCACCCTGTTCTTTTTCTTTTTAGCACCTAAAATTATTTATAATTCTGCGTTTGTTTACTTATTTACAATCCCTATTCTCTAACAGAGTATAATCTCTAAGAGGGCGGGAACTCTGTCAGTTTGTTTCCAGCATGTACTAGGAGCCCAGCACAGTGCCTCCATCTAGAAGGAACACAATGTATACTCTGTTCCAGTCCCAGCTGGTTACTTGGCAAGGTATGCGAACCTCTTCAAGCCTCTGTCCGCGAGTTTGTAAAACGAGAGCAATAATTCCTACATCTCGGAGTTGTTGTGAAGTTTGAATGAAATGATAATATATGCAAAACACTTCAAAAACCGTAGGGCAGGGACACCTGGGTGGCTCAGTTGGTTAAGTGTCTGCCTTCAACTCAGCTCATGATCCGCAGTCCAGGGATGGAAGGTCCCTGCTCCGCGGAGAGTCCGCTTCTCTCTCTGCCTCTCGCCCCGCTCATGCTCTCTTTCTCTCTCTCTCACTCTCTCAGATAAATAAATAAAATCTTAAAAAAAAAAAAAAAAAAAAAAAAAACAATGTGTAGGGCACACGCTAGCCATGTGACGAATTATTTATGCCTCCACTTATGGTCAAAAAGGTAGTAGAGTCATGCTGACCCTGGCTCTGACAAGTGCCAAGTGCTTTCCAGGCTTTTCCATGAAGTGTGGACTTCGGACAAGTGGGAAATCTTTTAGCCTGCTCTCCACAGTGCCTGCATTTCCAGCCGGCATGGATAGGATTATAATTAGAGTTGCAAGACTCCTGTTTCATTTCAAAAGGATTCTGGGTATAGTATGCAACCTACCTCCAATATGTGTCCAGAAGCAGATCCCTTTGGCAGGTGTTCTCATTTGGGCCCGTTCTCATCTTCTCATACAATATCAGGAGTGTCTGTTTCGATTACCCTCCTTAGTCTCAGATGCCATGTGAGAAGAGATTTGCCATATGTGAGGTTTCAAATGGTGACCACTGAGCTAAATGCACAGCTCTCACCTGCTCTCGTCACTTCCTAAATGAACAGTAGCTTGAACAAACTCACTTGAGCAGAGCCAGCCTTTTATTAGCAGCCAGAGAATGGTCTGTAATGGGAGAAATTACTCTGCTCATGCATCTCTCCCAAGGAAAACATTCTTTAGCTTGTCAAGCCCGGGAAACCTCTTTTTTTTTTTTTTTTTTAAGATTTTATTTATTTATTTGACAGACAGAGAGAGATCACAGTAGGCAGAGAGGCAGGCAGAGAGAGAGGAGGAAGCAAGCTCCCCGCTGAGCAGGGAGCCCGATACAGGGCTCGATCCCAGGACCCTGGGATCATGACCTGAGCCGAAGGCAGAGGCTTAACCCACTGAGCCACCCAGGCGCCCTAAGCCCGGGAAACCTCTTATTAGAAACTACAGCAAAGTCAATCTCTCTATTCTCGCCCACTGAAGGATTCAGAACACACCTCACTGCAGACCCTAAATTAACAATACACCTGGAAGGGGAGTCGAGCCCCGCTGGAAATGGGCGGGGTTGTCCAAGTGGGCAGAACTCAAATCAAAGCGGAGCCCAACCTGGGCGTTTACATATTTCAAGCCTATTACCCCTTTTTCTGCAGATCTCTTTTGATCGTAACTCTTCACCAGGCAGAGTGAGGGTAATGGCAAGATCCTCCTGATCTTCAGAGGCAGCTGAATTTTTTTTTTCTTTTTATCTAATGATTTCCAATTTTAGCAAGCTGTGCTAAGGAGCCTTCAAAGTCATAAGAGTCCTTGATGGGATTCCTCTGCGTAAAAGAAAAACCCATATCTATAAGTACAAAGAAGCAGGTTGGTTTTGAGCAGCGCAATTCGCAATTCGCTTTGCATTGATCCTTCCAAGCCCTGGATTAAAACAAAGGCATACTTGTATTTCAAGTCCACTTTGGGTGAAGCCGCTCATTGATGACATGGCAGATGAAGTGACTGCGATGCAAGATTTCAACCCGATCTCCACCACCTTCTTTGTTTGTTTTTAAAGATTTATTTATTTATTTGCGAGAGAGAGTGCATGCATGTACGCCTAAGTGAGGGGAGTGGGAGAGGGAGAAAGAGACTCCCAGGCAGACTCCGTACTGAGCGTGGAGCCTGACTTGGAGCTCGAGCTCACAACCCTGAGATCATGACCTCAGCCAAAGCCAAGAGTCAGATGCTCAACTAACTGAGCCACCCAGATGTCCCCCCCTCTGCCTTCTTTGATCCTGAGCTGCACGCCATGACTATTTGTTGTAGAATCTGCTATATGACTCAGTTGATGGCTCTGGTTGTTTCACACCAGAATGAGAAGTACCGCCATGCCCTATGCCCTCCAACAAGACAAAACAGTTATAAGCAATGTTGTTGGGGATCATGACTGAGTCAGAACACAGCTTCAAGTGCACCCATTCAGCTTTTCCTATGGAGACCCTTGGCAACTGACAACTGAAATGTTCCTTCTGTGCTTCTCAATCAGCTTGCTTGAAGTCAGAAAACCTCCCTGTCCCCTGACTCCAAACCAGACCCTGCATCAGGCACTCCAAGTCAGAGTTAAAACCCCATTCCTACCCTCAAGGAATTTAAAATCCAACTCTAAAATCTTAGAAAAGAAGTTCTAGAAGAGTAGGTAACTTGTGCCAAGTTGCACTATTTATAATGGACTGATCCAGTATTGGAACCCAAGTTTATTCTTTAATTCAAGGCCTCTCCCTTTTTAACTATACCTCACTGCATCCCCTTTCCACACTGCAATATAATTATTTATAATTGTTTTTCAATTGCAGCTATTAAAAATTTATTTGGCTCCACCTAACTTAAGAAGTGATTGGCAGAGACATATATTAAGGCTTAATTAAAAGCATATTATAAATGCTGAATATATTCACATATGTTAAATATATATATTTAAAATAAAAATGAAATTGGTCTATCTCTGGGCGATTTAAAGGATGTTTATCTTATTTACAGTATTCTCTATTTTTTGTTTGCTAAACTGAGATTACATTGAATCTGTATTTTTGAAATGTTTTTAAAATAAAATATATATGGAAATGTTTTTTTAGACTATAAAGTGCTAATAAGTATTAGCTACTGAATTCACTGGGTGTAATAAGACTCTCAATGCATGGATTAGGTTAAAAGCACATCTAATTAACCTTGATAGTTGACATTGATAAACGTGCCAGTGCTCTCAGAACTGTAAGACTGGTTTTTAAGATCATGCTATCTCAGATTAGGGGAGTCCAGCTTTGTCCAGTTTTATCTGTCTAGAAATGTTTGGTTGTACTATCGCATCTGTTATCAGCCACCTTCCCTCAAGGGGTCCTTGTAGAAATCTGGTTTTAATGACGCTCCATGTGAATTTGGGTTCCCAGCTCCTTGAGCATATGGATAATAGCAAGCTTACTACTGGGCCAGGCACCCTGGAACTTCTTCATTTGGGATATAAGCCTTCTTTTGCCTCCTTAGAAACCAACCTCTGCTAATAAATGCCACTGCTGTTATCTCAAGAAGGCCTACCAATTTCCTCGCACAGACTTACTGATCTTTGGCCAACCAACCCTTTGTGTATAGAAGAAAGAGTCCCCTCCCTTTGGAAAAAGGAGGATTGGGCTTCCACAGGCATTCAGGAGATCAAGGCTGGTAATAGAACCTTCTAAGGGGTGTCAGCCTAGTACTTCTGGGCCTACACATTTATATATCAAGATAGCTGAAGGAATATATTTTTAATTTAATCTGAGGTTCCTTCTAGACACTTATTATATTGGTACATGCTTTCAAGCAGAGTGCTTTATAGCTGGGAGGTAAAATGATATTTTACAATAGTGCTATGATTTGAAAGGCACATTCAGTTGCACTGTTATCTCCCTTAATCATTACAGCAGCCCTGTAGAAAACTTATTACCTTCTTTGCAGTGAGGAGACCAAGTCTTAGAAAGCCAGGATGCTGAGTCCAAGATTCAAGGACAAGATTCAATACCAGATCTTCTGACTCCAAATGCTGAGCAATTTCCACCACTTTTCTAAAATTAAAAAACTGACCCTGGATCACAGCTGAGCATGTATGGGGTGGGAATGATCCTAGTCACCATGAAGCCATCTACTGCAAAAAGGAAGAAAAGGAGAGGGGAAAGAAGCCAATGTCTACTGAGCTTCTACTCTGTGCTGGCTGGTTTATTTCTGCACTATCTCCCTTAAATGCCATGTCTTTCTCCCATGTGATCAAAATAGAAATAAACAAAGATTCCGTTAGCTCCTCAAAGTCACATAGCTTCCAAGTAGCAAAACTGAACCGACAACCAGTCTTTCTGGTCCTCAAACACACCATCTTAGCACACTTCACACCTCATTACAACTCACAGTGCCTCTATGCACACGGCAGATTTTAAAAAGCTTAGCAAACAAATGTTCTGTGTTGTGTGGGGAGGCTGGTGTTCCTAAGGACACACACGTATCCCTTCCTTTCCTCTGGCCCTCCAACACTGTTTTCTTTACCACACTGCTGACATTTTCTTCTGCCCCCTCCCGCCTTGCAGCCTGCGTGGTGGTAGTTTCCGTGATTGAACAGCTTGCTCAAGTTCACAACTCCACGGTGGAGGCCTCGATGGAGAGACTCTGCAGCTACCTGCCAGGTATGTACAGAAAGGGTCATGCAGCTGGGGGTCTGCTTCTTCGTTTGATTCTTGAGTCATCATGAGTGAGTTTATACCCTACACCTGCTTAGGGAGGAGAAAGTAATTGAGGTGTTTATGTGAGTTGATATTTTTATGAGACTAATAGAAATTAAAACAAACACACACACACAAAAACCACTCTAGTATATTTGTGCTCCCCGATGTTCATTTTCCATCATGGCAGGATGAGATTGCCGTAGACATTTATGGAATAAAACATAGAATGGCTAATTTTTGTTTCATGTGTTACATTTATAAGGATTTGCCCACCAACTGGGGTTCATTGCCTTAAGTACCAAGAAGGTCAAAATAATGAAAAAATGGATAATTTTCAGTGATTTATGTTAGTTTAGCCGCATGCACATTCCCAGAGGCTCCCAGAGCCCTACCAACACAGAGCCTTGTTTAGGCTGAGAAGACAACTGATCTTAAAACCCTAACTGGGAAAATAATCTGGGAACAGCCCATGGATTTGAAGAGGATCTCAATTAAGTCATTTACCCATCCTCCAAAAAAAAAAAAAAAAAAAAAAAAAAAAAAAAAAAAAAAAAAAAAAAAAAAAA